>NC_084468.1:59856818-60509772 GCF_027409185.1 Cynocephalus volans
TATTACATTTTATCGTGGCTACCTGCACATTAGAAATGAGTTTTCCCTTTGAGTGATGAGGGTTAAAGTGTAAATCATAAAATGACCCACAACTGCCTGCTGTACAGCTACTTAAGCTGCTTGAGTCTGTTTTATCCCCCAGACAGTCCTTCCCATTTTCACAAAGGCTTCAAGCCCCAGGAACATGAACAAAAAATTCAAAAGAAAAAATTTAAGTTTATAGGTTTTACCATTCAATATTATGAGTAGTCAAAATTACACAAATAAAACAGAAATGTGATACTATCTTTTATGTGCTAATTTATTCCTTCTCTCCAAATGAAAATAGTTAAGATAATATTTATTACTAGCAATTATGTGATAAACTGCACAAACTCATAGCCTATTGGTGGCATTAGAAGTTGGCACAACTTTTCTATACAGCAATGTGATAATCCCTATCAAGGAATTTTTGGCCCCCCAAAATAACATTTTTGAAAAACTGTCTTAAGGAATAAATGAAAACTATTTAAAAAGCCATTGGTATACAGATGTTATTCATCTCTCTGTTTATAATTAACTATTTATCCTAAATAAATAGCAATAAAAAATAAACATTTCATGTCACAAACGTTGATCATGTATTTTCAACCATAAAAATGTAAGTATGAAAAGTATGAAATAAACTGAAAAATTATATGTTTCTTGAAAAACACAGGATACTTTTTATACAGACATATACAGAAATACATTATGTAGGTTGTTATATTAAAGTGTCTAGGTTATCAGAATTTTTTAGAATAGGTAAAGCTTCTATAATATTCATATTACTTTCTAAATTTTAAAGTAACAATTTAATACAGTTAGAGAAGACAAATCTTTGTTTCAACATATCTTAAATTCTATTACTTTATTAAATTTCTGATTTTCTATACCTATGCCTTTCAAAAGGTTTCTAGACTCATTTTATACCCAAGGGATATGTGTGAAATGTCCTAAACTGGGACCGTCAAGCTTAAAAAAATTTAATATTACCTCATCTCAAAAGTTTATAAAACCTTTGTGAGGTTTTAAAGCTTCTCATACATATCCCTATGAAAATTGTTTTCTCGTCCCTAATTCCCTATTCATGCTGCAACCCAGAATTAAGAAAAGTATTATAAAAGCAAATGAAAGGTAATTAAAAACACTGTTATTTATATATTTATATACTAAGATTATGCAAGAGACAATGTTTTAAATCTAAGTAAACTTCATAAATCATCTTAGTATGAGAGCAGAGAAAGAAAAATATGCTCAATGCCCCTCTGATTTTTAACAATGTAATTTAGTACAAACTGAATAAAGGTTATTCATATTTTTTATTTAAGTAAATATATGTATTTGTTGGCACGGGGGTCAGACGATCAGATTATTTTCAACAGTGAATTTTTCTTCTTAAGTGGTGATTTTTAAACACAATTTAAACATGAATTTCATTATTACAATCTCAATCGGTATATTACTATTGCTTCTTGAGAGGCTCACAGGCTTTATAGATTAAATACTCATGGCAAATGCTTTATAATATTAAAATGAAAACTAAGAAAACATGTTTTGTTTAATACAAAGGACATTTTTTAAACAACCAAACAACAAAAAAACCACAGACTTTGCCTTGCTATTATTATTTCTTATTTATCATTGTCTCATTTCTTTTAGTGTTGTTTTTTAATTATTTATTATAAGCATATTCTTATTACAAATCATGATTTTTTTTTCTTTATGCCCTTTACCCAACCTATCCCTCCCTAACCTCTGCCATCCACCCCCCCACACCCATTTCTAGTATAATTTAGGTTTGTTTTCCCCTTCTGAAAGTTCAACATATTGTTTTGGTCTTTCTTTCTTTCTTTCTTTCTTTCTGAGAACATGCAGTATTTCTCTTTCCTTGTCTGGCTTATTTCACTTAACATAATTTTCTCCAGACTCATCCATGTTGCTGCAAATGGCAGAATTTCATTCTTTTTTATGGCTGAATAGTATTCCATTGTTTATATATACCACATTTTCCTTATCCAGTTGGTGGACACTTACATTGGTTTCATATTTTGGCTATTATAAATACAGCATCAGTGAACATGGGTGTGCAGGTATCCCTTCAACATGATGATTTCCATTCCTTTGGACGTATGCCCAGTAGTGGGATTGCTGGATGACATGGTAGATCCATCTGTAGTTGTTTGAAGAATCTCCATACTGTTTTCCATAATGACTGTCCTGATTTACAGTACCACCGACAGTGTAGAAGAGTTCCCTTTCCCCATATCCTCACCAGCATTTGTTGTTCTTGGTCTGTTTAATAATGGCCAGTCTAACTAGAGTGAGATGATATCTCAATGTTCTTTTAATTTGCATTTCTCTGATCATTATTTCTTTTTCTGGAACTCCCCAGGCTGCAGATATACAAAACCAGGAACAACCAGCAGTAAGTTTATTTCAATTATTTTTGTTAGAGACATGAACTTCCAAATATAATATTCTGCAACAGTCAATCATATGAAAATACCTTCTGTCTAAAAACTAAACAAACATTTTTATCTTCATAAGATAATCTAATGATCTTTGAAAAAAAATTACTTCAGCAACAGAAGATACAAATCGACCTCAATGTTCACATGAAAGTCTTAGTTTTATTGTATAGCCCAAGTCATGTATCTCTGGTTTTCAGGTATATTTTAGCAACATGAGAAAACATTCTCAGTATATAATATTGGAGGGAAAGTAAAAACAAAAATAAAGCTTCATATTTCTACTGTTCACTTTTTAAGACTTGGGGAAAGATCCCACATCTGACCCATCCTTTAACACTTCTTGTATATTTGTATTTACTTCCCTTTTTTGTTTCCTAAAACAGTTTAAATGAATACATTTAAATATGTCTCCTTTTATGAGAAATGCCTGCTTTGCAATATAATTTTGTTGATTTATTTCTTTTCATATAGAAAGGTCTACTGACAAACTTGCATGATTGCACATAATTGATAGAACAGAGGCAAATGACAATTAAAAATTCCCTACCTGACCTTTTGTGGAAAAAATTAAATTGAAGGAAATCCAAAGTCCAAATCTACATCCCCCCATATTACATTACTATTGTGTTATAATTAGTTTTAAAAAACACATGTTCTCTTGGTCTAATCTCTAGATAATAAAATTTATGTACAATTACAAATATATGATGAGAACATAAACATAAACGTTCTCTATGAGATTTTTCTAGGTGTTGTACTTACAATCCAACACTATGCACTTTCAATACATACCAAGCTCTAGACAATGTGATTTATGTTATGGATTACTTCACCTAATTTGTTTGGAACAAATATTATTTTTATATTATTGAAAATACTGTTTTATAATATTGAAAATTATGAAGTGGAAGGAAAATATATAAACTTATATCTTGTTAAATAATATATTTCCTGGTTTCCCTACTTCCAATATTGCACTTACTCAACGTCAAATACAATATTTTCTTAAAAAATGCTGATTGAAGATATCTCTACATTCCTGTTTATAATAATATCAATCTGTATAATTTATTCTTTTTGCAGTGCCATGAGAATGATGAAAGATTGTTTGATCAGAAAACAGTCTCATATGTCCCAATTCATTATCTGAATAGCTACCCTCATTATAATCGCAACTACTACCAACCTAAACCGGCTGTACCAATTAATAACCTATATATGCCTCACCCGTATTATGCAAAACAAATTGTAATTAAGCCACAAACCCAAGTTCCTCATCGGCAAGTCCTGCCAAATATCCAGCAGGCCACCATGGTACGTCACCCATACCTACATCCATCATTTATTGCCATTCCCCCAAAGAAAATTCAGCATAAAACAACCACCCCTGCCATCAATACCATTGCTCCTGTGGAGCCTACACCAATTCCTGCCATTGAACCAGTGGTGAACACTGTAATCACTGCAGAAGCTTCCTCAGAATTCATCATCGGAAGCACCCCTGAAACTGCCTCAGTTCCAGCTACTTCACCTGTGGTGTAAAAAACTAAGGAAATATCAAAGACAACACAGGTAAATGAACAAAATATAAAAATGAATAATCTAGACAAGAAGCATGGATTTATCAAATATGATCATAAAGTCTAAAATAGTACAAATGGATAAGTTAAGTGTCTTAAGGGAACAGAAAAAATAATCTGATTATAATTTTAATTTTAACCACAGTGTTGATACACTAGATTGCATTCCAACAAGAAATGAAGAATAATCTTATTTTACAAAATAATGAAAATTAGCAGCTTTATTACCAAACTTTTTTTTCTGACAATTGAACACTCTTAGAATCTATTAGTTTTATTCCATCCCTATTTACACACAAACTATGACAACAAAGTAAAATACCATGTAAAATACTCTTGCATGATTTTTCTTATCTAAAAAATGAGTTTTCCTAGAAATATTAGTTATATAGAATATAAGTTTAAATAAGTTTTAATTCTGCAACAATGCTCTTGCACTATAATTTGGTACGAACAGAGTGAAAGGAAATGACATATTTTCCCATGCATTCTTTTATTTCAGACATCATTCTGAAAAGATCCATGAAATCAGGCCTCCCAAATTTCTCCTATTCTAATATAAACCCATAGAAAAATTATAATGCTTAACTTGAAAAACACATAAACATTAAAAGGATACTTTCAGAACATTGAATATGATGTGAAATATTACTATTTATTATTTAGACCAACTGATAATGGCAGAGTTTAAAATAATTTGAAATATATGGAAAGAAAATAAAGAGAAAGACTAAAAACATAGAAAATGGCCAAAGAGTGTGAAATAATCTGGGGAGAAAATTACAAAATTTTGAGTTTCTTTGCAACAAATATTTTCAGTACATCAGACGGTCTACATGTTTTATAACTGAAAATACCACCCAATGGTCTGTGATATGATGGGACTAGCATTAGACCAGAGAAGGTTGCTTCTTCCTTCTTCTCATCTAGGTTGGTCATTATTCCCTCTGAATTTTCATTTTCTCATAATTTTCATTGCTATAAGGCTTAAGTGAGAATGCATATATGAAAGAATTTTAAAAACTGATCAATCTATTAAATGCAATGAACTAAAAAAGCAAAATAAAATTAATATATACAAAACTTATTTTTTTCTTGAAACGTAACTGATTATATATAACCATGGGGTACAGCATTGAATATCAACACCTGTGTGCTATATCTACCATTACACAATAAAATCACTTTTGAGGCCCTTTACCAATTTCTCACTAACCGCCACCTCTTTTTTCCCTCCTCTGGTGGCCTCAGTTCTGTTCTCTACTTTTGAAAGTTCAACAAATTATTTTAATTGCCATATCTTTCTTTTTTTAATTATTTTTACTTTTTTAACTCCCTTTTACAAGTGAGGACATGCGGTAATTCTCTTTCTGTGCTGGCTTATATCACTTAACATAATTTTCTTTAATATCCTAAGTCTTCACTAAATGATAAGAACTTTCGTAATTATGTCACTTGATTCCTACAGCAACCAGTGGAACTGATTTTATTACTAACTCAAATTTAGAAATGAAAAAAAGAATAGGCCTAAGAACATTATGTAAATTATAACAGGTAGAAAGTGCAAAACGGAAACTAAACCAAACCTGTTTGATTTCAGATAGTGGTGTTTAATTACTATGCCATCTATTTCTGCATGGGTTATTTAATTGTGAGAAAACACACTGTGATTTCCTTGGACTGGGATATGTATAAGTTGTGTTATTTAGTTGCTCTTTAGTAGGATGTCTGTTAAGAGAAAGATAATCAACTGGATAAATATTTGGCTTATTAAATTTTAGAAAATAAAATGAGAAAATGAATAAAGACAACATGAAAGCAAGTAATTTAATATGTAATCATACATTTTATTGACCCAAAATATATTATTATATGATGTATTTTTAATGGAGTAATCATTATTTCAATAGTTACGTTTGTTCAAAACTCATAAATCTAGATTTCTAAATTAAAACTGTCTAATGTCACTTATAAAGACAGTGTAAAGGACAGTGTCTTTCTGTAAATATTAGTTGAAGTCTATTATTTTCAGTTCACTATATGCCAAATTTAAATATTTAAATTTAAATATTTAATTTGAAAAAGTCCTTGACATAGACATAAGAGAAATATCATGAAAGTTCACATATCATGTGAACAATAAAAGTTCACATATCATGAAAACTATTAACACACTATGAACTAAATTTCCAAACTGTCATTATTTTTAATAGGTCATGCTGAAGCCAAATGACTACTTCAAACTCTCCTTCAGCCATTTGTCTGCATTCAGTCAAAGTAAAATATGATTTTCACAGATTTGTCTCCTTTCTCTTCTCCCCTTACATTTTTTGCCACATTTAATTTTTTGATTCTTGCACAATAAAGCCAATTGAATGCAACCAGATCTTTTAACTTGAGTGAAGTCTGTGGAGATGCCTCAGGCACCTCTGAAATCTTGAAATTCCAAAGCAAATTGAGTGTGAATTTGAGTATGGAGTTTCCTTGGGGGCAGAGTTCATAGTTTCATCAGGTTCTCAAAGTTGTCTTTTATCTAACACCAGTTAAGAACTTCTCTTGGATGATATTGGGACATCTAAACTTATGGCTGAGTCAATAGGACCAGACAAGGACGAAGCCAATCCAAATGACCACAAAGTGAATCTTGGGAGCCATGTACATGGCAACATTACAGGAATTGATGGGGACTCTGGACATGCATGACCAGTTTCTTCCAGATTGGAAGCCACAGTCACATCTGTCCAAACACACACACACGCACACACACACACACACACACACACACACACACACACACACACACACACACACACACACACACACACACACACACCCTGCAGACCAGGAAGCATCTGGAATTGAGTTTCTCCAGTGTAGAAAAACTGGTGAATTTTCAAAGTCCAAAGGTATGGCATCGTTTTTCCCTTAAACAAATATTTCAGGAAAAATTATCAGGCCACTTATGTGCTTGGTCCATATTTAACACATCATGCCAGGAAAATTATAAATCACTCAACCCTTCCAAAGTGTTTACTGGTCATCCACCTAATCTTTTGCAATAGATATGCTATTATTAAGAGTGACTTACAGTCTTTACCTGCTCTCTCACTCAAAATCTAAAGTCTGGGAGAAGGGCATGGTCAAGAATATGGCATGGCTAGGACTCATTTGTTATAACCATTAAAAATATTATTAATTTCTTAAAAAACAAAGTAAATATGTGGAAGAGGTAACATGTATTTCATTAATTTAAAAAAATTTATCACTAGCTACATACAAAGTACTATGAAAATTACTGTAGGGATACAAATGATAACAATACTTAATAACAATAAACTACCAGAGGTTCTACATTACATACTATATGTCAGTCAATATTCAACTCGTTTGCATGTATTAACTCACTTACTAAGTATTCATGGACTATTTATTATTGTTGTTTTTGTTGTTGTTATTCTTATTATAAAAAGAAGAGAAATGAAGCAATTTTCTCCAAGTGGAACTGAGAAAATAACACAGTCTTGGTTTAAAGTCTATACTCCTTAAAAGCAGACACATAGACCAACAGAACAGAATAAACAGCCCAGTAATAAACCCAAACATATATAGTCAGGTAATTTTTGACAGGACACCAAGAAAAAACAATGGGGAAAGGATAATCTATTCAACAAACGGTGCTGAGAAAACTGGTTATCACATGCAAAAGCATGAAATTGGACCGATATCTTACACAGTATAAAAAATCAACTCAAAATGAACAACAGACCTAAACGTAAGACCTGAAACCATAAAATTCTGAGAGGAATTTTTAGGGGGAAATTTCCTTGATATTGGCCTTGGCAATTTTTTGTTGTTGTTGTTGTTGTTGTTTGGTTTTTTTTGTTTTGTTTTGTTTTGTTTTGTTTTGTTTTTAGTATATCACACCAAAAGCCCTGACTACAAAAACAAAAATAAGTAAATAGTACTACATCAAATCAAAAAGCTTATGCACAGTAAAGGAAGCAATCACAAAATGAAAAGAAAGCCTATGGATTGGGAGAAAATATTCACAGACCATAGATCTGATAAGGGGTTAATATCCAAAATATATAAAGAACTCACAAAATTCAACGTCAGTAAAACAAATAACTCTTAAAAAATGGGCAAAGTGAGGCTAGCTGGTTCTCAGTTGGTTAGAGCATGGTGTTATAACACCAAGGTCAAGGGTTTGGATCCCTGTACCACCAGCCTCCAAAGGAAAATAAAAATAAAAATAATTAAATTTAAAATGTGCAAAGGAAATAGACATTTCTCCAAAAATGGAGTAAAAGTGATCAACAAGTATATAAAAAAGATGCTCAACATCACTAATCATCAGGAAAATGTAAATCAAAACCACAATGATCTCACACACTTGTCAGGTTGTGTATTAGTCCATTTCTGTTGCTTATAACAAAATTCCTGAAACTGGGTAATTTATTTAAAAATCAATATTTATTTCTTACAGTTTCAGAGGCTGGGAAGTCCAAAGTCCAGGGAACACATCTGGTGAGAGCTTTTTGGTAGGTATAGACTCTTCACAGCAAAGCAAGCTGTCACATGGCGGATGGCAGAAGCAGAGAGAGAGCTAACTCCTTACTCCATCTCATTTTAAAGCCCTTAGAACCACACCTAGACCACAATTAAACCATCAATTTATTAATCCATTTTCTTGGGCATGGTGCTCATAATCAAATCATTTCTTCATGGCCCCATTTTTCAATCACCATAATAGGTAAACACTGTCACAGTGGGATTAAGTTTCTAATACATGGACTTTGGGGGACACAATTCAGTCCACAGCAGGATGGTTACTATCAAAAAGACAAGAGATAAGAGTTGGCAAGGGTGTGGAAAAAAAGAGAACCCTTGTACACTGTTGGTGGGAATATAAATTGATGCCACTATTGTGGAAAACAGTATGGAGGATCCTAAAGAAATTAAAAATAGAACTATCATATGACAAAAAAAACCCTCTTCTAGGTATATATCCAAAGGAAATAGAGTCACCATCTTGTAATGATGTCTGTACGCCCATGTTCATTGTAGCATTATGCACAATAGCCAAGACACGGAAACAACCTAAGTGTCTGGCAAGAGATGAATGGATAAAAAAATTGTGATACACACACACACACACACACACACACACACACACACACACACACAATGGAATACTATTCAATCTTAAAAAGAGAGAGAGAGAGATAATCCTACCATCTGCCACACACTCATTAACTTGGAGGACAATATGCTAAGTGAAATAAGCCAGAAAGAAAATACTGCATAATCTCACCTATATGCGGAATCCAAAAAGAAAAAAAAACCTTAAATACATAGAAATAGAGAATAAAGTGGTGGACCAAAATGGGGAGATGTATGTCATAGGATACAAAGTTGAAGAAATATAGGATGAGTAAGCCTAGCAATCTAACATCTGACATGAGGACTTAGTTAATAATATTGTATTGTATTCAGAGTTTTGTTAAAACAGTAGATTTTAGGTATTGTATTCAGAGTTTTGTTAAGAAAGTAGATTTTAGGTGTTCTTGCCACAAAATAAAAGGTAACTATGTGAGATGATAGATATGTTAATTTGCTTTATTATTGTAACCATGTCACTATGTATATCAAAACATCATGTTGTATACCTTAAACATATACAAAATAAAAATAAAATCCACACTCTTAGTCATTAGAAAACTGCTATAAAAGCATTTCCAGGCTGGTAGGTGAAATCAAACATGAAGCAAAATACTTCTGAAACAAGAAAAATATCTTAAGTATTAATATTAGCTCATATGAATTTGATAATATGTCTAACTGAAATAACATTAACAATAAAGTTGTTAAAAGTAGGATTTTATTTTTTTATTTTTTTTTTAATTTTATTTTGTCGATATACATTGTAGCTGATTATTGCTCCCCATCACCAAGACCTCCCTCCCTTCTCCCTCCCTCCCTCCCCCCCAAAAATGTCCTTTCTGTTTGCTTGTCGTATCAACTTCAAATAATTGTGGTTGTTGTATCTTCTCCCCCCCCTGGTTTTTTTTTTTTGTGTGTGTGTGTGTATGTGTGTGTGTGTGTGTGTGTGTGTGTGTGTGTGTGTGTGTGTGTGAATTTATATATTAATTTTTAGCTCCCACCAATAAGTGAGAACATGTGGTATTTCTCTTTCTGTGCCTGACTTGTTTCACTTAATATAATTCTCTCAAGGTCCATCCATGTTGTTGCAAATGGCAGTATTTCATTCGTTTTTATAGCTGAGTAGTATTCCATTGTGTAGATGTACCACATTTTCCGTATCCACTCATCTGATGATGGGCATTTGGGCTGGTTCCAACTCTTGGCTATTGTAAAGAGTGCTGCGATAAACATTGGGGAACAGGTATACCTTCGACTTGATGATTTCCATTCCTCTGGGTATATTCCCAACAGTGGGATAGCTGGGTCGTATGGTAGATCTATCTGCAATTGTTTGAGGAACCTCCATACCATTTTCCATAGAGGCTGCACCATTTTGCAGTCCCACCAACAATGTATGAGAGTTCCTTTTTCTCCGCAGCCTCGCCAGCATTTATCGTTCAGAGTCTTTTGGATTTTAGCCATCCTAACTGGGGTTAGATGGTATCTCAATGTGGTTTTGATTTGCATTTCCCGGATGCTGAGTGATGTTGAGCATTTTTTCATATGTCTGTTGGCCATTTGTATATCTTCCTTAGAGAAATGCCTACTTAGCTCTTTTGCCCAGTTTTTAATTGGATTGCTTGTTTTCTTCTTGTAAAGTTGTTTGAGTTCCTTATATATTCTGGATATTAATCCTTTGTCAGATATATATTTTGCAAATATTTTCTCCCACTCTGTTGATTGTCTTTTAACTCTTTTAATTGTTTCTTTTGCTGTGCAGAAGCTTTCTGGTTTGATATAATCCCATTTGTTTATTTTTCCTTTGGTTGCCCGTGCTTTTGGGGTCGTATTCATGAAGTCTGTGCCCAGTCCTATTTCCTGAAGTGTTTCTCCTATGTTTTCTTTAAGAAGTTTTATTGTTTCAGGGTGTATATTTAAATCCTTAATCCATTTTGAGTTGATTTTAGCAAACGGTGAGAGGTATGGATCTAGTTTCATTCTCCTGCGTATGGATATCCAGTTCTCCCAGCACCATTTGCTGAAGAGGCAGTCTCTTCCCTGGTGTATAGGCTTGGTGCCTTTGTCAAAGATCAGATGGCAGTAAGTGTGTGGGTTGATTTCTGGATTCTCTATTCTATTCCATTGGTCAGTGTGTCTGTTTTTATGCCAGTACCATACTGTTTTGGTTATTATAGCTTTGTAGTATAGCTTAAAGTCAGGTAGTGTTATGCCTCCAGCTTTATTTTTTTTGCTCAGCATTGCTTTGGCTATGCGTGGTCTTTTATTGTTCCATATAAATGTCTGGATAGTTTTTTCCATTTCTGAGAAAAATGTCTTTGGAATTTTGATGGGGATTGCATTGAATTTGTATATCACTTTGGGTAGTATGGACATTTTCACTATGTTGATTCTTCCAATCCAAGAGCATGGAATATCTTTCCATCTTCTTGTATCCTCTCTAATTTCTCTCAGCAGTGGTTTGTAGTTCTCATTATAGAGATTTTTCACCTCCTTGGTTAACTCAATTCCTAAGTATTTAATTTTTTTGGTGTCTCACTGAAATAACATTAACAATAAAGTTGTTAAAAGTAGGATTTTAAATTAAACATTTACCTCCCAGATATGATGTTACCCCATACTTGTATCAATTGGATTAACTAATTCGTTATTCCATATACCTAATATTGCATAGTAAATCCCTCAGCTACTATTTTTACATGTTAATGAAATATATGATGAGTTGCTTATTTTGGACTTGGATAAATTACTTCAGATGCAAGGGTCCATCCAGACAGAGGTGGTTTGTAAAACATGAGAAATTGGGTCTTTAATGCAAAAAGAAATCTGATCTGGAGATTCACACATAGTCATTTACTCATTACTTGCCAAACACCCAATATATGAATACAGCATGTTTCCTCTCCACCTCATAATCTAATGAGATTTAGAAAAACATTTTATTACTCAGTCCTGAAAAACAGCTGTATCTGAAGGTTCTCAGGTCCTTCAGAATGCAGTGCTTAGTATATACCGAATGTTTATGTTGCACTTTAAAATGTATAAAGCACTTTCACACGTATCAGCCTCTTAATCTTTACCAATAACATTTTGAAGTAATTTGTCAATCCTTATTTTATATATGTGTAAACAACTTCAGAATGGTCATATATTGTTGCACTCTCTTTGTCACCTCTCTCTCCCCGGGTGATGGAGATGCAAAGAATTATTCAAAGTCCATTTCTTCTGAGCAGTGAGAAACCCTGCTCAGGAGTTAATTTCCAGGAACCCTAAAGAGAGAGGCATTCCTTCTTGGGAAATTAACCCTGAACTGGGGTTCTGTTCAGTATTTATTCTTCAGGCCAGAAAGTTACAGAAAAGGAACATAGGTAGAGTTATGGCTAAGTATAGTTTAACAATAGAGGCTGATAACATCAGTGAAATAACAAAGTGACATTCCATAGTGCAATTTGCAAAAGGTTAAGTTGATCCACCAACAAAAGCTTGTTCTTAGCAAATATTGTCTTTTCCTACAGCAGTTTCCCCATGATGTTTACATAACATCAAGTAATTTTAGGTTAACCTGCTCCAAGGGCATCTGTCCTTGAGCCAACAATTTGGCTGTGTTACAATTCTTTTTCTACAGCAGAGACTTTAGCCTGGGGAAAGTTTCTTGTCTCTCACAAGCTTAACATTTCTATATGTAATTTTAAAAGTTAGGTTATACCTGAAACTACAGGGCTTTGGAAACTAGGCCCTGTGAATTATATTTGCTTTATAAACGTTAGTATACTCCACAATATATAACGTAGTAAAAATTTTACATTTGGACTTTACATTTGGATAGAACTTGATTAAAGTTTTAGTTCAACATTCCCTACCTGTGTAACTTTGGGCAATAAATTTAGTGGAAAGTAATACTTACTGACAATGATATTTGTATCAGACTCTGTAGCAAGGGTTTTACTGGTATAACTTTATTCCACATTGCATTCTCTTACAAAGGTACAATTACTATGCTTGTGTAGAGAAGATGAAACTGAGGTTCAAAGATGTTAATTATTTGTCCAAGATCAAAAAAGCTAAGTAGTAGAGCTCTAGAGTACAGTAGAGTGAACTCTAGCAATCCAGTCCACCACCCAGCATTATCTTATTTCTAGGACATACAAACTTTAATTTGAGATATTTGCTAGAGTATCCTATAGTAGTTGGGCTTCAATAAATGTTCATTCCTTTATTCCTAAATTCCCTAAGTGAAATTGCCAAGCACATCCATTGTTCTTAAAGTCAGCTTTCATGATCTTGCTATTTACCTTTTCACTTCATTTCTCTCCATTAGATCCTCATACCATATACCCCAGCAAGTCAGAAATTCCTGTGATTGCTTAAGCTATACCACCACCATCATCCAGTATTTTTCTGAAGCTGCTCATATCATTTAGATAATTCATATCACTTAGTCAAAATTAGAATCCTTGGCTTACATCCTTGAGGAAACCTTTCCCAAAACTCTGAGATCAAGTACAAGGGTACTTCAAAAAAAAAGTGTGTGGAAAAACAGCATTAAAAAATAATGTGAATCTTTCTATGAACTTTTTGAAGTACCCTTATACATGTCCTACACAGTATCCTGCCCTGCCCAGCTCCTCTCTCTCTTAGTTATCATAGCTCTATTTTACCTGCCTACAAACCTCTCCCATGGGCTGTCAGCCCTATGAGCATAGAAACTATGTTCTACTCACTATTGTCTCTCCAAGACAAAGCCTAGTACAGTGTAGGAGCTAAATAAATATTTATTAAACAAATGAGTAAGTAAAGGAATAAATTTTTAACAACTGACACAGAAATACCCGTTTAATTAGATTAAATAGTCTAGGCTTTTCTTATCAGAATCCAGAAAGAAAAAACAATGTGACCTTAACAGTTTATTAGTGATGATGAATCAAAGCTACTAAAGACAATGAGACATTGATAGATTCAATATATCATAGAGCCTAACAATTTTTAAACTCAATGTAATTTTAAACTCAGAAGAAAATTACTACAAATTATATTACCAATCACAGAAATAATTAAAGTGTAAAGAAAGAATGTTTTTGTAACTTAATCTGAGTTTTCAAGGAAAGAAAAAGCTGAATGTCAACAGAATGACAACCAAATTTCTGTAACAATAGTATGTATTATCTCAACTTTGGCACACTATTTAGAAAAAGGAGATGGTGTCATGTCCTCTTCCTAACCTTCCTAATATGATACACTGTAGGAGTTGTTAGATGCCCATAACATTGAAATAAAGATTATAAAGCTAATTGTCAAGGCTGATGAACAAAATCATACTTAAAAGTGTATTCTTATGTGTATATTTTATTGGAATACACTAAGAAATCCCAGAAACTCTTGAAGGCTAGATTAACTCTTAAAATTTCCTATAAAATAAATATTTGGTATTAATATAGTTATGTTCGTATTAAAAAAAATAGTTATATTGAATCATTCATCTCAAAATACTTACAACCATTGTTGGGATTGGTAAGTCAAGGACCTTGAAGATTAAACCTTGACATACCACATGTCATAGAAACAATAATGTTTAAACTTACCATTTGAAGTAACAGTATAAATAATAAAAATTTTATAAGAAATAAAATTACTTTTACTTTTTCCTAAGTAAAAATGTAAGAGTGAAACAATATTTCTACAAGAAGAATCCGCACAAGCAACTCATTTTGTCAACACATTTGACTTTCTTTTAATCAGTATTAATCCTTACCAATAGTAATTATATTAAAGTTTTCTCGATCTCTCCCCAATAGGAAATAAGTAGGAGGGACATTAAGAAGGAAAGGCTTATTTATTAAAAGGGTGCTCACTAATTTCCATTTGGAGACAACTCCTAGAGAAAAGCAGGTTAAGAGAAGAAAACTTCTGACCAGAACACAGAGGAGAAATCCCCTTCTAAGGTGTCTACTCGGGTAAGTGTTTGGGATAAAATTTTTTCCTTTGAGATCTGGGCTTTCCACCACTTGGAATTAAGAGTAATAGCTAAATAAATTAACAATTGAAATGATCTGCTGTCTGAGACTAATTGAAATTGTTTCTAACATTGTTATATTAATTACTGATGGAAAATGGTCATATTCATTAAAAAGCTAGAGACCCACTCACATTCATTAATTCTGCAATTGTCAAAAATTATTCCTATGAATTACTCAATTTTTTAATTTAAATATTTTTCATTGTACATATTTATGGGGTACAGTTTGTTGTTTCAATACATGCATATAGTGTATAACAATCTAATCAGAATAGATAGCATATCTATCACCTAAACATTTATCATTTCACCTGGCTATCTTAAAATATACAATACAATAGTAATACAGGGAGACTGCAGTTAACAACAAAGTACTGTGTATCTTTAAATAGCTAGTCAAGATGATGTTCAGTGTTCCTGACAAAAAGTGACAAATGTTTGAGGTGATGGATATGATAAACACCCTGATATGATCATTACCCATAGTATGAATGTTTCCAAATATCATAAATACATACAATTATCGTGGATTAATTAAGAAAAATAAATTTAAGAGAGAGAAATGGAGAATAATTATTCAATTTTTGTAGTTGAATAGCAGCCATTGATAAAATGGGCTTTAACCAAAAATCCATAAAGCAAACTTGCCTTTGCTGAGTAGAAATTTCTATACCAGGAATGCTTCACTCTGCCTTAGACACTTCCTAGTGATAGGGTGGGTGCTAACTCCAATGCTTGCTTCAACACTTCCAGGCCTCTATGAAAATATTGGCTATATTATTGTTTCAACATCCTAAAAGTATGAATTGTTATTTTTCAAAGTAAAAACTTTTTAAAATATTTTTTACTTAAATAATGGATTTATTTTTATATTTAAAGAAGCACTGACCTGTTAACCCTAATTACTCTCATATTATTAGACCTGTACAGCAAACACTTGGGTGACCAGCAAATTATATAGTGATAGCGTTGCTGCCTGAGAAGTTTTAATGCCATAATATACTAAAATAAATGTAGATTTGAATACATATTCATCACTTCACTTTCAAGTAGAGATTCTCTTTTTTTTTTTTTTTTTTTCTCTTGTTAGGGTCTATGAAGAAAAGATGAAGATGGTCATCTTGACTATTATCATCTTGAACCTTACTACATTCTTCTTGGTAAGTTCTCAATGCTCTTTAACAGGTAACTTTTTTGTCATTTAGAAAAAGATAAAGGTTCTCACCGATCACATGCCATGAAAACATCCTATAGTAAAACCTTATTGTGTTTGTAACTGTGATAATGTACGCTTTGTTGCTTGAAAAAACTTCACCATGAACTTTGGTTATTATATCTTTTTACCTTTTTAATATTTTTTTCTACAGTGGGATTTGTAGCCAACAACAGCAACAACAAAAATCAGAAACTTATGTCCATATAAAAACCTGCACACAGATGTCTTTAGCAGCTCTATTCATAATTGACAAAACTTGGAAGCAACCAAGATGTCCTACAGTAGATGAAGGGCTATATAAACTGTGGTACATCCAGACAATGGAATATTATTCAGCACTAAGAAGAAATGAGCTATCAAGCCATGAAAAGACATGAAGGAGCCTTACATCCATATTACTAAGCCAAAAAAGCTAATCTGAAAAGTTTATACTGTATGATCCCAACTATATGTTGATTTGGAAAAAGCAAAACTATGAAGACAGTAAAAGGATGAGTAGTTGCCATGGGTTTGGGGAGAGAAGAATGAATAGAGAGAGCACAGGATTTTTAGGGCAGTAAAAATATTCTGTATATATTATAATGATGGTATATTTCATGATACATTTGTCAAACCCATAAAATGTACAACACCAACAGTGAACCTTAATGTACACTATAAACTTTGGGGTGATAATGATATGTTATTGATTGTAAAAAATGTACTCTAGTGTGGCGTGTTGATACTGAAAGAGTTTGCAGCGGCGGCTGGGCAGAGGGTATATGGGAACTCTCTGCACCTTCCACTCAATTTTGCTGTGAGCCTAAAACTGCTTTTAAAAGTAGTCTTTAAAAAAAGAAAAGAAATGAAAATAAAATATGAAAAAATATCTAAAATGGTTATTTCTTGTTTTTCCAATGAGTATTTTAAATACATCTGATGTGATTTGATGGCACACATATTTAATTCTTTGCTTGTATGTTCTTTATTTCAGACAAGTGAGAGTCTTCAAACTCATGATAAGTCAAGAAAAAAGCTGAATTTACCCTCCAAAACCAGAAAAATACAGTCTTCCCATACCCCGGCTGCACTAAGACAAGCCCATGTCCAGTCATCAAAGCAACAATCAAGCCAGGCTTCACTTACCAGGACTCAGCCAAAATCACCTGTATCAGTTTCACCAAACCAATTTCTAGCTTCTAAATTTAAAAATTCTTCAACATCTAAATCTACATCCAAGAGTTCAGGGTCTTTGCAAGATCCAGCAAAGAGGTCTGGCTCTACCAAAAAGCAATTGCTAGCTGACACGATCGTACAAAAACAGCCTCAACTAAAAACAACTTCAAAAAAACAGAACTTAATCCACAAGTCTGCTGACAAGTCTAAGTCTAATCAGACAGCTTCCTCCAAGACTGCTGTAAAAAAGAAGAAAGATGCTGAGTTTAAACAGAAACAGCCAAAGTCTACCAAGCCTGTACCCAAGAGAACACCACCTTCTCAGAAAACAGAAAAAAAGCCCTCAGTTGCCAATGCTACACAGAAATCAGCTAAAAAGACAACTAAAAGAAAGGCCCCAGCTGTCAAACCTGCACTTAAGCAGACATCATTTTCCCAGGGTGCGGTAAGGAGCCATCTGGTTCCTAAGTCTAAAGTTTCTACAAGTAAAACAAGGAGAGTTTCTTCTAAGAGGCCTCCACCAAAGAATTTCCCAGGTCCTAGACCTAATTCAAAAAGAGTTACTAAGTCCGTAATCAAAAAGTCTCAAAGATGCAATTCTGCTGGAAGCCAGCATCGAGCTTCCAAAAACAAACCAAAAAAGATGAGACCTTCACATCCTGTTTACCAGTCTCCAACTTATCCAGCTTTTCTAAATGATCCCAAGCACCGTGTGCACAAACCTCATCCACCACCATCTTATCTAATAAAATCTCACCTATCCCAATTTCATACTCATGCATCTAAGCCTCATAAGCCCATACCTTGTCCACATCGGCCAAAAAAGTATCCATCTGAGAATTCTGTAGAAGCATCTACTGCATCACACATAGCACCAAATACCGTCTTTGCAGAGATCACCAGGGCAGCCACCGGAGGTATTAATGATATCACTACTAGCATTGCTGAAATTATTCCAACCACAATGGCCCTTCCTACTACCCTCTTATCCCCTATAACTATCTCTGCATCTCAAATTACCAACCAGTCTGCTGACAGCACTACTGCCAGGCAAGGTACTACTGCCAGGCAAGGTACCACTACCTTTAAAAGTAGCACAACTATTACTGCAACTGACACTACTGCTCCTGCAGCAGGTGAAACTACTTCTCCTGTAGTTGAAGCCACTACTGCTGAAACTGACACAACTATGGAAGAGACTGAGGTAACTGCCTCCATCAGTCTCTCAGCCACTGTAGTTAGCACTAACAGTGCACTTGACATTTCAACTGACACTGCACCCACTACAGAGATTCTAGAAACTATGACAGCTGCTCCCGGAGTGACCATTTCTTCTATTCCTGGCACTAATTTGCCTGCTACTCCTAATGCTACCATTGCTCTGAAAGATGTCACCACTGCTACCTATACAACTGTTGACACTGAGGTTGAAAAAAATGTCACTGATCCTGAAGAGTATGACACTGAAGATTATGATTCAGATTCTGAGTATGAGTATGATTCAGAGCTTGCTGAAAATTCTACTGCAATTCCAGAATCTAATGCCACAGGCCCTGTGACTTCATCTCTAGGGCCCACTACTCCTATATAAAATGCCTCAGAGCCTACAACTGATAACACTACTCAGAGCCTATAGATCATAGCTACTGTACATAGCCCTTGACCACCGATTGGATTCTCCAACAAGTAATCAAAAATTTTTGATGAAATATTTCAAATGTTTAGCAGTGAAAATATATCAATACTTTAAGCATACTGCAATGTGGTATCAGTCTTTGTTCTTTATCTGCCAACATATCACATCACATATTCGAAGTATCTCAAGGAGAATTGTCATTGCATCTTAAAATGAAGACTGAAAACGTTCACAGGCCTCAATACTTCACACAGATTTGGAATTTGTCTTTTATTCTCACTCCACTCCAAAGGGCCCTTGATTTCCTAAGAGCAACACTCCCTAAATCCTCTTAATTCTCCTCTTGTAAACACTGAAATCCCTCATTCACTCACCTAGATTAAATAACTGAACAAAATGTTGTCTCTTATAGTTCAAAAGAATAACAAGTTGGTGAATTTCATTTTTACAAAATGAACTAAACACTTAAAGTGTTACCTATAGAATAATAGGAATCCCTTATTGTAGGATATGAGGTTTCCAAGATATGGTAGAACTGGAGGCAGAGAAGTTTACTTAGAGAAGCTGGAAGCTGAACATGCCTTCTTTGCCTGAATGAAAATTTGGCTTGGGAGAGTCCTAGAAGTCTGTATAAATCTCCTTATATGGATAAGAATAATTTAAATTATTCTTGAGTTGTGAATCACTGGAAGAGCAAGATATGAGCTTCTCGGATCCAGCAAGACCCTTTCTTGCATGGACAATGTCAGTGGCAGCTTTGAGACCCCCTCCCCATCACCATAACCATATACTACTAGACCAGGTCCCAAGGGAAACTGAACTAAGAAATCCTGCACCTGGTCCTTCTCTGTAAGACCATCACATTGTCTCAAAACCTCTATATCCTCTGAGAAATAAGTAAGGTGCTTAATTTAATTTTACAGGGTGTGTGTGTGTGTGCGTGTGTGTGTGTGTGCGTGCGTGCGTGCGTGTGTGTGTGTGTGTGTGTGTGTGTGTGTGAGAGAGAGAGAGAGAGAGAGAGAGAGAGAGAAAGTTGCCTGTCAATCTGAATGGCTACACTCACATTTATTACTTTCATTCCCATCACAAATCAAATGGAGTCAATAGTATACATACATCAGTAATCCAGAATAAAAAATAAATAAATAAAAACAAAGATTTTTATCTTCAGGACACACATGTTTTAGATTTATCAGGTTTTATCTTAAAATATTTGTTCTAAAGACTATCCCATAGAAGATTTTAAAATCAATATACTCATGATATTTGATTGCCACAGTCTGGATTCATATTATAAGCCCAAATCAAATTAGTAGACAAAGCTTCTCTTCTTTTTACAGCTTTTGAAAATATTTTAACTGTAGGTGAGAAATGTTGTAAGGGGCTGTTAAGCATAGGCATAAATTTTCATCTGCTCAATAGTGTTATTCATATTCATGTCTAATAAATTTCCGCTAGCTGCTCTGCCTATTCTTTATACACCCAATAAATTAGAAGTTAAAATATTGTCCAAAGGCTCTTTATTGTGTAAAAAAATTTTAATTTTAGATCACTTGTTAAGTTAAATTAACATGTTTACTTAAACATATATTTTGAGCATCTACCAATAACAAATATGTACTAAATGCTATGGCGATACAAAAAAAATCTAGACAAATGTGGTCTAAAGGAGTTCATAGTAAAGGAGGGAACATACCATGTATATAATTCATGATGGCATAATTCAAAATAGAAGAGGAGGTCTCTCACAGACTGAGAAACCAGGGTGATGATTGAGGGAAAAGTGTTATGAAAAAGGTGATGTCTGAACTGGATATTAGAGAACAGGCTGAATTTTTACTTTCTGGATTTTCTGGTTTGAACTGTACCTTTAAAGACTGAATTAATTACCAACTTGTAAAACATTTTTAAAATATTAGAACTCATGTATGAAAGTCCAGATTGTCCTCTAAAATAAGAAAGTTTAACTTCTCATAGTGTGATCTGCAAGGTGGCTAAAGGACCATGTACTGTTACCAGTCAGTTAACTGTGAAGAACGTAAATCAGTTTTATCTTTATGTATACACACTGTTTATTTCAGCTTCCTTATAGTTATTGATTGATTCATTCATGCATTCATTTAGTAGCAAGACTTTCTTGATGACAAAAGCAGTGTGTTCTCATGCAGCCAGCCCAGTGACGACCACTGAGCCTCCGCAAGAAGGGCCTTGAGTTCCTGAGCTGGAGTGGTAGGGGGTGAGGGCTTTTGCCACACCCCTGACATCTGCACCCAGCCCAGCAATGACCAAGCCACTGCTGGAAGCCCCCAAGGTCTCCCCTGTAGGAATGAGGAGGCTGCCGCAGGCCTCAATCCCACCCCTCCTCCTTTCTCCTTCTTCCATCACATTTCCTTCCCCTTTCCCCTCTCCCCCTCCCTCCCAACTGCTCCGCAACAACATCCTAGAATGTAAAAAAAAATTAATAAAACTACATTTTCTTTAAAAAATAAAAATAAACAAATGCTCCAAATGAAATTTTAAAAACAATAATTTTTTTTTTTAATAATAATAAATAAATAAATAAATAGAATCATTGTGTTCTGGCACATGCTCCTCATCCAACCCCTGACCAGTACTTTGAGCTAAGTAGCTGCTATTCCTTGCTCTCATAAATGAAACAAGCTCTCCTCATTTCACCAGTCTCTATCCATTAACTGTTAACTAACTCCTCTAGGCATTTAAACTTGTGATCCTTTGCTGTAAACAATGAAATTATTTAATATTTTGAAAAAGGGACTGAAATTATTTTAGCAGTGCTTTAGGATTAGGGTAAGAGTTAGTGAAGGCCTAAAGGTTGATTGAGGGAACAATTTTGACAGACACTAAAGAATAAATATCAGTAGAACTTGAGAATGTGCACTTTGGATAGGATCGTGGTGAAGAAGTCCCTTACCATCTTCTGTCTTGGATGACTGGTTGGAAGGTGATATCACAAAATAAGATTGAAAGAGTCAGTCTGCGGAATTTATTTTGAGACAGATGCTTTCACTTTTAACACTTTTCCTTGTGTTACGTGTTTGTTAGGTTTATCATTTAGGGTTTTAGACTTCTTTCTAGTGATATGTGACGTAAATGTAATCTAGAGTTATTCTAGGAAGTTTTACTGATTCACAGGGAAAATATCTTCTAATTCTTTGTGGACAAATTGTACACATCTGAGATAAAGATGGCCTGATATCTTAATATCGTTAGTTCACACTGTTGCCTCATTCAGTTGTCTTTAACCCATTTATTTCAAAATGGTGTATGATATACATGGCAGGGCCCCAACAAGAAGACAAATGGGGTACAGGAAGCATTAAACCTTAAATATATTATATCCCATCCTTTAAACTTCTCTGTTTGCTATATTTTGGGTATACTTAATATAGTTTAAATGATATGTGTATTTAATTTATAAATAAATGGGGTTTATTTTTTAACCATCAAGGATGAATAACTAAAAACTTTTAGAGCATGATTTTATCCAAGTTAGTGACCCTTGCCTTAGAATTTAAACAGGTAAACTCGCCCTTCATTCTTTTCTGTTCTGTCAGAAATTATATATCTTCACCGTGATCGGTAAGCAATGCTAGATTTCAAATCCTCACTTTCAAATATTAAATAATATACTTCACCTCCCTTTCATATAAGTCATAAGAAAAATGATCGGAATAAGAGCTCCCTCTATAGGCGAGTTTAAACCTAAACAAGACAGCTACCTGATTCTGTAGCTCTCTGATTACCTCAAGGCTTTCAGATTTGGGAGTGGTGGTAATTCACCTTATGCTGATGAAAAATTACTTCAGCAAAATTTACACAGTAAGTAAGCACAAGAAATAGAAAAAGCATAGTACATTTTAAAAGAATACATCATGATCATGAATAACAACAAAGATAACAATGGATTCCAGTTTAGATGGTGGACCACAGGTGCCCAGCGTGCAATCCTCCTGCAGAAGAGGTCCAGAGCAGGGAGTGTACAGCTGGGATCACTACAAAAGGAGAAGAGTCTACTCTGCCACGAGCACCCCAGTAGTAACTCCCTGTTCCTTCTGACCCAGCCCGCCCTTGCCACTGCTGAGGTCACCAGCGCCATTGTCTGGCCCCAGGGCAGGGATCCACCTCTCTACACTGGAGTTCTTCCTACTCCGCACAGCAGCTACCGGTGCACCCCACTACATGGCCCGTGTCATATGCACCCACGGCCCCAGCCTCTGAAATCGCACTCCGGGCAGACTCGGCCCTGGCACTACATGTCCCCTAGCCCCAGTCACCAGAGTTCTGCACCACCCACTGCAGCCCCCAGACCCCCACCCCATGTGGCTTCCATCACAGGAGCCCTGGGCCATCTGGCTGCAGTCTCCACAGCCTCACCACACGCAGCTCTCGCCTAAAGAAACTTGAGGTTATGTTGCCCTGCAACAGCCCTGAGAACTTTGCCCCTTGTGGCTCCTGCACTAGGAGGAGTCACTGCATCACAGGAGCCACTGGGCAGCAGCCCTCGGAGTCCTGCCCCTTGTGGCTTCCACCTTAGGAGCCTTGAGCCACCAAGCGGCAGCCTCCAGAGAACTGCCCCGCGTGGGCTCTGCCCAGCCGCACACTCTGTAGTCCCATCCAATGTCGTCAAAATAATTAAATTGTTATTGTTTATAGATGATCTGAAAACCCTGAGAATTAAATTATAAAGTTAAATGTGACAGTTGCTTTGTGTAAAATCTTCCAGCATCCTTCTTTACATCTCCATCTTAATTAGGCAGGTCTGTACTTTATCATTTATCAGAATTTCTCAAGACTATAATTATTCATGAAAATCTAAAAAATTAAAATAAGATTGTTAATCACATTGACTATATAAGGAGTCCAATTGTGATATACAGGTTTATAGAGCATGTAAAATATAACGTTATTGAATCAGTATTTGACTCAAAATTATTTTATTATAAATACTAAAAATTATGTAATTAATAATTTGATTAGCCTTATTAGAATTTAAAAGGGAATATTTAAGATAAAACTGAAGCCTCAGGACCCACAGAAAAGAAAATATCTTCCCAGTGAGGTTTGATCTACTAAACTGATTTTCTAGAATAAACCAAATTATTTAAAGTCATTCCGGGAACACTATTGTAGGTAATATTCCAAGTTCAAAATTATTCTTTTCAAAAATATTGATCACAGCATGTAAATATGTAGTTACACAAAGAATTTAAATTGGGAAGATTTTAAGAAAAGTTCATGAATTTAATTTACTTGTGTATTTTCACATCCCCAATACAATAATCTGCAACAAGAGTGGGAAAAGACAGTCACTCACTTCTTTTTCTTCATTTAAAGTTGAGACAAAGGGTGAAGAAAAATAAGCTAGGAGAATATTTTTCGTGTTCAGAATATTTCTCATATTTAGAATATAAGCCTCATGACATTTTCAGAGCAACTGAGTCACTATTCATTAACCACACACACTCTTGTTTCAAAGGATTTACAAAGGTAAACAGTAGTGTAGATAAGTAACAAGTAACAATAATAAGTAAAGGAGATTCTACAGCAAATTATTTCACATATTTTAGTGCTTCCATAGTACTTGAAAACACTATTTTGTTGCAAAGGTAAAATAATTGTGTTTGCTTTGCAATTTTGTTTATTTATTTAGAGCATCATTTTTCACACTTATTACAAAAGTAAAGTAGCTCATCCTCTTTACAAACTTGTACGCTCTCCACATAATAAGTCTAAATGTTTTAGACATACTATAAAATTTTTAATTTTTAATTTTATAGATTTCTATATTTTAATATTTCTGAAAATGAGATGTTTTACAATTAATGCAGATTTATTTCTGTTAGTGATTCTTTCTTTCCACTCATAATCTGTTATTTAGTCAATGGTTCCTCAAACAATGTTTGACATTTTAGAATTAAAGAAAAATGGTATTTTCCTGATTCTCACAATAATCCATTATTTTTGCCATTACATTAGTGGGGAAACTCAAAGATACTAAAAAATCTGCCAAGGTCACAGGCTAGGTGGCGGATTTGAATTTGAACTCAGGTCTTTTTGATTCAAAAGCCTGCACATTTTCCACTGCATCTAGTTGCTTCTGTCATGTGATATGAAGTAACTTACCTTGCTATACTACTATTAATAACAGTAATAGTAGTAATATTGAGAGCTTATTTTATGACATACAATGTTTAAATGCTTTATATATATTCTTTTAATCATCGAAATGATCTTATGAAGAGAATATTATTATAATCCCCTTTTGCGTATATGTTGGCAATCTGAGACACAAAGATCATTTTTAAATGTTGCTTTGTTTTCACAATAGCAGCATTAATTCCTTATTTATTTATCTTCATGTTATTTTTGGCTATGTTTTGGTTACAGTAGTGAATAGGAAAGCCTCTGTGCAAATAGATTTGCTGTTAGCACTAAGGTAAGCTTATAACCTGTGTTTGATCTTACTGAACTTCAAGTGAATTTTGGTGGAATTTTTTCCCTTTCATTTGCCAAGGTCAAGATATATCTGATCAGCCATGCCATGTGTCTTCCAAACACCTATTTAACCTGGGCCCCTCATTATGGATGGACTGGACCTACCTGGGTTGCACCCTAATGGCCTCATCTCAGCCACGAGCGTCTGATCATCTGTACCACAAACATTTGAACAAGACCTATCATCATCTTTTCACACTTTTCCTTGACTGTTTACATCAATTCAAACCCCACCACAGCTATCACAAACTTTAAATTCTCCAAATCCAAGCTCATCCTTGCTCAACTCAATTTAGCAAATATCAGCAACCTCAATTTCAAACAATAATAGCCCCAGCATACCTATTAATAGCTAAATCTTCTCAGCGTGACTGGTTTCTACCAGCTATGTATCTTACAAACCAACCATGTTAAAATCCTTATAACATATTCTTAGAACAATTTCAAGTACTTCTTCTAAGCCACCCCCTGCTGTGAAGTCTATGCAAAATACAATTTCTAACACTATTCCTATTGTTGTCTCCACAATCACTCAAACCTACCCTACTACTACCACCATAAAGCCCACTATGAATAATGCTCTCTCTAATACCAGCAGGAATGCTGCAATTCCTATCCATTCTGCAGGTGTCATTATTGTTTATACCCGAGCTATATTAAAGTGTGTGTGTGTCCATGTGTATGTGGTTGTCTGAGTGTGTCTGTGTGTGTGTTTTGAAAGGGAGGAAATTAAAATTACAAAACATGCACTGTCCCATCAAAAAATTAAAACACTAATTAAGGAGAGATAAAAGACAATACACATTATAAAATAAGTTTTAAAATTTTATAAAGGATTGTATAAGGAGGCTTCATAGGACTGGGATATAGTCATGGGAGGTACTAAAATGTATTACATTTGCAACACCTGATTCATGCATCCATTCAAGAGAGAAACACACTACATCCAAATAGTGTTAATGTATGATTTTTGAAATAATACATGGCTTCCCATAAATATATTGCATGCCCTCAAGATTCTAAGGTCATCAATCTGATACCTGATGAAATTATGGTACTTTGTATACATTAAGTGCTACCCAAAAGCATTATGCACTAAATTAGGGGCTCTTCATCATATTGGGATGATGCTTCATAGCATGGTGATGCTTCGCTCGAATATCACTTAATTTTTCCTACTTTGAATAGATGCTTAACATATTCCTCAATCCATTATAATAAAATCTCTAGTCTAATTATCATCATAAAAACAGTTTTGTATTCAGTACTTGGCTATGTTCCAGGCAATGTGCTAAGCACTTCACACTAATTTACTCATTTAATACTTATGACAACCTTATAATGCTGAAGAAAATGAAGCAAGGAAAAACGAAACACAACTAGGAATGAAATCCAGGCAGTATTACTTCAAATTCTGAGCACCTTACTGCAACATTTCTAAATATGCCTTTCTACGTTAAAATTGTGCATATGTTTATTAATACCCAATGAAAAGTATTCAGAATAACTAAACTGTATAATTCTTTAGATTAAAGAATAGAATAGATACTTTTTATATTCTTATTCATATTCTATCACTCAGTATAAGGTATATTACTCTGAAATTTCTCATGAATCACTTATTCAATAAAAGTATTTGGAAGCATATGTGTTTAATAGCTTACTCCTACTAAAAAGATAATAAAAGAAAACAAGGTAGATATGGATTCTGACTGCAAGGAACCTAAGAATTCATCCTTGGATATTAGCCAGCTACATAAGTCTTAAACCAAAAGAAGAGTGTTAAATTTTATAAAAGAATATATAAAGTATCATGAGGTCTCAGATGAGGAAAAGATTACTTCAAATTGGGCACATGGGAAGGGTTTCAGGAGATTAAGATATTTTATCTGAGCCTTAGAGGACATGAGGGTTATTTAGAAAGATCTTACATTAAAAAACTGGGAACATTCCAGAAAGAATGAAAGCATCAGAAAAGCAAAAGACCTTTAAGGGAAACAGGATGTGTGGTTTATATAAACAAGAACATATTGGTTCATGAAGAGAGCAATAGAGGAGAAAATAAGATTAAAAAAGGAGGTGGAGTTCATATGATGGAGATTTTTAAATGAACTCTTTATTACAGGTAGAATAACTGGTACTTGCACTCCTGCCACTCACACCCTGCTAACGTCTGTCCTTTCTCTGGGCACAATCCTACCATCACTGCCACTTCCAAGAATCTACCACCTTAGGCTCCCCTGCTTTTACCACTCCCCAAACAGCCCCTAAATCTACTACCTCCACAAAGAGCACATTAACAAGAAGCATCACCAGTATGATCCCAAGTGTACCCACTGTGCTTCCTTCTTCAGGAACATGGGTCACTATAACATTAGCATCAACCAACAAAATTGAGGCTAAGTTCAGCAAAAGTGGATCTACAGGCAAACTGGGAACTGGACAAAAAGTTGCACCTAAGATTTCCTTGAATAATGAGAGACCTCGCAAATTAAGGACCTCCCTGATGCTTAATAAGCTCAGAACTAATGGTGATGATAATCACAAGGATTTTGACGTTGACCTTGATGCTGGCACCACCTTTGAAAATGGCGCTATTACTCCAAATGTTCTCAATCCCAATCATGATTATATTTTAATATATTATATACGGTAGATAATTCCCCAATCACAATTCGAAAAAAGGGTATGCAAGAGAATGTTTCAAGGACCAAACAAGAGAAACAAATGCATATCATTGTGGCAATTAATTAGGAAATAAGCTTTCATTTTAAGCTATTGATTAATGTCACACAAAATAATTTAATTTTCTATTGCTGTATAGAGCAGTATTTACAGCCCCATCTTTTAAAAAGGTACTTTATAGATGAATCACGTGAGGAAATAACTATAAAGGACTTCAAGCATATACCAATTTACAGTAGCTAACCAAAATCTACATTAATCCTTAACTTCCTTTGCCAATATGAAGTTAAAGATTAACTTTCTACTTTTGACCACTATTTCAAGGTTCTATTGTTCTGTAAATTCCTAATAGAACATATGAACATACTGTTGCTGCTGCTTCTGCTACTGTTACTACTAATAACACCCACAGCAGCAGCAATAACAACAACAAAAGCAGCAGCAACAATAACACCTCTATAACACTTACTATAGGCTAGGCACTGTTGTAAATATTTCGCATATATTAATTTATTTAATCCTTACAACATCCCTATGAATTATCGTTAACCACATTTTACAGAAAAAAAATTGAGGCATGGAGAAAGCAACCGATTTGTCCAAGCTCACACTGCTAGTAAGCAGGGGAGCTCATGATTGAATTCAAGTATGTCCTTGTCTGTGCGTCTGACTAAGGCCTTGCACCGCTGCTCAGCCTCACTGTCCAACTGAAAAGACTCATATTCTAGTATCCATTGAGGTTATCAATAGTCTTTCCATTTTTATAAATAAGTAAGGTTTTTTGGGTTTTTTTTAATTTAGTGCAATTTTATCAAGAACTATCTTAGTAGGGGAAAAAAGACTAGTAATTAGTTCAGTTTTCAGAGAACACTTTTAGAATAAAAATATTGAATAATAAACACAGTAGTTAACACTGGATAAAGAAAGAAAGAGATATTTCTGCATTAAAAAAATTTATTACTAGGGAGTCACACGTTATTTAGTTAAATTGATAATTACTGAAAACATTACATCAATTTGAGCCAGGCAGAAAGAAGGTAGGGAGGGAGAAAAAATACATATAAAAATGCATATTCTTAGCTGTTTATTTTTCATGACTGGAAGTAAAAGAACCTGTACTATCTTTAGGCTAAGAAATTTTACTAGTATCTCCTAATTTACAGACATAGTAATATATGCATTTTTTTTTTTTATGTGACCAGTAAGAGGATCACAACCCTTGGCATGGTGTCGCCCGCACCACGCTCAGCCAGTGAGCGCACCGGCCATCCCTATATAGGATCCGAACCCGCGGCACTCTCCCGAGTGAGCCACAGGGCCGGCCCTAATATATGCATTTAAATATTTTATAATTTTACTGAAACATCTTTAAATTACACACTATTATAAGGGGGAGAAATATATTATCATTGTCCTTATTGAACATGATAATCTTTAAAGGTACGTAAGTAATATAAAAGTATAAAAAATAATTTTAAGTTTTATTAGAAATGATTTTTTTTTTAATCTTTTCTTTCTGGTCTTATTCAAACTCAATCAATAATTTCTGCTATTTGACAAATATTTCTCAGAGACTCAGTACCAGCTACCATCAATTTGAATGCAATATATTTTTAGAACTACAAAGCTTTCCTCTGCATCTTGTCAACATACTTTCAAGTTTCTCAAGGGTCATTACCACTCTTCAACAAAACTTTTTGAAAGCATATTAATCTTTGAGTGAAGCAATTTTAAATAACTAAGTTACACTAAAATTAATATTTTATATCATTTATATTTTAATTTTTAAATATGAAAAGAGTGATCCGAGTTTATATTTAAATTTTAGAAAACAGAAGAAAAATAAAACGGTTAACCTTTCACCCAGACAGGGGAAAGGTGGTCTTCGAACCCAAATGTATACATCTCACACTGTTATATGACATGTCCTCTACTAACAGGGACAATGTCATTCAACATCATCATATATAAAAGGTTTCATATTATTTTTTAATCATAAGTTATGTCACCAATTCTCTATTTGGAGCAGGTATATTTTCTCCATCTTTTTTTTTTCTCTGTAAACAGCTCTGTGGTACACATTGCTGAGATCCACAATCCTTTCCACAGGATATATTCCTAGATGTTAAATGACTGAAAACAGCACAACATCAAATGCACAGACAATTGTCTACAGAGATTTTACAAAATATCTTATATTCCAACTGCTAATTTGAGAAAGTCATAAAGGGCCAGTGGCAAATACAAGTGGTGAAATAGTTGGACCTAAAACCATCACATGCACTTGCTATGAGGCCGTGGTATGACAGAGAACAGTTGGAAGTCCATTAAAATATGATAGAGACCAGTTGGAAGGCCATTAAAATAAGCCAAGTGAGAGATGATGGTGATGGACTAGATGTGAAGGGTAAGAGAAAGAGAGGATGACAATAATTAGAGTTTTGGGACTGAAAAAATGAAAACATGGAGTGGGCTACAAGTATAGCAGATACTGATGGTAGGGTCAGGAAGATCAGAAGTTCCACTTGAGAATATTGAATCTGAGGTGTCTGTTTAATGATTTAAATGGCAACATCAAGCAAACAGTTGGATATCCAAGTCTGGAATATAGGAGAGAGGTCAGGATCAATAAGATTATATACTTACCAGTTGATGGCATAAAGATGGCATTTAAAACCATGAGACCCAAATGTGACCAGCAACAGAGTGACTGGAGATAGAGAAGAGGAGAGGGTCAAACACTAAGCCCTGGGACACCTCAACATTAAGAAGCTTCTAAATAAAACCTGAGTTACCACTTTATTTTCATTAATAAGATCAAATTTGTACTTTCTAACTAAACAAGAATCTCTTTGTGTTAACATTAGGGAGATATAAAACATATTTAAACAAATATATGTTAACATGAATTAATTTTTTTTCCATAAACATTGTCAGCCAAATGGATATCAGGTGGGGGAAGTATTGTACATAGAGAGCAGCTAAAGCAAAGATCACAATCTTTTTCTCAGAAAGTTGTTAGAGCAATGTACAGTTTCTGATGTCTGAAGACAAGAATCCATTCATCCAAAAAACTCTCTTGGCTACGTCCCAATATCTAGCTAACAAAACTATAATTTTAAACTTCATGAAGGGATATATAGTGATTATTGTTCTGAAGCCAATGGAAAATTTATATGTGAAAGAAAGCAAATCACATTATGTGTGAAATCAGTGTAATAGACTTAAGTGTAAGTGGCCTTTTGGTTTGAAATTGATGACCTCAAATCTCATGAAAAGACAGCATTATGTATTGTTCTGTTACTGGCACATTTATTGCGTTGTTGATTATCCAGCAGACATCCAACTCAAGAGCCTTTTTGAAGAAAAGGTAGATTGGAAGAAATATTATAGCAGAGGAATTGCCCAACTGAAATATGTTGGATCTACTAAAAGGGGTCCATGGTAAAGGAAGGCCATTCTTTTTCATTTGATCTTTCATTAGCACCATTATCATTATTAATTTATGTATCCTTAATACTGAGTACAAAGTCAAAAAAACAACAATTGTTTAATATTTTTAAATAAATGAATAAATGGAACTTACAAATGCTTTAAATTTGAGATTAAAGTTGTAATCAATATTTTTATATAAAAGTCAGGTAAGGTAAGGAGTTGTTAATTCAATTCAATATATAAGTGAATTAGGTTTTAATTTGTTAACCTGATATACAAACTACGATGTATTTTATGCCTTAACAAATGTTCTCATTTAAATCTAGCAACATCTTATATTGTGAATTGGGAAGATATTATCCTTTTTTTTGCAAATGAGGTTAAATGATCTAAGGTCAAGTAGCTAGTAAGTGACAGCTACAATTTAAATATAGATCTAATTCCAAGGACCACTCCATTTACCAAATAAGAACTCCTTTACTGTAATTACTGCGATAAATTTTCCAACGCACTCATGAATGCTCACACCAGCATTTCCTTATGCACAGAACATTTACTATCTGTCTTGGGGGAAAAAAGGAAATGGCTTTGAATAAAATAACAACCAGGCAAAGTAAGCTTTATATAATTGAGAATATATTCAGATATATGCAAAAAGATCTAAAGTTGTGGCAAATAAAATAATTCTGATACTTAACTTCAAGCAGTGGGCAAGAAAGACATTCCTATATTTTTCCAAATAAAACTATTTTTAAAATGTTTCAAAACATTTTAAGCAATTGGAAGAATTTTGATTTCAGTTTTCTCTGAATATTTTCATATATTGTTTATTTAAATTCTACCAAAAGAACAAGCAAGCAAATTATGCAAAAATAGAGTTACTTATTCTATAATTAATATTAATTTGCTAAATAATGTTTTTCTTAGATAGTTTTTCAAAAAAGAATGATAGCCTAAAAATTACAGAATAAATTAATAAGAATAACCATTAATTGTCATTTTCTATAATGAACAAATGAAAGAATTCATAATGGTCCCGAGAGAGAATATACAAAGGAAAACGCTCCTTTTCAGGAACTATTTGTTTTGTCGCTGCTGTTTCAAGATTAACCTGGACCAATTCTATCGACATAAAACGTTTTCCTCTACCCTTACATCATCATTGTCCTTCCTTTGAAAAGGAGAGACATTGAAAAACTGAGTTACTTTATCAAATGAAAGAATCATTCCTTTAGTCCTCTGTATACATCTAAAGGCATCAAGACACTTGGGGACACTGTTCAGGTTCAAAAAAGAACTCGTCTAGGATCCAGGAAAAGCACCCCTACCAAGGGATTCAGTTGATAACCTTACCTCTAACGCATTTCTAGATCTCTTTATTAATTTCTCTACAACTTCTTCAAGTAAAGAAAGGAGGCTAGAAAAAGTTATGAGGTCAATTTCAGACACAGGGAACCTAAGAAGCTATGATTTTTAAGAAAATAACAGAAACACTTTATTAAGCAGTTGAATCTTTCAGCAATAGACCTGGAAGTCATCAGATATAGAAGGTGCTGATACCAAAGGGATGTATGACTACATGCAGGAATTCTACAGAAAGCTATTGTGGAAGAAATGAGGTGGAATTCTACACAACACCAACATATATGGGAGTAGAGCCAAGAAGGTGGTTGAAAACTAGCAGAAAAGCCAGGAGGGGATGATTTAACAGAGGGCAAAGGATAAGAGAAGCTCTGGTGAAAATATCAAGCACTTCAGTATGGTTAAGTAAAATATAAACTAAAAATTATCCATTAGTATTGGCAACAAAGATGTCACTAGCAAACTTGACAGTAATTTCAGGGAAGTGGTGAGGGGAGACACCAGATTGCAGTGGATTAAGGCAAAAGAAGAGCTATAAAGTTTAGATTATTTTCTGATATCTTCCAAGCAGATTGCTATGAAATAAAGGAGAGATTTAAGATAGTAAATAGAGGTAGAATGTAGGCCGGAGACTGGGAAGGTTGTCAACATGTTTAAATGCTAACAATATAATACCATGAAAGAAGCAGAAATTAGGGAACTTAAAAAATCATCTACACAAAATCTAATTATCCGTCATCATGAATGAAATCCGAGTAAAAAGAAACAGGTTTGTGAACGATATCTGCAGAGATATACGTAGCTAAAGTCATATAACAAATATTTATGTATGACTTTCTTTCTCCTAGACACTATAATACACAGTGGGATACATTAAAACACACACACACACACACACACACGCACACAACCTCTGCCCTCATAGAATTTAATGTCTAGCACGGAAATCAGCTTTTAAACATATAATTACATAAACACATGTATGAATTTGATAATTATTATGAAGAAAACATTATAAGTTCTATAAGAACAAATAATAAGAGACAGTGACAGTTTCCCTGAAAATGTAATTCTGAGCTACCATTAAAACGGTAGTGTAAAATTCTGTTGTTTAGAAATTTTCTGGAGTTAACAGGGCAAAGTGAAGGCTTTAACATTTGATTGAGCTCATTCTGGTCATTGTCACTTGTTTCCCGGTAAATATTCCATATACCGGAGTCCTAGAATTCCCTAATATTGAGAAATATGTAACACAGAGATGGACTTTAGAGTGGGAATGTGGCACTGGGTTTTCTCAAACTGGGAAAAGTCAGGTGGAAATGAAGACAAAGTAATAATTCTTGCCTTCCTTAAACAATTTTAAGAACATGTCTACTTACTACCTCTTCAGATTAGAAGAGAAAAATAAAGAGGATCTAAAGGAAGAATCAAGGATAAATAAATAAAGAGTTCAAAGGAAAATCAGGACAGAATAAATACACTGAGGAGATTTGAGAAATTCTCTAAGTATGTTGAGAGAACCAGAATTAAACTTGGAAAAGCAACTGACAAAGCCCATGCTTCCCTTCCATTCCCACATCCTCCCATCTCAAACACATGTGCAGGTGCTGTCCTCTGAAGTATGCTTTAGGAGGGGGTTACCTATTGAACTTGTTTGCTTTCAGCTAACTGAACCTATGATTATGTCTTAAAAATCAAGAGTAATAAACAATTCTTCCACTCAAACATAAAGTACACAGTTGTTTCACAAACTGGATGATACAGAAACACAGACATATAACCAGATTTTTATTTGCTTTTCTGAGACTGGGCCCCTTAATTTTAAGCACTCTGTTTTGTTTTTTCTTTTTGATATCCCTTGTAATACTCAAAAAATAATTTTCTTATGCTTCCCTAGCTTAATTATATATGATTCACTAGAGCTGTATAAGATAAGGTAGTTTTCACAATATCTATAGTTTCAATTGCTCTTTGACAATCTGTGCAAATTCATTTGGACACTTTCCATTTTTCCAAGTTTTGTTTTCTTCTTCTTCCGTTGTTTCGCAGAGAATTATTTCCACAACATTCTAAGCCTCATAGAGGCCTTGACACAAAATAAAAATTCAATAAATATTTTCCATAGTTTGTTAAAATTGAGTTTCTTGAATTGACTTCTAAACAAGTTACATGTGATGACTTTAAAGTTTAGCCACAGTATCACCTTTGAGGATCATAACTTGAGTGCCTTATTAAAATAACCTCTTTGCCACTCTGTTTACTCTATCATATATGATATAAATACCTTATACTCAATTCACAATGCAAACATCAGAACTTAATTGCAAAATTCCACAGTCACAGCAGTAAATTTTTACCAGTTTGAATTGTCTTCTCTGTTTGTTTGTTTGTTTGTTTGTTTGTTTTACTGGAACACGATTGTACATATCTGTGGAGTACAGAGTTGAATATCAATACCTGTGTGCAATATGTGATGCTCAAATCAGGATAGTATAGTCAACACTACACAATGTAATTTTTTTTCATGGCCCTTTACCCATTCTTCCCTTGCCCCCTTCACCTCGCCCTTTCCCACTTCTGATAACCTTAGTTCTATTATCTCCTTTTGAAAGTTCTACATATGTGTATTCTATTCTTTCTTGTGTATTTCTTTCTTTCTCTTTTTCTTCCTTTCTTTCTTTTCTACTTGTTTATTTTTTAGCTCCCACTTATAAGTAAGGACATGTGATATTTCCCTGTGCCTGACTTATTTCACTTAACATGATTTTCTCTAAGTTCATCTATGTTGTTATGAATAGCAGTACTTCATTCTTTTTTACGGCAGAGTAGTATTCCATTGTGTATATATACCACATTTTCCTTATCCAGTCATCCAGTGATGGACATTTAGGTTGGTTACAACTCTTGGCTATTGTAAATAGAGCTTCAATAAACATGAGAGTGCAGGTATCCCTTCACCATGATGATTTCCATTCCTTTGGGTATATATCCAGCAGTGGAATTGCTGGATCGTATGGTAGTTCTATCTGAAGTTGTTTGAGGAAACTCTATACTGTTTTTCATAATGGTTGCACCAATTTACACCAACATTGTGGGATAGTTCTTTTTTTTTCCAAATCCTCACCAGCATTTGTTATCATCTGTCTTTTTGGTATTAGCCAGTCTAACTGGGTTGATATGATATCTCAAGGTGGTTTTGATTTGCATTTTCCTGATGCTGAGTGATGTTGAGCATTTTTTCATGTGTCTTTTGGCTATTTGTATATTAAAAAAAAATATTCCTCTGAATTAGACTTCAATATTTCACTGAATTTAGTAAATTCTATAATATTATTAATAGATTGGCCCATATTTCTTTTGCAATCTATCAGCCTAATTTCACTACTTAATTCCAAAAAACGGCACTATTTCTTCAAAAACTATTTGTTTACTTATTAATTTCTAAAATCTCCCAAATGGAGATATCCAGGTAATAAAAAATAAGGCCACTTCACATAAATATTAATGAAAGTATCACATAATAATTAACCAAGAGTTTCACTCAGACATATCTTTTTTTCTACAGTTCAGAAAAAGTTAGAAATCACACCACCAGACAACAAGAAAGACAATCAGCAGTTGACCAGTGCAAAACTCCCCTACCTGAGCATCCCAAAAGATCTCCATCCACCCAGCTCAGTAGGAAGTCTTTCATGGGCTCCTGTGCTTTTGCCTCATCACTCTGTAAATATCCACAAAACACTCTATTTTAAACTGTCAGTACCCAAAACCAAAGTCTGTATCTGCCAAATCTTCATCCTCCTTTATTGTAACATAGAAGACAACTAATTATCCTCAAATTAAAGGTGAGTAATTAAAGAAAAATATCTGTTCAACCATCACATAGCCAAACCTAAGAAAAGCACTAGCATCATTTGCACAAAACTAATCCAGTCCAATTTGGCAAATTTCTGCCTCATAAACATTCAGGACCCTAAAAACTACACTGTCATAAACCAAAACTCTGACAAGGCCAACAGGCATTGAAGACATTACAACTGATGCTTGACCTGTGCAATCACCACTGTCGCTGGAGCTACTACTAATTTAGCCGCAATCACTAGTTCTATATACAAAAGCAAAACCTCTGTGTCATGTACCACAACTGGTTCAACTGCCACTGCAACTCAGGAATCAGATGCAATAACCAGAACAGCTGAAACTCTAACTCCAACGACTTCCATCACAACCACAGTGACATCAACTGCTAATTCAGCAATAGGTGCTACGTCCACAGCACCTGCCTCCACTGCAACTGCCCCAGCATCTGTGACCTCAGCAGCACCTTCAGTGGAACCCACACCCCAAGGGTCTGCTGCTCCCAGCACTGCAAACTCCACAAACCCACAGCCTGGATCCACAACCCATCTAGCCTATGCCTCCACCATTGCCTCTGATTTTACGACAGAGGACTTAGAAGAAGAAGCAAATGCAGCAGATGATGCCACTCTCCCAGCTACAGAAGTTTCTACCTCTCAAGCTGCCTCTGCAACTTCAGCAAACGCAGGTACCACATCCCCTTCCATTGCTGCCACCACTTCTGCAGCCACCACTTCCACACTTGTTGGAGCCACAACGGCAACACCTTCCACAACCCTAGGGATCAGTACGACCACCAGTTAAGGCACCATATCTACATGCTTGGTTGCCACAACTCCCATTTCTGCTGACACCACAACTCTGCCAAGTGCTGCAACTTCATCCTCAGAATCTTCTGCTTCTAATTCTGAACCACTGAAGTGCTCCTACCAGTGAGGATGACACTAATACCCAGGCCTCTGGGCTGATGACTCAAGGGGAAAAGTCATCAACAATGACACATTCCTACAGATGCCAATTACACTTAACTGTCAATATTTATGTTAAATGTATAATATATTTGAATTAAACTTTTGGTGGATTGTCCGAATCAGGAGGTCAAGGGTTTTTGTTTATTTGTTTGTTTGTTTCATAGAGATATGCAGTTGATCCTGCTAAGTTATTGAAAAGACTACCCTTTTTCTGCTTCTTTCTCCTTTGTCATAACTCAGGAGATTATATCTTTGTCTATTCCACTGATCTAACTGACTATTCTTGCACCAATAGCATTCTGTCCTAATTACTATATAGTTACAAAAATGTTGCTGTTAGTGTAAGTTCTTGGCTCTGTGCATTTTCATATAAATTTAAGAATCAACTTGTCAGTTTCAAAAAGGTCTACAGTCAATGTGGGAAGAATTCACATTTTTAAAATATTGCTTTCAATTCATGAACACAGTCGATGTCTCTGTTTTATTCGGTCATTTTAAATTCTGCTTAATAATTGCTATAGGCAGAACAGACCTTCCCCCCACCTTAAGAACCTTAAAATGAAGGAGAGTATCATAGATTATCCAGGTGAGTTGAATTTAATCACATAAGTCCTTAAAAGTGGAAAAGGAGGGCAGAACAGTAGGTCAGAGAGATATGACATGAGAAGCACTGTCTGGCTTTGAAGATGCAGCCAAGGAGGGAAGAAGCTTCTAAAAGCTGGGAGCAACCCTGAGTTTATAGCCCAAACCAAATGGGCCTCTCAGTCCTACAACCACAAGGAATTCTTCTGCCAACAATCCAAATGAGCAGGAAACAGATTCTTCTTTAAAGCCTTCAGAAAGTAATGCAGCCTGCTGACACCTTTTGTTTTCATCTCGTGAGACCCATAGCAGACTTCCGACTTTAAGAACTATAATGTTATAAATATGTGGTTTTATTAGCCATGACATTTGTGGTAATTTGTTAAAGCAGAACAGAAATCTACTATAATAGAGTTTTATAGCTTTCAGTGTAGAACCTGAACATTTTTTATTAGATTTAGTAGGTATTTTATTTTTCATGTTATTGTAAATGACAATTATTTTTAAATTTCATATTCTCTTCATTACTGATATGTCAAAATATAACTGTTTCTGTATGTTGACGTTGTATATAGTGACATTGTTATATTCACTTAGTAATTCTGATCATTTTTCTGTACGTTTGTCTGAATCCTTTACATACACTGTTATGTTGTCTGCAAATTTATAGAGTTTTACTTCATTTTGTCCAGTCTTTGTATTTCATTTCTTACTGCTCTGGCTAGGACCTCTAGTACAATATTGTGTAGAAGTGGTGATCGAGCATCTATTGTTATGCAGTAATAGATAAGTAATATCGAATTTGGTACGAGGAAGTAGGGTGCTGCTGTCACAAATACCTAAAAATGTAGATGTGGCTTTGGAACCAGGCAGTGAACAGAGACAGGAAGCATATTAAGGAGAATGTTGGGAAATCCTAAATTGTCTTGAACAGACTTTTAGTAGAAATACAGACTTTATGGACAATGCTGGTGATGGGTCAGAAAGAAAAGAGGAGCATGTTATTGCCAACTGGAGGAAGATATCTTTGTCTCTTGAATCTATTGAGAAAGCAGAAAATGTGCCTAATGAACTGGGTGACCTAGCTAAGAAGACTTTCAAAGTGTTGTAGGTTTGCCTGGTTCCTTCTTGCTGCTGACAATAGGACACAAATAAATTATAAATTGAGGGACAGACTGTTAAAATGAAACTGGATTTAATTGTCCCAGAAATTTTCAGTCTCTCTACGTAGCAAGATAATGCTGAACTTATGAAATGGCTTCCAAACACAGTTCAGTAAAAGGTATTGTCAAGAAAATACGGTCTACACATAAAGCCAAGGGAAGGCCTTTAATATCTGTTACGACCTCAGAAATCTCAAAGGTATTGAAGTACTATTCAGTCACACAAAGAATGTTTTAAAATGTAAAGTGTGTGCCTCAATTACTGCCCTACAGGGCATCTTAAAGGTATGGTCCATCAGTCATCTCAGCAGGTAGGGAAGGACTTATCTCAAAGAGATTAACAAGTGACATTTTTATCTAAAGGAGTAAATCCCAGTGAGATTGACAAGAGGCCCATAAAGTTTTTGAGAGAATTATATCAGCACAATCAGTGCCATCTTGAGCTGAATAGGACAGAACAATTGTTCAAGTGTAAATGGAGAAGGGATTGGAACAACTGCCTTAAACAGCCATTATTATTAGCCATTAAATTTTAAGTTAACAGTCCAAGTGAGATGGGTGGATGAGAAACCCAGTTTATAAGGACAGAACAAAGAGATCTGCCTAGATAATTCTGAAAATTTTGTTAACTTAATCATCCTCTATGTATTTTTAAAACTAGCATCTCTGGAAAGCAGCACGCCTTATAAAGATTATTATTCTTTACAAAATGCACATGGTCTATCTTAAACATCATCATGATTCTAGATTTTTGTGATCTCAAAATTTCTTGTTGTTGGTTTGTTTTGTTTTCTAATTCAAATTCATCTAGATCTCAAGCTCCTCCTACTCCAAAATCTGCAGTGTTCTCCCATCTGCCGGAGCTGCAGATTGGCTGATTAGGACACTCTGAATAGTAATTTCTTCAGGCTAGTGTAAGGACAAAGGATATTTGTTCCTCTCAGCCACAAAGGACCCACAGGCATTTTGGTTCTTGGTAACTAAGTGTTATTCAAATAAAGTGGGAAAAAATTATTCTGTGTGAAACTGAGTTGCATGTACATCAGAATGATCTGGAAATTGCGGGTCTCACACCTGGCTTTATCATTGTGCTGAATCTCATCTTGATGCCTCCAGATCTGCTCTTTATCGTTCCCGCTCTGCTCTCTTCCCCAAGAGGCCTGTATATATGAACTCACTCAATATGCTCTTTGCCCTCTGACTTCTTGTTAGATTCAACTGATCGGTAAGCACTATCATGGAATAAATGGAGAAACTTACTCCCTCATTACCTTACCAGTTTCGCAATGAAGTAAGAATGCAAAAGAAGTCATGACACATCATATAATGCTATATAAACATAGGTATTATATTATGGCTAGACAGATACCTAGGTACGGATGGCAGGATAAGAAAAAAGTGTGGATTACAAAAAAATATTAACATAGAACCAATGCTACACAATTCTTCTGTCAAGGAAAATATAAACATACAGGAATTAACCCCAAAAATGAACTCTAAATCTCTTTTAAAAGAGATCTGTATACCATTCTCATCATTACCCATATTATGAAGTCATAAGAATTATGGCAAAATAATGATTGTTTTTATTTTATTATAAGTAAATTTTAGTTTACTGTAAGTAAAATTCAACACTGGTGGATTAAGAGTCCAAAAATCTATAGTTCCAAAAATCTATAACTTAAATACGGTGTTTCAGTACTTCAAGAAAAGCATTACATTGAAATTTAAAGTATACGTGTTTAAATTCTGGCTTATTAATTCATTCAGAAAACACTTAGTGACATAAATTATAAACTATTGGGTGAAAAATTACAATTGTAATAAATCGTAATAAAGTCCTGAAAAGGTCTTAAGTTTATGGTTGGTCATGGCAATAATGCTGAGTTGACTGATGATGACTGAGCAAAGAAATGTAAGCATTCTCATGTCATTGCAAATGAAAAGGGGTGCAAATATTTCACAATGGAATTAATTAAAATAAAAATAATATTTTCTAGAATTTGTATAGGCATATATACATCAGAATGAAGATATATCTAATTAAAATATTTTATTATTCCTCAAATGACTCTATACCTACAAATTCCCATGTATTTCTGAATTACTACCTGTTATTTGGAATTAATCTAAGATTATGATCCTATTTATTAAATTACTTTTATCCTGCTTTCGAAAATACATACATTTGTTATTCTTTCAATTTTTCTAATTTCCAATCATTTTACCATGCCCAACTTTCCTAAACATTATATTTTGAGACAGATGGGTAAATTGGTCTGAAATTTCCTTCTCTAATTATTAGATATGAATCACATATCAGCAATTCTTCACCTACTTTTTTCAAAACAGCTTAATAGATGTACACCTAAGGTCATGTTAAAATAATGAAAAATTTAATATGAATATTTCCAGGCATTAATGTGTTATTTAATCTTGATTGGTGTTTAAATGTAAAATAGTTAATAATATCTTTCTTCCACACAAATAACATTAATAACCACATAATGCATTTTATTGATGATCACAAGAAGCTTGGCCTACTTTTCCAAAACTTCCTGAATATGCTTGAGTTTACATTGGAGAAGGCATGAATACTTTTTATACAATCATGAAGCTTATAATGTCATATGACAAAAAGTCTACATAGGATCTTCCTTCCAAATTTAAGTATAAACTCAAATTTGGGGAATATGCAAACCAACTCCTTAGCTTCTGATATACTTTCTACTATATTCCAATATTCAATCAAAATGAAAACCATAAATTCTAACTCTTTAAAAAATATTGACTTCATAAAGGAAAGTATATGATTAGTGTAAGAGAGAAAGGAGGCAAACCTCATTATGAGACAAATCAGTGTAATAGTCATTAGTATATATAATTTGGTTAAACTTAAATGGATTATCTCAATTCTTAGAAAAGACAACATTGCATATTGTTGTTGCACAGCCCTTATTATGATATTGATTATCATGCAGGCACCCAATGATTCAAGTGCAGCCAAACCCCAACTTCTAATCTTCATGAAGTTCCTGAAAGGAAAGGTTGATGGAGAAAGTTTGTCCAAAGAGAAATGGCTGAGTAAAAGCATACTTGCTCTGTTAATCAAACATCAATGGATCAACGCCATTTTTTTCTGTTTGGATTATACCTCTTTCCAATAAATCATTATCCTTTGAAGGTAGAAGCTGTCTTTGAAGCCAGGGCATGTCTTGTTTCCTGTGAAATCCACAGTGTCTGCCAGAGTGGGTATTCAGTAAGTATCTGTCGAGTGAATAAATAAACCAAGTTGTCATTCCAAGTCCAGTAATGATGAGATTAAAAGTCATATAAAATATATCTACAAATAGTGAGTTATTAGGAAAATTGAAGGCAAAATAAGTTAAATTTTAAACAATTTTACCTAGTTCTATAGAGTTTACAAAGTGTTTCCATGAATATTCTCATTTAATTTGACATCAACTCATTCGGGTAAATAATACAGGGAGAATTCTCATTTTATAGATGAGAAAAATGGCATTTAAAGATAAGTTTACCAAGGTCACACAGAAACAAAATGACAGAGCTAGGAGTTAAACCTAGGCCTTCGGATTCCAATTCAGCACTCTTTTTACTATTCTGGTACTGCCTTTTACAAAAAGATCTTGCATTTTTTGGTCTTAAGTATACTGGTGATTTCTCACAGCTATATTTGTTCAGAACCAGCTCATTTGCGATTTGTTCTGATGTGTGGTTTAACATAGATGAATATGTGAAAAGGGCAAATACATCAGAACAAATTAATAAAAACTATAATGCCAAATGAAAATTATCAATTTTTTTCATGCACATAGTTACAGCAATTGAAAAAGTATTCAGAAGATAGATTGGTGTATAATTTAATGTGTACTCTTCAAAATTTAAAGAAATCCAAGTCCAAAGCTTTGTGAGGGGGTACAATTGGGGTACAGTGGGATAGACACATTTCATAAATTTCCCTAACATGGGCACTTTTGAGCTTAAATGTATTTAGCCCAATGGAGAAAAGATTATTTATATCTTCTTATTAAATTAATTCAGATGTTGATCTTTTTGATTCTATTAAATTTTAGAATATTGAAGCAAACTGTAAAAATGAATTGATCAAATTCCAAAAATTTTGAAACATTTGACAATATATGTTATTCTGTAGAAACTGAACCACTTTTTTAAAATAAGTGATAAACATAGAAGCCATAGGGTTAATTTATAAATTTTATTAACTATCATATCTAATCCTAACCCCTTCCAAGAAAAAGATGATAAAGTTCTCAGTGTTCCTGGGAGAGAAAATCCAAAGTGTAAATGCTTCAGGATTAAACTAACATAATTCACGTACGCAATTTTTTTTCCTATCCCCTATTTCCTGCCAGAACCAATAAGGTAAAAGTAGGAGGGGCATAGAGAAGGTAGAGTTGCCTTATTAGATAGAAGAATCACTAAATTAATTTTCTTTACATCTGCATGTATCAAGTTTTAGAGGCACTGGCTGGGTCAAGAAGAAGAAAGTCCTCACCAAAATCCAAAGGAGGCACCTCTCTCAAGGTAATTGCATAAATAGTGCCAACTCTTCCAGGGAACCCTTACTCCAGAATTTTCTTTCCTCTATTTATGCCTGATTTCTTAATCAAGAAGAAGGTGCACTAATGAATTCAATTTTATACAGGCTTGGTTAAGAGTACAACCAAATGAAGATGTCCCCCAAACAGTTGGATATACCAGTCTTGATTAATAAACTTAAATGCTGTTTCCAAGTGGATGTAGAAGCTCATAAAGAGTCATTGTTATAAATGAGGGGAAATGGGACTGATGCCAGGACCCTAATGTAGGTGGGAAAGGAAAAAAAATCCATTGAGGAACCAAAGAAAGAATTTCAGAGAATATGAAGAATGCTGGGATAAGGTAGTTTCACAGAAGCCAAGAGAAGAAGGGAGAACTCCTTGTAAGTACTTAGAATTCCATTCTGTAAAATTAGAATTGTCTCTGACAACAAACACATCAGTAGCTAACTTCACTGGAATTGTTTTCCAATATGCAGGTGGGATATAAAGCCTTATTTCAGTGGTTGTGTGAAATACTGATATTTAAAGACCTTTGAAGAAGAAAAGATTATCACACACACACACACACACACACACACACACACACACACACACACACACACACACAATGTGGGTGAGACTAAGAGAGATGTGAATGAAGAACAGTAAGAGGTGGGGTTGCAAAGTGAAAGTGCCTTGTAAGTCACCTGAAGTCTTTTTTGGGAAACCAGTGAAAGGTTTTAACCAGGGAACTAGAATAATAATCAGAATTTTATTTTATAAAAATCATAATGACTGTAGTGTTGATTGAAATCAGGGCTGTGGATCAGTTAAGAGACTACTTTGGTGATTGTGAGAATGAAAACATCAATAGGTCAGGAGCATCGCACTGTTCTCCCTCATATTCCCATCCCCTAGAAGAGTGCCTAGAGCATGACAGATTAAGTCATCGATAAGTATTTGCTGAGTGAAGAAATAGCCCAAGGGAGATACGGTGGTGACTTGGATAGAATGCTGCTAGTGAAGATGAACAGAACTGAACTGATTCAAAACACCATCTGGGAGGTAAAATACAGAGAGATTTAGTGACTGATGGACATGGGAGGATGAAAGGGGGAGTCCAGGCTGACTCAAGATTCCAGATTACACTGCTGAGTGAAAAATGAGTGATCCACTGAAATGGAGAATACTGGAAAACACCATTATCTGGGGAGAGATCGTGATGTGAACTGACTCAGTTTATACTCAGATCAAAACACCAAGTGGTTTCAGAGGTTTTCTAATGATAATCCTAAAAGTTTATCTGTAGGCAACAAAGGCAGCAAAGCTGAGGGTCCCACCATCATTCTCACAAGCCACACGCTGCTAGAAACTTTGTGAAATTCATTTATATGGAACTTCCCTAAAGTTATTCCTAAAACACATACAGGCTGCCTGTATTTTCCATTTTCCTTTCACAAAATCCTGGTACCAGAAATCCTTTGTTTTGCATACTCATCCCAATAATCTGGCACCATGGAAACATTGTGTACTTTCCACTCAAAAAACTGTCTTTTATTAGGAAGATCAACACCATGATATTCAAAATTAGACTAGCACAGGTCATAAATAGATTGCTCATTCAGGATCTATAATTGTGATGTGTACATTATTCAACAATGAGTTATCAACAAGCAAAGTACATAATAATATTTTATAAAATATTTTCAGAAGAATATGTACAAGACCTTGTAGACTAAAAAATGTAAACCAGAGTCAAGAGGAGAGGAAAAATCAAATAACATTACAGAATCTCAGAATTTCATGGAACCTGTCCTTGCAACATAATAATACCTAGTGCACCATGCCACACATCATACATACAGGAGCTGAGTTCCATAAGGTTGACCCCTGAACTTAACAGCATAGCACATACCTTCCTAGAGCTCTCCTTATACCACAAGCACTGCAATTTCCTAAATTACGGGAGTTTTTGTATTGGTGTGTGTGCAGTGAGTGGGTGATGGGTAGGTGAGGAGCTTCTTAGTTACGTATAATTCCTGATCGAAGATGCAACTCTTCTTTTAGATGAGAATTTAAATAAAAACCTTAATCTTAATCTTAACAAACTAAATGGAAAAACCTAACTTTTTAGTAATTGCAAAGAATGATGATAACTTCAAAAAAAATTTCTGTGTATTTTAATTTCACATCCACATTTTAACTTTAGGAAAATAATTTGTTTCCTTTATTCTTCAAAGTGACACTAAATTTTTTATTTTGTATCACTGGGCAGTTTGATGAGGTCATTCTCTCATTGTCAAGCGCCTAACAAATCTTATCTCTTGTTTCTATACACACAGGGGCTAAAAGGACAAGATGAAGGCTTTAATCCTGAGTGGATTCATCCTGGCCTTTGCAATTTGTTTCCAGGTAGGATTCCATACACTTGAAAACTAGAAGAACTACCTAAAATCGAGAACCACATAACACTGAGATGAAGCTAAAAGTGAGATTATGGCATTATATTTTTCAAAATAGTAGAGAGTAAACTGAAATGAAAAGAAACAGTAACAAATAACTTTGGCTTCTAATACAAATGGAAATATGCTTATTTAAAATCACCTGGAATTTGAGAGCCAAGGGGGAGATGGAAGGGAAGCAAAGGGTAAGAAGAGGGAGAAAAGCAGAAACGACTATTAGTTAAGGAGGGAAAAGTATGAGGAAATCTCCAAATAAATTTGGAGGAACAAACCTTAGTTTGCAAAGAAAATACCGAGACTTCCACTTCTCCTTAATGTCCATGTTCACCCACCACCTGCAATTGAAGCAAGTTCCCCTCAGGAGGTGAAAAGTGGGGGTGAGATTGCCCATTTCTCAAGTTCGTGTTTCACTCAAACTTTGGGTCTCTTATTACCTCATGATCAAAAGCAATAATACATTAATCTGTTCTTCTACTTAAGACAATAAAAACAATAACAAGGAAGATAGTCTCTTCTATTGATATCTAAAATAAACAACTGTTATGTTTCACATATCTGACTCATCTGAAACATGACTTGTGCAATTAGATGTTGATGTACATTTCTGAGTGAGCCTGGACCACTTGAATTTTATGCTCTTTAGCTTTTCCTTTTTGTACCTCTTGCAGTTAAAACTTTCTTCCACTCTTCTGATTTAATTATGAAATATTCACTAGCTCCCCATGTTTCTCTTTGATCAAAGGTCATAGTAAACACTGTTTTTAGAATTACAGTGGATCTTCAAATGTCTGTTAATTTTATTTAACCAACCATGCTTTATTCCAAGGACATCTTCCTGCCATCACTATAATTTCCTTTTAGTTCTTTATTATTACTATTATTAAAAGAAAAACATTTATTTTATCAGCCTTTACACTAAAAGTATGGATTATTTATGAAATACTATTTAGGAATGTATACACTTTTTTAACATTTGCCTTATATTTTTATTTTTAATTTTTTATTGAAACAATTATACATATTTGTGGCATACAGGCTTGAATATCAATACCTGCGTGCAATTTGTGACGGTCAAATCAGGATTGCCTTATTCTTTTTACATAGCATAAATAAATTTATTTTCAAAATGGATCTCATCGGGAATGTTATTCATATGTAATGAACTATTAAGAGAAGGAAGCAGAGGAAAACAAACCAGATATCTTGACAGAGTCTCTAATTTGATACCTTTTAAGTTTCCTAAATAGGCTGGTTCTAGTTTTCTGCCCTGACACCAAACAGGAAGGACTCTTTAGAAGTGCAACCTCAATGCATTTGACAAATACTGAGGAAAATTTGAGAGTGACCTGAGGGAAATTTTACTGGATCAGTGCATATGCCTTTGTGATATTGTGTGTGTGTGTGTGTGTGTGTGTGTGTGTGTGTGTGTGTGTGTGTGTGTGTGTTGCTGTGTAGCCAGGGTGTGGTGGCTCTTTCTGGAGTGAGGGGCCAGCCTCCTTTGTCTTCAGAAAGTCCATCCCTGTCCACTCACTGTGGGCTTTGTAGACATTTTCAGATTTTTACACAAAGACAAATATAAATACATATTCTTTAAGCAAATAGATTATTATAGTTCAGATTTTTTTCTGCTGACTTTCATCATCTTCTCCCCTCTACTTCTCCACGATAATCAGCATATCTGTTCATACGCAAGCCTAATCAGTTCACCTATCAGCTGAAATACTTCGTTTTTGTCTCCAGCAGAGAGTTACAGAAAGGGGTACTGTTCAACCGATTCTTCTTGTTGTGCTAGCATAATTTTTAATACTACTCCCTTTTATTCTTCAAGACGTACAAATATGAAGGGAAGATTATTTACTAGACCTACTTATAAAGCACGTACTACATTTAAAGCACTGTACTAAAACCCATGATCTGGAAATTAACTAAACAAAGGCATTGCCCTTATTAGAATTCTTCCAACAGCAATTAATATTCCAGACAAAGCTTTTACAGGCAAGAGAAATTCAGTTTTTTGTTAAGCTTTTTTTTAAATTTTCTGACTTTCAGTACCAAATACTTCTCTTTTATATAGTTTCTACGCTGGGGTTTAGCTGTAATACTTTTATTGAGATTCACATAACATGTTTGCCTTACTATGTGATTCTTTTGTTAATTCATAAAGGACATGACATTGATTTTACACTCTGTAGTCCTTAAGAGAAAATAGGTTTTTACAGATTTAATGACAATATTTTACCAAGTGAATTAATCTGATTTTCCCAAATTACATTTCTGCATTTCCTTGGATTTTCTTAGTAAATACACTAAGTATTTAAAGTAATGCCCAGGTCCTTTCTCTGATCATCCACATATTTTGCCCCATTATTTTAATGTTTTAAAAAATTTTACTGTAAATTGACTATTTATAATTGTACATATTTATGGGGTACAAAGTGATACTATGATTTATGAATACAATGTGGAATAATTAAATTAATATGATTAACATATGTCACCTCAAATATTTATTTTTTGTGGTGAGAACATTTGAAATTTGCTGTTCTTGGCAATTTTGAAATGTACAATACACTATTAATGACACTCACTGTGCAATAGATCTCAAAGAAAAAAACGTATTTATCCTGTTTAAAAGAGACTTTGTACCCTTTGACCATTATTTCCTCATTCTCTCCACCCCACAGCCTTTGTAACCTCCATTCTAATCTCTGCTTCTATGAGTTCAGTTGTTTTAGATTTCAAATATACATGCACTATTTATCTTTCTGCATCTAGTGTATTTCATTTAGCATAATGTTCTCCAATTCCATCCATTCTGTTGCAAATGACAGAATTTTTTAAGGCTGAATAGTAATCCATTTTATATATATATGATTCCATTTTATATGATATTTTCTTTATCCACTCATCTGTTTGTGGATACAGGTTGATTTCATAACTTGACTATTATGGATAGTGCTGCAGTATCTAGGGAGTGCTGACATCTCTTCAACAAATTGATTTCAAATCTTTTGGGTAAATAGAAGTGAGTTTTCTGGATCATATGATAATTCTATTTTTATTTTTTGAAGACACTTCATACAGCTTTCCACAACTGAGCTAATTTACATTCCCTCACTTTTTGCTAGGGTTCCATTTCTCCACATCCTCAACAACACTTTTAATCTTTCACCATTTCTTTTTTTTAAATAATAACCATTCTGATAGGTGTGAAATGATATTTTATTGCGGTTTTAATTTACCTTTCCATAATAATTAGCAATGTTAAGAATTTTTTTATGTATCTGTTGGCCATTTGTATGTCTTCTTTTAAGAAATGTCTATTCACGTCTCTTGCCCATTTTTTCACTGGGTTATTTGTTTTCTTGCTATTGAGTTGTTTGGGTTCCTTATGCATTTTGAGAGACTTATTACTAATTCAATCTCCTTACTCGTTACTCTGTTCAGATTCTCTATTTCTTCATGATTCAATTTTGGTAGGTTGTATGTGTCTAGGTATTTATCCATTTCTTCTAGGTTATCCAATTTGTTGGCACACAATTATTTATATTGGTCTTTTATGATCCTTTGTATTTCTGTGGTATCAGTTGTAATGTCTCCTCTTCCATTTCTGATTTTATTTACTTGAGTCATCTCTCTTCTTTCTTAGTCTAGCTAAAGGTTTGTCCATTTTGTTTATCTTTTCAAAAAAACCAACTATTAATTTAGTTGATCTTTTGTATTGTTTTTCTGGTCTCTATTTCATTTATTTCTCTTCTGATCTTCATTATTTCCTTCAGTTTGCTACCTTTGAGCTTAATAATGTTCTTTTTCTAGTTCTTTAAGAAGTAATGTTGTGTTTATTTGAGATCTTTTTCTTGGTATAAGAATTTATAGCTTCAAAACTTTCCTCTTAAAACTGCTTTTGCTGTATTCTTCAAGTTTTGGTATGTTATGTTTCCATTTTCACTTGTCTCAATATATTTTTTAAATTCCCCTTTTAATTTCTTCATTGACCCATTGGTTGTTCAGAATGTTGTTTAATTTTTATGTATTTTATAAATTTTTCATAATTCTTCCTGACTTCTAGTTTCATACAATCGTGGTCAGAAAAGATACTTGATATAATTTGAATCTTCTTAAATTTGCTAAGACTTGTTTTATGGCCTACTGTATAATCTGTTTAGGAAAATGTTCTGTGTGCACTTGAGAAAAATGTGTATTCTGTTGCTATTGATAGAATGCTCTGCATATGTGTGGTAGGTCCATTTAGTCTAAAGTGTTGTTCAAGTCCAATGATTCTTCTTAATTTTATGTATGAATGATCTGTCCAATGTTGAAAATGGGGTATTGAAGTTCCCTTCTATTATTATATTGCAATTTATCTCTCCCTTTAGATTCTTTAATACTTGCTTTATATATTTAGGTGCTCCGATGTTGGGTGTACAAATATTTACAATTGTTATATCCTCCTGATAAATTGATCCTTTTTTATTCCATAATGTCCTTGTCTCCTTTTGTAATATTTTACTTAAAGTCTCATTTGTCTGATATAATTATAGCTAATCCTGCTCTTTCTTGGTTTCCATTTGTATTGCCTGTCTTTTTCATCCTTTCACTTACAATCCATGTGTGTCCTTAAAAGTGAGGTGGGTCTCTTATAGGCAGCACATTGGGTCATGTTTTCTCCTCCATTAAGTCACTCTTTGTCTTTTTATTAGAGAATTTCAATTATTGACATTTAAGGTAATAATTGATAGATAAGGACTTACCAATGCCATTTTGTTCATTGTTTTCTGGATATTTTGTAGATATTTTGTTTCTTGCTTCCTCTGTTGCTGTCTGTCTTCCATTGTGGTTTGACAGTTTTCTGTAGTAATATGCTTTGAAGCCTTTCTGTTTTTGTTTTGTTCTTCAATTAAAGATTTTTGTTTTGTGGTTATCATAGACCTAAAGTATAACAGTCTATTTCAAAGCGATAACTTAACTTTGATTGTAAATACAAACTCTACACTTTTACTCTTCCCTCCCCACATTTTATATTTTTAATATCAAAATTTATATTATTTTATAATGTGTTATCATTTGACAATTTATTGTACCTATAGTTGTTTTTAATTTTTTTTACCTATTAGTTGCTATTATAGTTGTTATTTTGTCTTTTAATACTCATACTGGGGCAAAAATTGCTTTATACACCACTATTACAGTCCAAGGGTATTCTGAATATGACTTGTATTACTTATACCATTGAGTTTTGTGCTTTTGTGTGTTTTATTAATTAGCAGAGTTTTGTTTTAGCTTAAAGAAATCCCTTTATCAATTCCTATAACGCAGGTCTAGTAGTGATGAACTCCCTCAGCTTTTGTTTGTCTGGGGAAGTTTTTATTCCTCCCTCCTTTCTGAAAGACAGATTTTCTGGGTAAAGTATTCTTCATTGGCAGTTCTTTTCTTTCAGCACTTTGAGTAAGGCTTCCCCTTCTCTCCTGCCAAAGTTTTTTGCTGAGAAATCTGCTGATAGTCATTTTGAAACTCCTATGTAGGCAATGTGATTTTTATCTCTTGCTGCTCTCAGAATTGTTTCTTTGCATTCTTTGATTTTTGATAATTTGATTACTCTTTGTCTTGGTAAATTTCCCTTTGGGTTGAATCTAATTGGTGGCCTCTGTGCTTTCTGCAACTGAATGCTGGCACCTTCTCCAAATTAGAGATGTTTTCAGCTTCCATTATTCCTTTGAATATGCTTTATGGCCTTTTTCTCTTTCTTATCCTTCTACAACCACTACTATATGAAGGTTTGGTATCTTTATCATGTCCCTTAATTCCCAAAGGATTTCTTTATTATCTTTTATTCTTTATCTGATTGCTTCTCTGACTAGATAATTTCAAATGTTCTGTCTTCAAGGTTCCTGATTTTTTCTTCTGCTTGATTGAGTCTGCTATTTAATCTTTCTATAACATTTTTACTTCAGTCATTGTATTCTTCATCTCTAGGATTTCTACTTGGCTTTTATTAATTATTTCTGTTTGTCAAAGTTCTCACATTGTTCATGTATTGTTTTCCAAATTTTATTTAAATTTTCTATCTGTACATCCTTATAGTTCACTGAACTTCTTTAAGAAGATTATTCTAAATTCTCTTTCAGTCATTTCATAGATCTCCATTTCTTGAGGGTCCATCATTGAAGGTGTGTTAGTTTCTTTTAGAGATGTCATAATTCCCTCATTCTTCATAATTCTATATACTTATACTATTGTCTGTGCATTTGAGCAAACAGCCACCTCTTCCAGCTTTTACAAGTTTTCTCTGGAAGAAGTAGATCTTCATTACTTAATCCAGCCTGGGCTTCTAGAAAGGTCATCTGGTGGCAATTCAAGTCAGGGAGAGTTTATTGTGGGTTCCCTAGTTGGCTGGGCCTCTGCTTTTGATCTAATTTCAGGTGGGGCTGCTGTATGGGCTCTGCTCTCTGGTGAGACTATAGAATGGGCTCTGCTGTCAGGTGGAAGAGTGAGCTGGGTATTGTGATGGCCTCTGGTCAGGCCAGTCACCAGATGTATTTCTTGGCTGGGTAATCCTAGTATTTGGGATCTGCAGCTGGGCAGGGTTGCAGGCTGGGTTCTGATGTTAGGTAGAGTCACTGCTTGAGATAAGAAGGGCCAAAGGCTACTATATTCCATAAAAATGCATAATTGATAATTGCCTTCCTGTCTGAATGGGGCCTTAGGTGGGTTTTGTAGCTGAGGTGAGCATCTGTTTGGCTTCCTGGGTCAATTAGGTTTAGCCCCTACACTTTGTTAAAATGTGTGGAAGTTGGCATCTCCCTTCCTGATGAAGCCATGGGGTGAGCATTTGGCTGAGTTGAGCCAATTTGACCTCCTAGTCAAGTAGGTCCAGTCCTATACTTCTCAGTTACATGCAGTCAGGCATCTCTCTGCCCAGTTAGAGTCTCTGGGGTGGACTTTTTGGCTGAGTGGAGCCACTATCTGACCTTGTGGGTCAAGCAAGCCTATCCCCTATGCTTCTCTGAAATGCACAAAGGTGGACATCTCCCTGCCAGGGCAGGGCCTTGCTGTATGCTCTGAGGCTGGGCATGAGACTGGCCATTTAAAGACTAAAGCCAGTTGAACAACCCACTGTGCTTCTGAAAGCAACCAGCTTAGCTTTGTGGGTGTGCTATGAAGTTGTCTGGTGTCTCTGATCAGGTGCCACAGCTGGGAGGAACACAGAGGTATCATTAAGATGCATGTGCTGGTCACTATGATTTCTGCCTCCTTTTTTTGTTTCTACCTAACCCCAGGAGGTCTAGCCATGCTGTCACACCCAGTGTTCTCTATAAGGTGAGACCAGAGTGCTAGGGACGTCTCACTGAATGCTAGGGAAGCTGGATAACCAACTCCAGTTTTCCTTTTCCCCAGTAGAAACTGTAGGCCCAGGGAAATCCTCTCTGTGTGGTATTATGCTGACTTGAGGGAGGGAGAGGGACACTGAGTTTACAGTGAGACTGTTTCTTTCATCCTTCTATTCAATTTTAATTCAGTTCTATGGATCATGTGTGTGTGTCAGGCTTCTTTCCAAGCACTCGGGTTTTTATAAAGATGTTCTGATCTGTGGACAGTTGTTAGTTTAACCTTCTGTGGGTGGGCAGGGGTATGGGGAGTGAAGCTTGAGACTTCCTATTCTATCTTGCTCTATTTTAAATTTATGTTGTAATTTATTCTACATTAAAATACACTCAAAACCAAAACACCTCCCAATCTGAAGAGCAGACCAGTTTCTGTAACTCAAATAAAAAAACAAAACAATATTTGATTCAATGTCTCATTTGGTAATAATCTTCTATTCTCTTACCCTCCAGTTCAGTGAGAGTCAACAATCACAGAGCCAGGCAACAAAAAAGAGAATAAACAGTCGACCAGCCCAAAGCTCCCCTGCCAGGACATCACGAAGTGGATCTCCATCCAACCAACTCATTGGGAAACCTCAAGCTCGTTCTCATGGCTCTGCCCCATCTGTTCATAAATCCCCCAAAAGAGCTCCATCCTCACCTTTCAACACTCAAAAATCAAAGTCTCTACCTGCTAGGGCTGCATCCCTTTCTGTACTGACTAACAAAGCAGCCAGCAAATTATCCTCAAATTCTAGGACATCAAGTAAAAAGAAAAAATCTGTTCAGTCATCACAAAGACAAAATCTACAAGTAAGTCCTAAGAAGAGTACATTGACCGCTCCCAAGAAAGGGTTGACTCCCCATACATCTGGTCTAACAGGACAAAACACTCCACTGAGAACAAGTAGAACTCTGAAACAGCCTGAAAAGAGACAATGGACAACTTCTAAGAAACAATCAAAACAAACAGCAGCAGCATCAAAACCATCTTCAGCTACAAATAATAAAAGTCAAGAAAAATCCAAGAAAATCCAATCTACATCTTCTAAGAAACAGATAAAACAACCTACAGTTAGAGCAGCTTCGAAACCATCTCTACCTAAAAAGGGATCTCTGAAGACTTCTAAAAAAGCTTCCTCTACATCATTGAGAAAACAGTCATCTAAGGCCACAGCAATAAAATCTTCTTCCAAAACTTCTTCAACCCCAAAGAAAGGATCAACTAAATCTAAAAAAACCCTGTCTTCACCTGCCAAGAAACCATTGACTCAGGCAACAGCAGTTCCCCAAAAAACTTTAGCCAAAAAGAAAACTCTAAATAAACAAAAAAATAAACAGTTAACTTCAGTCAAAGAAGAGCCAACTAAGGCAGTAGCAACAAGAGCAGCTTCCAAAGCCAAAAAGAAAAGTCTAATTAAATCCAAAAATACAAAACCTACACCTGCCAAGAGAAAGCTGATTCAGACAGGAGTAGTTGCAACAAATAGGAAAACATCTACAGCCAAGAATAAAATATTACAGAAACCTCAAAAAACCTTTACCACATCTCCCAAGAAACAAGTGAATCAGCCGAAAGTACTTAAATCAGTACTAAACACACAACCAGCCTCTAAGAATAGACTAAATCAATCTAAGAGCACCGTGTCTAAAACTGCCAGGAAGCAGTCAAATCATGCAAAAGAAAGTAAACCTCCAGTTTCCAAAAACACTCTGGTCAAAAAGAAAAACCTAAAAAAATCTAAATTATCTCGTTCTACACCTGCAAAGAAACAGCAGAATCAGGTGATTCCTATTAAATCAGGTACAAAAACAGCTCTGGTTAAAAAGAAAAATGTAAAGAAACCTAAAAATTCATTCCCTATATCTACCAATAAACGACAAAATCAATCACTAGTAAAGCCAAAAGCATCTCAGACAACTAGCAAAAGTAATCAGCCTAAATCCACTCAAGCAGGACCAAAAAGATCTCTAGCCAAGAAGAAAATCCAAAAGAAATCTACACCTGCCAAAAAAGAACAGAAACAGCCCACAGCAGGTATAATGACTACAAAAACACATCTTACAAAAACTAAATCTATAAAACCATCTAAGAAAAGACAGCCCACATCTCTAACAACAAATAAACGGCTAAGTAAATCAAAACAAAGTCAGTCTAAACCTTCTAAGAAAGGTGTGAATCATCTTAAATCACCTCAAGGGGTAAAAAGACCACCTACTTTAGCAGGCAAAATTGTAAAACAATCTAAGAAAAGAAAATCTACAGTTGACACAAAAAAGTTAAAATCATCTAAACTAAAAGGATCTAAATCTGTTCAAGCTGGACAGAAAAAGCATCCACAAAGGAAAAGGAAACCATTGAAGAAAGTCACAAAACCACTTCTGTTGAAATCTTCATGCCCATTTGCCAAACATCCATTCCATCAATCTAAACTTCCTTGTGCACGACCAAATCGACCACATACACACCCACTGAAGGCTCATCAATTATATCCACGTCCACCGAGACCATATCCAAGTACCCCACATCCTCATGCACATAAGCACCCTCATCACCAACCTCATTCATCTCATAAACCACCCTTACATAAACCAAAACCTCAAACAAGTACAATAGGTGTTACAACTAAGCCAACTGGCTTAACTGAAACCTCAACCAGTACAATCACTGCAGTACCTGGAGCTACTACTAATTTAGCTGCTCTCAGTAGTACTATATTGAACAGCAAAACATCTGTGTCAGTTGCCCCAACTAGTGTAACTGCCACTACCACTAAGAGATCAGATGTAACCAGAACACCTGAAACTCTATCCCCAACAACTACCACCGCAACCCTTGTGACACCAACCACTAACTCAGCAATAGGTGCTACATCCACAGGACCTGCCTCCACTGCAACTGCCCCAGCATCTGTGACCTCAGCAGCACCTTCAGTGGAACCCACACCCCAAGGGTCTGCTGCTCCCAGCACTGCAAATTCCACAAACCCACGGCCTGGCTCCACAACCCCTCTAGTCTCTGCCTCCACTATGGCCTCTGATTTTACCACAGAGGACTTAGAAGATGAAACAAACACAACAGATGAAAGCACTGATTACACCACTGAAGCTGCCTCTACAACTTCAGCAAACACAGGTACTACATCCCGTGCCACTGCTGCCACCACTGCTACAGCCACAACCTCTGCACTTATTGGAGCCACAAATGCAACACCTTCCAAAACCCTAGGGAAGGATGCCACGATCGGTGTTGCTACCTTGTCATCTACCACTCCCTCTTCCCGTTCTGCCACAACAACTGCAGCAGGTGCCACAACCACAAGTGTACCTAGTGCCACAAGCACAAGTATACTTCGTGTCACAACCACAGTTGCCCCAAGTTCTACAACCACCAGTGTGCCTGACACTGCCACCACAGGTGAATCAAGTGCTGCCATCACACCAGTGGATAAGGTTACCACTCAAACAGCAGATGACACAACCACTGAAGCTACTACCCAAATGGATGAGGAAACCACTGAGTCAGCAGGTGATACAACCACTGTAGCTGCCACCACAACACCATTTGATGGGGTCACAACTGGTGCAACTGACTCCACAATCTCAGAAACAGATTTCACATCCACCATTACTACCACCACTGCTGGATCTTCAACCACTCCTATAGGAACAGTTACCACAATAGCAGCAGCCTCTTCAACCCCAGGCATTGCTACAACCACCAGTGTTATGGCTACAACTTCAGCCCTCGGTGATACAACTACTGCTGCCAGCACAACTGTAGCAGGTGCTGCCATGACAACAGAACAAGGTGCTACCACCCCTGGTGAAACAACCACAGAGGATTCTGGAGCTACAACTCCAGGGGAGGAGGCTACCACTAAACCAGCAAACAATACAACCACTGGAGCTGCCACCACTCAGGCCAAAGATGCCACAACTGCACCCGCTGATGCCACAACCCCCATAGCTAACCCTACATCCTCAGCACTAGACTCCACATCTCCAGCTGCTAGTACAACAGCTGTTTCAGCTACAACCGCTAAACCTACAGGAGCCACTACTGCAACTGCAGCAGCCTCCACAACTACAGCTTATGTCACAGCCTCTTCAGCTGACTACACAACCTTAGGAGAAGTCATCACATATGTGGCTACTACTGCAACAGTTGCTTCATCTACAAGCACAGTTCCTATAGGAACCACCACCACAACAACTGCAGCCTCCACAAGTATTGCAGCCACATCAGCCTCGGGTGCCACAACTATTGTCAGTACAAGTGTACCAGGTACTGCCACCACTAACCCAGCTACTCCTGCCTCCACTGTTGAACCCGGTTCTACAACTACTGAAATTACAAGTCCAGGGGATGAGGCCACCAGTGAATCAGTAGGAGACACCACTCTGGCAGCTGCCACTACAACTCCATCAGAGTCTATTTCTACTGCTGTATCTGATGTTTTAACCACTGAATTGGATTCTATGACCACAGAAGCAGAAACAACTATCTCCTTTGAGGATATCACTACTGACTCAGCAAATGATACTACTCTCTTTACAACAGAGGTCACAAGTGCTGCAGCTGCCACAGCTTCTTCTGCAGGATCCACAGAACGCCCTGTGGCTTCCACACCTGCAGCAGATGCTACCATTTCAACTCTTGAAGGAACCCCGACTGCATCAGCTATCACAACAGCAGCAACAACATCCACAGCTGAAACTAACTCCATCACCACTGCCCCAGTCAACACGACTGCAGTCAACACAAATACAGCCTCAGCTGGAACCACCTCTGCTGCTACTAGCAGCACACTACCTGCTACTACAAACACAGCCAATACTCCTACAACCAGCAGTAGCCCTACTTCCACATAGTGAAAGCAGTACAAAGGCTCATCTCAAGCATCTCGGTAAACAGGTAAATTAATGATGCAAAGAATTAGATGAGGAAATTCAAAAGTGCTCTATATATCTCCAAATACCTTAAATAAGAGCTAATTACTGCTAGTCTGGCTAAATTTTGATTTCTGCAATCTTATGAAAGACAGCAGATACTCTACCAATTTCTGTGTAAGGATTCAGTGGTATGGGAGGTGTTCAAATTCAGAACACATGGTGGCAAAGCCAGAACTAGAATCCAAATGTCTTAGTACTTAAGCCCACTCTCAGAAAGCTTACAATTCTAGAATACTGTTCCCAGAAGATAGTTTAGTAAGTAGTTGAATTGCACTTGCTTGGCTTCTTTTTCAAAATAAAGATTACTGAGCTCTCCCACTTTAGAAACTATACTTTTTATCATGATCTCCAGTGGTAGAGGGGGGAGCCTGATGAGATTTACAAGTGGGAAAACACCCACCCAGAAGGCACTTCAGAAGGGGAAATCAGCATGTACACAGGTTCAAACACAAGAATATGTGAGCCACAGTCAACAGTCACGTAAGCGGTTGATCTTGACTGGACCATAGCAGGAGTTAAACCTCAATTAAGTCAGATGGAAATGAAGACATAATGTTACTATTAATTAAGAAAATCCATGAGGAAAACAGAAATTAGAAAATTGTGTAGGCATTATGATACAATATAATGGAGAACTAGTCTAGATTATAGAACAATAATCTAAAACTCTGGGATAAAAGGAGAAGATCTAGGTTTTCAGTGAAAGGATTGCTGGAACATAGTTTCTATCAAATACTATATGAGGTTTTGTTTTTTAAAGTGGATGAAAGCATCCTCGTTAGTAATAATGAGAGACGAGGCCTTCAATATAACAAAATACACATGCTTTACTCTAAACATAAAAAATATTTTACTCTAAAAATACTTTTTCCTGGACTGTCAGGAAAGTAAGAGACGGAGCCTGGGGATGGGGCTATATAGAATCGGGATTAATTTCATATAAGAAATAGAAAATAGCAATTTAAAAACAACTAGGTAATGTTTACGGGAAAGCATGAATTAATTTTATCTTCTCAACATCTTTTTCTAGGTCCTACTATGCCTCATTATTAAACTTCTCACTCTAACTTTTGCCAGTATTTCCTCAAGAATTTACTGTTATCAATCTTCAGAAACGAGACCATCCTAAAAATTCTGCTTCTTTCACCCTCTCACTTTTAGTGTTCATTTTTACTTTTTCAGCTTTTGCTCAATAAATCATTTTGAAACTCATTTGTTTCCTGTATGCATTTTATTATTCCCACAGATTTGAAGGTGAATTAAAAGATCCAAAAGCTTTTCTCTCTAAAAATGTCCCAATAATGAGAAATACTTAAATACAAGGTTGACCGAGGCCTTCATGTTCCCTCCACCTGACTAAACTCTAGACAGTTATCTTCCTGATTCTAGACCCTTGACATCTCTTTTCTCAGAGTGTTTCTTCCAGAAACTTGCAATTATGAATTTTTTCTCAGCCCCTTTCAGTTGTAAATCTTTTTCAAAGCCTTTTGTCAGCAACCCAAGAATGTCTTTCTTAAGAAACTGGGAGCCATCCCTTTGAAATGTAATTATTATAGAAGGCAGCACCCTTATTTCCCAGTCCCTATGGGAAGGTAGGAGCCTAAATTTGATAAGCACCAATTAGCAAACATAGATGGCCTAATCACAGAGAAAAACACTTGCAAACTCGGGACTAACACAACGTGCTCAATCCATGCCATTGATCAACATGCCCCCTAACATCCTCCAGTACTTTTCTAATAGCTCACCTCAGTGTTGAAAAACCTCCTGGCTTTCATTTCAGTGGAGTCAACTCAAACAATAGTCTTGAATAAAGTCTTCCTTGGCTGTTTAACTTTGCCCTGCCATTTTTGTTTTTAAAAGGAAACTGTGTGGAATGTGAAACTATAAGAAAATTAAGCTTGGGTTAAGACTCCCATCAGCTAACCTCCACAAGAAGTCATCAAAATAATGAAAATGGACGGTCATACCCACTAAAATAATCAGAAATGTCCTTCTCATTTTGCTACTTTTAAAACCATGGAAAATATATATAAAATTGTTGATTCTGAGAAATCCTTTTTTTATTTAAAACATAATTGATTATACATATTTGTGGGGAACAGAGTTGAATACCAATGCCTGTGGACAATATGTGATTATCAAATCAGGATAATTATTGTGAATAATATTCATTATTATGAAATGTAATCATTCTTTGTGACTCTTGATTAATTTCTTGCTAAGACGTCTTCCTCTCCCCCTTTCCCGCCACTAGTAATCACAGATCTGTTCTCTCCTTTTGAAAGTTCAATGTATTCTTCTTTCTTTCATTCTTCCTTTCTTTTTTATTTTTTAGGTCTCACTTATAAAGAGGACATGTGGTATTCATCTTTCTGTACCTGGCTTATTTCACTTAACATAATTTTCTCCAAATTCATCCATGTTGCTGCTAATGGCAGAATAATATTCTTTTTATGACTGAGCAGTATTCCATTTTGTATATATATCACATTTTCTTTATCCAGTTGTCAACTGATGGACATTTAGGTTGGTTCCATATCTTGGCTATTATAAATAGAGCTGTGATACATGGGACTGCAAGTATCCCTTCGACAGGATGGTTTCCTTTCCTTTGGGTATATATCCAGTAGTAGAATTGCTGGATTGTATGGCAGTTCTATATATAATTGTTTGAGAAACCTCCATACTGTTTTTCATAATGTCTGCCAACAGTGCAAAAGGGTTCCCCTTTTGCCACCATTTGTTATTCTCTGTCTTTTTTATAATAGCCGGTCTGCCTGTGGTGATATGACATCTCAATGTGGTTTTGATTTGCATTTCCCTGATACTTAGTGATGTGGAGCATTTCTTCATGTATCTGTTGGCTACTTGTATGTCTTCTTTTAAGAAATGACTATTAAGATCTTTTGCCCACTTTTTAACCAGATTATTTGTTTTATTATTGTTAAGTTGTTTGAGTTCCTTGTATTTTTTTTTTTTCTCTTTATCTTTATTTTATTTTATTTTATTTTATTTTTTTTTTTTTTTTTTAAATTTTATTTTGTCGATATACATTGTAGCTGATTAATGCTCCCCATCACCAAAACCTCCCTCCCTTCTCCCTCCCACCCCCTCCCCCCAACAATGTCCTTTCTGTTTGTTTGTTGTATCAACTTCAAATAATTGTGGTTGTTATATCTTCTTCCTCCCCGCCCCCCGGTTTGTGTGTGTATGTGTGTATGTGTGTGTGTGAATTTATATATTAATTTTTAGCTCCCTCCAATAAGTGAGAACATGTGGTATTTCTCTTTCTGTGCCTGACTTGTTTCACTTAATATAATTCTCTCAAGGTCCATCCATGTTGTTGCAAATGGCAGTATTTCATTCGTTTTTATAGCTGAGTAGTATTCCATTGTGTAGATGTACCACATTTTCCGTATCCACTCATCTGATGATGGGCATTTGGGCTGGTTCCAACTCTTGGCTATTGTAAAGAGTGCTGCGATGAACATTGGGGAACAGGTATACCTTCGACTTGATGATTTCCATTCCTCTGGGTATATTCCCAACAGTGGGATGGCTGGGTCGTATGGTAGATCTATTTGCAATTGTTTAAGGAACCTCCATACCATTTTCCATAGAGGCTGCACCATTTTGCAGTCCCACCAACAATGTATGAGAGTTCCTTTTTCTCCGCAGCCTCGCCAGCATTTATCGTTCATAGTCTTTTGGATTTTAGCCATCCTAACTGGGGTTAGATGGTATCTCAATGTAGTTTTGATTTGCATTTCCCGGATGCTGAGTGATGTTGAGCATTTTTTCATATGTCTGTTGGCCATTTGGATATCTTCCTTAGAGAAATGCCTACTTAGCTCTTTTGCCCATTTTTTAATTGGGTTCCTTGTTTTCTTCTTGTAAAGTTGTTTGAGTTCCTTATATATTCTGGATATTAATCCTTTGTCAGATGTATATTTTGCAAATATTTTCTCCCACTCTGTTGGTTGTCTTTTAACTCTTTTAATTGTTTCTTTTGCTGTGCAGAAGCTTTTTAGTTTGATAAAATCCCATTTGTTTATTTTTCCTTTGGTTGCCCGTGCTTTTGGGGTCGTATTCATGAAGTCTGTGCCCAGTCCTATTTCCTGAAGTGTTTCCCCTATGTTTTCTTTAAGAAGTTTTATTGTCTCAGGGTGTATATTTAAATCCTTAATCCATTTTGAGTTGATTTTAGTATACGGTGAGAGGTATGGATCTAGTTTCATTCTCCTGCATATCGATATCCAGTTATCCCAGCACCACTTGCTGAAGAGGCAGTCCCTTCCCCAGTGAATAGGTTTGGTGCCTTTGTCAAAGATCAGATGGCAGTAAGTGTGTGGGTTGATTTCTGGATTCTCTATTCTATTCCATTGGTCAGTGTGTCTGTTTTTATGCCAGTACCATACTGTTTTGGTTATTATAGCTTTGTAGTATAGCTTAAAGTCAGGTAGTGTTATGCCTCCAGCTTTATTTTTTTTGCTGAGCATTGCTTTGGCTATTCGTGGTCTTTTATTGTTCCATATAAATGTCTGAATAGTTTTTTCCATTTCTGAGAAAAATGTCTTTGGAATTTTGATGGGGATTGCATTGAATTTGTATATCACTTTGGGTAGTATGGACATTTTCACTATGTTGATTCTTCCAATCCAAGAGCATGGATATCTTTCCATCTTCTTGTATCCTCTCTAATTTCTCTCAGCAGTGGTTTGTAGTTCTCATTATAGAGATTTTTCACCTCCTTGGTTAACTCAATTCCTAAGTATTTTATTTTTTTGGTGGCTATTGTAAATGGGCAGGCTTTCTTGATTTCTCCTTCTGCATGTTCACTATTGGAGAAAAGAAATGCTACTGATTTTTGTGTGTTGATTTTGTATCCTGCTACTGTGCTGAAATCATTTATCAATTCCAACAGTTTTTTTGTAGAGGTTTTAGGCTGTTCGATATATAGGATCATGTCATCTGCAAACAGGGACAGTTTGACTTCATCTTTTCCAATCTGGATGCCCTTTATTTCCTTCTCTTCTCTGATTGCTCTGGCTAGTACTTCCAACACTATGTTGAATAGGAGTGGTGAGAGTGGGCATCCTTGTCTAGTGCCTGTTCTTAAAGGAAAAGCTTTCAGCTTTTCCCCATTCAGGATGATATTGGCAGTGGGTTTGGCATATATGGCTTTAATTATGTTGAGATACTTTCCCTCTATACCTAACTTATAGAGGGTCTTTGTCATGAATGAGTGCTGAACTTTATCAAATGCTTTTTCAGCATCTATAGAGATGATCATATGGTCCTTGTGTTTGAGTTTATTAATATGGTGTATCACATTTATTGATTTGCGTATGTTGAACCAACCTTGCATCCCTGGGATGAATCCCACTTGATCGTGATGAATAATTTTTCGTATGTGTTGCTGTATTCTGTTTGCTAGTATTTTAGTGAGGATTTTTGCATCTATATTCATCAAGGATATCGGCCTGTAGTTTTCTTTTTTGGTTATATCTTTACCTGGTTTTGGTATCAGGATGATGTTTGCTTCATAGAATGAGTTTGGGAGATTTGCGTCCGTTTCAATCTTTTGGAATAGTTTGTAAAGAATCGGTGTCAATTCCTCTTTGAATGTTTGGTAAAATTCTGCTGTGAATCCATCTGGTCCTGGGCTTTTCTTTGTTGGGAGCCTTCTGATAACAGCTTCAATCTCCTTTATTGTTATTGGTCTGTTCAGATTTTCTACGTCTTCACGGTTCAGTTTTGGGAGCTTGTGTGTGTCCAGAAATTTATCCATTTCCTCCAGATTTTCAAATTTGTTAGCGTACAATTGTTTATAGTAGTCTCGAATGATTCCTTGTATTTCAGATGAATCAGTTGTAATATCGCCTTTTTCATTTCTAATTTTTGTTATTTGAGTCTTCTCTCTTCTTTTTTTTGTTAGCCATGCTAATGGTTTGTCAATTTTATTTATCTTTTCAAAAAACCAACTTTTTGATTCGTTGATCTTTTGAATTGTTTTTTGGTTTTCAATTTCATTCAGTTCTGCTCTGATCTTAATGATTTCTTTCCGTCTGCTAACTTTAGGATTGGATTGTTCTTGTTTTTCTAGTTCTCTAAGGTGAAGTGTTAGGTTGCTCACTTGCCATCTTTCCATTCTTCTGAAGTGAGCATTTAATGCAATAAATTTTCCCCTCAATACTGCTTTTGCAGTATCCCACAGGTTTTGGTATGATGTATCATTGTTTTCATTAGTTTCAATAAATTTTTTGATTTCCTGCTTGATTTCTTCTTGGACCCATATGTCATTAAGTAGAATGCTGTTTAATTTCCATGTGTTTGTATAGTTTCCAGAGTTTTGTTTGTTATTAATTTCTAGTTTTAATCCATTGTGGTCTGAGAAGATACATGGGATAATTCCAATTTTTTTGAATTTACTGAGACTTGATTTGTGACCTAATATGTGATCTATCCTGGAGAATGATCCATGTGCTGATGAGAAGAATGAATATTCTGAGGTTGTTGGGTGGAATGTTCTGTAGATATCTGCCAATTCCAATTGGTCTAGAGTCTTGTTTAGATCTTGTGTTTCTCTACTGATTCTTTGCCTAGATGATCTGTCTAATATTGACAGTGGAGTGTTCAGGTCCCCTGCTATTATGGTATTAGTGTCTATTTCCTTCTTTAGGTCTAATAGAGTTTGTTTTATAAATCTGGCTGCTCCAACATTGGGTGCGTACATATTTATGATTGTTATGTCTTCTTGATGGATCAGTCCTTTTATCATTAAGTAGTGTCCCTCATTGTCTCTTTTTATGGTTTTTAGTTTAAAGTCTATTTTGTCAGATACAAGAATAGCCACTCCAGCTCGTTTTTCTTTTCTGTTTGCATGGTAAATCTTTTTCCATCCTTTCACTCTTAGTCTGTGTGAATCTTTATGGGTGAGGTGGGTCTCTTGTAGGCAGCATATAGTTGGGTCCTGTTTTTTGATCCAGTCAGCCAGTCTGTGTCTTTTAATTGGGGAATTTAAGCCTTTAACATTAAGAGTTGTTATTGAAAGGTGTTGATTTATTCCTAGCATTTTATTGGTTGTTTGGTTGTCTTAGGTGTCTTTTGTTCCTTGCTTTCTGATTTACTGTTTGGTTTCTTTGTTTGTTGGTTCCTTAGGTTGTAGATAGTGTTTTTGTTAGCTTGTTTTCTCTTCATGAATGCCATTTTTATTGTACTAGCGGGTTTAGATTTTTCTTAGGTTTTTATGGCAGTGGTAGTTATTTTTCAGGAACCAAACCCAGTACTCCCTTGAGGATTTCTTGTAAGGGTGGTCTTGTGGTAGTGAACTCCCGCAGTTTTTGTTTGTCTGAGAAATATACTATTTGCCCCTCATTTCGGAAGGATAGCCTTGCAGGGTAGAGTATTCTTGGCTGGCAATCTTTGTCTTTTAGTATTTTGAAAATATCATCCCATTCCTTTCTAGCTTTTAGGGTTTGTGATGAAAAGTCTGATGTTAACCTGATTGGGGCTCCCTTATAGGTGATTTGACGCTTCTCTCTTGCAGCTTTTAAGATTCTCTCTTTGTCTCTGAGTTTTGCCAATTTGACTATGACATGTCTTGGAGAAGGCCTTTTTGGGTTGAATACGTTTGGAGATCGTTGAGCTTCCTGGATCTGAAGATCTGTGATTTTTCCTATACCTGGGAAGTTTTCTGCCACTATTTTGTTGAATATGTTTTCAATGGAATCTCCATTTTCCTCCCTTTCTGGAATACCCATGACTCGGATATTTGAGCGCTTGAGGTTGTCTGATATCTCTCTCAGATTTTCTTCCATGTCCTTGATTCTTTTTTCTTTCTTTTTGTCTGCTTGTGTTATTTCAAACAGCCCATCTTCAAGTTCAGAGGTTCTCTCTTCAACTTCGACAAGCCTGCTGGTTAAACTCTCCGTTGTGTTTTTTATTTCGCTGAATAACTTCTTCAGTTCAGCAAGTTCTGCTACATTTTTTTTCAGGACATTGATTTCCTTGTATATTTCCTCTTTCAGATCCTGTATACTTTTCCTCATTTCATCATGATGTCTAGCTGAGTTTTCTTGTATCTCATTCAGTTTCCTTAGAATTATCACTCGAAATTCCTTGTCAGTTATTTCAAGGGCTTCTTGTTCTATAGGATCTAGAGTATGAGATTTATTAACTTTTGGTGGTGTACTTTCTTGATTTTTTGTATTTCTGGTGTCTTTTTTTTGGTGTTTATTCATTGTTGCAGGGGGTTTCACAGTCCACCGGTTTAAGACTAATGACTAACTAGGATGTTGCTGTGGTTGCCAATTTGGTATGGCTCCCGCCGTGACTGCTCAGTTGGCCTCTAGTGTCTTGTGTGTGTGGTTGCCTCGGGTCTTGGGCTTCTCCGGGGATCCACCTTTCTGGTCAGCTTGTACTCTGCTGGGCTGGTGGATCACGTACCACAGGGTGTGTGATCTCTGTTGAGCTTTCACTTTCTGTACAGGACTTCTCCCCGTTCTGTGTGCTCTGGCCCAGGCTGTTAGATCGTGCAGTGGCGACCCCACCGGGTGTGTGGTTTCTGTCGAGACTCCGCCTCCCTGGCCGCACGTCTCCCCCCTCTGTGCACACTGTGCTGGGCTGGGGCGTGTCTTCTGCACCCCTCGTCTATCAGCTGGGCCTTCAAGACCCTGTTCAGCACCGCCTCGCCCAGGAAGTCTACCAGGTTTCTGCTAGGCACAGACGACCGGTCTCTCTGGGTGCCTTTGTAGCACTGTGTAGATCTTTCTCGGGTCTTGTTCACCTTTGTATCCCCCCGGTATAAACCGAGTCTAGTGCCCGCCTGCAGCCTGCTCTCCGGCAGGTTCAAGCGGACCTGGGAACTCTCCTACCGCACTATTCCCAACCAGAAATTCGTTAGGCTTTTTTCCAAACTGGTGGTCGCAGAGATGGTATCTGCCTCCCAGTAACAGGAAGTTTACCGGGGCCGGAGTCCAGGGTGTGGTGGAGTGACAGTCGGCCCGCCCGTACTTCCTAGCCCTCCCAAAACTGGTCGGGACGCCCCACACCCCCAGTCCTGCCAGAGAACCGCGGAGGGAGTGGGAGAGGAGGTCGGCCCGCAGGGTCCGGAAAGCCCCGCGCCAGGCCAAGCAAATGGGCTCAGTGATGGCCGAGCAGGGCGGAGCTGCCCGCACCTGGGAAAATGGAGGCAGCACCGGGGCAGTGAGTGGCCTGGTGGTGCAGGCGGAAGCCGCGTGGGCATTCACCCCCCGAACAGAGCTGTGCCAGGGATCACTCACAGTGCTGTGCCAGGACGGGCGCTCGCTCTGTCTCTGGTTTGTTGCCTTCCGTGTTCTCGGCGCTGCCGCCTCGGGCTGTTCAGTCGCGGCGCCGCTCGGGCGCTCCCAGGAATCTTCTTTAATGCCGGCCTGAAACCTCGAATCCTGAATAGGGCAGCTGGCCGCCTTCAGCACGGCCCCGGTCTCCGGGATCCTGGCTGCATCCACAGCAGCCCTGGCGCCGTGTTCCCTGTTTCAAGACTCACTTTTGCAGCTAAGAATCAGTTCTTTTCCTGCTCCACACTTCAAAGCTGTTGCCTATAAATGAGGCAGCCTCTCCTGCCGGGGGCAAAGTGGCGTTGAGCCCCCACGACCGGCCAGCAGCAGCAGTCCTCCCTTAAGAGATGGCCAGAGGAAGGTCCACAAGTTTTCCGGCTGCCTGAGGCCCAGTGGCCACCTTTTCCACCTCAGCTACTCCGCGCCAGCCGCCACAGCCGCCGCCATCTTGAAACTCTGAGTTCCTTGTATATTTTGGATATCAATCTCTGGTCTGACGTATAGTTTGCAAACACTTTCTTCCATTCTGTAGGTTTTCTTTTCACTCTGATGATCATTTCCTTTGTTATGCAGAAGCTTTTTAGTTTCATATTTTCCATGAGTGTATTTTTTCTTTTGTTGCCTGTGCTTTTGAGGTCTTATTCAGAAAGTCTTTGCCCTGACCTACATCCTGAAGTGTTTCACCTATGTTTTCTTCTAGAAGTTTTATAGTTTCAGGTCTTATTTTTAAGTTTTTAATCCATATTTAGTTGATTTTGGTATATGGCTAGAGTTAGAGGTCTAATTTTATTCTTCTACACATAGATATCCAGCTTTCCCAGCCTCATTTATTGAAGAGGCTGTCCTTTCCCCAATGTACATTCTTGGTGACTTTGTTGAAGATCAGTTGTCTGTAAGTAAATGAATTGATTACTGTGTTCTGTGTTCTGTTCCATTCGTCTCTGAGTGTCTGTTTTATGCCAGTACCATACTGCCTTGGTTACTGTAGCTCTGTAGTATAATTTTTTTTTTTTTAATTTTCCTGACCGGTAAGGGGATCACAACCCTCCACACGGTGTGGTCTGCCCCACGCTCAGCCAGTGAGCGCACTGGCCATCCCTATATAGGATCTGAACCCGCGGACTCAGCACTACCAGTGCCGCACTCTCCCAAGTGAGCCACGGGGCTGGCCCTCTGTAGTATAGTTTGAAGTCAGGTAGTATAATGCCTCTGGCTTTATTCTTTTCTTTTCTTTTTTTTTTTTTTTTTTTTGCTCCAGATTTCTTTTGCTATTTAGGGTCTTTTGTTGTTCCACATAAATATTAGGATTGATTATTCTATTTCTGTGAAAATTGTCATTGATATTTTGATGGTGATTACAATGACGTTGAGGCATTAGAAATCTTGGTTTTCCTTTGATATTAGAATAGGATTTTTAGGTAAATGCATGACTTGGGCTAAAGCTCTTGCTTAGGGGACAAAAGTCCACAGATAACTGGGCAAAAGCCTATCTAATCAATTCTAATCACTATATAGGTATGGGATTGTGTACTTTGACTATTTTAGGTCAATTCCAGCTCAAGGGGCTATTGACTATTTAACCTACTGATTGTTGTTAAGATATCTCAAGGAAGCTGCTTGATTGTTGTTTAAATATGCTAAGGAAATTGCTGTAGGGAAAGATGTCAAAAAAGAATATATTTGCTAAGGGCAAGCTGTTTGTGGATTGACTTAGCTTTTACAAATTGCATTCTGGAATGTCACATTGTTAATTTTACTGCTGTTACTAGTTTTACACTGCCTTTGTTTTTATGTCCTTCTTTGATGATTGAATCAACTGATTTTTCTTATGAAATCCTTGTCTTGTCAATAAAAAGAAAAGCTAATTTTGAATTGGGGCTGCTCCCCTGATGGGCTGCAGTCCCTCCAGGCCTCATTCATGGTGCTTTGAGTAAGTTTTTCTTTTTTCTTCTCCATTACACAGAGGGAAGTGTAACACATTGAGTCTGTAGATTGCTTTGGGTAGTATGGTCATTTTCACAATGTTAATTCTTCAAATCCATGTGCATGGAATGTCTTTCCATCTTTTTGTGTCCTTTTGAAATTCTTTCAGAAGCGATTTGTAGTTCTCATTCTAGAGACTTTTCATCTCCTTGGTTAAGTTTATTCCTAGGCATTTTATTTTGGGGTGTCCATTGTAAATGAGCTTGCTTTCTTGATTTCTTTTTTGTTAGTTCATTATTGAAGTATAAAAACACTGCTGTTTTTTTATGTAAATTTTGTATCCTGCAACTTTACTGAATTCATTTATCAGCTCTAAAAGATTTTTGGTAGAGTCTTTAGGTTTTTCTATATATAGTATCTTGTCATCTGCAAACAGGAACAACTTGACTTTGTCATTTCCAGTTTGGATGCCCTTTATTTCTTTCTCTTGCCTTGCTGCTCTGGCTAGTAATTCCAATACTATGTAAAGTAGGAGTGATGAGAGTGGGCATCCTCTCTTGTTCCCATTCTTGTTACTATTCAGGATGATGTTGGTGGTGGGTTTGTTGTATATGGCTTTTATTGTGTTGAGATACTTTCCTTCAACACCTAATTTGTTGAGAGTCTTAATCATAAAGGCATGTTAAATTTTTGAGTATAGTATATATACTTTTAAATGCGTAGCTGACTTTGGAAAAAATAATAGGAAGAGAAACCCCCACAACATAAAAACTAAAAGGAAATGAAATTCAGGGAGGAGAACATGTGTAAGTACTCTGAGGCTGCCCTGAAGGATGTGTTTTGTCCTAGTAATAAAAGAGCTTGAGTTTTAAAACCCAGATGAGGGCAAATGACAGGTCATTGGACCCACTCCAGACAAACAGTTGGAACTTAGACTCTCCACATAAACCTGGCACTCTCAAGAAACCACATTCTTCGAATTCATTTAAAAATTTTTGATTGCTTATAAAGGGAAACAAGAAATAATGTGTTGTACATACCTGAGCTCTGAAGGATGAGATAAAATTTAAAAGACATAGAGCATAGATTGAGAATGCCTAATTTTCTTCCAATAAAATAATAGATACAAGGGAATAGAGGCAATATTCAAAGATACAAAGGCTGAGAATCAGTTGCATTGTTTACATTTTTATTAAAATAAGAAACATGTAAACATTTTTTATATAAAAAAAAAAAAGAGCCTGCATGAATCTTCCCCTCCAGCAGGATCTAAGTCATAACCACACTAGTGGCTCTTTTGGACCAGGCCTGACCCAGGGCCTAGTTTATTTATCTTCACAAATAAATCAACAACAGAGGGATAAAGGAGCCATCCCAGAGGCTGAAGTATTGACCAGCTTGTTTTTTATCTCTAAAGTACTCTCAAGGTTACCATTTATATTTCAAAACAGTAACAATAATAACAGCTGACAATTAGTGAGTGCTCATATTTGCTAAGCACTATACATGGTCATAAAATCTCCTTAGACGTTAGTAACACACTGTGAGATTGGTTCTATTGTTAGACCCTTTGTACAGATGAGAATACTGAGGCTTGGAGGAATTACGTGTTTTGCTCAAGGTCAAATAGTAAGAAGTAGTGAATCTAGCATTTATAAAATTACATCTAGAATTAATTTAAAATATATGAAAAGTTAACACACAACTAATTTAATTACAGTATCATTTTAGGCATAGAAAAGTTGGCTCAGAGCATGTGAAAGAGTTGGAACCCCCTGAAAAGAATGAGCATATAAACTAAGGTATTTCTATTAGTCCATTTTCTGTCACTTACAACAGAATACCTGAAACTGTAATTTATAAAGAAAGAAAATTCATTTCTTACAGTTTTGGCAGCTGGGAAGTCCAAGGTTGAGGGAGCACATCTGGGCATCCTTCTTGATGAGGACTCTCAGCAGAATCCCAAGATGGCACAGGGTATCTATCACACAGAGAGAAGGCTGAATACATTCATATATTCACTTGCTCTCCTTATAAAGCCAACAGTGCCATTCCTGTGATAACCCACTCGTCCATTAACTCATTAATCCATTAATTCATGATCCATTAATTCATGGATTAATCCATTCATGAGGACACAGCCCTCACAATCCAATCACCTGCCAAAGACCCCCCACACACACACACCACATTGAGGATCAAGCTTCCACATGAGCTTCGGAGGGAACAAATATTCAGACCATAGCAGTACCTTTAATACACAGCCCATGGCAAAGTGTCTCAGAGGATTATACTGGATATTTGATATTTTCATTCCACCAAAGGCCTAAAAAGACAGCTGAATATGAAAGAGGGTACCTCAGAAAAATAATAGCTTTAGGAAATTTTTACTTAGAATTTTCATTTCCTGAAAATATGAAAAGCTTCTATCTTTGAGACTATCAATAACACCTAAGGGACTGAGAGGAGATCACCTCAGGACCAATTCAATATAACAGAAGGCAGACAGTACTCCTTGTCTAGAATTTAAACACACATGAATTTTTTTTGTTGTTGTTCTGGTTTGGTTTAGAGTTTTTTTTATTTTACATGAATTTTTTTATTAAATTACCATTAAAAACACACATGAACAGATTTATATTATAACATGCATTTCTGGATTACAGAAATTTACATCTAGCCCTGTTGGCATGGACATTAAAAAGAGGGGTAGGACACAATCTCAAGTGCACAATCCAACTAATTTTTCAAAGTGAACACACCATGTAATCAGCCACTCCCCAGATGAAAAACTAAAACAGAAGCATGCCAGAAGTCTCCCACTTCTAGTCACAGCCCTGGACAAAAAGTAAACACCATTATGACACTTATCACTTCATTCTTGAGCTCCAAATCTCCATTTCATAATTACATTATGAACCGAACATATCTGTATAGGTACCATGTAAACATCTCAAACGCTACATGTCTGAAAGGGAATGTTTTATCTTTGCCTCCCATAGCCTCCTGCCCCCATGATCTCTATATCTATCATCATCTACCATTTATTTAGTTACTCAAGCTACAAATCTTGGCACTATCCTCAACTCTTTTTCTATATCCTCACTGTATTCTATTGACTCTCTCCCAATTATTTTATTTTGTTTCTAATAAATGATACCTTTTTATCCAGCCTCATGCTTTTCAGATCCTTATGACTTCTGAGCTAGATTGGGTGGGTAATAGTCTGCATACTAGTCTCTCTGTTTCTATTTAATCTAATTCCTCTTCCTCATTGTTAAGGCCAAGAATGGCTGCAATATTCAAGGTATCACTATAAGGTAACATGGCTGGAGCAGAGTGAGCTATAGAGAGAACAGGAAACAAACTCTGGGGTCACTAGGGAACAGTATTTTATAGGGCCTTTGAGACTTTAGCTTTATTTTTAGTGAGATAAATAGACACTGGGAACTTTGAGCATAAGAGTGACGTAATTTGCCTAATATTTAAAAGAAACACTACAGCTGCCTCTGATGATAATAGAGAGTGGAAACAAGAAACTAGTTAAAATACTAAAGCCATAATCGAGATGAGAATTAATGGAAGTTTGGATCAGGATGACAGTGATGGTGTAGCTAATGCAAAATAGTCAGGTTCTGGGTATATTATGAAGGCAGAGCCATCAGTATTTGTTCGATATTGGATTTTTGATATGCAACGGAGTAGGAAAGAATAACTCCAAAACTTTTGACTGGAGCGATTGGAAAGATTGAGTTGCTATATTAGTCTGCTTCAGCTGCCATAACAAAAAACTATCAACTAGGTACTAAAACAACAGAAATTTATTTTTTCACAGTTCTGGAAGCTAGAAGTCCAAGATCAAGGTGCTGGCCAATTTGGTTCCTGATGAGGGCTTTCTTCCTAGCTTATAGACTGCTGCCTTCTTGCTGTGTCCTCATACGGACTTTCCTCTAAACATGCACAGGGGAAAAATTATCTCTCTCTTCTTCTTCTTATAAGGACAACAGTCCTGTGGGGTTATGACTCCACCCTTATGACCTCATTTAACCTCAATTACCTCCTAAAGGCCTTTTCTCCAAATACAATCACGTTGGAGGTTACAGCTTCAACATATGAATTTTAGGGGATGTTTTAGTTGGTTTTGTGTTGCTACGACAGAAATACCTGAGACTGGGTGATTTATAAAGAAGAGAGGTTTATTTGGCTTACGATTCTGGGACAGCTGCATCTGGCATGGGCCTCAGGCTGTTTCTACTCAGGGCAGAAAGTAGCAGGCAGCCGGTGGGTTCAAGCAGATCATATGGTGAGAGGAAGGAAGAGATAAAGAGAGCAAGAGAGAGGAAGCAAGAGAGAGAGAAAGGAGGTGCCAGGGTCTTTTTAAGCAACGAGCTCTCATGGGAACAAATACAGTGAGAACTCACTCATTAATCCCCCCTCCCCCAGGGAGAGCATTAATCCATTCATGAGGGATCTGCCCCCATGACTCAGTTTCCAACACTGCCACATTGGGGATCAAATTTCCACATGAGTTTTGAAGGGGACAACACATCCAAACTCCATCAGGGACACAATTCAGTCTATAGAAGTTGTCAACAAATGAGATGAGAAAACTTATGGGAGCATTTTTGTTGGGTGGTATTTGGAGCATATCAGAGGGTTTTGTTAAGACATATACATACACCTATTGACATCCAGTTGGCTAAACAAAAAGTTGAATATAGAAGTCTGGAATTTAAGCTAGATGTCTGAGCTGGATCTATTAATTTAATAATTGTTATCATTTAATGGTATTTATATTTAGATGTGTTTAACTAAATGAAATGACCAAGGGAATGAGTATCAATAGAGAAAGGAAGAGATTCAAATATAACCACAGAGCACTTGAAAGTGGCTGAATGAATGAAGAGGAACCAACAAAGAAGAATGAGAAGAAAAGTCTAGTGAAGTAGGAGGAAGAACAAATGCATGTGGCATACAGGATACCAAGTGAAGAAAATGTTTCACAGAGAAAGGCATGATCACTGATGAAATGAGACCTTAAAATGGACAGCTTGGTTCAACACCATGACAGCTAGAGCAATTCAAAGGAGTGACTATCATCAGGGAAGTTTAGGTAGAGTGGTGGAGGCAAAGCCTTCCGAAGTACGATGGATGAAAAAACGGGAAAGAGAAACTGAAGACAAATTTTGGGGGTGGTTTTGTTATAAGAACAGAAAAATGAGGCAGTATCTACATGGGGACATGAAGCCAAGAGAAAAGAGGCTTGGTTTTTTGTTTGTTTTAAGGTGAAAGAAAGAGCATCAAGTCTGTGTGTTGATGATAAAAATACAGGAGAAATAGGATTACTGGAATGAAGTCTCTGGGTACATAAGCGGGGTGAGATCTAGTCCCAAATGGGGGTGGGGGGATCTTAGGCCTAACTTTGGAGAACTCATCTATAGTAACTGGAAGAAAGACAGAATGTATTAAGTCAAAGTACAGGGGATATACAAATATGGTAGTGGAGCTCACGAATGTTCTCTTTTCATTTCATCTATTTATTTTTTCATAAAATAAGGAGCAAGGTTACCAGCTAAAAGTGAGGATGGGCAAGAGGCATTGGAAATTAAAAAGGAAAGAAGCTATAATAAGAAGATGGAGAAAGTGAATGAATTAGAGAACTTTACTATAATTACCAGTCAGCATTAACAGGTGCCTTGAAATCATGATCCAGTGCGGTTTTCTCCAGGTGTAGAAACATAGTGGATGGAGAGTTACATTTACTCTGGATTGATGTTTTGCCACAGTAAGTAAAATAAAGCAAGAACAGGATGAAGGAATCAATGGTGTAGGCAAGTGAGGGATTGTAGTAATTGTTTAAGGAAAGTAAGCTAAATAAAGAAGAGAGTAAGGACTCACAGGGTATAAGGAAGAGTGAAAAGTTAGTAGAATAGATGAACTTTAGGCCCTTGTGAGGTTAAAGAATTGTTTAAATGAAGGTAGTGGAGGGATATTGGAAAGTGGAGTTGTTTGAAACAGATTATTGGTAATGGCATTTTTAGTTATGGCCATGGGAATAAATGGCTAAGACAGAGTATGGGATAAGCATATGCGAGAAAAGGAGGTCAAGAAAGTGAGAAGACAAACCAATGAAAGGGTCCTTTATGGGGACTGTGAAATCACCAAGAATTGAGAAAGGGGGGGGGGGGGTATGAAAAAAGTTACAGTGAGCCAGCAGATAAAATCTTTCCAGGAAGAGGGCAAGCAGTTTTGAGTGTCACTAGACGAGTAGTCAGACATGTAGTAGGAGGAATACAATGACATAAGAATCCAAGTTGGTTGAAGTTTGGAGAGAAACACAAAATGGTCTGAAGCATCAATAAAGAACAAAGAAGATACCCAACCCACCTCCAATTTCAAAGATACAAAGAGCATGGAAAAGAAGAGAGGCAGGACAAAACAGTTACAGGAAAATCCACATCTTTGGGTTGCAAGAGCTATGTTTTAGGCATTGTAAGTCCCTGAGGACACAGGAAAACTTCAGAAGTAGGTGGGAGGTGAGAAATTAGTACAGAACAGGAATTGCAGGGCACTTTGGGAAATAAATTGTGAGAGATGGGTAGTGACTAGGAGTCTGGCCCTTCTTATGGTGACTGAAATAAACAGGAATAAAAGGCATTATAAGACTAGTCTTGAGACATATAATGTTGGTGAGTTTGGGGCTAGAAAGTGGAAGAAGTCTTGTGAATTCGCTCCTATTTGTTGAGATTTGAAGGCCTGTAAGGGTATGTCTTACTCCAAGTGTATGAGATTCTACTTTGACCCCAGTAAGTGTAGTGAGATAAGGAAGGGAGGATTTACTTGAATGAGAGTTCCCAGGGCTTCCTCTAGATCTCTACTGATCTTACTCTTAACTCCAGGCCATGGATACTAGGGAGAAAGGTGGAGTCAGACATCCTTCTTCTTAACCCAAATCAGCCCTGAGAATTCTCATTTCCGTGCCATTATTCATACATTTTACTACACCTAACAGGTCCTCCCTAACCCAACTCAGCTCTCAAAACTTACTCAAACTTCAAAGCCAAGAACATTTCTAGTAAGTGACTTCTCCCTCGGTTGAAACTCCAAAAATATCTTCTTTTGATTATGTAACTCATTCATCAGATTTTGCCTATCATGTTCCCAATTATGTCACTCAGGTCCTGGAGCTCAACCTCAAAGTTAGTAGGCACTCAATTAATACTTAAGTAAATAAGTAAATAAATAAGTCGCAGTGAACATGGTTGTCATGTGCATTCCTTTCCTCCTAGAATAGATTGTAATTTCTTTGAGGATAGCTACTTCTCTTTTTCCATCAGTGCCTTTCATGGACAATCAGTAAGTAATTGTTGAATTGATAGACATTCTCTTCCTTTAAACATGTGGTGCTGACCAGCTTGGAGATTCAATAAGACAAGTATTCTGTGAAAATCAGTTAAGGCTGTGGCTGTGGGCTTTTAAGAATCACAATTAGATGGGGAAACTTTGCCTGTTTCCTAATCTGTAGCTCCTCCTTCAACATGATGATTTTATTACATGAAAATGCACTGGTGTTAGCTTACATGAACATTATAGAAGACAATTTCCAGAAATAATGAGTAGATAATAAACTGGAAAGCATGTGGAAAAGTAAATAAACCATTCACCTCAATGAAGGGAGACAGTAGATTAGTACCTCATGGACTATAAAAAAAGAAAAAGAATTTCAAGTGAAGTTTCTTAATATAAAAGCCTTGATTTTATTATGCGAGATTCGACCTTGGAAATCATGAGGTGGAAATTTTAGCTGTCTTAGATCTTATAAAGATGAATTAGTGCCAGCCAGGAATTCTGCATCTGAAGCTGGCAGCTTACTTGAAACAAAAAGACCCACAAATATCATCTCTAATCGAATGAGCCTCTGTCTTAAATACGTATTATTGGACTGGATTTCCATCAATTACTCCAATTCCCTTGAAGAGCAATATTTAATGTCATGAGAATGGCATTTCCAAGCTACTAATGTGATAACATTGTAATTGTTTAATTCATGACACATTGCTTTTGATCTGAAGGTGATTCTTATGTACTTAAATGCTTTGTACATCAATACTCTGCCTGATTGAAAAAAAAATCCAGTGACAGCCTTGGACATAACTTTGGAGATTTGGTATTTGTTCCAATGCATAATAAAAGAATGTCAGCTACAAATAGGTATTGAGATGAGCCAGAAGATAGGGAAAATTGAGGAAGCTTGAAAAATATGACCAAAAGTTTGACCTCATTTGTCTTTCTATCTAGTGAGACCCATATATCACAATCATTATTGAATTTTAGGGCTACATATGTGAAAAAAGCATATGGATAAGAAAAAGAAAGAAAGAAAGAAAAACATTGTTAATTACCAGTAAGTAAATTTCTAGGTGTTTTGAAATGGGAAGAGATGGCAAGCCAATTCAATTCAGACTGAGTCTCCATATTGTCTGATCAAAATACTGTTGCATCATGCCTGGCACAGAAATAACTAAAACTCAATAACAGTTTAAGTTCAGATTTTCATGGAGTTTTAGAATATGTACCAATGAATCACCTCAGTTAAGTGACATGAAAAGAGTAATGTATTTTTTGTTGATTTCATGTAAATAGACAATTAGCTTTAGAAACTGGAGTAAACAGTTATATCAGCCAGAGTCAGGTTTACTGAAGGAAGTGGATGAGTGATGGTATTTATACAAATCATGTAGAAAAGAAAAAAAAAAAAGTTTGCCATAGGCCATGTTTTTTAAAAAATTTATTCTTCTATATTATGAACATATTTTTCACTCAACAAAACACAATTCTGTCCTTAAGAAAACCACAGCTGAGTAGGGTGAATCCCCATGTAAATTAATGAATGGCAATACATATAAAATTCTAGTATAGTTAATTAAAATGTTGCTGTGGAAGCAAAGCAACACTGTGGAAGGAACAATTTCTTAAAAAATGAAAATAGGAGAGAAATGGATGGCACTGAAGCTAGAGAGTTAATTTTTAGAAGGTTTTATAATATTTAAAATATGAGCCTTGCCCTTTCAATTTGAAGATAAGCTAATGGGTTCACTCTGTGCCTGAGATGCATGCACAAAAGCCAACAGAGGCTTCCTCTCCTTTCTTTTGTTTTGGGATTAACTCAGAAGCAATCCCTTATATATGAAGCTTTTTCTCTCCCCCACTGTAATAAGGAGGAAGAAGGAGAAGCCTGTGTTTTTCTTAGATTTAGGCTTGGTCAGCCTAGATTTCATTTTTGTGCATTGCTGAATAAGGCTCATTTGGTCAAGAGTTAAAGCAAGAAGGCTGCTGAAAGGAAAGACCCTCCTTCAAGGTAAATACTTGAAAAAATCGTAATGTTTGTAGCCATTCTTTCTTCAAACAACTACTCTTATAATCCTTTTGTACAGGGGATCTACTTGGATAGACTTTAACTGACTGAATATAGATTCATTGTTTTATCTCAATGTCCTCTAAAAAATACAACAAACAGATAATGATAGTTAACATGAAAATAAGGGTGAATTTATATGTTGAAGCTCTCACTGAAGCACTTTGTCCAAAACATATTTGCTAACTTAGTTATATTGTTTACTCCTTGATACTCTATAAGTTACAGAAAACAGCCCGAATTCTTCCTATTCTCATTGCTTGGTTAAAATGGTACTGGCCTTAGCAAACACAATACTCCATCCACATATTACCATTTCTAACAATGCACTAGAAATACTTGGGTACAGTCTTTATCTTTATCTTATTAAGTTGGTATTTTAGTTACTATCAATAAGAATAAAATAGAATATAAATTATTTCTGATTTTTTTTTAATTGTCTCTCGTAGTGACTGAATGTAACAGAGAACAATCTTGTACCTTACTTACAGGGAATAAATAACAAGACAAGATGAAGATTCTAGTCCTGATTGTGACCGTCTTAAATTTTGTGGTTTACTTCCCGGTAAGTTTCAGTGTACTGGATAACAGTACCCTTAGGGAACTAAAAATTAGATGGAGGGAAAAAAATAAATTTAGATCATCAGCTTATTTTAATGCAAGGAAGAACATTTTGATAAATAAAACATTGTATTTCTGTATTCTATTTTCTATTTAAAAATTTCCTTCTTTTAAAATTAATCATATACATAATGAAGTAAAGATAATGGAAGTTATAAAGCATGACAGTGCAAGATTTGAAGGGCTTTCTCTATACTTTTTTATACTGTAAGAGATTCTTTACTGAATTTATATTCACAGACGGTACTTAACTATAATATATCAGCTGGGTTTTTTTCACATAAATATTGTGTCTTTCTAAGTTAACTAACTTAACATCCAATGGATAAAGAAAGCAGAGACCTTCAGAATGTTGCTTTATTTGATTCATTTAATACGATATATTGATTTCAGATTTTTAGTACAATACTGCAAGGATAATTTCTTTCCCTTTAGTATTATGGGAGTCAGGAAATACATAGTCAGATAAATCAACATTCATCTGCCTATCTGCCTTTGTCCTTATCAGACAGCCACACAGGAAGTCAACTTTCATCCATCCTAAGAACAGAAGAATCTTCTGCACCTACAGAAGACTCAGATAGGTAGTCTTGGTCCACTGATGGAGAAATAAGGGTCTCTGGATCTCTTTCAGAGAGAAACCACTCAGAGACCCTGAAAGCTAGCTTATATAACTTTCTCCCATTTGGGGATAATGCACTAAGTAACTTTTCTGTTAATCAGACTTCAGCTAGCTTTGCTTATATTGAGAGCATAATAGACAACTCTACTGAGACAGAGGCTCCAAAGAGCAGTGCTTCGCCTTCCTCTGATGTTATGCAGGATACCTCTGCTGTCAGTACAATTTCCAGCTTTTCACCCAACTCCCAAATAACAGAGCAGGGTGATTGTTTCTGGGGAAAATAGCATCTCAGCACCTGTATACATGACCACCTACAAGTACAAGTCTGATTTCACTGCTATTTCTCACTTTCAGATAGACTCCAAAGAAATTCAGACTCTTCAACCCTTCTTTCCATCCACTGACAGATCTAAACCTTTCTTTGCCCCTATTCCTGCTGCACGCATCCAAAATGCTAATAAGTCCACTGCCTTGGCAAATGAGAGTACTATTGCCATATCAAATGCAAACAGCCTTCTTGGAACTGATACCAATACTCAGCAGAAAAAAGCAGGACCAGACCATATATTCTCTATTGACACCACAGCCCTGATGGCAGAAGGCAATGCAGCAAAAATTGATGCCACAGACATTCTAAAAGAAGATTATATAACTCTGTTTGATGTGCCTGATTTAGAAGACAACAACAGAATTTTAATTGATACTACTTACCTGGGAAAATATAGCAAAACTGTGAGCAATGGGCCTAACCTTCCAAAGAAAGACAACTCTATTGTAATTAATGCCACAGACATAAAGAATGATGGCACAACTACAGTTAATGCTCAAACACCTAGCATTTCCTCTGCAAAAAACAGCAATGATTTTGAATCTACTCCTACTCCCAATACTTATGACAAGGCTGTTAGCAAATCTACCATGATTTTTAATTATAGTGAGGAAGCTATGTCCAATATTAATTCCACCAATACAATAAATTATTTTCTTAATGATAGAATGTATAAGAAAAGCAACAACGTTGTTAGCAATTCTAATGAGGGCAAAACAATGATAGGTGTAGCTAAAAATACAACACATGTAGGGGACTTAATTATTTCCAAAACAAATGGCATCACCTCTACAGAGCATTATGTTAACCCTACCCCTGTAGAGCCAACTACTAACACTAACTTTAAAACAACTTGGCCTTCAAACGAAGGTACAATAATAGCAGACAGACACACGGTCGAGATGGAAAACATCATGACGCCTAGCAATAACAATATTGCTGAAGCAATTGGGCCTAAAATAGATGATTGGATAATTAATTATCATTCTAATATCCCTACCAATGTTCATCTTAAAATTGATAGGGACAATTTTAGGTCTGTGAGCACTGAAGGCATTGAGAATGTTATTCCTGTGGTCAAAGAAATTGCAAATATGACCCAAGATAATGGCGTTGCAGAAGTAATCTTCATTCGTCCAGACACTTCCACAGCTGACATTAGAAGAAAACTTTATTCTCTTAATCCTGAAGCAGATTATGCCCAAACAGCAAGAAACAACACAACCCTTCCTTCTGGCAACATTGATGTATTCAATTTCCTATTCAAATATAGAATAAGTCCCTTCACAATGGACAGCAAAAACTTCATTAACAACAGAAGTGACCACAGAACCCCCACCATAATTATGGCAAATAATGCCAAGGCCAAAACGAACTTTGAAAGAACTAATGTGTTTAAAACAGCCAATTTCCAGAGCAATATTACCCCTATGGTTACCACCTCTCACCCTGCAACTGTTGGGTCTGTTTCTTTTAGTGAAGACAGTGAAACTGGCATGACCTCAGCTTCAAAGGTCAGTACTATGCCTTTGGACAAATCTACTGACTCTGTGGATGAAGCCATAAGTCTCTCTACAAGTGACAACAATGCTGATGGTATTGCAGATCCTAACCCCGAAACAGACTTTCCTATGAACAAAGGATACACTTTTCCATCAGTAGTTGAATCATCTAAACCAATGCCAAATGCCCTAAATAATGCAGCTCAAACTTCTCTGCTAATTAAAAAAGATTCCTCGACCGGTGCTTGGATGAAAATATTAGATCCTGTAGCTGAAAATCCTCATCTCACTAATGATGCCATTTTACACAACAAAGTATTAGTAGATCCTCTGAACATTCCACTGGAGTCTACTTTTCTCACGGCTGATTTCACCTCTCCCAATGATGACCAGAATTCCACTGCCAGTGCAGGTAAGGAGACCACAAATATGAGTGATAGCTCTGAACTAATGATTAATAAGGCCACCATGGCAGAAGGAAGACCCAGTGTAGCCACTACCTACCTGCCTGTAAAGATAGCTGGTATTCTCATTCCAAGAAAACCATTTAGAAGTTCAATACACAAAGAAATGGCTAATGAAGAAGAATCAACTCCCTATACAGAAGTAGGGTCTGTAGTGGAGGAAGATGCTGTTTTGCAAATAGGAGAAGATGTACCACCTGTACATAATTTCAAGTACTTTGAATCAGGAGACAGTGGCTTTGAAAGGAATGGATTTGTGGATATTGACAGCACAAAGTCTTTTTCCCAATTTAGTATTATACCTACTGCTAAAGTAACAATAAGTGACAGAGACCTTACTACTCCTGGGGAAGAAAATACTGATGTTCTATATGATGTTATTGATACTACAAATGACAAAATACACTTTAAGCCAATGGCCAGCAAAGCAGCAGTTAATGGTTTGGGTGAAAGTACAGCCGTGAAACAAAATGTGGAAGCAGCAGATGGCACTACATTCCTTCCACCTAGCAGTTCTGTCCCCAAAACTGGAAGAATGGATTACCCTATACTTCCTAAAGTATACTATGATGTAATCTCAGACAATTTACTTCTTGTCACCAAAGAGAACCCAAATATTGCCCAGAACACTATCAAACACAAACTACCACTCTCTCTAACAGATAATTCAGAACTTATTGATTACAGAGATGGCTATCAAACCCCTACTGCCATAATTTCAAGCAATGCTAACAGACTGGCCAATAAAGGCAAAATTCCTGGGACTGAAAAAACAAGTATCCCTCTTGGTATTACTACTATAGCTGGTGATATATCCTATGTGGATAAAAACACTGCAGCTGTAACAGATTTGGCTTCAATAGCTGCCGTCTTACCGATAAAGAAAAACATTCTGGCCATGAATGAAGTTAATACTCTTAACAATGAACCTAATAAACTAGGAGATGGCCTTACTATTTCCAGAGAAGATCCCAATGTGTCTAGGGAAGATGGCACTCTATTAATTGCTGATTCCTCTACCTTTACGAAGTCTATTGACCCTTTCAATCATCCTCAAGCAACAAATCCTGGAAAAAAGACCTCTTTGGCAGATATTATAATACCCAAAACTTATTTTCATAATAAAGCTACCTCAACAGCTGTCACCACTACTTCTCAAGGAGATTTTAATACCATGTTTTATATCCCAAGATATGCATTGGAAAACTCTTTTAAGAAAGATCGAACATTGAACTATGAAGCAGATCCCCAAAAAGAGGTAATCATTATAGCAGAGGAGGAAGATGGGCATCAAGAAGAAAATATCAGGGACTATATTTATGTTATACCTATTGCAGGTAGTAATGTTCCCAAAGACAACAACTTGGCAGCTAAGCATTATTCCATTAACTCTGATGCATATGGCTCTACCAGACACAGAGGAACAATCAAAGCCAGAGCTGACCGACCTGAATTTGAGAATCCTGCATCATTCTATACAGCTGAAGTCTCAAAACGTCTACTTAGAAAATTTATTCCCAAGGTTCGAAGAAAAGTGACTGTAAGAAGTAGTGATAGTGGTTCTGATCATGACACATTCTCTGGTGGTGATATTCCTTATCCAATGATGAGAGAAAATATTCCCAAAAGATATATCTTTTCTCCTGCAAAAGAATCTACGTTTACAACACCAGATTTTAGTATCCCAATGAAAGATATTAACCTTGCTCTGGAAGACAACATGCTACTGGGTAAAGATACCTTCAGAAATAATTATTTATTCTATACTGATGAGCAAACTGACCAGAAAATAGAAAAAGACCAAATTGCTACAGGTAGCATAACAAATTCTCATACAGACATTGCACCGGTGACCTCACTCACTACTGTTTCCTCTGAAGACATAAATATGAAAAAATATTACCATATATCTGGAACAAGCATTCCTCTGTCACTGAAATATGCAAATACACTGGGAAATGATTCCTTTATTCTTAGACCTGGGACTACCCTGGCAAAGGAAAATAATCTAGATGGTATGGATTTGATCTTCATTAAACCTGATAAAAGTGGTTCTGATTATATTTCAAATAAGCATGCCTCTGAACTAAAGAAGGAAGAAGATAGCCATATTAGAAAACCTATTCCATTTACACATGTGCCTGATGAATTTGTATCTCATATATCCTCCTTTAATCATGAGGACAAAAAGAATCTTCTGCATAAAATAACTCATCCTGAGTTGAAAACTAAAGAAAAATACCAAACTATTATTCTCAAAGAAGAAAATTCTGACTCTGATATTGTTCCCTCTTCTTTTAAAGATTATACCAAATACCTCAACACTCAGCATCTGAAAACCATGGTGCCCTCCCTGAGTGATGCAGGTGAGACTTTTTCCCCTGAATTTCTAGAAAGACTATCTGCAGGAAAGGGCACTCTCAGTACAAATGAGGCTGTCATCATTCTCCCTGACGTTTCTGATTTAGGAAGTAAAAAAGTCAAGTATTTCTTTGTACCACAAACAGAAAAAAATGTTACCATGGGAGAGGGCAGAATATTCACTGCTGTCCCTACTGATCATGCCATGATCATTAACCCCACAGAAAGTCAAGATCATTTCTACAGGAAAGTCATTTCATCCAATATTCCTGACACAGCTGCCCCAGAGTTGGCAAACACCATCATATCAGAAAAATCAAAAGTCAATGAAGATAAAACAGATTTAGCTCAAGTGACACCTTCACAGAACCACACTAACCCCTTGGCTCAGGATGTTGCCTCCCAACCTGAGAATATCTCCTACGTCAGTAAAGTTGCCAAGGGTGGAATTAAAACAAACTCAATGGCTTCTCTTAATTTGGTTAATATCACCAAAATGCCACCAAATGCCATCATCATTTCACCTAATGTCCCTGACTTTGAGTCTAAAGAGAGCAATGAAAATAGTGACACTACCATGCCTAAGGTAGATGGTGTCTTGTCTATAAAATTAAAATCTCTATTAATTCCCAATCAAAAAATACCTAGAACTGTAGTTCCTATTCATGAAAATGATGATCCTTTATCTGAAACATCAGTGATATTAGAGGTGTCAGAGCCACTGGGTGAACATTCTACTATCATTGACCAAAACTGGGACAAAACCAAGATGCAAAGGGTCCTTCAGCCCTTCTCCATGGTTTCCTCCGTTCCTCTGACAAATCCTGCTACTCTTCCAGAGAAACTAATAAATGTCACCTCTGGTACACCTACCACTGAAAATGAGAGCATTACTGATAAAATTGACACCATGGCCATTTTGCCTAATATAGCCCTTCAACCAGTAATCCACAAAAGAGGAGGGATAAATAAAACTTCTAACTATGATGTAAGTCACCATGTAAATCAAGTAGTAATCAAATCATCTGCAAAAGAAATTGCTAGCTCAGAAACTGAGGCAAAAGCATTCCTCAGCCGACACAAAGCTGTTATGGAAGACAAATCCTATATTTCTGAAACCAATATTCCAGTGAACTTAAGAAAGATAAATTCAGTGAAAGTGAATCCTTTCATTCTTAAGCCTAATGCTGCTCCTGCTAAACAGAAAGTTTCTGGAAATTCCAAAGAAACATTTTACCCTGATTCCACAATGAACCCAACAAAGCTGGCAAAGGTCAGAGCTTGGGGCTCATTTTTTCTTGGCAATGATAACTTAGAGAGATCTATCACAAACTCCTACAATAAATTATATCATGTACCCCTGAAACCAACTCTTTCTCCTACTGATTCTACTAAAATCAACAATTCTGAACTTAATCCAGTGCTCATTATAGGAGAGAGCAACATAAAAATGACTGATGACTCTATTATACCTAACAATATATTTGCTCTACCTGACAAAGGAATCATTTCTCCTGACAATATTATCTTTACTGAAGACATGAAGGACATGATAAATGAAACAAGATATGCAGCTTCTGTAGAAAGAGATAATGTAATTCAATATAAGGTAATTCCTTTCACAAAGGACTTTTCAGCAGAGTCAGATGTGATTTTTCTGGCAGGGGAAGACAATCCAAATAATATGAATCTAATGACCATTGGGCTTGATGACAGTTCTCTGGAATATGCACCAGAGAAAAATATCTTTTATGCTGGAGAAGAAGGAAAGAGCCCTACAACAAAAATCCCTACCTCTGCTCAAGGTGAAACCTATGGAGAATTTGGATCTCATGCTTCCTTTTCCACTGCACATATCACTGAGAATCTATTGAAAGAAAATCCTGCAGAGCTCAAAACTAAAGAAAAATACCAAATGCTGATCTCCAGAGAAGGAAACCTGAATTCTGCCAAAGGTGGTCCCATTCTCGAAGATTTTACTGCCAAGCTCTATAGTAAGTCACCTAGAACAATGACTCACTCCCTAACAGATAGAAATGGAAATTTTTCTCCAGAGTTTTCAGATGATTTAACTCTGGAAAGAGGCATCCTAAGTGGAAGTGACATCATCACCTTTCTTCCTGAAGACAAATGGATTGAGCATATTCATGCTGCAGACCCAGAATCAATGGTAACTGTGGGAGAAAGCAGGACACTGCCAGGTGAAATCATAGATTTCACCATGAGCTCAACACCAAGAACAAACAGAGTTCACCTCCACAGGAAAGACATCTCATCCACTACTTTCAATATCCCGAGGGAAGTCACAGCCACCATGTCATCCAACTCAGAGTATAATAAAGACAAAGCTTTCAAGGCAGAGAGTTACCATTCACAGGATGCCACTGATCCTTCAGTTGCATTCAATGTCAACCTTGGTAATAAACTTCCCTTTGTTGATGAAAATTTTGAGGGTAAAAAACACAAAGATTCGATCTCTTCTTTACCTATAAGGAAAACTCACACTATAGCTGATGGCACTGATCTTTTCCCTGAGAAGAGTTACAAGGGGGGTGAGTATATGCAACCTGATGAAAATAACGTTAGATCTAGAGAATTCCCATTTCTATTAGCAACTGAAAGTATTATCCTCATTCCAAAAGCCTTAACCAGAGATTCTGTCCTAATGAGAGATAACCCCTTGACTGACTCCTCACAGTCAATATCAGTAGTATCAGAGGCAGTGACTGAATACCTTGATCTCATTAATGGAACTGATATTTCAGAAAACCAGATCATTAAAATTCAAACAGACCTTCAGCCCCACTCCTTGGACTCAATTATTCATTCTACAAATTCAACAACTTTTACCAGGAATTCCACAAATGATAACATTGATTCAATATCCAGTGTGGAGAGAGAAACTGTTGACATTTCTAAAATTAAGACAGATGCTCATCCTCAGGGTGCAATCATGAAAATCTTTTCAAATAAACAAATAAGTCCTTTCAGCTCTGGAGTAAGGGAAATGGTTAAACCCTCTGTTGAAGAAGACACAGCTGCTAAATCCAATATGAGTTACATTACAAATCCAGCAGTTCTTATTCCAACTTTGAAGAAAGAACTTCCCTCAACTTCTGAACCCAGCACTCTCTCTAACAGCAATACCAGTGAGGAGGAGGAAGTCAGTATTTCTGAAGCAGGCAATATTGTTTTAGAAGACTCAAGTACTTTGAAAGACAATTCTTTCACTGGTAAATTTAATATTTCTGCTGGACTTCAATCTCCTCTTAATTTAAAAAGAATCCTTTCAGCTGATTCCACCATGTCTCTGGAAAAGACTTTAAAGCCTAAGAATAAAAAATCTGCTCCTCCACGTGAAGACACAAGCACAGAAGGTTTGCTTCATAGTGCTTCCACTGGATCATATGGCCTAACATGGAAATTAACGCCTTCTCCTTCTGATCTCACGACATTTTTTAGTTCATCTAAATATTCCAAACTTGATCCACTTGTCAAAATGAAAAACGATGCTACAACAAAGACTGATAATATTCCATTTGCGAATAGAAATACTCCAAATCACAAAGCCATCATTTCACCTGGTACTAATACTTCAGCAAAAGGCACATTGAATACTATTTTTAGTAAAAGATTTATGCACAGAAACTTTGTAGAGAAAGATATCACTGAATATGAAGTAGTTCCTATTACAGAAAATGCTTCAGATATTACCTTAGAAGTTGAAAATATTCCAAATAACAAGGATGTAATAAGCACTGTGCCTGATGACAGAGCTCTTGAGTATGTCACAAATAAATATGTCCTTGAACCACAGGAAGAAAAATACAACCCTATTATTAAAAAAAATATTCTCACTTATGAACTTAAAGCAACTGAATCTCATCCATTCTACTCCAGTGCTGAGGCCTCTGAACATCTATTTCAAGGAGCCCCAGTTGAGATAAGAACCAAAGAAATACTGCAAAATTTCGGATCTAGAGAGAAACACACCAGTCCTGACCTTGATGCTATTCTTCTCAAAAGTTCTACTAACAATTTCAGTTCTATGGCTCCCAGATCCATGACTCATCCCCAAACTCACACAAATGAGAATTTTCACAAATTTCTAAATAAAACAATCCTGGAATGGGACACTCCAAAAGAAGATAACATCATTCTCCCTGAAGACAAAAGGATGGAGTACACCTTTGTTCCAGACCCAGAGATAAAAGCATCCACAGTAGATAGAAGGATGTTCCCAGATGAAACCATTGATCCCATTGTGATCACCTCTCCACTTGAAAATAAGAACAAGTTCTACAGGAAATTCACATCATCTGCTGTTTATAACACTGATATCCAAGATAAAGCAGAAGATGTCTTATCACTCAGAATAAACAATATTAAAGGTAAAACTAATTTGGCAGAGATTCCACACTCATGGGACAGGATTATTCCTTTGGCTGAGTTCAGTATCATCCCTGAGGGTGAACTTTTCTTCATCAATGAAGATACTGAAGATTTAAACAACAGGGCTTCAATCTCTTTCTCACCTATGAATATAATCCACACTGTGGATAATATCACTACTGTCTCTATTGAGGGTAGTTATGAAGGAGGTGATTCTGTAGAACCTGGAGAAGACAATATTAGGTCTACAGGATTCTTAGCTCTACTAATCCCTGAAAATCCCATGCTCATTCCTGATGCTTCAACCAAAAATCTTGAAATCTCTGGCCCAATGACTAATTCTTCAATCTCATGGTCAGACATGCTTGAGAAAGTGGCTGAATATGCTAATTCTATTAATAATGGTGATGTTCCCATTAAAAATAAAACTGACCTCAAGGCCTACTCCTCAGCCTCAAGTAATCTACCAATTGGTTCCTTTACTTTTTCAGACAATTCCATAAATAATAAGATTGATTCACTGCCCTCTGTAAACAGAGACACTACTGACATCTCTAAACTTGATGTAAATGAAATATATTCTGAACCTCAGAGAATAATCATGAAAGTATTTCTTCCTACAAAAATTTCTCAACATAGTGTTTATGAAGAAAGGAAAATAGCTAATCTTTCTGATCAAGAAGACCTAGCTAATAAATTTGACTTTAGTCACATTACAAATGTAGTGCTTCTCAGTCCAGGTATGGAGAAAATTCTTCCCTCAGTAACTGAACCTAATAGTCTCTGCAAGAATGACAACAGTGTGGAAGAGGAATTCCACATGTCTGAAGCTGGCAATTTTTTTCCAAAAGATTCCAGTGGACCGGAAGATCTTTCTTTCACTATTAAATTTTATACTAATTCTGCTAAACCTCAAGCACCTCCCGATTTAAAAAGAATCTCTTCAGTTGATTCTACATTAATTCTTCCAGAAGCATCTAGATCTTATGACCAAAGCTCTTCTCCTGAAATTACTACCAGAGAAGAGACCATGACAAAAACTCCTACGTATGGTCTACCATGGAAATCAACTCTTCTTCCTTCTGATTTCACAACATTCATGAGTTCTTCTAAGCATTCTGAACTTGATCAAGTGATCAAAGTGAAAAAAGACTCCACAACAATTAATAATAATATTACACTGGGAGAAAGAAACACTCCACCTGGCAAATTTATAATTTCACCTTCTACCATGATTTCAGCAAAGGGTATGAAAAACACTATTTATAACAGTAGATTTGGGGATAAGACTTTTATAAAGAAATATATACCCACTGAAGTCATTCCTTTTACAGAAAACATTTCAGAAGAGATGCATGACACTCCTTTGTCAGGTGAAAATATTCCAAATAATGACGATGTAGTAACTATTACACCTGTTGGTAGTGCCCTTGAATATGCTGCAGATGATTATGCCTTTGCACTAATGAAGAAAATAACCCACTTATAGAAAAGGTCACACTCATCAATAACCCCAACATATTTGAATCACATGAACCCTATGACAGTGCTGCAGTCTCTGAATATCTATCTCAAGAAGCTCCATTTGGTATAAGTCCTAGCAAGAAACACCAAAGTTTGGTCTCCAAGGAGAAAAATTCTAATTCAGACAATGATGCTACTGTTCTCAAAAGTTCTACTGCCAGTTTTAACACTAAGGCTCCTACGTCCATGATTTATTCTTTAACTAATCCACGTTGGAATTTTCTACCGGGGTTTTCAGATGAAACGATTCTGGAAAATGTTCTTCTAATTGGAGGTAACACCATCATCATTCTCCCTAAAGGCAAAAGAATGGACTACCCTCTTGTTCCAGACCCAGAATTAGTGTCAACAATGGGAGAGAACAGGATGTTCACAGCTGATTCCATTGATCCTGCTGTGATCACCATCCCTATAAAATATAAAGACCAATTCAACAGGAAAGGCATCTCATCTGCTTTTCATAACAAAGTTGCCCCCGATGTAGCCAAAGTCACCATATCAGCCAGAGTTGATGCAAATAAACTTCAGACAAACTTGGCAGATATGCCCCATTCGCAGAACAACATTATTCCTTTGGCTGAGTTCAATGTCATTCCTGATGATGATCTTCCCTTCATCAGTAAAGATGCTGAAGAAGCAAACAGCAGAGCATCAGTCTTTTCCTCATCTATGAATAAGGCACCCAGTACTGTGGTGGATTCCACTGCTCTTTCCACTGAAGGCAGTTATGCAGGAGGTGGTTCTATGTTACCTGGAGAAGATAAGGGTAAGTCTAGAGGATTCCCATCTCTATTTACAACCGACATGCTCATTCCTAATACCTTAACTGAAAATCCTGGAACCTCTGGCTTAATGAGAGATAACTCCTTTTCTGAACCTTCAATAGCTATGTCAGAAGTGTTAAAGAGAGCAATTGAATATGCTGGTGCCATTCATGGTGGTAATGTTCCAGAGGGGCAGGTCATAATAACTCTAACTGACACTGATTCCTATCCCTTAGCCTTGAATGTTTCTCCAGTTGAATTCACTGTTTTAGATACTCCCACAGATGGTGATGTTGATTCATTCTTTTCCTCTGGATAGAGATACTCATTATAAAACTGAGACTGACAACATATACTCCAAATCTCAAAAATCAGAGATAGAAGCTTTTATCCCTTTCGAAGAGTCTCAAAATAGTGTCTACAAGATAAAGAAAGTAGCTAATCTTTCCGATCAAAAAGATCCAGCTGCTAAATTTCAATTAAGTCATTTTACAAATAAAACAGTTCTTATTCCAACTATGGGGAAATTCCTTCCTTCAGCGTCTGAGCTCAATCCTCTCTCCAGCAGTGACAACAATATGGATAAGGAATTCCATATTTCTGGAGCAAGAAACTTACTTTCAGGAGATAGAAGTACACCAAAAGATGATTCTTTCACTGTTAGATTTGATGCTAATTCTCTCAGATCTCAAGCACCTCCCAGTTTAAAAGAAATCGTTTCAGTTGATTTCACATCAACTCTTCCAGAAGCATATGGGCCTAATGATGAAAGTTCTGCCTCTCATGATAAAGTTGCTAACACAGGGGGGTCCGTCACAAACACTCCAGTTGGATCATCTGGCTTGCGGTCGAGATCAACTCTTCTTCCTGATTTCACAACATCCCTGGGTACTCCGAAATATTCTGAACTTGTTCCTGTTATCTCTATGGGAAAAGATAATACTAAAAAGACTGATTATAGCATTCCACCTAAGGAAATAATTACTCCATCTGACCAAGTTATCGTTTTGCCTATTACCATTACCTCTGAAAAAGACATAGCAAGCACTTTTAAAGGGAATATTTGGGGACACAAAGATATAATAGAGAAAGAGACAACTCCTGAGAATGCAATAATTTATTTTACAGAAGACATTTCAGAAAGTGTGGATGACATTTCCTCTGCAGGAAAAATCATTCCATCATATGTAGAGCATATAATTATTATGTCTGATGACAGTGGTTCTGAATATGTCTCAGGTAACTATGTCTTTGAATTAGAAAATAAAGCAAATAATTCTGCTATAAAAATGAGGACATCAGATATGTCCCCAAGACACATGGGTCTCATGCCCTATATACCACAGTTGCTGCTGCAGACCGTCTATCTAAAGCAACACCCTCAGAGTTCAAAGCCCAAGAAAATTACCAAACTGTAATTCCTAGACATGAAAACAAGAACTTTGACACTGATGTCATCTCTCTCAAAGATTCCAATGCCAATGTCAATATCAAATCTCATAGACCCTCAACTCATTTCCTAATTGATGCAAGTGAGAATTTTCCTTTCTAGTTTTTCAGACAAAACATCTGTGAGAAAAAGCATCATAAATGGTGATGATGATACCGTTATTCTCTCTGAAAACTCTGACTTAGAAAATAAAATAATTGAGTATTCCATTTTTCCAAATGCAAAACCCGCAGTTGACAGCAGGACATTCTCAACTAATACTAATCCTGCTATCAAAAATAGTTATAACTTTCACAGGAAAAATATATCTCCACCATATATAATGCATTTACACCCAGGAGAGAAGACACTACTATATCGACTCTATCTGATTTTGCTGAAAACAAAACAAGTATAGGATTCAAGATTTAGTAATTCTCCTTTAGCTCATCTTTCCAGTGATGACATTTCCAATACAGATGAAAGTACACAAGGTGTAATCAACACAGCTATTACTTCCATTTCTTCTTTAGGAAAGATGTCTGCTATTACACCAAATGCTTCTGCTATCTCCATTAAGGACAAAAATAACATTGACCACTTTGGCCTTCCATCAGAGAGTGTCATGACTAAGACTTACATCTGTGGGACTACCTGAAACTCTCATTTTAACTGATAATGCTCCTGCTAAAGAAACTGCAGCCCCTGGACTTGTGAAAGGTGAAAACCTCTATTACCCAGCAATGTTATTATCAGAAGTATGAAAGCCTGCATTGATAAATACAGTTTACTTTAATAAAGGTATTATCTCAGAAGGGAAAAATACTAAAAGCCAAATGGTCCCAAAGGGTCTCCCCTTGGTCTATACTGTTCTCCAAGCTGATTCTACTGGCTCTTCAGACAGTATTGCAGATATAGAACCTAACACATCTGCTGCTATTGTCACCAGGGGCAAATTTTTTGGTATTGATGCCTCTGGTAATCAAAATTTAGAAGCCAAAAAAACAATCACCAAGTTTTCTACTTTTTTTTCTTGAGGAATACATTGAACCAAATTTCTATTACACGCGAGAAACAACTAAAGCTTCTGTAGTGAAAGATATAGCTACTAATTTGAAGTAATCCACCTTGCAGATGTAAGTATAATAGAAAATGATCCAGTTATCCAGATGGAGATGAATTCTCTACAAGATGCTGACCTAAACCCTTATTTTGTGTATTAAAAATCTCATTCCTCATAATATATCAGTTAATAAGGATTATGACGGTGTCCCTGCAGCAGCTTTTTCAAGCTTTTCTCTACCCAGGGTTCCCTCCCAGCTAGATCTATGTTTCATGAAACCAGCTCGGTGGATGGGAATTCAAATTTCTTCAAAGAAGTAATTACCATTATTCCTACTGATTAAATATCTTTATTTACACAGAGATCATTCCCCTGGTGAAAGGAAATTATCAACTGGAATTTAATATAGCCAATCTCAGAGCAGCAAATACTGAATTTCAAGCTTCAGAAAGCACAAACATTACTCCTGGATCCATTGTTGAGATAGAAAAAAATATTACCTAGGTTTCAAGAAATTTTTATTGCACCACAAGCTAACAAGGAGTTTAAAGAAAACACTTTCTTTAAATCACAGATATAAATAATTACTCCAAAGGATATCCCTACAGCTTACAAAGAACAAAGCAGATATGAGGGTCATGAGTGATGCTGCAGTAAATGCCATTTTCCTTGGAAACAAAGAAGTCCTGACCCCACAGGTCCACACATCTTTCAAATACAATTTCCTTAGTAATGCACTCAACATTCCAGTCACTGGAGGGGACAAAACTTTGAACATTGGCAAAACTGTGAGCATTGACATAACCAAATCTCAAAATGTGATTGCTCCTCTCACTTCCTTCACTGTTTCTGAAGATGGGAATCATTTGCGAATGAAGATATTGAAACTGAAACTTTCTCACCAACTCCACAATGATTGTAATCACATCAATTAAGGTTAATAACTATTTTCTCCAATACATTCTTAAAATCTCAAGATATACAGGCTCTTTGTAAAAGAGGACTTCTAGTATCCACAGAAGACACCACTTGTCTAACAGTTAATTCTTTTAAAATTGAAAATCTCTTCCCATAAATCTCAAAATAATCTGCATAAAAAGAAAACCTCAATGGCCGACATCGCTATGACATCAGCATTTTCAAAGTCTGATTCTGAGGACTCTTTTCCTAGTCAAGTATTCCTGAAAATCTCAGATATTCCAAATGACTTTTCTGGGGTTTTATTGAGAAATCTTCCACTTCTGTTAGCAATTTCCACTTTTTCACTTAAAAAAGTTTTTCATCGTGGATAGATATGAAGAAGTTTTTACTTAAAAGAAGGGATAAGAGCTGAGCCACACACCTCAAAAGTTAAAGCAAGTAAAAGATACATGTTAGCCAAGCAAGCTTTTGCTACAGCTGCCAAAATAAGGAATGTATATAATCTAAAAGACATATCAATAGATATAAATTCAACGCTTTCTGGAGAAAAGACATAATGTTCCCATTAGTGTGACAGACATACTGACAATGGAAGAAACTATTTAGATAAAGTAAAACTTATCTATAGAATCTGATTCTCTGTCCTTAAGCCAAATAATACCTTTGATGGTAATTATCTATTGGTCAAAGAAGAATGTATTATATTCCCTGGAGCAGATGACTCCAGTTTCATTCACAAGACTGCTAAAATTCCTGCAATCCCACCAGGATTTTCACCATATGCTTCTTGCCCTTCGGTGGATGACACAATCAATCTGAAGTATTCTTTTTAAGGTTAATGATTTAGAAAACACAGAAAATAGTAATAACATTTTCCTTAGAACAGAAATAATTATGCTACAATCAAAATGATTCCACCTCGTAGCTATACTAGTGGAAGCTGAGTTGGCGTGACCACAAAAGTAATCCCTGAAATCAGACTGTTTGACAAAATAATATCAATGAATACAATATAATTATTTTGTCCAACCTATCTAACTAGAGATTAAATGCTCATAAAAGTGAGTATTTTGCTCCTTATTCCAACTCTACTCAACATAACAAATACAAGGTCGTACAAGAAAACTTCAAGCAGTTATAAAGCTAACCTCTCCTTCTTTTTTTTTTTTTTTGCACACACACACACACACACACCCGCAAAAAAAGTTCCCCCAAAAGGACACTAAATCTTCTGTTTACAGCATGCCTTATCCTGAACTAAGCTTCACAAATACTAGATGATGTAAAAAAGTAGAGGTTAAAAAAAAATCCTCCCTCTAAGTTAGCCAACTCAGAGAATGACTTTATGCTGTGACTTCCTTTACTTCCCCAAGAACTGACAGTATTTCTATTTAAAAACAATCTATGCCTACTTGAGACTTTCCTCCCTGTTCCTGATGCTGACAGCATTCCCTTTATCAACGGAGACATTTGAACCTTCAACAGTGCCATGCCCTTGAAGCAAAAACATATCTGGAGAAGCTGTCCATATTTTTAAAATGAAAATATCCATATTAAAATCTATTTTGATATTTCTACAGAAAATGGTGATATATTTATGCCAAGCCAATCAATAACAGAGGAAGATGTAAACTTTGAGATTGAGTTAATGTCTAATGAAGAATAAGTATTCGTCCTTGAGATGGAAACCACTACTCTGGCTGGTACTACTGCCCTTTCTCAGATTTAGTTGTATCTGAGTCTGAAATTTTTATTTCTTCTAACAGTGCTGGGCAAAGACTGGTTCTAAAGCATTAAGATTAGATTATAATCTCATCTAATTAGCTAAACCTTAAGGTTGATAATACAGTGATGATGTCTGGTATAATTAACATTAACATCATTATTAAAAAAAACCACTCCCTCTGAAATTGAGAATATAATTTTTAAAGCTAATAGTTATTCCACACCCTGATTCTTGTTTTTGGTTGATTTTTGACACATACCACCAACTTCCTGCCAGAATGTCTTCTTCAGTTGAAATAAACTCTCTGTAGAAAAACATTCCTTTAAAAATTACACTTACATAACTTGACAGTCTCACTGGTACTCAAGTGAAGAAGAAAACAGCAAAGACCTTAAGAGACCAGTAACTTACTTTTTATTATCTCTACTAAAAAAAAAACTGAGACTTCCCTCTCTGAAGAAGAGAACTAACTGAAGTCCCTGCTACCTAATTACCTTCTGCAGCCACAATCACTGCCAAAAATGCCATTAATTTTTTTTTAGACTTTAAATACCATGAGTATCAAGGAAAGATGGCTTCACCTCAAAATGTTCGGCTGTAAATTTTGATTGAATAATAGAGGACTCCATTGTCTTTTCATCTACTATTAATACTCTTGCAACTAGATGCCCAATCACAGCAAAGAACCTCCAAGGAGAGCCAGTGTCATTGTCCCTGTGCTTGATGCAACAATCACCATTATGACCAATGCTTCAATCATTATAATGAACACCACCCTCCTGCCTAGGGATACCATTGAGCCAGGAGAAAGACCTGAGAGTGCATAGTGCCTCTTCACCCATGGCTGAAGATGGTTTGCCTAAAATTTATTCTCATCTTCCAAAAGAAAACAGTAAAACACCAACTGAAGCAACAATTTTCTTTGGGGCTGACAACACTATTCCTAGATCTGAAACAACTATTACTTCAGAAGGAGATCACGCTACTTCAGTAACTGACTGCATGTTAGAAAGTGATTTTTCAACAACTGCAGGCAACAAGCTCACACCTACAAAGGAAAGATTCAGGTCAGAAGATGATTCTGAGGCTCATAGTAAGTCAACAACTTATCCGGAGAAAGAAAGTACCACTCTCATTGGCACTACAGACTCCATAGCTAATGACTCCGTTACTAAAAATTTCATTCCAGTGAAAACTGGGAATATTTCATCACCAGTTGCTACTGTTTCTTTAATAGATTTTTCCACTAACATAGCAAAAGAAGATATCCTCTTGGCTACGATTGACACAGGGGATGAAGATATCTCAATAATTTCTGAAGTCTCTGGCCCATTAAAGGACAGCACTGCCTTTCCAGGTAAAAAGGGTGGAGTTGATGTTAACAATCGTAATTCCTCAGTTAAATCCAATGTCCCTGATTATGAGGCTGTTCAGGACTCCTTTATTCCTGAGGCGGACATCTCTCCTTCTACTAAAGAAAACTTCGCCACTATTTCAGACATAACTACCCTTAAAGAAGAAAAAATAACTGAAATTGACCTACTTGCTTCAGAGAATGAGCCTGATACTGTGGCTAAATTAACTGACTCTGATGAGGAAAAGTTCATAACTGTGTTTGAACTCACTACCTCTGCTGAAAAAGACAAAGATAACCCAGAAGATACTCTGCTAACTGATGAAGAGTCTACTGATGGGGTCAATGTTTGGATGGAGAGAGATATTGCAAATGAAACAGAGACCCATTCCGTTTTGCTTACTGCTATCGAATCCAGATATGACTTCATTATCCCTGCAACAGTAGCTATGAACCTCATGGAAGAATCATCTACTAAGACAACAGAAGATTTGTCTGAAAATAATACAAAAGAATCTATAACTACGGTCACTGAGTCATTTTCTGGAACTCTCCCTGTACCGGATACCTCAGACTACAAGGAAGACACCTCTGCAACTGAAATGGGTATCTTTAAACTACTGAAAGAAGATCCAGATGACTTCATGATATGAAAGCAACAAATGAGATGTAAAGTAGAATTGTGCCATAGACTAAATCGAGCTAGCTTTAACATCTAAGAAGTTTACCAGCAAGCTAAAATCTTAAAAAAGAAAGAATGTGTGCATTTAAGGCAAGTATTAGACTTAGAAAATGCAAATGCTTACAAATAGAGGTAAGGCAGCCAAATATATCTAAAGAAACTTAAAATTACCAGCAGTATAAGAGTTCCCCTAGTATCACAATGTTTGAGTTATCCAACAATTACTTAATGTAAAATTTTCCATCCCAGCCTTCAGGGGTATGAAGACAGAGCAATGAAGAAGCTCACTTCCTGCTACATTTAAGGATGTATATCACTTTGGTTAATCCTCAATATTATATTTTAGTGAGAATTAAGGATATGAAGAAAATCAAATTAGCATATCTCAAAAAATTACTGAAGTATTAAAGCATCTTCTGAAATGCTTATTCTAAATAATTCTTTCATTCATATCCAACCAGTAATTCTCTTCTATTAAAAATATATTTGCTACTTTCACTCAAATAAGAATTAAGGCTATTCAGTAATTGTTTAGCACCTGCGTGTAAGACATAAGAATTGTGATAGTATTCTTGGCTCATGTTGGATGCAAACTAAAGCAAAATGATATTTTACAAATATGCACATTTGTCAAAACAAATATTGTGTATAAACATATGAGTCAATTTAATTTTCTTTCTGTTAAAATCTGTTTCCTGAATTTTTGTCAATTTTTTCCAGGTCTTAAACACTGAATATCGCACTCTCTTATGCTCTTGGTTAGCAATTCAAGGACATATATCTTCATTCTTTTCTGACACAGACTTTTTTAAAGGGTCTGTTTTCACTTTGCTGATTTTTCTTCAATAAATCTGACAGCAACAGATTTACTGTGTGTACATGAGTTTGATATGCTAGAACAGAGTTCTCAAATTAGGAGAGATATAAGTAAAATAAAAATCCATTGCCGGGCCGAGCCCGTGGCGCACTTGGTAGAGCGCTGCGCTGGGAGTGCGGCGACGCTCCTGCCGCGGGTTCGGATCCTATATAGGACTGACCGGTGCACTCACTGGCTGAGTGCCGGTCACGAAAAAACGACAAAAAAAAAAAAAAAAAAATCCATTGCCTGTTTAAAGAATAACTTAGCTCAAGTCACCAGAAATAGAATTATTCTGTAGAGATTTATAATTTTATTATATTAAAAAAACAAAAACAAAAGCAAAACACTGAGTGAATAGTAATGTTATGGGGGGGGTGGCAGAGGGATCTGCACCATTAGATATACAATAGACTAGAATAATTAAGAATAGTGGGTTAAAAAACAGAAACACATTATAACAAAAGTTTAGTGCATGGTAAAGTGGACTTCAAAACCATAGAATATGATGGTTAATCTTGCTCAAACAATCAAGTATTGAGGCAAAAATTAAGCTGGAGTACTGTTTAAGACCATACTCTAAAATAAATTCTACATAGATTAAAATTTTAACATAAAAAATAAAACCAAACAAAAACTTAGAAGGAAGCATTTCTACATATCTATTCAAATGAGCTGAGAAATCTAAGTATATAAGAAAAGGCAAAAAATTTGATAGATTTGAAACCATGAATGGTTAAAATTCTGTACAAAAGAAAATTGATATAAAATTAAAAAGCAAATAACTGAGGGAAAATAATTGTGCTGTACATGGTAGTGAAAAAATTACTATCCTCACTCTATAAAGAGTTCCTACAAAGAAAGTATCTCAAATGGGCAGTAGAAATAAACAGATAACTCATGGAACACAAATTGTCAGTAAACATGTAGAAATATTCAATAGTTGTATTTTTAAAATTATATATAATTTATATAAATTTATACACCAATTTTAGCTATTTGACATGGGAAAAATCATTTTAAATATTCGTTATTAACTAATTTGCCAGACTTTCTCCAAATTTCTCTAACCTTTCTAGAAGGCTAGAACGCAATTTGGCAATATATGTAACAAGCATTAAAAACATTTAAAGTTTTTGGCCTAGCTCTTTTTGATATTTTAGTTCTAAGAATTTTAAGAATCAGAGACCACAAAAGAACTAAAAGTTATTTACTGAGCTCTCACTAGAGGTTAGGCACTGTTGTGCTTACATTTGGAATAACATCTGATCTTCATAAAAACCCCAGAAGGAGGAACATTATTAAACCCAATTTAATGATAAAAAAAATTGAGTCAGAAAAGCTATTCTGTATGCCTCAAGCCCCTTGTTAATACATATTTTAAAAGGCTCCAAACTTACTCAGTCTTACTCCAGAGCTCATTCTCTCTTAATCACTACACTGTGCTGGGTCTCAAATTGAAGTACAAGGATGCTGGCAAAGATTTACACTCCAGGATGTGATTGTATATGTTCATAAAGATGAAAAACTGAAGACAACATAAAATTCTAATAACATAGAATTGGCTACATTTCTATATGACTCCTTAGTATGCATCTTTTAAAACAATTCTATGGGGAAAAAAAACAATTCTATGGAAGAATATTTAATCAGATTGGAAAAAATGTTCACACAACTCCTAAACAAAGTTTACACAGTAGTATGTATGCAATACACACATACACACAAACACACACACACATACACATGCAGAGTGAGAGAGAATGTTTAGACTATATATACCACAATATCTTAACAGTTATTATCTCTAGGAAGGACTGCAGGTGATTTTGTTTCATTCTTTGTGCTTTCATGCATTTTCTAAATGTTCTGTAACTATCCAGAATACAAAGTGTATACAGGGGAGGATGAGTATTTGTCAACATCATCAGCCAGAAAACTTGGAAACCAACCTACATCTCTCATTCTTGCAATAAAATATTAGCTAGCATTTCTGAGTATTTCCTATGTATTAGAAACTAAGTATTTTATTCATTTTCCATTCCTAAAACGTTCATTGTACACCTATTATGTTCCAAGCACCATGAAAGTCTCTTGGGACATTGTAGTGAATCAAGTAACACAGTCCCTGCCTTTATAGAAACTAATCTACTGGTAAAGACAAATATGAAACAAATACTGTCAAATCTACATAACTGCAGATTATAACGGGTGTTACAAAGAAAAATAATAATAGAGTATATTTGCAGATTTCACACAAATTTAAGGCCAGGGAGTTGTCTATGAGGAAGTAAGATTTAAGCTAAAATGTGGACAGTTGAGAAAACAACATGCCCCAATCCTGAGGCTAGCAATGACCGAGGTTTTTCAAGGAAATAAAGCGACATGTCATCAGCTGGAAAATGACTCAAGATGAAGCTGGAAAGGTAGGCAGAAGACAAATCATATGGTCCTTGCTGAACATTCTGGATCTTATCCATTTGGATACTATTAAAGGTTTTTATCCTCAAAACAATCTTACTGAGAACGCTGGCAAGATGAAAAGCATCATTATTTTATAAACTTAAACCATACTTTCTTTAAGGGACTTTGTTTAGGAAAATAGCTTGATGGGCCCCTTTGAGTGGGGAGATGAGACCCTGAGGTATAAACTGGACTGGAACAGTTAAACAGTAAAAAAAAATAACATGCTGTACAACAGAAGGAAATGGAAATTTGGAGCTGGGGCTCGGCAAAGACAGGAAGAACAGAGAACGCTGGCAACTGGCTAGAGCCCAGATGGTGGCCACTGAGATCCCCGGTAGCCAGTGAACATCAGGTGTTTCAAAGAAAGGGTGCCTAATAATTTTAAATTGTGCGACTTCGAAATAAAGTTTCTCTTTGCCCTGAAAATTGATTAAATGTCTGTAAAATGCAAGGTTTTGAATATACAATTCTTGAGGAAATAAAGGACTAGGTAGACCAAAAGAGAAACAGATAAGATGTGGATTAAAGAATGGATGTATTAGAGAAAATTAAGTGAAATAAGCCAGGTACAGATAGGCAAATGTCCTCACTCATAAGTGAGAACTAAAAAAATAAAAAATAAAATAAATTTTTAAAAAGAATGAAAGATACAACACTCACAATAATTCATTGAACTTCCAAAAGGACAGAACAGAACTGAGGCTACTAGAGGTGGGAAAGGGGGAGGGGATAGCGAGAAATTGGTGAAGGGCCACAAAAAATTATTGTATTGTGTAATGTAGAATATACTAATTATCCTGATTTGAGCATCACATATTGCACACAGGTATTGATATTCGACACTGTACCCCACAGATATGTACAATCAATTATGTTTCAATTAAAAAAAAGAATGGCTATAAGGCAGAATCTTTTTTCCCAAACATACTAAAATAATGATGACCCTAGAAAGGAATGATGGGCATGCAGTGAATGCCACATTTTGCAGGTGACCAAAGTGAAACTGAGGAAGGTCATTGGCCCAAGATAACCAAGATAGTAAGTGGCAAAGTTCAGCTCCAAAGATCCGCAAAACTCCAAAGCCCAAGTTCAAAGTCACACTGCTTTGTGTGAACTGTTAAACAGTGAATCATTCCGCCTGCTTATCATAACCCTCCTCATTTCTCCATTTCCACAGCCGCTCCCTTAGTTCAGCCTGCCTGCTGACTTGGAACTGGTCATCCACCTCTGGTTTTGCATCCTATCAGTTATGCTCAGCACTCGTCTTGCCTCTAAAGCCTTTTTATTCACTCCCAGCTGTCTTCATAATAAAGTCCAAACTCAGCCAGGCACACAAGCTCCTACATGGTCTTCCTCTGCCCACAGCCCATTTGTACCTCTCCTGTCCTCCCCTCCTACACTGTTTACAGGACGTACTATTGTACGCTCGCTGAGAGCTGGAACCCAAACCTATTGAGCCAAAGAATATCTGGTACATAGTTAGTAGTCAGTAAACAGTTATTAAGTGAAAAACAAGAGGAATTATAATTTCCTTAACGTTGACATTAAAACAACAATTAAAAGAGTAGGTACAGTTGACATCTACTCTTTTTGACCTAGCTTCCAACCCCTACGAGCTATAAAATTGTACATCAGATTTTCTTTGTCATACAACCTTTCACACATGTGTGATTTAGGTGAGATAGACCCCGCTACCAACTAGCAATAAGCTAGTCACTCTGCGTCCCATAAGCCTTGCCAGTCATTCAGGAAGAAGCACATAAACCAGTCAGAGCACAGGGGACATAGAAGATGGATTGGGGGGCTTTCTGGGAAGCAAGCTTCTGAAAGAAACTGCAGACTAAAACATTTAGTGCCAGGAGGTGCTGGAGCCATGTTGGGATCAAAAGGAGGCAGGTTGCCTGAGAATGAAGCCAACACAGGGAATTCAAGCCAAAAATATAAATAAAAAATAATAAATATTGTGAATTCTAGTCACATCATCTATCAAGCTTTACCTGGTCTGCTTATCTGCCTTAGACAATACATTTCCTATTCTAGTTAAACAAGTTTGGATTGAGATTTCTATTGTTTGAAACCAAAATATCCTAATAACTAAGAACACAAACTACCAAGTCCTTGAGTCTTTCTTCATCGTATTTCCTATCCCTAGAATTCCTTGCTGTTTCACGTAGTAAACATTGAATTATCCTTCCAACACTCACCTCAAGTGCTATCTTCTCTAGCCACTCCGAGGTCTGATGATACGTTGGGTATCCCACTACATACATTCTCCAACCACACCACCTGTAATTCTTTATTGTATTTATTTGATAAAAGATACTCCCGCATCACAAGATAATTCTATTCAAAGTTCGTTCTCACATGAGTAATCACTGTCTAAAGTTCCCCATCTGTACCAGTGTAACCACTGTTGATAATCCCCACTGTATCCATTCTCCACAGATACTCCTACCTGGTGGCATAAAATTCTCCTCCATGTCATAGGGAATTCCTAACCACAATAAGAGAGAGAAAAAAAAAACAGTTTAAGAGGAAAAGACTACTGACCAGAAAGAAAGTATTTTCTCCAAAAGAGATTCCCTAGGTACCTGTTTAAGTTAGTAAGTTAGCTCTACATGAGGATGCATTAATATTTGCAACTTCAACATACCAAGAAGACTGCGGCATTGAGCCAGTATGTCTGTGGTGTGTGTGCTTCCCTCAGTTCTACTTATTGTAGATTAGAAGCAAACAAAAGAAACATGAATTAAATTTTGAGTCTGCACTCTATTTTCTGCACAGCATTATTGGCATTTCTTTGAGATTTCTAAGATACATCATAAGCATAACAGAAGTCTAAATTGAAATTGGCATTCTCCTTCCCTCAAATTTCTGTCTTACAGTATTCTTCATCCCACTAAAAGACACCATTTGCACAGTTGTCCAAGACAAAAGCTGGGGATTCACATTTTGCTCTTCTCTCTGTCATATCTTCACACCCAACCAGTAAAAGTTCTTGTTATCTTAAATATCTTTGCATCCTAAATATGACAGGAATACCTTTGCCTTCTTTTCTTTACCTTGCCTAAATTCCCTTTACTACTCTTAATCCCAAGATTTTTCAAGCAAGAGTAACATTTTATAACACTAATTGATCATATCACTTCCACCTCATGCTCAAAATGCTCCAGTGACTTTCCACCAACTTTAGGATAAAGTCCAAAATCTTTATCATATTTGTCAGGTTCTCCACAGCAGCAACCCTTCTTATCTACAGCCTCACAATATATTCCTATCAGTTTTTACTGGATTTATCCCAGTAATACAGATCACCTTTTGGTTACTTTAGAGCATCAAGCTATGTCTTGTCTCAGGATTGCTGACATGCAACATACCTTCAAACATTCTTGAACTCACCCTTTAAAGCTCAGCTAAATGTCACTTCTTCAGTTATATCTTCCCTGCACCCTCCATCCATGTAGGCCCCTGTACTCTCCCGTCACATTGCTCATGGTACACTACATCTTGTTTTACGTTACACACATATTTTTTTTCAATTGCCTGTGGTATTAGTTATCTTAGACTGCTGTAACAAAATACCACAAACTGGGTGGCTTAAACCAACAGAAATTTATTTTCTCATAGTTCTAAAGGACATAAGTCTGAAATCGAGGTGTCAGCAGGGCCATGCTCTCTCCTATGGTTCTAAGCAGATGATCTTTCCCTGCCTTGTTCTAGCTTCTGATGGTCGATGGCAATCATGAGTCTAGAGAAGATAATGTTAAGTGAAATAAGCCAGACAAAGAAACAGAAACATCGCATGTTCTCCCTTGCAACTGGCTTCCAGGAAGGAAGGGGGGAGGGAAGGCAGGAAGAAGGAAGGAATGAAGGAAAGAAAGAAAGAAGAGACCACAACAATATGTTGAACTTTCAGAAGGAGAGAACAAAGCTAAGGATACTAGAGATGGGAGGGAGGGCGTTTGGGAAGTGATCGGTCGGGTAATGGGCATAAAGAAATATCACGATTTGTAAGAATGAATATGTGAATAATAAATTTAAAAAATTAAAATAAAAAAAACACTGGCATTCCTTGTCTTGTAAAATATCACTCATTTCTCTGCCTCCCTTGTCACATGATGTTCTCTTGTGTGTCTCTTTGTCCAAATTTCTCTCTGTGTATAAGGACATCACTCTAATTTAGTATGACCTCATCTTAACTTGATTACATCTACAAAGATCATATTTCCAAATACAGGGTCACATTCACAGGTTCTGGTGACCTCCAGCGTATTTTTTTGAATGAATGAAAATAAGCCAGTGAATGATGTTTTCATTTATTAACTATGAATGCTGTCATCGCTTCTCGGCCTTTTGGCTAAGATCAAGTGTAGTATCTGTTCTTATCAGTTTAACTATGAATGCTGTCAGAGAAAGGATGGTATTAACTGGATACTTAGTTATGGACAGGAGTTGACCAGGACAAGAAGGGGATCACTGGTTGCAAGCCAAGGTGGGGGAAGAGCAAAGATCCGGAAGCATAAGAGTACATGATGTGCTCAGTAATTCTGAAATAAGGTTAATAGAGCACATGGGTCTGAGTAAAAGTGGTACCAGATATACCAAATTGTGAGTGATATTATAGCCTTAAAAGAAAATCAGAAAAATAACCAAATTGTATCAGACCATGTGTAATGATCAGAGTTCTACAGAGAAACAGGACCAAATGGAATATACTATATAGAAAGAAAAGAAAACAGAGGCAGGCTGGAAACTCAGGAAAGAGTAGATGTTGCACTCTTAAGTCCAAAATCTTAATACTTTTCTTCTCCCCACAACCCCCACATATTGATAGTCTCTAGAATTCCAAATATGTGTAAACAGAACATTGTAGTGTTGTGATTTTAAATCAGGCTCTCTATCTCTGCAGTAGCAATCCTAGATAAAATTTAATCCTTGATAGGCTATCCAAAAAAAAAAAAAAAAAAAGTACAAGAAGAAGATAACTGATTATAAGGAACACTATAAAATAAATTTGCAACCATATGAAGAATTTCACATGGGCAAGCCTGCATTCTGGAAACTCAGACAGAATTCTATGTTGCTGCCTCGTGACACAATTCCTTCTTTTCCAGGAAACCTATTTTTGCTCTTAATGCCTTCAACTAGTTAGATGAGGCCAACCCACGTTATAGAGGATTATCTGCTGTACTTAAAGTCAACTGATTGTAAACCTTAATCACATCTAAATAAATACCTTCACTAGTAACAACTAGTGTTGAACCAAAAAATGGGGCATCATAGCCTAACCAAGTTAACACATAATCATCAGTACGAGTGCAGCAATTTAGGTTTTAAACTTCATATAACTAATAGCACATATTCCCTAAGTTAGCTTCACTGGAATCAGATTTTTTATAGAAGTTATAAAGAGTTTCAGGAAAAATGCATTTATGAAATTTTGGAATGAATTTCTTGGAGTCACTAAATGCAAACATGTACATGAAGTGTTCCTGGAGCTGCATGACAGCAGAGCTCCAGTGAATACCTCTCAGATTAATGGTCTGTGTAACAAATAATGTTTGGGAAATGCCAACAGGAGGCATCAAAAATTTTAAGCAGATAATTAATATGTTAATTGTGTTTTAGAAAGATTATTTTGGTGAAAAAGTAAAAGTTTAATTGGGGACGGCAGAGGAAGCAAGAAGCAAAGATACAAGAAGCTACGGCACTTATCTAAGAAAAGATAAAGAAGCCCTAAAGAAGAGCAAGGATCAATAAGAAAAATAATTATCAATATATTCCAATACTTATCGAGGTATTCCAATCACACCATTAACCAGAACGATAACAAAATCAGAAAAAGCTTAACTACACAGACTCCTTGACATGAACATTTTATGTAGAAATCTGGAAGCTCAGACCAGACCTAATGGGAAGGTGTTCTTAGACAAGTTAGCTGCCCCACTTTAATGAAAGCAAGCACCTTGTGAGTTGAAATCCTCATTTCTCAATCTACAGAATTTTGGACTTGATATCATTTGTGACAAAGTCAGAAAAGGAAAGGAAATTTATATATGTTTACTTAGTCAAAGAATTATGTTTCCTGTAAAATTATGCCGGAAAATCTACCAGTTGTTAGAGACACAAAAATGCTTTAAGACACAGTCTCTCTGTTTACAGCTTATTCACTGTAATAATTAATCAGAAATTCTCTCAGTGGAAGTTAAACACACTTAAGAACATCTTGGAGCAGAGAAAAGAAAAATCTGTGGAGACAGACAAACCTGGGTTCAAATACTGGCTCTTGAAACTTATTTTCTCAAGTCTCAGTCTCTTCATATACAAAATCACGATCTGTGTAAAAGCACACAGATCTAGATCCTCATCTTGATTTCAATTTTAGGTTGCTCTCGTTTTAATTAATTATCCTAAAAAAATTTTTTTTAAAGAATGAATAAGTTGAAAAGCCAGTATCCAAGGAGATGTATCTTCCACCAATTCCCCTTTAGGACAAAAAGTCTGGAGATCCATATCTGTTCTTTAATTCACCATGAAATATTTAAAAGTGCAAATTAATGCCAAGTAGATATACCATTGTTAACAGCTAACTTGAAAGAAAAGCATTGCAAATCCAATTACCCACCAGTAGGCCTTTCCTGTGATATTTTCCTCTCCTTCTGGTGATAAATGACATTTTCACAGAAAGTAAAGCTTACCAACATCAAAGCCAATGTCAAACTGCAATGTTCACATTTTGTTCAATAATTAGAACATTTCTTCTAAATAAGATAATTATTGTGCAAAAATCTTCTGTACTAATTAAAGAATTAAGGGATGTCAGAATGGTTCTTAGTCACTCTTTTCTCATTCTACATCAAGAAAAGGTCAGAAAAGAATGCAATGCTCTAGAACCACTAATGTCTAAATTGAGTTCATTTTATAATCTCTAAAAATTAACTTTCAGAAGTGAAGCATTTTACTTTAAAAAGCTAAAGAAGGGCAGACCCCGTGGCTCACTCGGGAGAGTGCAGCGCTGGGAGTGCAGCAGCGTTCCAGGCCGCGGAGGGATGGCCAGTGCACTCATTGGCTGAGTACGGTGTGGGCGACACCAAGCCAAGGGTTGCGATCCCCTTACCGGTCATAAAAAAAAAAAAAGCTAAAGAACACAAAAGTACCTATTATCTTCAAATACTTTCTGTCAGCTCAGAGTCCACATTAATACATAATAACAGCAAAGCATCACATTGTAAAAAGCAGAGCATAGTTAATTATGGGAATATGCCTTAGGTTAGGGTTTGGAGTCAAATTTCAATAATTATTGCTTTGCAGTAAAATGTTAAGAAAACATCCGAAATGAAGAAAAGAAATTGACTCTAAGTATCATGTTGAAATTATAAATAACAAACCTTCACTTCTGATGCACACATAATTAGCCACGATGTTCCTGAGAAAATGACAGGGACAAATGTTAACTTTTGAAGATTATACCACTCCTTTTTTTATTTCAGGAAATAGTCTGGATTAACCCAGAAGCAAATGCTAAAATAATAATAATAATATTTTGCATAGCAAAATAGAAGAGTAAGGGAGAGAAAAAAATCTTTTATAAGGCATGAATCTTTCTCTGAGCTTTCAGACTTCAGAAGCTGAGGAAAGGCTGACATTGTTGGAAGGGCAGAAAGAGAATTCCCTTGTTAAGGTATCACTTTTTAAAATTCCAAAGGTTTAAAATCAATTTTCATTAGTCTGTAATCACGTCTAGTTTCTAATTAGTGGAACTACTATGAAATCTCAAACTCTGCTTTTCGTAGAGCTCTAACAGACAATGGAAATACCATAAAGAGAAAAAAATAGAGAATGCTTTCACAGGTTCTCTCTACCTGATATTTTTTATTACTTGATTGTTTCCACTCTTTATCTCTTTTATTACCAAGGGAAAGGCATATAAACAACCCAATGTGTCTCATATTTTCACATGATGACAGTTTCACATGATGGAGATAATCTTATTAATTTGCTTTTCTATTCATATTCTTGGAGTATTGAAATCTGAACTTCATCAATCAAATAAACTAATCCCTTCATTTTAAACATCAGAAAAGTGGGCCTCTGGTAGGCTAGGTAATGTAACTTTGATCTGACAACTGAAGTTCAACTTTTGTGACTATTGATCGAGTGGCCTTTTCCTGAGAGTCAGAAGGAGATACCCTATGAAATAAAATCATTGTCAACAGACAATAATTCTCCATCAATTATGCTGTTTCTATTATGCTTTTAATGTTTTAATTTAAAGGTTAGAAATACCTCTTAGTCACTTATTTGGGAAAGAAATTAGATAAATGAATGTTAGCAAAATGCAAACAAAAAAAATTGATTCATTACTGAAGTATTATAATGATTGCAAGATTAGAAAGAAATGATATTTTTATAATATTCTTCAAATAATTTATAAATGGAGAGGGTTTTTTATTATTTTTAGTGGATAAGATAGTCTAGCAATAGTGATCATATCAAAAGAAAATAAAAAGTTTAGCAGAAACTAAGTTTTAAGTTATTTGTAGGTAATAAAAAATATACTAATGTAAAATTAGCATAAGTATTTCATATTTATAAGTCTATATATTTTTAAGTTATATGTTAATATTTAAAATTTTTTATCTAGTGTTTTAAGTATATAAGGTAAAAATCAGAGCTAAAAGACCATTTTAATGAATATTTTTTTATTTCTTTTACGTGTTTAAACTATAAAATCAACAAAACACCATAATTTTTTTGGTGACAGAAAATCCACACAAAAATTATACCATCATAACAGATCTATTTTCATTTTTGCTTACACTTTTCTGTCATGTATTTGTACAATTTACATACAGTATGATATTTAAATATTTCAGTTATTACAACATAAGCATTTTTCAAATTTCTACTGTCTTCATGATTATCGGTATCTATATTTTTAAATTATAAGTAAGACTGAACTAAACATTATTGTTTTGTTTTTCTATTGATTAATTAATTTATCTTTTACTTGAAATAGGGATATTTTTATTTATTTTTATTTTTTTTAATTTATTGAAACATAATTGATTATACATACCTGTGGGATGCAGCACTGAATATCAATACCTGTGTGCAATATGTGATGCTCAAATCAGGATAATTAGTATATCCAACATTGCAGAATATAATAATTTTTGTGGCCCTTTACCAATTTCTTGCTAACCCCTCCCCCTTTCCCACCTCTAGTTGCCTCTGTTTTGTTCTCTCCTTTTGAAAGTTCAATGAATTAATGTGATTGTTGTATCTTTCCTTCTTTATTTGTTTATTTTTTTAGGTCTCACTTATGAGTGAGGACATGCAGCATTTCTCTTTCTGTGCCTGGCTTATTTCACTTGACATAATTTTCTCTAAGTTCATCCACATTGCTACAAATGGCAGAATTTCGTTCTTTTTTATGACAGAACAGTATTCCATTGTGTTCCATAACACATTTGCTTTATCCAGTCATCCAGCAAAGGACATCTAGGTTGGTTCCAACTCTTCACTATTGTAAATAGAGCTGCAAAAAACATGGGAGTGCAGGTATGCTTTGAAATGATGGAGGAGGGAGGGAGGTTTCGGTAATGGGCCACAATAACCAACCACATTGTATATCGACAAAATAAAATTTAAAAAAAAAAAAGAAATGATGATGTCAATTCCTTTGGGTATATACCCAGCAATGCATTATTGGATCATATGGCAGTTCTGTCTGTAGTTGTTTGAGGAAACTCCATACTGTTTTCCATAATGGCTGTGCTAATTTATAGTCTCCCCAACAGTGTAGAAGGATTCTCTTTTTCTGCACCCTCACCATCATTTATTATTCTGTCTTTTTTATATCAGCCAGTCTAACTGGGTGGGATGACATCTCGACGTGGATTTGACTTGCATTTCCCTGATGTTGAGTAATGTTGAGCATTTTTTCATGTGTCTGTTGGCCATTTGTATGTCTTCCTTTGAAAAATACCTATTCAGCTCCTTTGCCCTTTTTTAACTGGGTTACTTTTTTTTTTACTGTGAAATTGAGTTCCTTGTATATTCTGGATATTAATCCCATGTTAGATGCATAGTTCCAAACATTTTATCCCATTCCTCGGTTGTTTTCACTTTGTTAAATGTTTCTTTTGCTGTGCAGAAGCTTTTTAGTTTGATATAATCCCATCTGTTTATTTTTTCTTTTGTTGCCTGTGCTTGAGGGGTCATAAAGTTTTTGCTCAGACCTACTTCCTGAAGTGTTTCCCCTATGATTTCTTTCAGTAGTTTTATAGTTTCAGGTCTATATATAAAAGTCTTTAATACATTTTGAGTTCATTTTGTACGGCCAGAGGTACTGGTCCATTGGTTAATTTATCAAGGATGATTTCCAAGACAGTTTTTTTTTAAGTTAAAGGTCTGAACATTTTCATGTTTCTTTTGCATATTGTCAAATGGCTTTTCAAAAAATTATGTCAAAAAAATAAAACTAATGGTTGTGTACAAGGATGTCAATTGCACCACATTCTTGATCATATTTTGGATTTGCCTTCTTAAATAACTCTTTAGTAATTATAAAAGAGTAGCAGCTCAAAAGGTGAGTTCAATATGTGTTTTCTTGACAATGAAACAAGGACTAACTTGTCTACATTTCTTACCTGCTTTATGTATTATTACTGGAATTCATTATTCTTAAACTTTACCCATATCTGTGGAATTTTGATATTTTTCTTATAAATTTGATAACTTCTTTTTATGCCATAAATATGCCACAATAGCCATAAATGGTTTTTCTTTGGTTAAAATTTAGCAAAAACAAAATTGTATTTTTCCTATTGTCTCACTGCCAATTAAGCTTCTCTTGCTGCCTGCTTCTAGACAACCCTAAGACAAGATGAAAGTTTTGATTTTGTTTGCTGTCATCATGACCTTTACTGCTTGCTTCTCAGTAAATATAAATATATTACAAATATTTATTTCTTATTCAGTTTTTAATCATAGAGTGTACAGTTCAGTTCGTTGTTTTATGCCAATGTAGCTTCATACTACAAAAACCCTGTTTTAATTTTATTTCTGCCTAATATCCTAATATCCTAATATCTTAACTTTCTCTATGATCTTTTGTTGACTCTGGATACAATTTTATATTTTTCTTTTTTTCATCACATATTGGCAGTCTCTAGAATTCCAAGTGTATGTAGGACATTGCAGTACTGTGATTTTTAAGTATGGTTCTCTGATTCTATCTCTGCAGTAGTAGTCCTAAAGTTTAGTCTTAGTAGGCTCTCCAAAAAGAAAAATGTGTGAAAAAGAAAGCTGATTATAAGGAACACTGTAAAATAAATTTGCAACCATATGAAGAATTTCAAACAAATCAAATAAATTAAGAAAATATAGACAGGATATTAACTTCCAACCCAGAATATGTGTTTGGTACCCTGTAATATTTTTAGATTTGTTTACCTAATACCTACATCTAAGTTACATTATCTAGGGTGAAAGGGAGATTGTATAGGACAATGCTGCAAACATAATATAGTATCATTTCATGAACAAGTGCCATATGGGCACTGCTTACAGTGGGAACTGCCCTTTCCTCTGTTGCCCATGCTAAAATGCAGCAAGGATGATTTCCCTCCCTGTGAATAACCCAATTCCAGAACTCTTTAGACCACCCTTATTTTTTCGTGCACAAACAATAGGCTGGTTTCATCTCACAGCAAGTTCATAAGGATGTTGGTTCCATAATGGTCTCTAGAGTTGGCACCTGAGTGAATAATGATAGTTATAATGATAAAGGGAGCCAGATCTACAACTACCTGGAAACTGGAGACCAGTGGCCAACACACTCATGTGAGTGGGGAAGAAGAACCCTTCTACTTAAAGGACTCCAGAAAAATAGATCATCCTTGTCCCATGAACTGTGTGCTCTTTAAACTGTTAGAAGGTCCCTCAAGTTTAATGATAACTCCAGAAATTCTAAAATTTCTAAAATTCATCCTAACCCAAAAACATTTTACTCTCATACATAACTTACAATCAATATTCATAAAATGTTATACATGCTCTGGATCTAATTTTTTTTTATTTGTGTTTTCTATTTTATTTTAGTCCACTGGTATAAACAGGCAAAAAAAAACTCAAGGAACATTTATGCATTTCTGGTTATCTTTTTACATTTTCAATTATAATCAAAAACCAGTTATGTCTGAGGAGTTGATAAGGTACAAATATTTTCTTTTACTCCTAATATAAGAGAATATTAAGAGAGACAGCCAGAGTGTCACCTAAATATCAGTTTAGGGACCAAATGGGAATAGCTCTGTAAGCACCAAAAGCTAGCCTCCAGTGGCCTGCCTCTTTAAGTATTTATTAAGCTGCAGTAGAAATAGGACAGTTTAGCTTACAAAATACAAAGTTTACCCAGACTTCACTGCCAAAATCTATCTATATTTCTTTGTTCAATGTAGACACCTTTTTCCTATGATCCTACAAAAAAGCAAAATTTAGTTTATTTTCTTAAAATCAATGGTGTTCAATTAAAAAAAAAACAAGCTCAAAATCATCAGGAAAGACTTTCAAAGTTGCAAATCCCTGTTTCTACTCTCTGCCATTTCTAACTCTCATAACCCCCACCCCATGTCAAAAAGGAGGTGAAGTACATGGTAGGTGGTGGCGTACACGGTAGGAGGTGTTACCTGAAGGTGCTTGTCATCACATCCCGTTACACCCCCTCTCTCTCCCCGCGCACAGACAAGTATTCTAAATGAATCTTTAAAAATAAAAAAATTATTCTGCTTCCAATACTGTGGAATAGACGTTCCCAATTTTAATCACCCAAATTGTTGTAGTATTTAAAAGAAAAAGCAATTTCATACTTGTCTTCAAAGTGTATGACAATTTTTGAAACTTGCTTTTTTTCTATTCTGTTTTTTCCACCACTTCTTCAACCCCATCACCTTATAATTCTCAAAGTGAATGAATTCTGTTCAATAATCCTGATAATCGTCGTTGCTTGATTTTAATAATTCTGATAATGGTAGTTACCTGCTTTTAATATGGGCCTCATTTTTCCAGTAATAAACAATACGGCTTAAGGCAAATAGCTTCCCAATAATGTCACTGACTTAACAAAGAACTCCCATTCAATAAAACCCAGACCAATCTGTTCCTATTCAATTTGTTCCAAATTCTGGTTCTTCCACAAAATTCCAAGAGTCAGCTTTCCTACCAACATCCACCTAAGTGTTGGGATTGGGAGTAAGGAGGAGAGCGGTGGCAGAGGAAGATGTTTTCCTCAGTACTGATCACTGGTTTACATTGCTAGACCATGTTTTCTTTTGTTTACCCAAAAATAAGTGTAACCACATATACCAAGGCATCAATTTGGAAAATGTATTTGGGATCTCACAACCACAGGATAATAAATATCCCAAAAAGGGTCTAGAGAATAGAAAACAAAATTGATAGAAGGTAAAAGAAGCCCTCTACCAAAATTAATTTACCCTAAAAATTGAGAGTGACTCCTGGGTCTTCCAGTTAATATTTACTGGAGTTTGAGATCTTCTATTCGATGGACAAACACCACACTGTCTTAGAGCCATTGGCATGGGAACACAGGACCCCGGAATTAAAAGTTTCTTCCCCCAATATTCCACCCTAGAAAGATATTAGTGTGAGGGCTATATATGACACAAAAGTAGACAAGAACGGATACTTTGTGGAGAGACAGGATTAGCTTTTCTCAGTGAAGACAAAATGAGAGACCAGGCCTAACTGTAAATTGCAAGCGAATGTCATGTTAAAAGTCTAGTGTCCATGGCATTACTGAAATGAGGCTTTCACAGTATAGAAATGGCTGATCTAAGGCGCTTCCAGCTTTTAGCATCTACGATTCCATGCGATGAGTCAGCGACATGGATTCATGGAACACTCTATCAATCTCTTTGTATTTGCAGGTCTACAAAAAGAGGACAATGCAAAGTTTCCACAGTCCTTTTATTCTCTTTATTCAGAGCAGTGAAATGCTTTATGCTCTTTCATGGGATGGGAAGTAATACAGCGTTGTCCAAAAGGTGTTTCATAAAGCAATAAAACACTTAGTATGAAGAAATGCTACACACACATATACATAAAATTTCTATGTTGACATAAATTTGGAAAATATTGCATATCCTTTGGATGTGCTAAATATTCATTGACATATTATATTAACAACACCAATAAGTCCTGCAGTAAAAAAATAAAAATAAAGTTTTATGTCATCCAAAATCTTTCAACTGTTATTTGATCACCAAAATCTTTTCAACATAGAGCTTATTATGGAACACATTTAGGAAAAAATTTCTAATAAAACTATTAGGCTTTGAGAACAGCAGATACATGTTTACTTCCCTTACATTTCACCAAAAGTCAAAATTCAAAACCTTGTACAAGATGGACATATCTCTATCAAATTACTGATGGGATGAAGTTAGAATAATTACCCAAATTTAAATGATACTACAGATACATATTTAAAGCCTGATTTCAATTTATGGCTCCCATCTGTGTAAAATCACTTTTTTTGTTATTTGTATTCTCTCTGAAGTCTAGCCATAGTTCTGAAGAAAATTTTAATTCACTTAAACGAAGATGTCCAGGAAAGCCAAGAGTTATCAGCATTAACTAAACTGGAAACATTCTGCAAAATCTGAACGAGCTCCTACTGGTCCTCGTGGTCCCCGTGGTCCCTGCTGCCCCCACCGGCCCCGATGCCCACATTGTCCATCATCCAGACCCATACCATTGCCTGAGAATGTTGTAAACACTAATTTTCAAGCACCACTAGCCACTTCTCTCACTCCTGAAGCTGCTGCTGCCACCACGGCCACTTCTACTGCCTCTATCAGCAAAACTACAGGTGCTGTTTCCAACACCAGGGTTCCCAGCACCCTCCAACCTGAGACCACCAACAGTGCTGCAGTAGCTGAGTCCACCCCAGCTGCTGTGGCTGTCACTACCCTAGCTGCTGAGGCTGACCCTACCCCAGCTGCTGTGGCTGAGCCTACTCTAGCTGCTGTGGCTGTCACTACCCTAGCTGCTGAGGCTGACCCTACCCCAGCTGCTGTGGCTGAGCCTACTCTAGCTGCTGTGGCTGTCACTACCCCAGCTGCTGAGGCTGACCCTACCCCAGCTGCTGAGGCTGAGCCTACCCCAGCTGCTGAGGCTGACCCTACCCCAGCTGCTGAGGCTGAGCCTACCCCAGCTACCGAGGCTGATGTTACCCCCGACAACCAACAACAACAGCTTTAGTAAACTCTGCAACTGCCTGATATTACAAATATACCAAACCACAAGAAGACGAAGACAAACTAATATTTTCCAAAGTCTTTTCTAACTAAATAAGTGACTTTGAGATGTGTCTAAATAAGACCAGGTGTTTTTTGCCACGATCAAAAAGAAAGATAAACAGATAGTTTCTTACTCTGCCATATGGATTAAAAGCTATTATTCTGCTTTTATTTCAAGAACTAAATTTGGTCTCCTTGAATAGTTAGGTGATATCTGTGAACCTAATGCTGGCCAATTCCTACAAAGGAATCAAACCATTTAAAGGTTCACTAAATGTGCCTGTGTTTTGGTTTTTTATTCCCAATACTAAAATATGTTTTATTTTCCTGAAAAGCTTCCTTTAAAGTAGGGTCTTAGTAAATTAAAGTTAGTTTACTCTTAAAGTTTATTAAATTTCACAAAGTGTGCGTTTCACATAAGAAGAAGGTTCCACTCACTCTTTCAGCACCTACCAGCTCTAAAAAAAGGATGAAAGATTTTAGGAAATATTACAATTATCCTTGAAAATAGAAACATAAACAAAATCAGAACACATAGAAAAGCTCTCTTGCTATAAATATTGACTGAAACACACACATCGTGATATAACATAATCCTTCAGAAAGAATATTGAAGTAAAATAATATCATATATTGCTGAATATATGAGCTCTTAATTGTGAATATAAGTGGAAATAATTATCCCAATTATATGATATAAAAATCACAATCATAGATGCCAATTGTTGAACACTTGCAATAGTTCAGATAGTTGATGCACTAAATACTCCTTGTACTGAATGTAATTTAATACTTTTAGCAGCCCTGTGAAGCAGATGTCATTGACCCCATTTTCAAGATGAAGAAATTGAATCTATGAGAATTTATGCGACTTTCCAAATACGACAAAGTCAAAAATGGCAGACAAGTCTTTTAAATTACATTCATTTTTTTAATTTATTTTTTGAATTGAAACATAATTGGTTATACATATTTAGGGGATACAGAGTTGACTATCAGTATTTCCATGAAAAAGAATGAAATTCTGCGATTCGCAGCAGCATGGATGAGCTTAAGTTACACTCATCGAAATCCAAAGTCCCAGCTTCCAACGTCCTACCCATCCTTCAGCTATTTTAAAGTAATTAGAGAGGGAAGAGGCTATGTACTTTAAATTAATGACTTAATGGTGTTTTGTTTTGTTTTTCAGATCTTGAAAAACTGAATATTGATATGTTTGTGATCACTTTCCCTCACCATTTTCATTTTAGCAAAAATATAAGAAGAGGTATAAAAATATGTGAATGTGGATTCTTACTATTTTTTCTTTAGTCCTGCTATATTGTAAAAAGTTTCAAAGATAACTTGATATTTGCATTTGATCACATGTGTACTGGTCTCTTCCTTATTCCTCTCTGTAATGACAGCGCTATTATCAGTGCCTTCATCCTGTCAGGTGGTCCTATAAGTAACAAACTATGTGTTCAAAAAATAAAATAAAATAAAAGTAAATGCTTCACAGGTCAAAACAAAAGAACAAAAAAAGAAGTGTTTTGAAGCCACCTCATATAACAGCGTTTAAAAATATTATGAAGCTTAAAAATCACTTTTTTGATATAAAATACTAATGCTGTTAGTCATAACCAAATTATAATATGTAAATACATAATTACATTTTATATAAATTACATACACATCTATAAAATTATAACCGTGACAAAAGCTACAAAGAAGAGGTGCAAATGTAATCCCACCCTCAAAGTGATCATAGTCTAGTAAGACATATTTACAAACAGCATAAAAAGAAAAGATAAGTTAAATTCTTACAGATCTACAGATATTCTTTTTCTGTGTTGAGAATATCTCAAACATTACTTCTTCATTTAAAGAGTATTTTCTCCAGAAATTGTTTAACTAAAATTTTATGCCATTCTATGAATCATTTCATTCAAAAATATATTAAATCAATATCTAGTTTGATAAATTAATTCATTCAAGTGATTAAGTAGAATTTACTTAGATCTGGGATAGAGAATATAAGAATACAAGTATAAATTAATCATTATTTCTGAAAGGTTCAATGGCAAAGATAGACAGGAACAACACTATTAACTTTAAGCAAGTATATAAGGGAATCTGTATAATAAATATTATATGCAAAGGCACAAACAATAATGAGCAAACAGTGAGGTACTTACTCCCCTCCAGGAAGAACAAACACTTATGAAAAAACTATGATGTATTCTTATAGGAGACACAATCACAATATCACGGCATCAAAGAATTGAAAGTCACACCAATAGCTAATGAGACACAGCCTAGTCCTGATGGAGTGGAAGGTAACAGTAAAGAATACACATAGCTGTTAGGATCAAGATGAAAATGATTAGAGCCATAAAAAAATTATCCCAAAAATGTAATATAAAATTTTTCTAAGGAGATTTACATAAAAGGGGGGTGGGGAAGAAATGATTTCAATAGGCAGAAAAACTATAGGAGGCCCACTGCTAAATAAAAACACAACAAATGCATACAGTTGAGAGAGCACATGGGGCCTTCCAAACATGTGTTAAGTGTAACAACATGCCATGACTGCAACTCTGGGAACATAAAGACAGACAAAATACATACCACACTATCAAGTTGCTCCTAATCCCAAGAAACAGAAGTCTTCCATGAATATAGGACATGCCTAGAAAAATGGATCATTAGAACAGCAAAGGAAGTTATATTATCAAGAACCAGGATGAGGAGTTTGAACTTAATTCTATAGAAAAGGAAAAATCAATAAAGTTTTTACTACAAATTATTATAAAATATCTACCTGGTATGTGTTAAAAAAAAAACATTTGACTACTCACATGTACCAAACTCTGTTCTAAGAGCTTGACATATAACAATTTATTTAAAAATCACCACAACCCCATAAGATAATTCCTATTATTACTGATACTCAGGGAAACTGAGTACATAGAAAGTAATCAGCTACCCAAGCACACATAGCAGGTGAGAGAAGAACAGGGACTCAGATCTGGCTAGTGTAACCCATGCTCTTCCCCTCTCAGTAGAGTTAACCTGTCAGAAATCTCTAGGATACCTGGAACGAAGAAACAAGTTAGGAATCTATTGTGATGATTCAGTCAGCCTTGTGTTCTGCTTGTCCTGAAATTTTATAAGGGAATTGTTATTCAACTATGTTAGGAAAATGGCGCTAGTATAGTCAGGCCCTCTCGCTTCATATCCTGCTAGGTATGATTCAGCACATCCGTTGTAAACAAGTTACACAAGAGTGGCGTAACTGTGCATGCACACCCATATACTCTTTGGCTCCTGGCCATTGTTGTGTACTTTCAGTGTAAGAGACAATGGCTCTGAACCGCTGGCTGGCAGAGCTCATATTGGAATAAAGCATGTCTATCCTGTTATCAGCTGCCAGAATCTTTTCAATTACCTGACTCACAACCTGCACAGGATGCAGCAGAGGAGTCTGTGATTCAGCCCAACAAACTAGAACTGCACAAACTGCATATTAATGTATTTTGTTCTGTTGTATCAGTAGCAACAGTGTAGAGCACATTTCTTCTCACAGCAAAAGTTCTCCTGTAAATTGATACGTATAGAAAAAGAGAACAGGAAGAAGGAATAGGACAAAAGTGGGGGAGGAGAATGGAATCAGTGGCAGAAAATCAGGAGGAAGAGGAGTGATAAAGGTAGAATCATGAGGGGAACCATACGTAGACCTGAGGAAAGACAAACAAGCAAAGCAGCCAGAAAGCAGCAGTCAGGGGTGAGAGAACAAGAGACTTCTCACAAAAGCCAAGAGGAGGAAAAGGTTTTAAAAAGAGTGTGAAACACATTAAAAGAGAGAATAGGAAGAAAAAATGAGAAGTGTGAGGAGCAAAGGAAAGACAAAATGTTTAGAAATAAGAGTCTCAGGAGTGTCCAAATGACGAAAAGTAAGGGGATAAGAAATGAATAAGTAACAGAAGAGGTTTTCTACTAAAGAGACCAAAAGAGACAGACTAATGGCTTGAACAGGTAATGCAATCAAGAGATAATTTTTATTAGGAAAGATGATAAGGAATTAAATCCAGTTGAAAATGGTAAATTAAATGATTAATTTTTTTAAAGGTAATAATTAATAAAACTGAATCCTAGAGAAAGCAGAAGGAATGAGACTTTCAAAGAAGCTTAACATGGACAATTTGTTAATCATAGATTTAAGAAAACTGTGGGTGTCATTCAAAAATCAGAAAAATTTAAAAATTTGAAACTGTTAACTACAAATCATAGAAATAATTAGCATTTCATCCACATTAAGTAATTCTTAATACAGTGAGAATACTTTTTAAATGCTTTCCATTTGTTGACTATTATAATAGCTACTTCTGTTGATCAGAAACTCAGATTACTGTAAATTACTAATCAGATAAAATTTTTATTACAGCTTGTTTTGTATAATTGCATGCATACTTTGAGTAATTTCCCATTGCAAAATAGAGTATTTGGTGAAAATACCACTAATCTCTATGGAAAAGCAGTTTGTCAAATGATTCATTCCATTTTACTACTTCTTCAGAAGAGGCTGTGTTCAAGAAACAAAGTTTCACAATGGAGTGTGCAGAAAGTCTGTTTATAAATCAATCTGCTCTCATAACTGCTCTTTGCAGTTATATTTCACAGGGTTTCTCCTTTGATTATTATATAACAGAGGTTGCGTTAGAAACTTCAAAAACATTGGTTTTTTTGTTTTGTTTTGTTTTTCGCTTTTTGGTTTTTTCCAAAAATGGCTGATTAGAGAGGTCTGGCACTAGTCTCTTCCCCATAAAAGGAAACCAAAACAACAAAGAAATGAATATATTTTGACTGGAACCTGAGGAAACATGATGCAGAACACCAGGAGAGTGAAGAGATTCTTGTGCTGCATGGAAGAAGTGAATGGCACCACAGAGAGCAGATCAGGGAATCCAGCCTCAGCCCTGCCATAGGTACCAGTCCAGTCCAGAACCAAGCAGAGGGAAGGCAGACTGGAAAAGACCCCAGCTATTCCCACCAACAGCATGTACACCAGCAATCCCTGACATGGAAGAGTTCCCAAGCCTTTTTGTTCAGATCTGCTGAGCAGAAAATCTGTAGGAATGCAGCAGTTCCCCACATTTGTGGTCCACTTTGCACAGCCCATGGGGGCTGAGCCCAGGGTGCCACAATGAGCCCAGCAGAGGCCCTGCCTCCCACCAGGACCCTCCACATGCTTGCCTGGGCATGGGCATCCCAGCTATTTGGAGTCTGGATCCCAGTGCCAGACCCTGCCAGCTTGGGCCCCTTTGTCTGGAGGCCCTGCCTGCATTCTGTGGTGTGTACTTGGGCATCAGTGGGGTTGGGGCACAGGCTGCATGGAGCCTGGGAAAGAGTGACTAAAACCCCCTTGTCTGAACTCACTCAGCACCCCTCCTACCCAGGCAAGCAGGCATACTGACTGAGCAGATAATTTGCTGAAGTGTAGTAGTTTCCCACATTTGCAGTCCACCTTGCACAGCTGGTGGGGGCTAAGCCAACAGGTGCCCACACAGCCAACAACAAGACCAGCAGAGGCCCTGCCTCCCACCAGGACCATCCACATGCTCTCCTGGGTGCCAGTATCCCAGCTATCTGCAACCTAGACCCCAGCGCCAGACCCAGTGAGCCTGAGTGCTTTTGTCTGGAGGCCCTGCCTACATTCTGCCGTGCTCACTCAAGCAGCACAGTTGGGACCAAAGTACAGGCTGCCTGGAGCCTAGGGTAGACAGAAAGACTGAGATTAGAATGTCTGAATGCACACATCACCCTCTCCCCAAGGCAGGCCTCTATAGTACTGATGGGCTTGTCTGCACCCTTGCAGGCTTACATTGGGCTGAACAGCAATTGGGTAGCAGCTTTTCCTACCTACACATGCCTCCAGAGAGCTGCTGGGTCCTGCATCCTTCACACAGGCTTGCTCCAGGCTCAACAGATGAGCCAGGGGCCCTCTACAGAGCTCCCAGGACCTATTGCCTCAGTGTATATCTGCTCAAAGACCAACAGTGGAACAGATAGGGTTTCTAACACTCCAAGGCAGGCCTCTGCAGAACTGCTGGCCTTGGCTCCACCCTTACATACTTGAATCAAGCTCAACCACTGATCAGGCAGCCACCATCAGAGCTGCCAGGCCCTGAGACAGCTGTATACACCTACTCCCAAACCAACAGCTGATTAGGTAGCAGCTTTTCCTCTCTAGAAAGCCTCCAGATTCTGCAGCATCCACACAGGCTTGCTCCAGGCTCAGCAGCTGAGCTAGTGGCTCTCTACAGATCTACCAGGAACTGCTGCAACAGTATACACCTACCCACTGACTGATAGCAGATCACCCAACCCAAAAAGAAATGTGCCTCAACAAGAAACTGCCAAGGGCCTCTCTGCCTAGGCCACAAAGGCACCCACTGATAAATTTAAGATCGAACACAGTTGAAAAATTCACACAAAGGCTGTACTGCCACACTCAACTATATCCAAACTTAAAACACCCAGCCTGACTGCCAATCTAGAATACTTGTACAGGAAAGAATATGCCCCTTCAAAAGCTACTCCTAGAGTTAAAAGAAGCAACTAAACCACCAGATGCTCAAACGTCAATGCAGGGATATGAGACGCATGAAAAAACAAGGAAACCTGACTCCCCCAGAAGACTACAATTCTCCATTATCAGATCCCATACAGCAGGAAATAGATGAATTGCCTGAGAAGGAATCACAAAGAGCAATACTAAGGAAACTCAAAATGATGGATGAAAAGTAGATAGAAATCACAATGAAGTCAAAAAGAAATTCAAGGACATGTAGGAGAAATTCAATTAAAAGATACAAACAATTTTTTAAAAATCAAGCAGAAATTCTAGAACTGAAGAATTTATTCAAAGAAATAAAACAATAGAACCAAGAACATAAACAGAAGTCTAGAACAAGCAGAAGAAAGAATCTTCAAACTAGAAAACAGGCTTTTTGGATTAATACAGTTGGATCAAAAAGAAAAAAGAATTTTAAAAAATGAAGAAAACCTGTGAAATCTTTCTGATAATCTTAAGCACATAAGTATCTGTATTATAGGGTACAGGAAGGAGAAGAGTAAGGAAAAGACATTGAAAGCCTATTTAATGAAATAATAGCTGAAAACTTTCCAAATATTGGGAGAGACAGTCTTACATATCCAAGAAACTCAAAGATCCCCAAATAGATGCAACACAAAAAGGACCTCCCTGAGACACACTTAGTAAAATATTGAAAAGTCAAAGACAAAGAAAGAATTCTGAAAACAGCATGAGAAAAGTGTCATATCACTCTAAGGGAGTCCCCATTAAGCTAACAGACTTCTCAACAGAGGCCCTAGAGAGAGTGGAATGACATATTCAAGGTGCTAAAAGAAAAACCTGCCATCCAAGAATACTGTATCAAGCAAAGCTTTCATTCTGAAATGAAGGAGAAATATTATCTTTTCCAGACAAACAAAAACGTCAGGAATTCACCACCACAAGACCAGCCCTCCAACAAATCCTCAAGGAAGTCCTACATCTTGAATCAAAAGAGAAATATAAGTCACCATAAATACACAAGAAAGAATTAAAACCTCTAGTAGAAGAGATATGCAAATAAGAAAGAGAAAGAAAATGTATTTTATCACTACAAAAAAACACCCAACAGCAAAGATAAACAATAAAAGGGAAAGAAAAGAACAAAAGAAATATAAAACAACCACAGAGAAATGAACAAAATGGCAGAAATAAGGCAATACCTTTCAATAACAATACTGAATGCAAATGAACTAAATTCCCCACTTAAGAGGTAGACTGGCTGAATGGATTAAAAAATTAGACCCAACTATTTGCTGCCTACAAGAAATTCACTTCACCAATAAAGACACACAAATACTAATAGTGTGAAGGGATAGAAAAAGACATTTCATGCAAATGGAAACCAAAAATGAGCAGGAGTTGCCATATTTATATCAGATAAAATGCACTTCAAACCAAGAACTATAGAAAGAGACAAAGATGGACATTATATAATGATAAAAGGATCAGAGCAGCAAGAAGACATAACAATCATAAATATCTACTCACCCAACATTGGAACACCCAGATATATAAAACAACTGTTATTGGATCTAAGGCGGGAGATAGATCCCAACACAGTAATAGTTGAGGACTTTAACATGCCTCTTTCTGCATTGGACAGGTCATCTAGACAAAGAAACAGCAGAGAAATATTGGATTTAAACAACATCTTAGACCAATGGACTGACAGATGTATACAGAACACTTCATCCAGCAATGATAGAATACACATTCTTCTCATCAGCACATGGATCACTCTCCAGGATAGACCCCATGTTAGGTCACAAATTAAGTCTTAACAAAGTTTAAAAGATTAAAATCATATCAAGTATATTTTCAGACTGCAATGGAATAAAACTATAAATTAACAACAAACAAAACTATAAAAACTATACAAATTCATGAAAATTAAACAACACTTCCTTGAACAACCAGTGGGTCAAAAAAGAAATAAAGCAGGAAATCAAAAAGTTCCTTGAGGGCCGAGCCCGTGGCGCACTTGGTAGAGTGCTGCGCTGGGAGCGCAGCGACGCTCCCGCCGCGGGTTCGGATCCTATATAGGACTGACCTGTGCACTCACTGGCTGAGTGCCGGTCACGAAAAATCGACAAAAAAAAAAAAAAAAAAAAAAAAAAAAAGTTCCTTGAAATGAATGAAAATACAAGTACAACTTGCCAAAACCTATGGGATACCACAAAAGTAATACTAAGGGAAGTTTATTGCAATAAGTTCTTACATCAAAAGAATAGAAAGACTTTAAATAAAACACCTAGTTTCAATCTCAAAGAACTTGAAAAACAAGAACAATCTAATCCAAAAACTAGTAGACAGAAAGAAATAATTAAGATCAGAGTAGAACTAAATGAAGTAGAGACTGAAAGAATGATACAAAGAAACCAACAAAACAAAAAGTTGGTTTTTTGAGAAGATATACAAAATAGACAAGCCATTGGCCAGATTAGCTAAAAAGAAAGAAGACCCAAATAACAAAAATCATAAATGAAAAAGGAGACATTACAACTAATGCCACAGAAATACAAAGAATCATTAGAGACTATTAGGAACAACTATATGCCAGCAAATTCAAACATGTGGAGGAAATGGATAAATTTCTGGACACATACAAACTACCAAAACTGAAGAAAGAAGAAGAAATACAAGACCTGAACAGACCAATAACAAGCAACAAGACTGATGCAGTAATCAGCAGTCTCCCAACAAAGAAAAGCCCAGGACCAGAAGGCTTCACTGCTAAATTTTACCAAACATTTTTAAAAGAATTAACACCAATCCTTCTCAAACTATTCTAAAAAATTGAAACAAAGGCCATTCTCCCAAGTCCATTCTATGTGGCCAGGATCACCCTGATACCAAAACCAAAGACACAACAAAAAAAGAAAGCTACAGGCCAATATCATTGATGAACATAGAAGTAAAACTCCTCAACAAACTATTAGCAAACAGAATACAACAGTGCATCAAAAAGATTATACACCATGACCATGGGGGATTCATCCCAGGCATGCAAAGATCATTCAACATACACAAATCAATAAATGTGATACACCACATCAACAAAAGCAAGGACAAAAACCATATGATTATCCCAATAGGCACAGAAAAAGTACTTGAAAAAATTTAGCATCTCTTCATCATAAAGACCCTCAACAGAAGGAGAATATCTCAACACAGTAAAAGCCATATATGACAAACCCACCACCAATATCATCCTGAATGGGGAAAAACTGAAAGTATTTCCTTTAAGAACAGGAACAAGACAAGAATGCCCACTCTCACCACTCCTATTCAACATAGTATTGGATGTATTAGCCAGAGCAATCAGGCAAGAGAAAGAAAGAAAGGGCATCCAAATTGGAATAGATGAAGTCAAATTGTCACTGTTCACAGATGACATGACCCTATATATAGAAAAACCTAAAGACTCTACCAAAAAAACTCTTAGAGTTGATAAACATTTTCAGTAAAGTTGTAGGATACAAAATCAACATGCAAAAATCAGTAGCATTCTTATACACCAACAATGAACAAACAGAAAAAGAAATTGAGAAAGCAAGCCCATTTACAATAGTACCAAGGGAATAAAATACATAGGAATAAATTTAACCAAAGAGATGAAAGATTTCTACAATGAGAACTACAAATTTCTGCTATTAGAAATTAAAGAAGACATCAAAAGATGGAAAAATATTTCTTGTTCATGGATTGGAAGAATTAATATCATAAAGATGTCTGTACCACCCAAAGCGATCTACAGTTTCAATGCAATCCTCATCAAAATACCAATGATATTCTTCACAGAAATAGAAAACACAATCTTAAAATTCATATGGAATAAAATAAAAGACCCCAAGTAGCCAAAGCATTCCTGAGCAAAAGAAATAAAACTGGAGGCATTACACTAGCTGACTTCAAATTATACTATAAAGCTATAGTATCCAAACAACATGGTACTGGCATAAAAACAAACACATGGACCAACGGAACAGAATAGAGAACGTGGAAATCAACTCAGGTACTTACAACCAACTGATCTTTGAAAAAGGCACCAAGAACATACACTGGGGAAAAGACAGCCTCTTCAGTAAATGGTGCTGGGAAACCTGGATATCCACGTGTAGAAGAATGAAATTAGACACATACCTCTCACTAAAATCAACTCAAAATGGCTTAAAGACCTAAGTTGAGTATAAGACCTGAAACCATAAAACTAGCAGAAGAAAACATAAGGAAAATAGTTCAGAATGTAGGACTGGGAAAAAAATTTTATGAATAAGACCCCCAAAGCACAAGTAACAAAAGAAAAATAAATGGGATTATACCAAATGAAAAGGCTTCTGCACAGCAATGGAAACAATCAACAGAGTGAAAAGAAAACCCAATGAACAGGAGAAAATATTTGCAAACCATACATCTGACAAGGGATTAATATCTGGAATATACAAGGAACTCAAACAACTTCACAGTAAAAACACAAATAATCCAATTTAAAAATGGGCAAAGTAGCTGAATAAACATTTTTCAAAGGAAGACACACAAATAGCCAACAGGTACATGAAAAAATGCTCAACATCACTAATCACCAAAGAAATGCAAATCAAAACCACGTTGAGATATATTGTACCCCAGCTAGACCAGCTAAAATCCAAAAGACTAAGAATAACAAGTGCTGGCTAGAATGTGGAGAAAAGGGAACTCTTCTACATTGCTGGTTGGACTGTAAATCAGCATAGCCATTACAGAAAACAGTATGAACTTTTCTCAACTACAGATAAACCTACCATTCAATCCAGCAATCCCACTTCTGGGTATATATCAAAGGAATAGAAATCATCATGTCAAAGGGATACCTGCACTTCCGTGTTCATCACAGTTCTGTTTACAACAGCCATGATACAGAACCAACCTAAATGTCCATCAGTGGGTGACTGAATAAGGAAAATGTGGTATACATAAACAACAGAATACTACTCAGCCATAAAAAATAATGTAATTCTGCCATTTGCAGCAACATGGATGAGCTTAGAGAAAATCATGTTAAATGAAATAAGCCAGGCACAGAAAGAGAAATACTGCATGTCCTCACTCATAAGTGGAAGCTAAGAAACAAAGAAACACAGACCACAATTAAATGCTAAACTTTCAGAAGCAGAGAAGAGACATATAGTTACTAGAGGTGAGAAGGAGAGGGTGGAGAGAGGGGATAGGGAATATTTGGGTAAGAGACACGAAAAGTAATTACCATTTGTAATAATGAACATGCTGATAATATTGATTTGATCATCATATATTGTACATGAATACCGACAGTCAACTCTGTACCTCATAAATATGCATAAATTTTTTAAAAGTAAACAATTTAGTGGCCAAATAAAGTAAAACAAAACTAAAAAAAATCCAGAAAACAAAAAAAACAAAAACATTGGTCAATTTGCTTTTGGGTTTTGCCTATTGAGTAATGTTAAATATATTCTCATGGAAAAAAAAAGATTGCTTCTTTACGAGAAATAAATGGACCCTTGCAAGGGGAGGCTAGTGGTTCTTCCTCAACCCTCAATCTCAAGGAGGTGAGGTGGATTATCATCTTCTTTTCTGTTGCTTCTCAACTGCAGCAGATGGTACCAGTGCTCCCAATCATTTACTTCCACCTCTCTTATGAAAAGATTTTACATTTTCAATCCTTGCCATACAGCTTGCAGGGCCTCCCTCCAGGCAGAGTATACTTCCCCACCTCACCATCAGGCTTGGAGATGTGACTTGCTTTGGTCATTGAAATGTGAGTTCAAGTCATGGTAGTCAAACTGAAAGCCGGAATTCCATTACTCTTGCCCTCAGGAGCTGACTGCCCTGAATAGGGACTGTTTCTTCAACCTGAGTCTTGGACAGAGAAGACAATGGAGCTGCAGAAACATGCTGCCAACAGCTGCCAATATGTGACATGAGAGAAATAAATATTTTTGTTAGTCACCAAGGTTTTATTGTTGTTACTACAGCAAAGCCAACTAACACAGAAGCCAATTCCTGCTTAAATGAAGCCTGTGCCATTGAGTCCTCCCTCTTTCTACATTTTATTACTGCTATCTGTCTTTCAGTCCCCACTCTCACTCTTTGAAGAACTTTGGATCAACAGTGTTTCTCTATCCCAAGTGTGACCATGGTTCTGAGAAACTTCATGGTCCACATAGACAATCCAGTGAAACCCAGATTTCTCTATTCCTTGATCTCTTCATCCTGAATGATCTTTATTTCCTGTCAGTTACTGAAATAACCTGTACTTGTCCTCACACAGGTATACTCCATCTATAAACTCATATGTCCAGACACCACTCTTCTCATACTGCCAGGCCTATCACTTGTTTATTCTTACTATGGCAGTTCTTTAACTCACAGGCTCCTGTTTTTTTTTACTATCTACTATCTCCTTGATCCTGCCAACTTTCTTTCCTACTCAGCTTAGATTTTATGGTCCATCAATTCAAACATTATCTTGCCAATACTTTTAACTTTCTTTTCATTTTTTTCCTAATACCCTATCGACTTGGTAAAATCTCAATCTTTATTACTTCTCCTGAGTGTATACCTACATCATTTTTCGATGGCAGAAGAAAGCTCCATCTATATGCTATCTCTTTTGCCAGGTTTCCCTAGAAGCCTCTTTATGCTGTTATGTCCTCCAGCCTAGGTTCAGTGTTAACTATGTACATACCATCTTCCACTTCATTGCTTTGGCTCACAACTCTCTATCATCCTGAAATAACCTTCTAATTATCTCCATACGCCCCAGAAAAATTCAGCCCTCTTGGCTCAGTTACCAACTTCTTCCTGAACTCTTACCTGACTCATGAGCATTATCCTCAACATCACTCTCCTTCCACCACCATATTCAGTCCATCAAAAAGAACTGTTGATTACACCCCTTGAAAATATCTTGATTCTGTCCACTTCTTCGTAGTCCCATTGTGGCTACCCAAGTTCACCTGGACAACTATAAAAACCTCTTAATAGGCCTGGCTTCCTCCAGTTTCACTCCCTACAATCCACTCTCCATACTGCTCTAGTGTTCAGGGTGGTCAAAATCAAAAACCACCATTTTGAGAATAAAATATAAGCGAGTTAATTAGGAGCTCAAATAAAGAGTTATTGCTTCATGTAGACTAGTTGTTCTCAACTGGGGTGATATTTTGACCCGGGAACATTTGGCAATGTCTTGAACATTTCTGGCCATCACAGCTGGGCAAGTGCTACTGGCATCTGGTGGCTAGAGGACAGAGATGTACAATACAGTCTGCACAACAAAGAATATTCTGACCCAAAATGTCAATAGTACCAAGGTTGAGAAACCCTGATCAAGAGTATGCCCAATTTGGATTCCTCAAAAATAGGCACTGGGGACATCAAGTGTGGCAGGTTTTTGATTTAATGGCCCAATTTTTCACACTTCTCTTTATGCAAGTCCTTTGGTTGTATACTCTTGCACTGTCTCTGGGCTTGACCATTAGTATTTTTTGGCCAAGGGACAATACTGCATTAATCAAACTTGAAAAAAGCAGAGGTTTGAAAAAATCATCTGCACATTTCTGTTTTTTCTTCTGAACTTCTTACATCACCATAAGAGCTTACCCAGACTAGCTGGAGGGATGTGAGAGACATGTGGAAGACAGGGGAGCTGTCCCAGCCAAGATCATACTACACCAACCAGCCCCTGGCCAACTCACCAGCTGAACAGAGAGTCCCATTCTTTCCTGGTCAAGGCCGTAAACCTGGTATTGTGGATCTGCCTACAATGAGAGTTCAGGCTTCTACAGAACTCTGCTTTCTTATAACTGAGTGCTGGGTCTGGTCTTCAGACTCTTCTGCCCTTTGCCTGCAGGACATTGGAATTTATTTACATACTCTGAGGAACACTTTCTGGCCTTCACACTCAGCCTTTGATAGTCCTTCCGTATAATTTTCACAAACCTAATAAATCAGAACCTCAGACACTGGGACTCTGAATTTTAGTTTTCACCAATCTCCAGGTGGTTAGTACACACATCAAGGTTTAGAACAAAAGTATGAGAGCTCAAAGGGGCCCAGTAGAAGATTAATGACAATGAAACTAAAGCTTCGGGTCTTCGTTGTTGAGATTCTAAGGCCCTCTAAAAGGCTACAGCAACATGTTCAAAAGGTCATGTGTTTATAAAATCTGAAGAAGTATGATATTTTAACTACCATTGGTTAACATTGCTTTCTCTTACTATTTCAACTTCTCCTTGGACACACCTCCGTTACATCAGGTGAACTTCAGATTCATTCTGACCATTGTGCATTCATAACTTCTGCTCGCATATGGTCTTCAAGTGGCATTTTATAATCATAAACTTGTATTCTTTTTCTTATAGTCAGCTCCCAACATTGTACAAACTTTATGTCCCTCAGAACCTAGATCTGCTTATAATGGGGAGCACAGGGAGCTATTCAATTTAACTTTATCATTTCACAAAGAAGAAAATAAAGCTCTGAAAGGCTTATGTGCATTCTCGAGGCCACACTGTTCATAGGTGTCGAAGTCAATTCTGGAACTGAGATCTTTTTTATTTCTTTTTTTTTTATTTTAACTTCTCGATATACATTGTAGTTGATTTTCATGTCCCTTTACCAGTCCTACTTAAGGGCATAATACACTGTTTCCCCAAAATATAAAGCTGCTATTTAAGGCATTTTTCTGAACTTTTAGGTGATGATATGGGCATCCTTCATTATTTTAATAGAATTTACTTTTAGAGTCTTTCATTATTTTGAGGTAACAAATTCTTACCACTAGACCATGAATAATTATTTTAGGAATAAATCTTATTAAATAAATTTAACACAGTCTTTGTACTAATTCTGCCCCTCTCTGAGGCACTTTCTTCATTTAAAAGACTAGGATGTTAATATCTTCCTGACTACGTCTTAGAGTTATTTTGCATATTAAATGAGAAAATAAACATAACATGATCTATTCAACAAGAAATGTCCCACCAGTAATGAAAATGTTTTAAAATATTTAATGTAGTTTTGGGAGAAAACGTGTATAGAGTCAGATCTTTTTTAAGAAAGTGAAGTTGTGACAAAGGAAATATATTTTGGAAATTAAGATGAAGCAGAAATATTTCCAAAGAAATATTTCTGAATTTGTTTGGTTACATGGTTGAGGTTATCGGTGTAGCAAAGTTCTGAGTAAAGGGTAATTGTACACTTGCTTACATTCACAGGCTAGGGACACAGGTTACTTTACAAAGAACACTTTCACTATTACTATGGAATAACACACTTCTTGCTTGAAAATAAATGGGAAATTTTCTCATGGCTCTCAGCATATAGGAAAGCTACTTCTCTTAAGCAATTACCACAATTTTATTTTATGAATATTGTGAATTTTTAATCTCATTTTATCTTTCTTTTAATATGCACTACTTGGAAGCTCCATGGCAAAATTCATAGCCAATTTCCAGAAATTTTACAGATCTTCATAGTGTGGGTCTCCTGCAACATCTATGCTATACAAGTCAGAGCTATAGCTTTTCTTCAGCCTACAAGTTCTTTCATTAATCTCATCTCATCATGCCAGACTTCTTTAATGCAAAAGTGTTAAATTTTCTCTCAGGGCCCATGACATCACTGACTAATCCCAGAATGACAGATATGTCCACAGAAATTTTTTTCTTAAATGTCTCTTTACTCACAAATTTTAACATGTTCAGATTCAAAGTAAGGGGGATAGGAAGGGTTCCTGTTAATGTTTCTGGTTTATTTGTCATATAACTCTAAGTGGGTGTATAAACTCTCCAGAGATTTCAGAAAGTAATTTCAGAGCTAGGGTGGTCATTAACAGGACAATCACACTGAATTTTTGGACAGGAGGTGAAATGACTCCCACAAAGTACTACTGCCCCTTTAACAAGTAGATGAATCCATTGTGGAGAAAGTCAAGATGCTCCTGTTGGTGTAGAAAGGATCCGGTACACTCCATGATCTGCTGACATGGATTAGACTACATATTCCTATAATTCATTCCAGAATTCTTACAACAGACACTCGTGCTGTTTCTCCTTCTGGGAAACAGCACACGGAGTTCAAGCACATGATATCTGAATTTGTTTCAGTAAGCTGTGTCTTTTCAGCACTTGTAGGATGGTGCTGTCGGTCAAATACCTTCTTTACATATCAAGAAATAGACATGTAACAACCATGAGGATTATGGCAAACCAAACAAAACCACTTGAAAGGAGTTGAATAAACACAAAATACGTATTCTGGGAGCCCAAAAATGGCCAGAGAATCCCTCCATAAGACAAAGAAAATACAAAATGAAATAAAATAGATCCCCACGTAAAAAGATGGTTGACTCAAGTCCAAAAATGTGTTTCCAAAGCCATCTTTACTGTGATTGTAATAACCATGGCTGTGAAGACCAAAGTACCAAATGTCCAGTTTTCAAACATCTGGCCATTTGCAAGCAGATATATCTTTTCCTGAAGGTGCCTGAACAATTGCATTCATTCTCCTATGATCTGAATCAAATTCCAAAATATGAAGTAGTCTATACCATTCCAGTTTCCCAAATGTTTTAACTTCCATAGTTTCTTCAGAATTGCCAGTAAATCCAATACCAACAGCAGCTTCTACTAGAGCCTTTTTATCTGGTGAAGATGCATAGAACTCCAATCAGGAAGGTGCCAGGATGGATCTCCAGGGACCATCACCAAAGACATCAGTCTGAACATTGCTAACCTGTACAGTGTGACAGAGACTGCTTTAAAGAAAAGATCGTGCGCTTTAATTGGTTCAGGTTCATTTTCAGGACTGGCTCTAAAACAGGAACTGGATGTAAGATGAGTTAAGTTGTTAAGATGAGATAAACTACTGAGATGCGTCCCCTTCTGAAGAGTCTGGTGTCGGTCTTTTCGTAGAAGTCTACCTACCATTGATTTCTTCATATTTCATACCATTAATTGAACATTCCCAAAACTGCATCTCATTTTCTGTCACTGTACCAGTTTTATCTGTAAACACATTACTCCACCTGTCCAAGCTCTTTATTCAAATCAGAAGTGTTGCCTTGAGCTTTTTGATCTTATTCTTCATGACAGAGATCAAGATCGCAGCCAATATAAAATGATCCAAGAAATTTCTGCATTTCATCTGTCACATATAAGGAGATCAGAATGATGAAATTGTAAAGTACCAAAAAATCAAGGAAGTCTGAAATAAATATTAAAATCTGACTATTATTTCTTTGATGTTCTGTTTTTTGGTTATACCAAGGTTCATCCCATTTTTCTTAAGTTTGCCATGGACATTTCTAAATAGTACTGATGATGGCTTCCAAAATAAGGATTATTAGATAAATTATAGAAATGAATTCATTTACTCTTCTACAATAGATCGTTTCTGTGACTTGCTCATGTAATTTAATGCTATCTTAGTTTCCATTTGGTTGTATATAGCAACACCAAAAATTTCTTTTGTGTTTTTTAATTTGGCTCCATGAAGCAAGCGGCTCTCTGGCCCAGAGTTCTTACAGTTTCTTCCATCTGTTGAGTTATTATTTTTTCCATGAATCTGTACAAGTCTGCTTCTGGTTGCTGGCATTCTGTCACAGCTACAAGCATATCCAAACTGTCAACTGTCTGTAATACTGCTGTTTCTGGAACTGCCACATGTCTTCAGGTTAGTTTCTCCATCCAAACTAGCAGTTGTAAAGTGACATGAACCTTGTGAGGTTCTGAAGCCAATCTGAGGACAGAAACACCAAATCTGCTTGGAAAATTTCATCCTTGGCTATTCAGAAAATGTCACCCACCCAAATGCTTTTCATCTAGTTTTTACAAGGCCACCACTTCAAACAACATAAACAGTAGCTCCATTTACTTCATTATCTGCATTATGTCATAACCAATCTTCACGTCCCTGCTTTATGGCAGCTACTATTATTACAAAGAATAATGGAAGTCCACTGGTAATTGGACTGGGAGATGTATCCATCATAAGCTGAAACAAAAATATAAGAAAATAAAAATTTGCCACTCCTCTGAATTGTTCAAATAAATTTGGGGGAATTAAATTTTACACAGTATACTTAGATGAAATGATCCGGTTATCTATAAATTTCCGAGGTGTGTAAAGGCCATGCTGAGGAAACCTTCCGGCTGTGTAAATAGTTCTTGTGTCACTTTGATGTGGTGGGTCAAAACCCAGCTGCTGCCAGACCCAGCGACATAGGCCCCCGCCATTGCCCTCCCGTCCCCGCGGCGCGGAGGCCAAGGGACTGCAGGTGGAGGCCAAAGAGCCAGAGGAGAGAGCGGGCGAGCTCCTCCGCTGAAGCGCTGCTCGTCACCGCCGCCGCCAACTCACTCCAGACCTCACATCCCCAGACCTCACGCCCCCACCCGGCGCGGCTGAGCCTGCCTCTGCGCCGCAGCCACCTCCCTTATTTCACCGAATTTTTTTTAAGCAATAGGTAAATTCCAAAACATGATACATATTTAAGGTTTATTAACCCAGAAGCCAAATCACCTCCTCCTCAATAATCTAGAAGTACATTTATATACTTTCTATAGGTTCAAAAAGACAGTTATTTCTGTATTTCAGCAGAAGTAAGTGTAGTCCAACAGGGCGGCCGACTTCAAACACGCTGCTGCTTGACTGCGTTTTATTCTGCTAATCTAATTATAATCAGGAAAATATTTTCCCTCTATCACATGTCTCTGCAGGAACAATAATATGACTCTACTGTCACCTTGAATTTCCTGTGACCTGAGACATTAGCTCTAACATAAGGTATTGTTCTAGAAAGTATTCAGTCAGGATCTTTTAAAGCCATGAGTTAATTCAAGATTAACTTGAGTGACTGTTGCTGTTTCTTAACAGACATGTGCTTCCGTTTGCTTGTGTTGATCTCCTACTGTTGGTCACAAGACACTCAGAAAGTGTCCTTCAGCTTTGCCAATGTTCATCCTAACTCCCTCAGAGCCAATGATTTGTTCCAATCACACCTTGATTGAAATAATAGGCTGATAAATATGCTGGCATCAAAACAAGAAGGAGACATTCATCTTTTCACAAACTAAATTATTGTCAGAGAAGAAAGGGGGTTATTGAACCTTCCGTGTTAACTTAGAAATAGAATCTAGTGAGGATTCTGTTTCAGTGTACAATTGTTCAGCAACAGATTGGAGGCTAAGATTAGCAAACCGGTAATTACAAATTATTACACTTGATTTTGTAGTTAGACTTTTTTAAAAGGCAGCAAAACTCTGAAAAAGCAAATGCAATTAAGTACAGTAATTTAAAACTAAGGCCAACTCTGAAAGTGTGGCTTTATTCCTGCACTACCTATGACTCTCAAAGGACTTTTAAAACACTAAGCATTTAAATAGGTTGTATTCAACAACTTGCACTGTCTGACACACAATAACTGTTCAATAAATGCTGAATGAGTGAATACATGAATGAATAAATGAAAGAGCTGAGAAATGACTAAACTCCATGACATAGAAATTATAAATATCCACATTTTTCAAATGAAAAAACTGAGGCACAATGAGGTAAAATAGTGTGTTCAGTATCACCCAGCTCATAAATGTTGGTACAGGGCTTTGAAGTAGAATGACCTGACAATAAGTCCACTTGATTAATCTCTGTGGTGTGCTATAACATAAGGTTAGTTAGATCTACAGAGATTATTTAGATTTGGGAGGCAAGAAGAAATAGTGGTTAAGGACTGAGGCCTTGAAGTGGGCAGACATAGGGCCAAGTCACACTCAGCTAATTAGTACCTGTGTGTAAAACAGATTATAGTAGAACTCGTTTCATCCTGCCACATGGAATATGGTAAAGGTTTAATAAATAATATCTATTATCATTATTATATAATAACTTGTAAAAACTAGAGAGTGTAGAACCATCTAGCATAGGAAAAATTTATCTCAAAGCCTGAATTTATCAAAAATACAAGGCTGTGACTTTCAAGTAAACATCCACTCCAAATTAAAAAGGCCTCCGTATAATTTCCCCATAATCGAGAACTTTATGTGTCATCATATTTTTGTTTAATTAAGTATCTCAACTTAATAATGGCAAGGACCCCACAATATTTTAAAACTCAGTTGATCTCATTAGTTCTCACTGGCATTGCTTCTTGGCCTTTTGGCTAAGATCAAGTGTAGTTCTTCACTGGTAAAAGGGAACTTCCTAAAAAATGTCCATTTGAGGGTCTTTTAAATAATTTAAATTTTTTTAAATAACACAGGCACAGGGAAAGAAAATATAGTTAAAACTGAGAAACTGAATGAACCATTTGACTGTTCCCCATCTCCCACCACTAGATTTTTTTCCTATTTCCAAACTTAGATTAAAATCTTAATCCAATCACTCACTTTTCTCATCCTTCAAAAGTATTTACGCAATTAGGCTAATGTTACATAAATGTGAGAATTAATATATAGGATGATATATATAGAAACTTCCAAGTACAGTGACGTAATTTTATTATTATAACTGAAAAAAGAATACACAAAACCCACAAGATATAAGCACAGTGGTCCAAATAGTCAATATATATTTAAGATACTCTGTACTTTCCTGCCATGGTAGAGTCTGTGTGATATAAATAACAATATCTATTTAATAGTGACTTATAATTTCAATTTTCATTTTTGTTCCCAAATTCTTTCTAGATCATGTTAAAGTTCAATTTAAAAACAATTTTTTTTTGTTTCCCACATAATGTACTAAATTTTGAGATAAAATAAGAAATATGGCAATAATAACAAGTAACAAATACAATCCATTAAAATTTCTTAGAATAGAAAAGCTGTGCTTTTTCTTTAAAAGAAATAGGAAATGGTGAACCACAAGGCCCAGATTGTTTTACTGAGGAAATAGAGGATATTACGATTCATTATTGTTTCCTTAGAAAACACCAAATAATTGAGTGGGTCAAACCTCCTCAGAAATGAAAAAAAAAATGTGGAAAAGGACTGCCAAATTGGCAAGAATTACTTTTCTATGTTTGTTTAAAGAGCATTGACCCAGAAGTTATTTTATTTTCCAACTAACCTTTCTCTTAATGCCAATAGAATCCATTGTAACACATATAAGAGCTGGGATTTCTTGTCTTTTCTAACCTTTATTTCCTATCTTTCAGAAGTTAACTGGCAAGAGTCATTTTGACCAGCACATTAAGCAGCCCGAAGAAGGATCCTCATACAAAGGTAGGTACTTAGAAATGTAAACTGAAAAATTTTTACTTTGTATACTAACTTTTTCTCAGACTTTCAAAGATAGCTTTTCTATGGGATTATATATAGACCATTCATTTTCACCAAAAGAATATGTGACTCACAAAATTTGGTAAGTTGTAAAATGTGTTAAATTTTGGAAAATTTTATGTGTTAGACTAGAGCTTCCATGTTGGACCCTTGGGACCATTAGTCAATCCAAGTACACAATTGACTTTTCTTCCTGGTGTACCTTAAAGTTCGTTAAGCTTTATAACAACAGAATACTCTCAGGTGTACTCTGAGAGAGAGAATTGTTCTACAGTATATTTTTATTGGTAGTTTTGCTGTTGTTTCTCAAACTTCTTATAAGAATTTTCATAGGAAGAGTAATACATAAAGAAATAGCCATATAACTGAGTATCTGGTGAAATTTTGTCCCTAGGATTCTTTCAAGACTTTCATTTTTCAACCAACACACTCAGCCTATGAGCAGAGTTGACTGTCAGGAAACCAATTTTCTCAGTGGTGTGTGGAGCTGCTTTTCCAGAACTTGGGCTATCACATACTTGAAATATATTGTAAATTTTAAACCAATTGAGAGTAAAATACCTGGACACCTCCATTTTCTCTGCCATGGATTTTAATATACCATACATAGATTTTCGGAAACAGTTTGAAAATACTCTTCATGGACTAAAATAATCTAGTAGAATGTTATTAAAACTAGGATGTACATATATTATATGATTCTTTTCCCTTAGACTATATCTAGCAGGGGGATTTGTTTCTTTTCCTTATTTTTGAGGTGCCCCAAGAAATTAAATTTATGACATATGATCTAATTAAAATGTTAATATCTCAAACATAAGTCTACAGAAATCTATAAAGTAATGTAACTGCTATATTTAAAAATAGCAAAATGTTCAAATGCAAATAAGTAGTTAATTCTAAAAGCAAAACCCTTACCTATAAAAGCTTCTAGTGCTTTGAACACTTTATGAACAGCTCTTTGGCATTATCTCTGGTGTTGGTTTATAAGTCAAAAATGGAAATGAATTTCATCATTTTATAGTCAAATTTTATAAACCTACCAACATTGCTTCACATAAATACAAGTCCAAAATAATAGTAGGCAAATTCCTTTAAAATGGTACAGTACTATACCTACATCATATGCCAAGTGTTGAGACAAATGGTACTTTTTAATTAAAAAAAAAACAGAAAGGAATGATGAACAGTCATTGTGCTTACTTTCAAGGGCAACTATGAGGATGAAACCACTGTCTTTTATCTTGGGCCTTTGGGCTCTCATAGCATGTTTCTCGGTAAGTACATTAATCACTATCACACATTTTTGTATTTTTCTCATTAACTATTACTTAAGATTTATTTTTACGTGAATGATGTTACCCTTTCTTATATATTAATAGCAATCAATCATTGATGAAACACTGTTCAAGTGCTTTAAATTAAATTTAAAATCTAACTTCATTTAAATGGCCACACACAGCTGATGGCTACCATATTGAACAGCTCAGATTTATAATATCAGACTGCATTATACAGATGTATATAAATGTGAGTCCCCATACTCTAGCAATTACACAAGTAGGTTAAACTCTGTAAAATGAGATAGTTAAAATAGAATAGTCGTTCTCAACATGCAGTTCATGATCCTTTACATCAGAGTCACCTCACTCACGTATTAAAAATATAGTATTTTAGACCTCATCCCAGACTGAATAAGAGAGTCTGAGAGAGGAACCTGAGAAGATGCATTTTGCCAAAGATACAAGAGAATATTTGCATACTAAATTTTGAGAAAGTACTAACATTTATATTAACACCTATCACGTATAAAGGATGTAGCTTGAGCACCATTGAAGATACTAAAAGTCATACAAATAAATAAAAACGAAAATTTTCTTAAAGTAGTAGAATGATATTCAGTTTCAGAGTAGGGCTAGATTAATTCCAGTGTGACAAAAAGGAGATTAATTCTAGAGTAATTTCTAACTAAGAACTGTGAAATCTACTATATTAAGTGGAAAAACACGGTTAACTTTTTTATTCTTAGAAGACTAGGACTTCTACAAAGCAAGCAACATAAAGTTACATCATTCTGAAACATAAAACACAAAATAATGCCTCTTCCATCTGCTTTCAGAAACTTGAATAAAAGTGGGCCTTTCAAAGGTGACTGAGGGAGTATGACTTTGGCCATATTACTGAGTATATCATATACATGACATAATTTTGGATAAGCCAATAAAACATTTCAACATATCTGTAAGGTCATATTGTCTTACTGACCCTATAATACTGATTTTCAATATTTTAATGTCCTCAGAATACAAGAAAAAGCATTTTATTAATTTAAAATATCAGGCTTTGATTAACTTAACAATGATTTATTTTTTACAAAATAAATTTGAAAAGGAGGGCTATCCAATAATATAAGCAGTTTAACATAAGCAGTTTAAATAGAAATAAGCCTTTCCCTACACTACATAACTACATGAGATTCATGATGGTTAATAGTTGCTAAGTGTTGGAAATGGAAATGGTAGAAAGTTCTTTACATCTGGGTGGGGTAAGTAGTAATAGTCAGTCTGCCACTTTTTAAGTGTTTTCTCTGTTACAGTTAATTTTCCAAATGTTTTACATACATTATCTCATTTAATCTTCAAAGCAACACTGACACTTAAGGGTCTATTAATAACACCATTAAAATGTAAATAAATTTAGATTCAAAGTACTTGTGCCTTTGCTGGATTGTTCCTAAAACTATTGTTGTAAGAGAGCAGCTCCCATTATATCCCTTTGAGAGGGTAGGTAGTTTTCCTTTCTAACATAGTATTGTCATCATTTTTACTGAGCTTATTACCTTTGGAGAAAGAAAGCTAATCACTGATTGGATTAAGAGATTAAGAAAAAAACAAATATTTAAAATGAATATTTTTTGTTAAATAATATTTACATCAATATCAGGACATACTTAGGGAGGCATGAGTACTTTCAGCTAATTCTATTGTTGTCTCAACAATGAAAATGATGTGAAATATTTTTTGTTTCACTAAGGATTTGTTTTCTTGACAATTAAAAACCAGTCCTGAAGTTTCATACACCCTGCCCAGCCTTTGGATTGGAGGCAATGGGCCAGACAAAGAAATAGGTGAAGGGACTGAAGACAACAAGAAGTGTCTGTAGTTGTGTGTCTTACACAAACTGTCTTCTCCAAGCAACCTGGACTTCTTATTATCAGTAGACTAGGACTTGTTCTTTCCAACCCCAGAGCATTTGCACATTTTCTATTCACATGCCCCCTCCTTATTTTATATTCCTTAAGTCTCATTTCAAATGCCTTCTCAGTGAGACAATCTTCAATTTTTCCTCTATTCAAAACTAATCATTCTAAATCCCTAATGTATTTGTTTATTGCACTGCCTTTCAGTTATTTTTATTTCCAAAAATTGTACTCTATGTAAATCACTGGACCAGGTGTTAACATAAATATTAGTATGAAACATTTATTGAGCACTATATCTGAGCCAAGCAATGCCCTAAGCACTTTATGGGTAATATTTTACAACTAATTTGACAACTACCCCAGGGCCTCTAAGTCGCAAAGGCAGAACTCAAACCCTGGCATGAAACTCCATAGACTATCATTCTGCCTCCCTTTGGACCATGTTTGCACTGCCTGGTATTGCAGTTGCTCAGTCTATAAACTCACACAAGACTTGTTTTTGTTCCCTCCAGTTTCTACATTAGCATATTGCATAAAGCAGGTGCTCAATAAGGAGTTTCACAATTTATTAGTGCTCAAGGCATGGAACAACCCTGAAATCTTGAATAAGATGTAAAGAGACATTTGTCCATCCTGAAAGGGCATTTGCTTTCATTTGAAATGGATTTCAATGACCTACTCTACCGTAAGCAAAGAATATGATTTTTGTCCATGATAGCTTTTTTTTCCATTCAATGCTATCCCTGCTTTCACTGAGAGCCTAGGTATTCAGAGGACAAGTGAGAAACTCTTCCTTCCTTTGACACAGACTTTCAGGCTTCATGACACGGACACATGTAACAGTTTTGCTGCATAACTAATTACTAATTAATACTTTTAAAAAATTATTATTTCACAGTTTCTTTGTACATAACTCTGAGCTTGCCTTTGTTGGATTCTCTGTTCAGAGTAAGGCAGAAAATGTGCTGCAAAGGCTCTGTTCCACTCTGCAGCTCAGGGTTCTCTTTTAAGCTTGTGTGGCTGTTGGCATAATTCAGTCCCATGGTTATAGGACTGAAGTCCCTACTTTCTTGTGGGCTGTGAGCCAGGGGCCATTCTCAGCTCCTACAACCCATCTATCCTTTACTTCCATGTGGTCCTCTCCACAACACGGCACCTTGATTGTTTGCTGCAGCTTCAAATTTTTCTGACTTCTTTTGTCCTTGACATTGTAGAACCTGTTTAAAAGGGCTCACCTGATAAGCTCAGACCAGCTTATGTCAGGAGAGGGTAGGAATCTTGGGGCCATCTTAGGATTCTGTGTACCGTAGAAATAATACACTATTATGCTTGACTTTGAAATATCTAATGTAATTATTTACTACTTTTTTCCCACAGCCTGGTGAGAGTCAAAGAGGCCCCAGGGGACCATATATACCTGGACCACTTCCTCCTGCTCCTCTACTACCTCATCCTTTTGGCCCAGGATTTGTTCCACCACGTCCTCCTTCATCCCGTGGTCCAGGGAGAATTCCACTACCCTTTCTTCCTCGCCCTTATGACCCAGGTTATGCACAGCCACCTTTCCAACCAAGACCCCGTCCACCTGTAGCTCCATGGTTCCCTGTGCTTCCTCCAGTTTATACTTCTGACACAATTCCTTCATCCCTAATACAAACAAATACAACAGGTGCCAGTACCACTGGGACAGGTGCCACCACCACCACCACTGCTTCTATTACCCAAAATGTGATTTCCAATACTTCTTAGAACCTTCAGGATAAAATCATTTCCATTTTTGGGCCGAGCCCATGGCGCACTCGGGAGAGTGCGGTGCTGGGAGCGCGGCGACGCTCCTGCCGCGGGTTCGGATCCTATGTAGGAAAGGCCGGTGCACTCACTGGCTGAGTACCGGTCACGAAAAAGACAAAAAAAAAAAAAAATCATTTCCATTTTTGAATGAGTGAGATATTTCAAAAGTTCTGAGCTTTTGAGAGAAATAATCTTAGAGAGAAAATGTGAAACAACCCCCAATCATTATATACCAAGAAGTTTAAAATAAAGAGCTGAGCAACAATATGAAGCCTCTACTATTGTCATGAGAGCCATCAGTTTGTCTCCAATTATGTCACTCAAATGAAGATTAGTGTCGCCAGAAACCAAAGAGGTAATTAGGGAAAAATGCAATGAGATAAGCTGGACTTTCAGCTTAGGGTGATGAAGTAAAAAAGGAGGCAAGAAGATATCCTCTTAAATACTGCAACATGTCACACAATTACAAAGCACAAATAACATGTTAATAGTTATTAAATCTAAGGAATCTTAGCCAGCCCCACAGCATGCCCCCTGAAAATTCCTAAGTACTATCTCATCATTACTCACATATAGGCTTTAATGTGAACTGTTAAATTCTAGAGAAGAAACTTCTTTCTAGCAAATCTATGTATGTAACTGATACAGGAGACACAAGTCTTGGAATTTGATATGGAAAATAATTTTGCAAGCTAAGGAAGAGATAGGAGATGGTTTCAGATATCAATAAGAGGCTGATGGTTAGATTTCTAACTATTAATTAAAGTTTTAATCAAAAGTATTACAATATAACTACTTAGAAAATGGCCTCATTTTGTGATGAGAGCTGTATATTTCTATTTTTAACTGTGGCCATATAAAATTGCATTTTTCCTTCAGGACACTTAACTTCCCACATTTCCATCAAACCAAATACTTATAAATTAACACTTCCCAAAGACATTTATAGTGAACCTAAATTTATATGTGCTTAATGCTCTCTTTCATTCCACAGATAACTTTTTAAGAATCTACCATGACACAGGAACTGTTCTGTTTCCTCTAGTAGCTGAGCAAACAGCAATAAAGAAGGCAATCAAGTTGCTGTCCTCATGAAACTCACATTCTAGTGAGACATAAAAAATAGCACACACATAAATAAAATTTAAGACATGGGAAGGCTTTGAAAAATAATAAAGAAGGTGTAGGGAGATGCCAAATAGTGACGATTGCTTATTTATATAGGATATTCAGGGAAAACATCTCTGATAAGTGATTTTTTAGGAAAGACCTGAAGAATGTTAAGAAACAAATGATCTAGACAAAGTATTCAAGGCAGAAGGGATCAAACACATAAAAATCTGAAGCAGCAATGGATTTTGTGTGCAGGAGGATCTGAAGAACGTTAATGTGGCTCACACTCAGTGAGAAAGGAGGAGAGTGAAAGGAGATAACATCAAGAAGGCAGAGACAGAACACATCATAAAGGGCTTTGGATTCTGGACTTTATTCTACATGTTACCAAAAGATGTAGCAGGTTTAAATGAGGGGATAACATTACATGATTAATATTTTCAAAAGTTCATCACCATGGCTGCTCTATGGATACCAGTCTGTTAGGAGAGCAAGAGTGGAGGCTATTTCAGGAGTCAGTGAGAGAGGTGGTTACTTAGACTAGGGTCAGATTAATAAAGATGGGAAGACGTAATCAGACGTAGGATACAGCCTAAAAGTATATTCAAAAGTATTTGATGATGTGTTAGATCTTGGGATTGAGGAAAAGAAATACGGTCATACGTCACTGAATGACAGGGATATGTTCTGAGAAATGAGTCCTTCGGCGATTCCATCCTTGTGGGAACATCATAGAGTGTTCTTACACAAACCTAGATGGGATAGCCTGCCACATTCCTAGGCTTCATGATATAGCCTATTCCTCTGACCACCATCATATATGTGGTCCATTGTTGACCAAAACGCCATTATGTGGTGCATGACTGTAATCTAAAAATAACTCTGATAATGTTGGCTTAAGCAACTGTGTGAATAATGGTGTCATTTAGTGAAACAGAAAAGACTGAGAAAAGATCAAGGTGTAAGGATTTGGAGTATCGTAAATTCTGCTCTGGACATGTTAAGATTCAGTTATCTATTTAACTTCTGTATAATTTTTGTGTTGCTGTCATACCATATTACCACAAATTTAGCAGCTTAAAACAGCCCAAATTTATTATCTCACAATTGTATAGGTCAGAAATCCAGGTATTGGTATGGCTCATCTAGTTCCTCTGCTTATAGTCTGACAAGGTTGAAATAAGGTATAAGTAGGACCTTTTTTGAAAGCTTTGGAGGGAATCTGTTTTGAGGCTCATTCATCTCTCCTATGCATATCTTCTTGATTCCTCTTCTGCCACATCTCTCTGACTCCAGTCAGGGAAGTTTATCAGTTTTTAAGATAAATTTCCATCTACTGGTTATTTAATAAAAGACAGAATAGAGTAGACAGAGAGTTTAGTGCTTCGATTGGGAATTTAAAGCAATGCAGTTGTTGGTAATGCAATGTCTAAGGGATTACCATGAGAGTGGTTGAGATAAAAGAAAACAATGCTGACCTTTGAAATCCAAATGCTGGCAATAAGGAGGTGAAGGAATTGAGAGGCCATGGCATAGGACAATCATTTACAGGGATGTTGAAGTCACCAAAAGTGATAATGAAGGGGCAGTGGAGAAGAAGACAGTGACTGAAGTGCTAAACTCTTTTATAAATGACAAGCAGTGACTGTGTGACAAGAAAATTACTGCAATGAAGTGTAGTGAGGGAGTATGGTGTTCTGGAAGCCTCTTCAAAGCTGCGGTGATGGAGAAGAGAAGAGATACACCTGGAAATAGCAAAGAAGGCAAGGTCATCGACCTGAATCCAAAGCCCTGTGGAACAGTGTCTGGGGAAAACGCAGCCACCTCTACTGAGTACTCTGTAGAAGCAGTGTTCTTGTGATAAAGACAGGTTTTGAGTTTTGTAATATGTTACCGCAAAGACTCAGAAAAGAAACTGACAATGTAGAGAATCATGCTGATGAATTTTCATGAGTTCTAGAAAGCACAGTTGATGTTTGTGAAATAGGGGAAAGATGAAAGATTGGAGCAGACTAGACAATGACATACCCTCTGGCAAAGAGAGTCTGGGTATAGGTGGATATCTAAAAGGTTTGGAATGCTGGAGGAGTAAGACAAACAAATGTAAGACAGGACAAGATGAGTCCTTATGGTCTCTTAGGCAAGGGAGGTCTATCCATTGTAATTATATCTTCCTATTCAGAATTGTTCTGTCAGGGTGAGGAGGTCTTAACAAAAGCACACAAAACTCAGGAAGACTTCACTTCAATGTTTTCTTAATTCTTTTAATATTATTAACTGACCTCCATGTACCAAGAACTGTTATATTACCCGGAATAAATAACAGATCAAAAAAGACTGAGATCTTTGCCCTCCTGAGTCTTAGAGAATGTCAAGGAGAAGATTGTTTTTTTCTTTTTTCTTTTTTTTTTTCCTGTCAATATCATGAACAATTGTTATTAACTCAGTTTCTCCTTGATATTATTTGGTTAGCAAATCCTTAAATTACCTACATATTTGCTTTACAAGTTTTGGTGACTACAGAGACAGAAATACCTGTGGATTATTACAACATCTTTAAACAAACCCACTTATCAAAAGCATCTTGGAATTCATTAAAAATTCATTTGATTAAAATTGTAATATCACCAAAAAAAGGAAGATACAAGAAATTCCAATCTATATGTAGTTGGGAAAATATTATATTTTAATAATTCATAATTCTCAGTTTCTGCATTTCTCTTAGAAAGTATCACAAGTTCCGTGTAGGTCATGGACATGACAAGACAATGGGAGCCGAGTTCCTTTAACATCAGGCAAATGCATGCCTAAAGCACTTTCAACCACTCACTGGCATAAGAGGAGGACAGGAAACACTAATAGCGAGAAGGGTCAATAGATAACAGGTTTATTGGAAGGGGAGAATTATTACAGTGAGCTGGAAAAGTAAAACTAGGGTGGCAGAGGGTTTACTGTTTTGAAATTCAGAATTTAGAGGCCATACAGAACCAGTATCTGTAATTTGCTGCTTTCTCAAATGCTCTGTCTCCAGATACTAACATTTTGATTGTTTTTTATTTTTTTATCATACACATATACACACACATCTGCAACCACCACCTTCTCATTTGCAGCCATTTAACCACTAGATGTAACATTATCCCCATCCTATTGTAAGCAGGTATACTGACAAGAAAGCTCCTTCATCAAAAATCACCTCTTCTTAAAGTGTTTGTCTTACAAAGTGCCTGCACCAACATATCTCTGCTGCTGCTCCAAGTCCCTTTACAATAGCTAAACAATTTTGTCAAGTCCATTTTAATCTTTCATTCAGTAAATGTGCATTAAGAATGCACTGTGTATGAGAAGTTTACAGTAAACTGTGTGTATAAAGTTAAACAGACACAATCCCTACCCTCAAATTTTGTATTGATTCTTCCAGGTCTGGCAACATGTCTTCAAGTTTTCTTACTTTTTGCTCAAATAAGGAGACAACTTTAACAAAAAAATAAATGAATCCACATCTCTCTCCCACATGGCCTATAGGAAAATGAAATTAATCTTGGGGATCAAGTGATTTGCAAGTCACTCCCTTAATTACATTTGCCTACTTAGCATTCTGAGTCCCTGCTACTAACTTTCCTCCCAGTCTTGTGTTTCCTAATTCTTATTAGCCACAATCTCCACTCAGCGACAGAGCTCTCCCTTCACAGTGTGCCTCATCACTCTCATGCTTCCCTCCCATTGTTCCCCAGACAACTGTCTGTCTACCTAATACTGTATCAGCCCCTTCTACCACATGTTCTATGAGCAAGTCTCCCTCTGTCTTGAAATTTTCCCTCAAGTCATAAACGAACTATACCTGGCTTCTTCTTGACGATAGCACATGCAACCTCTCCTTTAAAAACTATTTATTTCACTCACTATAATTATGTATCTCCAGGAAATTTTGCTTGCTACCCTAACCACATCCAGATCCTTCCACTACTGTCTTCATTTAATAATTTATTCTCTTTTCACAGTCACTTATCAACTACATTTTCTCACCTAAGTCACAAACCAAACTCTAGGACATGTTCCCATCTTTCTCAGCCAGTGTTAAACCCTGACCCATTGTCTTCTTTCTATGCCTGCTTCAGTCACATTCCCCACCACCAAGTTTTCATCCCTCCTGAGTTCTAGTTTCAGAGTTTCTGATCATGTGACCTTCCATAACCCCCCAATATCACTTAAGCCAATCACCAGAAGACTTTTTCCTTAGTTACAAACATCCCATTCCTTCTTCTCAAACCTGAGTCTCTAGAACCTTCTTCTGTGACCAATATTCCTATTTTTCCAAATTTCTCCCCCCTCCCCCCATCTATTAAATAACCTCTACAGCCTCAGCAGGAGTTTAATATTCTACTGGTTTCCTGGTCTGTAATTACCATCTCGAGTTCACTTGCTTCCATTTTCTGCCTGGATCCTAATGTTGAAAAAGTCACATAGTTACAGATCTTACTCAGTAAATATTTTCCAGTTAATAATAATAATAATAATAAGTGAATATATAGATATAAAACATTTAATAACAATAACTATCAACTATTGTAAGCCAACTACATGCTTGAAACTGACAAGGCAAAATATGGATGGATGAATAGATGGATATATGATAGACAAATATAGATTAGATATAGGTATGTCAACTATTCTACAATACATTTATTAGCATTTTCCATTTTTAAGATGAGGCTCGGAGAACTAAAGCAACTTCACTGAGAATAAGCATCTAATTAGTGGCAGAGCCAGGTTTTCAACTCAAGCAGATCCAAATCTGATACCCATATTCACTGCACAATGCCTGCAATTTCTAACATTCCCACATTGATTTTTATGTCACAAACAAATCCTACTGTCTACTTTCTCTGCTCTCACTCCAATGTCAACAAACACTGCTGAGGAAAATCATGAACCTATGCTCTCTGGACAGGTTACACATTCCTGCCATTTACTACAATAAGCTCACTTTATCACTCCCTCTCCTCTATACTGTGAACAGCCTGAGAACAAAAGTATAGATTGCTCATCTTTATAAATGTGCAAATTAAGGGTCAGATATTTTGCAAATGAAAATAAACTTACACCCTGAGCCAGGATGAAATAACAATGTAAAGAAGACACCACATACACCATTCCTCTTACTCCACCACATGTCAGTTAAGTATACAGGATTTTTCTAAGTCTATTCACAAGGATAAAGTGATCTCACCTAGATCCCTGTTAGGTGCTCCTAATTTTATTTATTTATGGTGCTGCTTTGTAGTGTTTACTTCATGATGGCAGCCTTCTGAGGGTTATGTTTTACTGTGATGTCATCCATCACCACCAGTTCCAGACAATATGGATGTAGCAACACCAAGATGAATGGGACTTCAGAATATTTACCATGTGCCCATGGGGGCCAAGTTGAAGTTTAGGAATCTTATCCTTTGATAGTTGGCTTAAGAAATCCACAAATATTCAGGAAATCCTATATGAATATAAACTAAAGGAACACTCATAGAATATTTATTCTAAAGAATCATTTTGAAAGAATCTCAAATCTCTTGGAGAATTCCTAAAGTGAGGAAAGGAGTTTAATTGTCAAAAAAAATTCAGATTATAGCAGGAACCCTAAGGTGTCAGGGGAAAATCCATTTCCTTCTTCTTTCTGGACACACAGCTAGAATACATTTCCCAGCCTGACTTACAATTACGAGTGGCCATGTGCTGAATTTCAGTCAATGAACGGGAGCAGAAAGTGATATGTGCCACTTCTAAACTCAGCCATAAAACCCTCTAACATGTTCCTTCATGATCTGTCCCCCTTCCTGCTGTTAGAATGAGGATCCCCAGGGCAACCTTTAACATGACATGTTGATGATAAGAGAGCTACCACCATACTTGTATTCTAAGTGACTGGATATAAACAAGCCTCCCTAAACTTAACACTGACAACCTATGATTTCAATAGAACATTACCTGAGCAAGAAATTGATTTCTGTTGGTTTGAGCTATTACGTTTTGGGTATATTTTTTTCTGCAGCCTTGCATAGACTAAAAAATAAATTGGTGCCTTACTTTAAAGTAGGATACTACATTAACAAAGAGAGACAGAAAAAGAGATGGAGAGAGAGAGAAACTAAGCAACAGTTCAGCAACCAACTGGTGGATTGTTATAAATATGGAAATAATAGGAGGAAAAGAATGAGAGCATATTATGCAGCAACAGTGTTTAGGAAAAATTTTGACCTTCGTTAATTTGGAAGACAGTGTGTCTCCTGAGCCTGTAAAGGAAGTGGTTGGAAAAAGAGTTTTCTTTCCCTGCCTCCTTGGAAACATTTATAGAGAGAGCCAGACAATTTATTTTTCACATATGTTTTCCTCATATTTTGTAGTTTTCTATAAAGTCTTTTCTAAATACATTGCAAGTGTATAGATAGATTGATGATAGATCAATACATAGTTACATAGATAAGTGAATAGATCCTATAATGCATACATAATTTTCAGAATCCTCTTGGTTGTTTAGTGGGTAATCATAACAAAAAAAAGTATTAATAATCGATTACTCTCTGCCCACTGAAGATTATGAAGGGGCCTTATGTCTTTACATCAGGGAATTTGTTTCCCCCCCAGGACAGGAAAGAGTTCTGATGACATATAATTGAGTAAAATTAGATAGTGCAGGACTGGATAGAATAGAATGGAATGGAATGGTATGGAATTAGATGATACTAATGGAATGGAACAAAACTGAGTGCATTGCACTTCACAGACCCTTGCTCTGATAAAATAGGTTCATGTGTGTGCATATAGGGCCATGCTATTCAATGTATTTTTTACTGTTATTCACAATCATAAATTTTTAAATACTTATTTAGGATATTAGAAAGAATGTTACTTTAATATTCTTCCATTGACTATGCTGACTAAAAAGAGGAGGGACAAACAGAGAGCTGACGGATTTTGGGAAAGTCAAAGGATTAATGAGCTGGTGTTCCTGGTAGAAACAGTTGAACATGTAAGCCTGAAAGAAAGGCAGTTTTGGTCCCAGAGTGAGATGTGTGAACAAGTGATTTAGAAATGGAATATATTAGAGTAATAGCAATCAAACATGTGACTGTGGCAATGAATAGCTGAAGTAAAGAAGAAAAGGTCATTGGAGATGAGAAGATCACAGATAAGAGGACATTGGCATGGGATGGAACACCCAATTGAATATTTAAGTCACCCAGGATAACTTTAGGCAACTAACAGTACCACTGACAAATGAAATGAGGAAGGGTGACTGCACAAGTAGAAAGTTGGGGTGTAGAACTAAATGGATTAGCCTCAAAGGAGCATCGCTACATGAAGGGATGAGGAGAAATATTTGCCCACCACGATTTCTTAGCTTTGATTAGCAGCACCCTGGCTTTGAGGAACTAACAAAAGATACCACACTTATAAGTGTTATATTGCTGTAGTTTAGGATGACCGTAGTAGTCCTGTAAAAACATTCCTCTACTCTGAGCATCTAAAATAGCCAGTCGTGGCTCATTAACTACCTCAGATTTCCATGCAATCCATATATGATTAAGTTTTCTCTGAACTGTGGTTTTCCAAACACACTCAGAACTGTTCCTCATGACCATACACATCCCAGGTTCAGAATAACTGGGACATAGGAAGCTGTGCCTGGAGTTCACCAAATCTTCACCAAGCTATTGCCAAGTATGCTGTATTGTTACCTGTTCTGTATGCTATCTAAGTAAATGCTAAGTAAGCTTGGTGCTTGATGAAGAATATTTTGTCTTATGAGTTTGAACATCATCTTGAACCCAAGCCCATTGGTGCTACTAGAGCAGAGCTGGTGTTGCAGCCAGTGAGTCCCTGCATCAGTCATGGCCTTGTTAGGAGACAGAGATAATGCCAGTTATTTTTAATAGAGAGCATTTAATATCAACTGTCATCACCTAGGCATTAAGAATTGTTAACTTGGTAACTGAAAAGGCAAAATGAGAACACTAAGGCATCACAGAGGTAGCAAATGCAGGAAAAGGCTAACGCTCCTAGGGCTGAGGGAAGAAAGGTAAGTACTGGAATTTTAAAAATTTAGAAAGTTGCAGTAAGGGTCCCACAGTATGAACTCTATAAAAAAGCAGAACATCTTGGCTGGTGCTGGTCTCTCTGGGTGTAGAAAAAGGGTCCTTTTGTTCCAAGACTTAATCCAGGAGTGGGAAATGCTGCTCCTAGCATCTCTGAGAGGATTTAATAAGGCTGTTTCTGCAAGTGTTAGGAAAAATCACAAAATGAGTTTGATACTGACCAACATTCTTCATCTAATCAGTTAACTCAATCCTCATTCCAGAAGTATCTAAATCCTCAGTAGTCCTACATTATCTTGGTTGTTGTGGTTTCCCCTTAACTTTTAATATTGGACATGGGCATATTAAGTGATGTCCCAAAGAATCCTCTGGATTCCAGATATAGTATTCACTGTTTTCATTTTTTAGCATCAACCCAATTTCCCCCGGAGTAATCAGGATCAATCATCCCAACCAGTAGCAAAACCCCCTTATTTGTCTTTGTTCAGTAACATGAAAAGACCAAAATGTCCTAATAGATACATTCATTCCTTGTTAACCAAGACCTCCAAACCAGCATAGCTCAAAGTTGCAGAGACAAGAAGCAAAAATCCTGTAGGTAAGCTATTAACTGTAATAGTAAGAAGATCCTTGATCCCTGATCCCATGAGAAAGCTGGATGCATATGTCGGTCACTGAGTCAAAGCACATACTGCATCCTGTAAAATAGAATCCCATTCTTGAGGAGTGTATACTCCCAACTGTCATCACAAAGTCTCCAGCAGGCCACTCCACTGTTGTATTAGGCTGGCTGCTTCAATGTGTTAAAATATGTGGTAAGAAGAGTGAACTCCACTTGCATGAGCTCATCACCATATTCTTTGCTGTTAACTGAATTTCATGATCAGAAAAATGTCATGATAGAACACTGTTAGTGAGTATAGCATTCTATGAGCCCATGGATTGTGGTTATAGCAGAATTATCAAGGTGAGAAAGACAAATTCACATCCAGGGGAATGTGTCTATTCCATTACAGGCAAGTTTCCTTCTCCTCTATGATGGATGGAGTAAAATTTCATCAACTTGACATTAGATGTCCAGGAGATGTTTTTCAAAAAGTCATTGGTTATTTGCAAAAGAGGGAATAGATTTACTTCAAAACTCTAGGTCTCACTGTAATTCTCCTATTTTTACTTGCCAGAGGATTCATACAATTTTCCCGTTTACCACAGGTACTTTGATTATCACCATATCTGCTCAGTCGCAAAGCCCAAATTAAAGTACTGCTGGGACTGCACCTGGACTTGTTGTAGAACCTCCTTTTGCATTGATCCCCACTCAAAACTGGCAGCTGTATGTGTTACTCAGTAAATTGAGATTGGGGCACCTCACTCAAATGTTCTCTCCAAAATCCAAAAAGCCCCAATAACGTTTGTACCAGAAAACATGGAATGACATTATTAAAACATCAAAAGAAAGTAACTGGAAATTTAGAATCTAAAATTACATACTCAGTGAAAATATCCATCAAAAAGGAAAAAAAATAAACATATATTCAGACACAAAAACTGAGAGAATTTGTCTTGAGTTGACCCACAATGAAAGAAATACAAAACAGAGATAGTCAAGAAGAATGTGTTCCCAGATGGAAACATGAAATGCAGAAAGAAATGAAAAGAACTGGAAAGGATAATCACGTGGGTAAATCTAAAAATATAATGATTATTTTTAAAATATTAATGACATGCAGTTTAATATATATGTAGAACCAGAATTCATTACAATAACAGCATAAAAGGTAAAAGTAAGTAAATTGAGTTAATTGTCTTAAGGGCCTTGCTTGTCCTGTCTGGAAAATAATTAAAGTACTAATTTAAGATAGATTTTAATAAATCAAGAATGCATGTTTTGGTCTCTAGGATAATCACTAAAATAATAATTAAAATGTATTTTAAGCTAATAGAAGGAAATTAAATATGAGTAAGCTATTGGTTTAATCCTAAATAAGGAAAATAAGAAAAAAAAGAAAATATAACAGATGAGATACATAGAAAACAAATAGTAAGATGATAAATCTAAATACAAAGACATCAGTACTTTACATTAAATTTAAGAAGACAGGATTTTCTAATAAAAAACAAAGATTGTCCAACTATTTTTAAAATTTTATACTTCCTATCAGAGATTCTCCTTAAACATAAAGACACAGAGTGACTGAAAGAAAAGAATGGAAAAAAAGTAAACCTTGAAAACACTATCCAAAAGGAAGCTCAGATAGTTATAATATTAATAGGCAAAATAGATTTAGAGACAAAAAGTATTGCTTGAGATAACGCACATTGTATAATACAAGAGAATCGACAGTAAGCTTACAATTTTAAACTTGTTGTAAAACATAGCCTCTAAGTATATAATGCAAGAACTGACACACTAAAGAGAGAAAAGAGATACTAAAACAGGTGAGAAAATATAAATCACTGCCTTCAGTGCTGCTAGACACAGATTTATTAGAAAAAAATTTTTATCTGCTGGATAATTTCATTCACCAACCACAGTGAAACTACACCGGCAACTCGAATTTTCTGTAACAAACAGCAATTGTTACTTTAAGTATTACTCTAGAAAGTATCTCGTCAAGATCTTGTAAAGCCGTGCTTTCATTAAAATTTCTCTCAAGTAATGGTTTTCGGTTTTGAAAGAAGTGTGCTTCTGACATTCTAATCCTTTGTTGTCTGTGATCCATGCAGAAATTATTTCACTTTTGACAATGTTCATCCTTAAGCCCTTCACAGCCAATGATCCATTGCAACTATAAATCACGCCTTGTACTTAACACACTTGATTGAAACTATACCTGGGAATCAAAACAATTTACAACAATTTACACAATTTACAAGGAAGAAAACTTGTTTATCTTTTTCACAAAATGAACATGTTACCAGAGAAAATAACAATTCAGGAAGTGTCCAGTATTAACTTAAAAGATTTCCTGGGCCCAAGGTCCAGGCTTTGATCTCTGTACTAGCCAGCTGCTGGGGGGAAAACTTTTTCCTTGGTGACATATAGCAACAGAATTGCATGAAACATAATTAGCAAACCGGCAAACTGTACATGAGTTCGAGTGGTCAATTTGTTGTCATTTGCAAAGATACAAGGCAAAGAAAACTTGGTAGTTTAGTATTGATTCCAACTTAATTCTCCCATCACCACCAAAAGCTTTAAATTCACCTTTTAAATTTAAATATGTTTTACCTCTTAATTACTAGAGATTAATCCTATCAGAATATTTTAAAAATTGAATGAGGGAAGAAAGGAATTCCTACTGAAAGACTAGCATTTGCTAATAACATGGGTCAGACTTTTATATGTCCTATTTCATTTAATCCTACTAATAATTTTAAGAGCCAGAATTATTACTCTCATTTTGTAAATGACAGTGTTGAAGCACATTGTGATTAAGTATCTGGCCATAAAAAACACAGCTATTAAGAAGGGATTAAAGTACAGCTACCTGACGTGAATCCCATACACAATGACTAAACTACCCTGTAACAAAAGACTTACATTTTATTGACTGCAACTCACAGAAGATATGTATTTTACATAATAACCCAGCATACGCACATGTATAACCATAAAATATTTCCTGAAAAATGCTTACATGTAATAAAATCTGATTTTTTTTCTATTTTGCTCTATCCTTTAAATTGTGTTTGCTACTCACTAAATTGATTTCACAAATTACTGATGAGTTGCATCTAAACTTCGATAAGCACTATTATAAGAAAAGCATATTGATTACTTAAGTGGTTGGAAATCAGTTGGATTTGGGAGACAAAATAGCACAATGGGGAAAAAATCAAGCTCTGAAATACGACAAATTTAAGATCAATTCCTAGTTACTTGACTCCTCTATGATTTATTATCTAATCAGTAAACTGGCAATAATATCATGAATTGCAAAGGATTGTTGTAAGGATTAAGTGAACTAACAATCTACATGAAGTGATTAGGACAAATTTTAGGACATGGTAAAAACTAAACAAATTGTAACCATAAGAGAATAAAGCATAACATCTTCCAGCATGGGGCAATTTTCTCTCAACTGAATAAATTTTATCTAATATGGGTAAATCTCTCAGTACCTGGATTCATCTTAAACAAAAAATAGTCTAATTTATTATATTCTTTTGCCATAAATTTAAAATAGATTGTGTGATTTTTTCCATAGCTACCATCTTTGCTAGGCTAACGTACATTATATCCATTTATCTTGTTCACATAATGGTGGTAACACCACAGAACCCAAAATATATTGGAGTGTTTTGTTGTCCTTTAAGTAGTCCAACTATTCATTAGCTTCAGAAAAATGTATTAGTCATTTCCATATATTTAAGTAGCTCAAATGCCTGTGTATGTTACCTTTAAATAAAATTACACATCTAGGAAAGAAATAGTGAATTAAGATTAAAAAACTATAAGGGCTCTGTTTCCTAATTCTTTCTTTCCCACCACTAGATCTTTCCTGTCGTTTCCAAAATTGAGACAAAGCATTTATTTCAACTTCCTCCTTTTTCCATTCTTCAAATTCCTTCTTTCCTAATAAGCTTCTTCCCATATAAGCCAGTTCTGATACCTATGTCTAGGAAACTCTATAATCTACACCATTTTATAGCCGTGGTTCTCAAACAATGTTTAACTTTGTAATAACTTGTGGAGTTTTTAAATTCTTTTGCCTATCTTTCTGCCGCATAACTTCTGATAAATTGATCTGGAGTAAAGTTTGAGAACTGGGATTTTTAAAAGCTCACCAGATCATTATAATATGTAGTCAAGTTTGAAAACCACTGTACCCCAGCATTCTGCATGTTCTCCCAAGCCCTGATAGACAGTGCAATCACTGTTCTATGAATGAAGCTGCCAAATTGGCAACTATAACTGTTATTTTTTTGGTTTCAGTTAAGAATATCAATACAGAAGATTACATTCTCTCAACCTTTCTCTTAACTCCAATAGAAATCCAGACAGAGGTATTTAAGAAGGAAGATTTTTCTGTGAAAGTTCTTTTTCTTCTTGGATTTCCAAAGTGTGGCTACCTAAATTGAGTATCTGACAAGAGTAAGATTAAGCAATAGCTTTTTCCAAAGAAGAATCTTCTACAAAGGTAAGTATTTAGAAGTATAAATGTAAAGATTTTGTCTTTGGAGTTCTAACTTTTGCTCATATTATCAAGCATACCATTCCCATGAATTTTAATAAAAATAGTCATGCTACCTAAAAATCTCAGATGTCTTTTTTAAAAGTAATGTAAGTGGTTAAGCTTGCCAAATATTTTAAATTTCTGAAAAACTGTGTCAAGAGCATTATGTTAATTAGTTGCACAATTTACATGTAATTTCATAATCTATTGACTTTTCTCCTGATACATTTGAATGGTCTCTGAAGTCAGTCATGAGTAGAAGAGCCTTAAAGATGTACATACAGATAGATTTGCATTCATGTTGTTCTCATATGAGTTGATATTTTTATGTATTTTAAAGCTGCCTTTAAGAGAGCATGTCAGAACAAGCAATTTTAAGGGGATAGCTGCATGCATTTACAACTATAGAATCCATGGACCGATCTTCCTGTGTCACTTTTTTTTTTTTTTTAATTTATTTTATTTATTTATTTTTTTTTTATTTTTTTTAAGTTTTATTTTGTCGATATACATTGTGGCTGATTATTGCTCCCCATCACCAAAACCTCCCTCCCTTCTCCCTCCCCCCTCCCCCCCAACAATGTCCTTTCTGTTTGCTTGTTGTATCAACTTCAAGTAGTTGTGGTTGTTATATCTTCTTCCCCCCCCCCGGTTTGTGTGTGTGTGTGTGTGTGTGTGTGTGTGTGTGTGTGTGAATTTATATATTAATTTTTAGCTCCCACCAATCAGTGAGAACATGTGGTATTTCTCTTTCTGTGCCTGACTTGTTTCACTTAATATAATTCTCTCAAGGTCCATCCATGTTGTTGCAAATGGCAGTATTTCATTCGTTTTTATAGCTGAGTAGTATTCCATTGTGTAGATGTACCACATTTTCCGTATCCACTCATCTGATGATGGACATTTGGCTGTGTCACTTTCAAGGCTAGTACAGATGACAGACACCACACTGCCCCCAAGACAACATGTCAGCATGATGGTGCATGAACTTTGCCTTCCTAGAACACAGATTGCCATGTACTTGTGATACACTGCTAAAAATTATAATCAAATTAAGGGCAAAACCTCTTTTTCCTAATTCACACCCTGATGGACCATAATTGGTTTGGGGGACTGACTTGGAAAAAAATATATTAAGGCAGTAATGCTTCAGTAGAATGATGTTAAAGAAAGGATACACATTGCACAACTATTTTTCCTCAGATAAGTGTAACAACAATAATAATAACAATATAATAATTGTATTAAGGAGCTATTTTTTTAAATAGTCCAGTTACATTGACAATATCCAGGTCACAAATTTGGATACTACAGAAATCTGTAAGTTTGACCAATTTTAAGCAAACATACCAAAAGTATCCCTAAATGAGTTCTGTTCCTCCAAAGCAGTCACCATCAGATTTAATGAGGGCTTTCCAAAAATGCTTTTATTTTTTAAATGAACTTTTGAAAACTTATCTGGAGATTATCTTTTATAAAATAAAACAAATACCGTCATTTTGTTATAAAATATCAAACATAACAATATTGCTATGCAAATATGCTGCTTCCTTTCCCCAAAATGTCAAACACACCTTTGAAAGATTGTAGTGCTATTTCTTCATTATATTATATAACAAATATTAGAATCCTTTATGAATTTTTATTTTAAGTTTTAAAAAATACCACTGATCAATTTGACTAACCATGGATTATTATTGGCCTGCTTTCAGGAGCAACATTAAAAAATGAAAAAAATAACTTTCATCTTGGGCTTGTTGGCTCTTATTTCTCTTTTCACGGTAAGTTACCTCAATCCTAAATGTCATTGATATGTTTCTTATTAATCACAACTTTGAAGAAAGTTTTGATATCAGTGATGATGCCTTCCATTATACAAAGTGTCAAGCTGTTGATCAGTACAAACTTGTTCTTACTTTTCTTTTTCTTCTTCATGTGTATATGACTAACCGTCTTGTCAGCAATTGTGGGCATGAAGGGACAGTGGACTGGTATGAGGACAGAGGGCAGGTAGCATCTGGAAAAGCTGTCTCTAATCCAGGAACATCTCTTTTTCTTTTTCAAAAGAACTACAATCAAACTTTCAGAAAAATATATATATAATTTAAGCTAACTACAGGTTTTAAGGCTACTTGAAATAATATAAATTTGGAACTTCATGATAAATTTTCTAAAAGGAAAACATGATATCAGGATTACTCATTGTGTAACAGTTTTCACTGAAAATATTTGTAAAGGCTTTAAAGTTAGAAAGCCTTTCTGACTCCTGAAAATACATTGGTTATAGTTAAAATGTTTCTATTAATTGACTGAAAAGTAAAGTCCTATCCACTTGAAAGAAAATAAAAACAGGAAAAGGTCATTCACTCAAGAAACATTCATGTTAATTTAACCTTTTGATAAGGATTTGATTAAGGAGATCCAAAAAATATAATGCAAAGTAATAAATGATAAGCACCACCACCAAAAACATCAATAGAATAATATGAACCTTAAAGAAAGAATAGTGTCTGTAGTGTATGTTGGTTGGGGTTAGAGGGGAGAGAGAGGACTCACAATTTTTTTCACTTCTTAATAATTATTGACAATCCACTTTGTGCTAGACCTAATGCTGGATGACACAGAAACACCAACATTGAATTCAAAATTGGGCTCTTCATAAATTGGGTCTTCATTTCATAGCACCTGCCTAAGAGAGCCTATAAGATTTGTATAAGATTTGTATAAATATGTTTGGACAAATTGTTTATTTTCTCTGAAGTAGAAGTGTTTCATTCCGTAAAATATTTACAGCAAAAGTACCTGGTCCACTTATTAAGAATGTACATTTCTAGACCCTATTACAGATCGGGGGGGGATGGGGCAGGGAATCTGGTCTTGGGGCCTGGGAAGCTGAATTTTAGGGGATTTTTATGCATGTTAAAGTCTGAGACCATTTGAATAGATTTTCTTGAAATTAACTTCTTGTACTATTGAATAATAATTGCATGAGGTATATAAAGAGAGGTTTTAAGGTAAACTGAACTGAAATCAATGCATCAAGTGAAAAAGCCTAAGTCAATGATTACAATTAATTATCAAATATACCATGCTAGAATAAACCACTTTTTGTACCGTTCCCCCAAACATTATGACAAATGTGACTCTCTGATCACATTAATAAACGTTGGTTCAGACTTTACAAAAATGTTAATAGATTAGAAGATAAAGAGAGTCCTATGGACAATTAAACTTGGGAAAGCTGGGTAAATGGAATACAGCTTTGTTTACTAGAGTGTTTTTCAGAGACAATAATAGAGAAAATGCTATCTTTGTTCCTCTGCCTACAACCCTCTGTTTCACACTAAAGATAGACAAATTTTGAGGAGCCTTATACAAAGCATCTGTCTCGAGAATTCTTATGAATTAATAGTACATTTTTATTTCAGAAGGTTGAACTGCAAGACAAATGCATCTTAAAACAAATTCTTTTCTAATGTGAAAGATTATGGAATCCCATTTATATGAGAAGAGAATTCCATGTCCTAAAAGACATTAACTTAGTACACAAGTTTTTCTCATATCAGAATTAAATATTCTTGGATGTAAGAAAATAGCAACCTTAAAATAATTATTGATAATTATTAAAATTACTCTAGAATCAATTTCTTCCTATGTTTATTGCCTCATGGACAGAAGTCATTAGCCTAAATCTTAACAGCAGTTTTAGTTGTTAGCCTAATTAAAGGAATTTTATTTGACTTAGCATCTAGAACTTTCAGTATATCAGAGAAGATTATGTTTTATGAGATTGGGCTATCTAAGATTTAAATAGAAAGTAAAATTTCATGTTAATATACTCGTATTACAATGTATCATGGAGTATAGTCTCACCTCTCAACTTCATGAAAACCCTGGAAGGCCAGACAACTATTTGGGATGCTCCAATAGATAGCACAAAGCTGGACATGAGGTATGCCCTCAGTAAGTACTAGTAGAATGAAAGAATGAGTAATTGAGCTTCTGTGTAGCTGACTTCCAGGAATAACAAATAGGTTTCATATTCTTGCCTGTTAACTCATGCCATTTTATAGAGTGTCTGAAGTACAACATGGGGATGGATTATGGACCAAGAAAAAGTTCAAAAATAAAGGGTCTCTGCTATGCTCACAGGATAGATAAGGGCAGCATTTTTGTCAACATCTGTCATCCTTAACACAGAGAATCCTTTTTTACAGCACAATCTGTCTGCGATCTGACCACTGCTCTGGTTAAGCTGTAAGTCTGGCAGTTTCTAACCCTTAAGAATAAGAAGTAGAAGGTTTTTTTTAAAAAGTAAGAAGAGTAAAAGAAGTTTTTTATAAAAAAGGAACAAATAAAATAGCATATAAAAAGAACTATAGCAAAAGAATTACCAAATTACCAAAAGCAAAACTCTTAATTGGAACTAAACTGATAAGAAGTTATCAAATAACCTAGGCCAGCCAGTATTTTTCAAAACTCTACAAACTCCAAAAACTCTAACAGGCACGCAAATGACCTGGGGATTTCACAGAACTGCAGATTCTGATCCAGTATCGTCTGCATGGGCCCCAAGACTCCACATTTCTAACAGGCTATCAGGTCATGCTGGTGCTGATGCTGCTGGTCAGCAAGTAACATTTTGGATAGCAAGGCCCTGGGCAACTGAAGCCATAACACCAAAAAGAGTAAAATTGAGAACTTATTAAGGGTTTGTACAAATGCTGGAGTTCACCTCAAATGTCTTCATGGGAAGAGACTTATGCTCCTTGCCTTGAGCATGGAAGGAACTGGCAGAATGAAATCAGGTAAGGGAAATTTCTGCTTATCACCAACTTATGTAATTCATTCACCCCAAAATATTTATTGAGCACCTGCTGTATACCAGACACTATTGTAGATGTTGGGTAAATAGCAGTGGGAAAAAAAAGAAAAAAGTTACTAATCTCATGGAACTTATACTCTTAGGGAAGACAAGCCATAAACAAATAACTGTAATGCAAGCAAGGGAAGAAAGACTGCTTGGTGGGGTGGGGAGTGGAACAGGGCTACAACTTTAGATAGGGTAGCCTAATAGAAAATGACATTTTATTAGAGACCCGAAAGATGGAAATGCCAATCATGCAAGCAGAGGAAAGACGAAGTCCAAAGTCTGGAGTAAGTTATATACCTGCACATGTGAGGAACAAGGAGGCTAGTGCGGCAGGTACAGGGGAGAGGGGAAGAGAGGAATTGGAGGTGAAACCAGAGAGGTGGAGGAGGGTTAGATTGCATAAAGTTTCATAGGCCTTCATAGATACTTAGTTTACACTGAGAAATATGGAGAACTTTAGTACATAAAGTCACTTCAAACAAATATTCTCTTCCAACACACTCTTACATTCCATCATCCATAATGGCTTGTGAAAAAATGAAACTTCTGAAATATATGAACAGCATCCATAAATATTTACTTAATGCTGCCTATTGATAGTGTAATAAGGACTTTTACAAACAATTGATAAATATGACCTCTAACTTGAAAAGGCTTACAGTCCGTCTGAGAATATAGGATAGATTGGTAATAATAGCCAGAGCAGAAATTGACAAACTTTTTCTGAAAAGGGCCAGATAATAAATATTGTAGGCTTTTGTGGGCCATATGGTCTCTGTAGCAACTGGTCAACAGCTGATGTAGTTCAAAAGCAGCCATAATAAAGAAACGAGTGTGGCTATGTTCTAATAAAACTTTATTCACCAAAAAAGGCAAGCCGTATTTGGCCCACAGCCTTAGTTTACCAACTCCTGGACTACAGAGTCCCATAACAAGGCAATATGGCATGTAAAAGCCTCATATGTCATAAAACAATCATAAAATTGACTCATCATTATTAAGAAGTTTGCAAAAAAATAATCTTTACATTTCATTGAGGATTTGTACATGCCAAATATTATGCTAAATTCTTTGTGTCATTTTTATTTTTTCCTCTAAAGAACTCTATGAGGTAAATACTGTTACTTTCTGTTTTATAGACAAGGAAACTAACAGAGAGAGGTTAAAAAATTTACCCAAATTCACACAACTTGTGAATCGAGAAACCAGATTTTTAAACTTCCTTGATCTGTGCGCATATGCTCTGCCTTTTCCTCTGTTACATGGGATGAACTGAAATCACGCCTATTCTAAGACCAACCCCAACCCCTCAACTGGTAGACTAGATCTCACCCTCTCCCCTGTGCAAGTTTCCTGCAATTATCTACTTTAAATATCCTTCATCAGCAATCTTCTGTTAGTTTGTTTTGTTTTGATTTTTGGTTTTTGGTTTTCTGGTTTTTTATTTATTTTATTTTATTTTATTGGTTATTGATATTCATGGGGTACAAAACAGCCCATCACCACTTGTGCCCAAGATGTGATGTCCAGATCAATGCTATCAGCACACACATTACCACAAATTGCAATTATTCCCTGTGTCCCCCACTCAATTAATCCTTGACCTCCATTCCTCTCCCCCGCCTCCTCCACCCACCCAGCAACCCTAGGTATGCTGCCTCCCTCTGCAAGTCCAACACACCACTGTGGTCTTTCTTTCCTTCCTTCCTTCTCTCTTAGCTCCCTCTTTCCTTTCTCTGTTGGTTATTCCTACTAGCATATAAACATGTAGTAACATCATCTATGTATTTGTTTGTTTTAATTCTCTACTGTTGGCCAGCCACAAAAAGAAAAAAAATTTCCATTGGTCTTATGTCTCCCACCAATTACTACAAACCATTTTGGAAAAGTTGCCCCTTCACTTCTTCTCCAAATCTCTCTTAAACCTACTCGAAGCAGATTGTGCCCAGATCATTTAAATTAAACCACTCTTGTTAAATTGCACTCCCAGTGGCTTGGCATAATAGTCAATTTTCAGTACTCCTCTTAATGTTATCTAAATGGTATTTGACATGACCATTGTCTGTTACTTAAAACAAATTCTGTATTTTTCTTCCACCCCACTCTCTTGATTTTTCTCCCACTGCACTGGCCACTTCTTGTTGGTCCCCATTTCTGGGCACACCTCATCTTCCTGACTTCTAAATGTCACAGTATCCCAGGACATAGTCCTCATACTCTTCTATTCTTTATCTATATCCACAAATCTAGTTGCTCAGGCCAAAAGACTTGAAATCATCTTTGACTCTTTCTATCACTTTCCAGATCCACTCCTTCACCAAATCTTGCCAGTTCTGCCTTCAGACCGTAACCTGAATCCGACCATTTCTTACCATCCTTCTACTACCACTCTAGGCCGAGCCACTATCATTTCTCACCTGTTCTGCAAGAATAACTTGTCTCCCTGCTTTCACTCTTGCCCCCTACAGTCTATTCTCCACACAACAAGCTGGAAGATCTTTCTACAAAGTAAATATTACCATATCACTCCCTTCTTCAAAACCTTCCAGTGGTTTTCCATAATACTTAGGATAAAAGGCAAAGTCCTTACTCTGCCTACAAAATGCTGTGTGGTCCTCCCATGACTCTTAACTCCCTGATTCCATCCTGACTCCGACTCCTTAAGTTTCACCCACAGTGGAAGCCTCATGGTTCCTTGAATTTGCCAACTTCACTCTTATTTTAGGGTTTTTGCTGTGTCCTCTTCTTGTAATGCTCTCCTCTTTGATATCTACACATTTACTTCTGAATTTCAGTTGTCTCTTCTCAGACATTCCCACCTCAGAAAATCCTTGTCTTGACCACTTTGTCACTATTCATCCTCCATCTCTTACCTCACTTCATTTTTATAGCATTTGTCACTGCTTGATATCACACATCAGTTTATGTACATACTACCCATAACTTTTTATTGTTTTCCCCCTCATTATAGTAAAATCTCCATGATGGTAAGGACCTTGTTTAGTTGACAAGTGTATGCCCAATGTTTATAATAGATGTCCTACGAATGTTTCCTTGAAGGAAAGAGGGAAGGAAAGGAGGGAGGGAGGCAGGCAGCAGAAGGACTCCAGGTTTCTCAAATGCCTGCAATTAAGTTCATCACCACTCTGAAATACTCTCTCCTCAAAGTGCATGACTTTTAACGATTGGTCTCATACAACCAAAGAAAGATAATGTTCACAAAACAAAAATAGTTCTATTTGTTGTTGTTGAAAGACACTGATTGTGCATATTTGGGGTACAGAGGTATATTTCAATACATGTACACAATGTGTGATGATCTATTCAAGGTTATTAGCATATTCATCATTGTAAAACTTGATCATTTCTTTGTGAAATGAGCATTTGATCTCCTCTCTTCTAGTCATTTGGTAATACACAGTAAATCATTGTTAATTATAGATTCCTGGGTCGGCTGTACACCAAAAGCACTTATTTTTCCTGTCTAGCTGTAATTTTGTGTCCATTGACCAGCCTCTCACTATATCCCCTCCTGCCTCCCTTTTCCCAACTGTAGCAACCAGTTCTTCTTTCTCCTTTTAACAGTTCAACTTACTATTATTTGTTTGTTTGTTTCTTTTTTTGTTTTGTTCTCTTTTTAGCTCCCCCATATGAGTGAGAACATGCAATATTTCTCTTTCTGTGCCTGGCTTATTTCACTTAACATAATTTTCTCCAAGCTCATCCATATCGCTGTGAATGGCAGAATTTCATTCTTTTTTATGACTGAGTAGTATTCCATTGTGTATGTACAATACATTTTCTTTATCCATTCATCTGCCGATGGACATTTAGACTGGTTCCATATAGTGGCTATTGTGAACAGAACTGCGATAAACATGGAAGTGCAGGTATCTCTTTGACATGATGATTTTCATTCCTTTGGGTATATACCCAGAGGGATTGCTGGGTCATATGACAGTTCTATCTGTAGTTGTTTGAGAAAACTCCATACTGTTTTCCATAACGGATATACTAATTTACATTCCCACCAACAATGTTTAAGAGTTCCCCTTTCTCCACATCCTTGCCAGCATTTGTTATTTTGTCTTTTTGATAACAGCTATTCATACTGGAGTGATATCTCATTGTTTTGATTTGCATTTCCCTGATGACTAGCGATGATGAGCATTTTTTTCATATACCTGTTGCCCATTTGTATGTATTCTTTTAAGAAATGTCTATTCAGCTAATTTGCCCAGTTTTTTAATTGAGTTATTTGTTTTTTCATTATTGAGCTGTTTAAGTTCCTTGTATATTCTGGATATTAGTCCCTTATCGGATGCAAAGTTTGCAATATTTTCTCCCATTCCATAGGTTGTCTTTTTACTCTATTGATTGTTTCCCCTGCTGTGCAGAAGGTTTTTAGTTTGATAAGATCCCATTTGCTTAGTTTTGCTTGTTTTGCCTGTTCTTTTGAAATCTTATTCATAAAGTCTTTGCCTAGTCCTATGTGCTGGAACATTTCCCCTGTGTTTTCTCCTAGAAGTTTTATATTTTCAGGTCTCACACTTAACTCTTTAATCCATTTTGAGTTGATTTTTGTATATGGTGAGAGATAGGGGTCTAGTTTCATTCTTCCACACGTGGATATCCAATTTTCCCAGCACCATTTATTTAAAGGGGCTGTTCTTTCCTTGTTATATGTTTTAAAGCACCTTTGTCAAAGATCAGTTGACTGCAAGTATGTGGGTTTATTTTTGGGTTTTCTATTCTGTCCCATTGGTCCAAGTGTCTGTTTTTATGCTGTTCTTGTTACTGTTTCTATGCTGTTCTGGTTACTGTAGTCAGTAGTATAATGCCTCCCACTGTATTCCTTTTGCCGAGGATTGGTTGGGCTATTCAAGGTCTTTTGTCATTCCATATGAATGTTAGGACTGATTTTTCTATTTCTGTGAAGAATGTCATTGGTATTTGGATAGGAATTGTGTTGAATTTGTAGATTGCTTTGGGGTAGTATGAACATTTTTGCAACATTAATTCTACCAATCCATAAGCATGGGATGTATTTCCATATTTTGTGTGTCTCTTTAACTTCTTTTATCAGTGTTTCATAGTTTTCATTGTGGAGATTTTTCATTTCCTTGGTTAGATTTATTCTTAATGTTTTTTGTTTTTGTTTTTGGTAACTATTGTAAGAGGGATTGCTTTCTTGATTTCTTTTTCTGCTAGTTCATTGTTGATGTATATAAAAAATACTGACTTCTATAGATTGATTTTGTATCTTGCAACTTTATTGAATTTATTTATCAACTCTCAGGGTTTTGGTGGAGTCTTTAGGTTTTTCTATATATAAGATCATGTCATCTTCAGACAGGGACAATTTGACTTCCTCTTTTCCAATTTAGATGCCCTTTATTCCCTTCTTTTGCATAATGTCTCTGGCTAGAACTTCCAGCATTATGTTAAATAGAAGTAGTGAGACTGGGCATCCTTGTCATTTTCCTGTTCTTAGAGAAAAAGTTTTCAACTTTTCCCCATTTGGGGTGATATTAGCTGTGGATATGTCACATATGGCTTTTATTATGTTGAGATACTTTCCTTCTATACCTAATTTGTTGAGAGTTTTAAACATGAAGCAATGTTGAATTTTATCAAATGATTTTTCTGCATCTATTGATATGATCCTATGTTTTTGTTCTATCTTTTTGTTGAATTTCTCATTCATGACCTGGATTATTTTTCTGACTTCATTGAAATTTCTATTTTTTCTTACATCATGTTGAGTTTCCTTAAGATTCTCATTTGGAATTCCTCTCAGGCATTTAACTGGTTTCCTGTTGTTTGGGGTCTGATATTGTAGAATTATTGTCTTCTGTCCAGGATGTCATGTTTCCCTGTTTTTTCATGCTTCTTTTATGTCTGCCTTGATGTCTAGTGATGTCATCGCTTCTTTTATTTTATTTATTTATTTTTTTGAATCAAAATTGTTTATACATATTTTGGGGGTTCAACATTGAGATATGTTCATCAAATCAATATTACTAGCATATATATTGTTACAAATCATAATTATTCTTTATGTCCTTTGTCCAATCTCTCCCTACCCCCCTCCCTCTCCCTACCCTTATAATTGCCCTAGATTTCTTCTCTCCATCTGAAAGAATAACAGTTACTCTGTTGATTTGTTGCCTAGATGATACGTCCAATGCTAAGAGGTGTGATCAGGTCCCCCAATATTATCATAGAGCAGATGCTTCTTTTGTCACTCTGAAATGGGTTTTGTGGAGAGAGACATCCTCTTCTTCTTTATCTCTGCTGTTGACTCTCATTGTGTTGATGCACTCCAGTGGCTGGCGGATCATCTGCATGGTGGCTGTGGCATCTAGCCACTTCTGCGGCAGCCGTGGTTATTGTGGAGGCTGTGGTGAGCCACCCACATGGAGGTGATGTTTTTGGCATGCTCCTTGGTGCTGGCAGTGTGCCTGGTTGTGGGAGTGTCTTGTCCCTGGCTTCATGCCCCAGGTCCCTGGGCAGGCCCAGAGGCACTAGCACGGTGTGCCAGGTGGGGGGGGGGTGAAGTCCCTGGCTCTAAGCCTCGGGTCCTCAGGTGGGCCTTGAGATGCTGGTGGTGTGAGCGATTGTGGATAGGGGTCCAGTCTCTGGCTCCATGCCTGGTGGGCCCCCAGGCACTGGTGGTATGCATAGGCCAGAACTAATTTTTTGCCTTTTGCTTACTTCTAAAACAGGGGAACTTCCTGTGGGAACCACTACTTGAGCTGTGTGGTTGAGCTAAATTGCTGCTTTGCTGCTTTTTCCCTAGGGAAGGCTTTTTGTGCAGCTCAGGGTTTAATGGTTGACCTTATAGGTACTTCTGGCTCTCCAGAGACCTGGTGTGCCTGGGTCGTGTAGAAACTCTCATCTGGGCCTGAGTTTTTTCATCAAACTGCACCCCATGCAATTCTATATTCCGGACCAGTCTCCTCTGCTTTGTCCTGCACTGATTTGGGGGTGGATTGGCAGTCCTTGCTGTGTCCCAGTGTTCCTCTGGTGGGCCTGTCTCCCCCACTGCCCATGCTCCAAACACTTCCCATGAGTTGGGCCCTGCACCAGTCCCTTGTGATGACTCACTGGCCCCTAAATGGCTCCCCTTTTTCAGCTGTTCTGGCTTCTCACTCCTGCATGGGTCCATGGGAACCCTATTAATGGTCTTGCTGTCCTAGGGGCCACCAAGGCCCTCTTCTCTCCTGCCGCCTACAAGTAACTCCATCTAAGGGCACAGCTGTGGCCTCTGCCAGCTCCTGCTCCAGGTGCTCAGCAGCTCCAGCCTTAAAGCAGCCACAGCCCAAAACACTCTGAGCAATTTTTTCATTCTCTCATTGTGGTTTTTCCCGCCTTCATGAACTCCATAGGTCTCTCTTCCTCTTCCCCTGAGCTCCAATGGTGCCAGCTTGACTGATGTTACATTTTTATAGTTGTAAATTGGTTGGTTTGTGGGAGAGAATGACACTGGGGACTGTCCATTCCACCATCTTGACCAGAACTCTGTAGTCACTTCTTTTAATTTTGGGAGTAGTCTTTGAAGAGAGAATCTCTTTCCTGTAGAAGTGTTCTATATTGACAGTTTTGTTGGGCATTTGGGGCTTGATTCTGGGTGAATGCATTGGTGCAGTCTCAGGGAGTCTTCTTCAGCTGTATACAGTCTTGGAGTTGTCTGTGGATGCCTTTGTGGCCTAGACAGTGGGGGCCTTTAGCAATTACTTGGGGTGTGTGACACCAGGCAGGGTTGTTGTGGTTGTAAGCCTGGCAGATATGTAGAGGCCTGCTTTGGAGGATCAAAGCACTTGCCTGATCTGCTGTCATTTAGTGAGCAGGTGTATACTGGTTGCAGCAGGTCCTGGCAGCTCTGTAGAGGGCCACCGGATCAGCTGTTGAGCCTATAGCAAGCTTTCTCTCCACTGACTCCAAGCTGATCCCTGTGGCAGGGCAGAGGCTGGCTGCTTTGTTCCGCTCTCTATGGTGCTATTCCCATTCTTCCATGCTTCACACAGATTTTGTCATTCTCCTGGTGCTCTGCAGTGTATTTCTTTAGTCATTTAAGTCAAAATATATATTTTTGTTGTTTTGGTGTCTTTCTGGGAAGAGGGAATGGTAGGGAGGCTAGCACCAAATCTCTCTAGTCAGCTGTCCTGCATTCTCCCTGCCTCACAAGTTATAACATTAAATCCTTCCAGCCCCTGGCTGTCCCCACTTGCTAAAGCTACCTATCCTGGCCCAGGAACAAACTCACAGACAAAACGTGAAACTTCAGCAGGGCTGGAGTGGCTACTGGTTTGTGCCTTCCCCGCTCCTTCCTCCCCACCATCCCACCCACTCCCCTCAGTCTTCCATGTGTTACCCTGCACACTGGAGGCTGACGTCAGGGCAGAGAGTTCTATTTTGGATTACCAATCCTAGGCATAACATGTTGGCTAACTAATCCAGCATTAAAACCACAGCAATCTGGAATAGAGCCCTTGAAAACTGAAACCTGAAGTACTGTAAAAAATAAATTACGCAAGTAACATTTTGTGAAAAAGTATATAAGATAATGAAACAGCAGGAAAAAAGATACAATCTCTTCCTTCAACAACAATAAAACAGCACATGGTCTAAAAGAGGAGAAAAATATCAAAACAAATAATTATTATCACTATGAGGAAAAGTGATAAAGTTTTCTTTTGGCTCCAGTGAAAGCCTTACACAGGTAAAATTTTGGTTGACTGTATTTTGTATAAAGATACTTTCTGAAGAGGAATGGGTAAAGGGTCATGAAAATCGACTGCAATGTATATTGAGAAGTTAAAATAAATAAATAAATAAAGATACTTTCTGTACAATTCTTTTAATTTTCAATTTAAATTAATGAGGGGAAAAAAGAAGCCACTGAAACATTTTGAAGGAAGACGATGAGCTTGCCAGGTGGGTGGAAATGAGGGAAGCAGTGAAGCATTCTCAGCTAGTGGAAGAACTTGTACAAAGGCACAGGGAGGGGAAAGAGCTCCTTAGGCTGAAAGAACTAGTAGTAGTTGTACATGGTCAAAGCAAGGAAGCATAGATGAGTGGGAGAAGATGAGTCTGAATGCTTTTTTTTACAAGCTTACAGGCTTTTTTAGTTTGGCTGCCAAGAACAAGGTCCCATTTGAGCTATCTCAGGAAAAAGGGCAGTCAATACAAGAATAAATGTAAGTTAGAACTAGCACTGGAAACCCAGGCAGCCCTAAAAACCAGCATCTACTTCTCATGGCATCCCTGCTTCTCTGCACTGTTCCCTCTCTGAGGAAACGTGCTCTGTTTACATAGTTTCTGTGTCCTCGTAGCTTAGTTTGCATGTGGCCTTTATTAATGTCCCAGCCTCTGTCTGTTTCTTTTAATTTTCACATTTTGTTTCCAACTTCTAACTGGGAAATCTCAATCTTTCCTAGTTCAAATTACAAAGAAAGAGATAATTTCATAAACCTGGCATATATTTCTTCATCTGGCCATTTATCCTAGCATTCTGGTTTGGGAATCCTCACGTCAGTTGTCAAAAAAAAAAAAGCACTACTAAATGTAGCCAGAGAAAAATCAGTCATGAGACCAAAACACAGCTGTGGCTCCTCTGCAATGACCTAGGATGTTTGAGTCATCACTGATCTTTGTAAAAGAGATTCAGTTGTGTGTTGGTGACAGAAACCAGGATAAAAAGCCAGTAGGAAATGAGAAAGTGGGAGAAGAAAATATAGTCTGAACTTCCCCAATATCTGGTAAGAATGGAAAGAGATAAGCTGATGATGATAGCTACAGTGTACACTAGATTGAGAATGTGATCCTGTATGAGATGTGAATCAGTATAACAGACTGAAAAAATAGAGCTGGGATGAGAAAGAGGTTTAAGTTACATGAGGGAGAGGATGATCTTACACAGGAAGAAAGGAACAGCTAGATCCCGAGTTTTATAGGGGTGTAGGCAGGAAAGAGAATTCTCACATGTGATAGCCTCAATTTTGAGAAATAGATGGCAAGATCATCTTCTGTTAGATGTGTGGGGGAGAGAGAAGGATAGAAGTGAGGTATAGATAGTGAGAAGATATACTTTTGGTAAAAATGGGAAGGGGAAATAGTTTAATCATGCTGAGGCACCAGATGAAGACAGACACTATGAATCTCTAGTGTTCCTAATACTCAGGGAACGTAACATTCTCCAGCAATGTTCATCACTCTAGAAGTAGGAGTAGGGAGAGAAGTTTGTACAGAGCTGATCCAGAAATTTGGTGCTTCCAATGGCAATATATCACAAAGACCCAGAAGCAAGGAGATAAATGTGAAGACCAGAGTCTTGCACCTTCCTAAAGCTTCTGTTCCAAGCAAACTGGTCTTCTTACTTTCCTTAGAGTAGGACTTATACTTTCCTGACCCTGTCCATTTGCTATGACATTCTTTTAATTTGGCTTTTTCCATCACATTTCAACTGTATTATTTTAGCATCATTTCAAATGCTATCTTCTCTACAAGGCAATCTTTAATTCTCTCTTTTTTATCAAAATTAAACTTTCCCTCTAAATTGCTATCACATCTAGAATTTTTGCACTATTTACCAAGTCTTTCTTGAACTGCTGCCATCTATAAGCCACTATGTTTGTTAATCATGGGGTACAAAATAGTTCAAATTTATATTTGAACTATTCTTATCGCACCTTACTATGTATAAGCACTTTACATAGACTACATATAATCCTATCAAACACCATATAAAAAGCAAGAACTATTTATAGAACCATTTTGGAAATGAGGAAACAGAGGCAGAGAGAGTGTAAGCAACTCACCTAGCTAATATGCAGCAGTGGAAGGACTGGCTCTAGCAATCAGACCCCAGCATCTTCATCTCAACCAACATACTGCTGCCTCCCATAGGCTTTTTATTGTATTTCCTTATAATGTAGTTTGGGGGTTATACCTTCTACTAGATTTCAGACTCATGTAAGGAAGAGTTCCTCTCTTAAGTCAGTTTCTCTTAGTCTCTAGAAAGATGTATGGCATATAATAGTTTCTTAATAAACAGTTACACAATTAATTAATGGTTCAGAGCCTGGTCTCACTGAATTATTGGAATGGATTAAGAAAGAATTTTCCCAGGTAGTCTCACTGGGGAATTTACCTCCATTTGAAATTACTTCCAAAGGTGGTTTCTTTTAAAGGCAATTAAGGTGATTTGGCCCCCTCTAAAACCTGTAGGTCAGATAGCAAGGTGGTCACTTTTTTTTTTTTTTTTTTGCATTTAATAGTATCATATTTTTCTTTGAGTTCCCAAGCTTCCAGAAGGGAAATATATGACTGTATAACCTTAAAAATTATATATCCTAATGTCTGTACTTTATATGATCAAATTTAGAAACTTGTTTTTGTTTTTGTTTTTATCTCCACAGCCCAGTGAGAGCCAAAGAGTCTTCAGGAAACCATATCTACCAGGCCAGCTGCCACCACCTCCCCTACCTTACAGGCCTTTACGGGTTCCACCAAGCTTTCCTCTTTTCCACAACCTGAGACTTATTCCATCACCTCCCCTTCACTTTGTCCCAGGACGAGTTCCACCATATCCTCCTCCTCACTTTGACCCAGTGCTCATTCCATATAAACCCCTTTCATTGAGACCTATTAGACAACATCAACCCTTTCCAGGTTATCTAATTCCACCTTTCCAACCAAGACCTTACCTTCCAGAACCTATTAGGGTGCCAAGACGCCAACCTCCCTTTATTTTTGCATATTATCCTATTTACCCTCCCTTCTTTAATTCTAAATCCAAGATAAACCCAACCACCACAGCTACAACCACATTCTCCAAAGAACTCAGCACCACATTAGCAACCACCATCACTTCCACAGAACCCACCACCAGCACTTCCACAGAACCTACCTCCACAACCACCACCAGCCCTTCCACAGAACCTACCACCACAACCACCATCACTTCCACAGAACCCATCACCACAACCACAACCAGAGCTTCCACAGAACCCACAACCACAACCACCATCACTGCCACAGAACCCACCACCACGACAACCACCATCACTTCCACAGAACCCACCACCACAACCACCACCATCACTTCCACAGAACCCACCACCATCACTTCCACAGAACCTACCACCACAACCACCACCAGCACTTCCACAGAACCTACCACCACAACCACCACCAGCACTTCCACAGAACCTACCACCACAACCATCATCACTTCCACAGAACCCATCACCACAACCACAACCAGAGCTTCCACAGAACCCACAACCACAACCACCATCACTGCCACAGAACCCACCACCACAACAACCACCAGCACTTCCAGAGAACCCACCACCACAACCACCAAAACTTCCACAGAACCCACCACCACAACCACCACCAGCACTTCCACAGAACCCACCACCACAACCACCATCACTTCCACAGAACCCACCACCAGCACTTCCACAGAACCCAGCACAACTACCACCAGAACTTCCACAGAACCCACCAACACAACAACCACCAACACTTCTACAGAACCCACCACCGCCACCACCAGCATCACTTCCACAGAACCCACCACAGCAACAATCAACAGCACTTCCACAGAATCCGCCACCCCGACAGAAACCACTGCCTCCTCAACAGTATCTACCTCTTCAACAACAGAGTCCACCACCCCCACATCAGCAGCAACCAACACTACGACATCTACTAAGGATACTACTGAAATTATCACCAGCCCTCTCTCCACCATATTGCTCAGTGCCACTACTCAAGTTACAACCCCCAATCAAACTACATCAAGCAGCACAGCATTTAAGAATTTTTATCAGAAAATCCTTTCCATTTTTGGAAAGATTTTGAAGATGTGAGAAATGATATTTTCCAAACTGCTATGAGCTCTTAGGAGAAATAAACTTCAATGATTTTGGTGGAACCAACCCTGATCTAACCAGCATACACCAAACAAAGTATTTGGGCAATAGTATGCACCTATTGTTGTCATGATGACTACCACTCTAGCCTATATCTTATCACCTACCAACAGCTAAGTAAGGTTCCCAGAAGGAAACAGAGACTTTATAGGGGAAAAAAAGTTAATAAAAGTTCTGTTTAAAGAGAGTGGGCAAGATTAAAAGAACCAATAAGGGATATTGAAGCATTCAGGGTCTAGCCACAGTGGAGCTGGTAATGAGCCTAGGCTTGATGGGGCGAAGGGAGCAAATATCAGAGCCTGAATGAGAGTTGGAACAGTAGAGAAAAGGCCACTCAACAGGAACTGTTCAGTGCAGGGGTGTAACTAACCAATCTCCTCATCAGTTGTCATTATCATAATCTGACTTCTAAATCTCTACACATCTTAGACATTACAAGTAAACCAGCACACACTAATTGACCTGCATAGAGCCATCAGTCTCTGCCCTGTAGTTCTCTCCTGCCTCCGCTGTTCCTGCTAGTAAAAACTGGACAGATTTATGCCAGCTCTAGTTTAATTCCCAATTTGAACTTTCTTTAGTAAATATGTAATGGATGCTTTCTACCATGAAGCACTTTTCTAGACATGTGCAAACAAAGTCAACAGAAGCCAATAGTAAAAAAACTCATTTCCTGCCATCGAAGAGCTATTCATCCTTTCCAGTTTGGGCAACTGTCTCCTCACATGCTCCCCACAAAATTTTTAATGAGAACAATGTTTGCTGTCTCTGCAATGAGCCTTATTTCAGCTGCCAGGCTAGCCTGGCAACCTGGGGGGACAACTTTTATAAGGAAATATACCTGCCTATTTCTCTTCTCTTCCCCATGAGTAAAATGATTTTGTTGACTCACATCACTGTGATGGAGCCCCATTGGAGCATAGGGGCTCACTGGTTTTTGCGACGTCCTCCATTGACTTCATTTCACATTCAGCACACCTTTTCCCTATTATTAACTTTTTTGTTAACCTTCTAGACCCCTCATCCCTCCTAGAAACAACTTCCACCCAAGACTCAGAGCCGTCCCCATGATTCAGGCTTCTCTGAGCTACCCCTTACGTTGTGCAGGTTATATACTGTACAACTCTAGGAGGGGTACCTCCCACCAGCTGCACCATGCCCAGCTGGTCTGCCCAACTTTTCCCCACATCATTGTTCCTCTACATAATGTATCAGACACTTCGACCATGCCATTTGGAGTTCTTGTTCTATTAGAAAATAATTTCCCTAGATCCTGGGATTTCCCTTGAATACTGAACTGAATAAACCAGACTTCCCCAAAAGACAGAACACAAAGTCTTTTTGAATCATAACTACCTATGATTCTGAAACTAAGTTATAAGCCTCCAGGAAGGCTTGAAATTTTGCATACATATTCATTTTCATTTAAAGAAAATAAAATAAAAACATATTCTTACTTTCCCAATTTCTCTTTGTATAGAGGAGTATACCTGTTAGATACCACTGCCATCATAAACAAGCTCACACGTCCTGGGAAAAATGGCCATGCCATCGAGTCATAGAAAGATGACTAAGAATGTCTTAACAATTTTGTCGGAAACTACTTCAGGCCACTGTCAAATGTAGCATGCAAGTGTATATAGGTCTGTGTAGCCTGCATTTGTGTGCACTTGGCTGGCAGGAGAGAGGACCCAAAGAGCAGTTGACCAAACATAAGACAAAATTAAGACTGTTCCAGAGAGGAGTCTCCTTAAAAGCTAGTGGGAACACGGAACAGAAAGGGTCATTTGTAACATTCCCTGTATCTCTAGCATTCTGAGTTTATGAAATGAAGAAATTTCAGTGTAATGGGAAATCTCTTATTGTCTTTTTGATTATCACTCTTGACAATTCATGGTTAGAGGTGGTTGAGTCATTTTTAAAATGTAATACTCAAAGTTGAATCCATTCCATTCTGTAATGCAGTTTATTTGAAATTTGAATGATGATGATAGATACCAGAATTTAAGGTGATTAATATTATGTCTATTTTTTCTTCATGTGCTTAGCACGATCTTCTCATTTTGGATAGTAAAGCAAGTATTTTCTAAAAATGCTAAAGAACTAACTCTGAATCTGGATTTAAATGTGCTTTTATTATTATGATATTTCTTCGTAGTTGTACCTTTCTCAAAAATTCTATCGGTTCAGATGTTCTTTTGATTCACTATGTATTCTCCTCTGCCACAGTCTAAATAATACTACTTCTTGAAAAAAATCATTCTGAGTCATTACTTTCATACTTTAATAAATAAAAACCTTTTATTATTGGACATATGCTTTAAAGATTCCACGATAAGGAACAATCTTTTTGCCCGCTCTCAGGAAACTGTGAAAAATGGGGTCACTGTCCCTGCTCCAGGGCCTGTTGGCTCTTATGACCTGCTTCTTAGTATACATTGAGATCCGTCACTTCACCTCCCCGTCTGATTTTAAATCATCACTAATTACATCACATAGTTGCTTACATATATGAAGTTCTCCCTTCTGTTAATCTGAGTAGACTTACCCACCAGGGACTCTGATTTTAGTCTTCATGTTCTCAAAAAAGTTTCAGACTTTGCATTTTCATAATTTTGTATTTAACTTTTAAATTATTGGTGCCTAAATGATTTACAAGGTTCCACTAGTGATTGTCTGTTCCACTGGTGTTATTACAGATATTGAAGTAGGCCTTAACAATGTTTAACGATACCATGAGACCCTTCATAAAATAAAATGTCTAATGGTATCAAGATGTTACAATGAAAAATGATATGATAACTGGTATGATTATAAAATGTCTTCTCTTCAGCCTCATGAATTTGTACAATATTTCTGAAGGTGGGAGTTGATAAAAAAATGGTAAAGGTATAGAATTAAACTCTCATACTTAGACAAATGGGGGCTAGCACCGCCTGTCCAGACGTGCTGTTACAGGAATAACCCTTAGAAATAAGAAGCCCTGGAGAATTACCAACCAAGATGGCAAAATAGATGATTCCTGGCGTCACTTCCCCCCAGAAAGAAAACAACTAGTAACAGGTGAAGCACAAAATTGCCATTCTGAATTCACCAGGATGTGGGAGGTGAGGGAGAGAGGCTGTCTGAGCCCATGAGAGTGAGAAAAGCCACAAGTGGTGGGGAAAAAGATCACTTCAAACTGCTCCCCCCCTCCCCCAAGCCAGCATAGCAGTGCTTACAGAGAAGTTTCATCGAGGCTGCAGAAGTGAGAAAAGCTGTGGACAGTGAGAGGGAAAATCACTTTAGACCACTCGATCCCCACCCCCGAGTCAGCACAGCAGCTGCTCACAGAGACGAACCTCTGAGCCTGCAGAAGTAAGAAAAGCCTCGACCAGTGGGGAAAAAAATCACTACAGTCTACTCCATCCTGTCTCCACAGCCAGCATAGTGCCACACAGGAAGAAGTTCACTTGACCCACAGTTTTTAAGATGAAAAGAGGGAATCTGAGGTCCCACCCAGTGCCTGCTCCATGGGAAACAGCTGAAGTGTCAGGAGGGCTGAACCATCAGGGGTGCACTGAGGCACAATCTAGGTAGGTGCTCTGCTTTTCCATCAATAAGTATGCCACACAGAGGAGACTGGCCAGTGCTATTGTGGTGCAGGAGGCACAACTAGCACGAAAGACTCAGTCCCAGGGTTGGTTTTCCACATACTTGAGGTGCACTTGTGAAGTCTTCCCTTGACCCAGAAGTGAGTAAAAGGACAACAATTAAATTCTCATGCTTACAATAAGCCTTTCCCAGATGGGGAAACAAAAACAAAGCAGAAATTTTGTTCCGGCCTAGTGTTCAAGTGTCAGTCCTCATAGTAAGTCTTCCCCAGGCTGGGAAACAGTGGCAGGACAAGTTAGTTCCAGTGCAGTGTTTAACTAGTGGTATTCACTATAAACACCAGCACAAGAAATAACTGCAGGACAGAGGTAAAGTTTTGATATTAAAAAGTAAAGGCCTAACACCACCAAAGAGCCCCTGAAAAAGCTGGAAGAGGGGGCTATCTCCTCAAATGCATAGAAATCAATGTAAAGACACAAGGATTATAAAATAAGAGAGAAATATGACACCACAAAAAGAAACCAACAAATATCCAGGAATGAACCCAGAAGAATGACAGATTTAAGAAATGTCTGATAGAGAATTAAGAATAATCCTCTTAGGAAAGTTCAGGTAGTCACAAGAAAATACAGATAAAACATCAAATGATATTTGCAAAACAACCCAGGAACAGAATGAAAAACTAGACAAAGAAATAGAATCGATTTTTTAAAAATAGAAATTCTAGAAATAAAGGATATGTTATCTGAACTGAAAAACTCAATAGAAAATTCCAACAGCAGACTTGATCAGAGAAAAGAATCAGTGAGCTCAAAGACAGAACATACAAAATTACCCAATCAGAGGAGCAAAAAGAAAAAAGAATAAGAAAAAAATGAAACACCTGCAATATCTATGGAACAACATCAAGCAAAATTACCTGTGCATAACTGGAGTACCCAAAGGAGAAAAAAGTGGAAAAGACCTAGAAAGCATATGTAAGAAAATAATGATGAAAAATTTCCCAGTTGTTAAGAAAGATGACAGTCTCCAGGCACAGGAAGCTCATAGGTCACCAAACAAAGTCAAACCAAAGAGGAATTCCTCAAAGCCTGCTATAATCAAATTGTCAAAAACCAAAGATAAAGAAAGAATGTTGAAAGCAGCAAGAGAAAAGAAAAAAATGACGTTCAACAGAGCCCCAGTTTGGCTTTCAGTAGAATTCTCAGCAGAAATGCTGCAAGACAGAAGAAAATGGGATGATATATTGAAAGCACTGAAGTAAAAAGACTGTCAACCGAGAATTCTGTATCCTGCAAAACTAACCTTCAAATATGAAGGAGAAATAAAGACTTCGTAGACAAAAAAAAAAAAAAAAAACGCTAAGGGGATTGGTCGACACTGGACCTGCCTTACCAGAAATGCTAAAGGGAGTTCTTCAATCTAAAAGAAGAAGATGCTAAAGTTTAAGAAGGAAACATTTAAAGGTATAAAACTCACTAGTAAAAAGGTAGCACACAAGTTCAGAATACTCTAATACTGTAAATGTGGTGAATAAACCATTTATATATTTGGTTTGAAGACTTAAAGACAAACCTATTAAAGACAATAACAAATACAACAACTGTATAAAAGATAGGCAATATTAAAAGATGTAACTTGAAACAAAATGTCAAAAGGAGGGGGTAATGATGTCAACATGTAGATACTGCTTTGGTTTTTTTTTCCTCTTTTCTTAGTGATTAAAGTTAACTTGTAATTAGTTTAAAATAATATCTCTTAGGTACAACGTGTTTTTCTAAGTCTCATAATAACCATAATGCAAAAATCTATAATAGATATACTAAAAATAAATACCATGAAATAAAAATATGTAACCAGAGAAAAATCACTTAATCACAAAGGAAGACAGTAAAAAGGAACTACAAAACAACCAGAAAAAAGTAACAAAGTGGCAATAACAAGTCCCTATCTATCAACAATAACTCTAAATTTAAATGAATTAAATTCCCCAATTAAATGACACAAAGTGGCAGAATGAATTATAAAACAAAAACCAACAATATGCTGCTTATAAAAACCCACTTTACCTATACAGACAATCGTTGACTAAAAGTGAAGGCATGCAAAAAGATATTACATGCAAATAGAAATCAAAAGAGAGAAGGAGTAGCTATACCTATATCAGAGAAAATAATTTTCAAGTCAAGAACAGTAATGAAAGATTTTTAAAAGGTCATTATATAATGATAAAGTGATCAATTCAACAAGAAGATATAGCAATCTAAATATATTCACACAACCTCAGACACTGAGATTAATAAAGCAAATATTATTAGACATATTGGGAGGGATAGACTCCAATACAACAATAGGTGAGATCTTAAACATCCCATTTTCAGCAATCAGCAGATTTTCCAGATAGAAAATCAAATAAGAAACATCAGAGTTAATCTCTACCATAGACCAATTGGATGTGACATTCATTTATAAACGTTCCATCCAACAGCTGCACAATATACATTCTTCTCAGCTGCACATGGGACATTCTCTAGAATAGATCATATGTTACATTACAAAATAAGTCTTAACAAACTCAAAAAAATGGAAATTATATCAACTATCTTGTCCAAATATAACAGAATAAAACTAGAAATTAATAACAGAAGAAACATTGGAAACTGTACAAATACATGGAAGTTAAACAAAATGCTCCAAAATAACAAATTGGTCAAAGAAAAAATTAAAAAGGAAATTTAAAAATTCCTGGAGAACAAATGAAAATGAAAACACACATTCAAGAACCTATGAGATATAGCAAAAACAGCACTAAGAGGGAAGTTTATAGCAATAAATGACTACGTAGAAAAAATAGGAAGACTTCAAATAAACAACCTACCATCATACCTCAAGGAACTAGAAAAGAAAGAACCAAACATATTCATAATTAGTAGAAGGAGAGAAATAACAATATCAGAGCATAAATAAATTAATTAGAGATTTTTTTAAAAAATACAAAAGATCAATAAAACAAAAAATTAGTTTTTTGGAAAGATATACAAAATCAATAAAACTTTAGCTAGACTAAAAAAGAGGAAAAGAAAGAAGACCCAAATAAAATAAGAAATGAAAAAGGAAACATTACAAAGGATATCACAGAAATACAAATGATCACAAGAGACTATTTTGAACAACTATACACAAACAAACTGGAAGACCTAGAAGAAACAGATAAATTCCTCAAGACATACAACCTTCCCAAGTTGAATCATGAAAAATTAGAAAACCTAATAAAACCAATAGCAAGTACTGAGATTGAAGCAGTAATACAAAAAACTCTCAAGAAAAGCCAAAGACCAGATCTTTACTGCTGAATTCTACTAATCATGTAAAGAACAGAACTAATATCAATTCTTTGAAAACTCTCCCAAAAAATCGAAGAGAAGGGAATACTTCCATACTCATTCTGTGAGGTCAGCATTATCCTCATACCTAAATAAGAAAAGGACACAACAGCAGCAACAACAACAACAAAAAAACAAAAAAACTACAAATATCCCTGATGAACATAGATACAAAAATTATCAACAAAATACTAGCAAACTGAATCCAATAACACATTAAAAAGATCACTCACCATGATCAAATGGGATTCATTCCAGGGATGCAAAGATGGTTTAATAAATGCAAATCAATAAACATGAAACATCATATTAACAGAAGGAAGGACAAAACCATGCTATCTTTTCAATAGATGCAGAAAAATCATTTGATAAAATATAACATCCCTTCGTGATAAAAAAAAAATCAGGTATAGAAGAAATTTACCTTACCACAATAAAGCCTATATATGACAAACCAACAGCTAATATCATACTGAATGGACAAATATTGAAAGCCTTTCTCTAAGACCTGAAACAAGACAAGAACACCCACTTTCCCCACTCTTATTCAAAATAGTACTGGAAATTCTAGCCAGAGCAGTAAGTAAGAGAAGGAAATAAAGGGCATCTAAATTGGAAAGGAATAAGTCAAACTATCTCTGCTTGCAGATGACATAATCATATATAGATATAGAAAATCCACCAAAAAAACTGCTAGAACTAATAAATAAATTCAGTAAATTTACAGGATACAAAAGAAACATACAAAAATCAATATTTCTTCACACCAATAGCAAGCTATCTGAAAAAGTTATCAAGAATGTAATCCCATTAACAATAGCTACCAAAAAAATAAATACCTAGGAATAATTTAACCAAGGTAGTGAAAACTCCACTTCATCTCCACAATGAAAACTATAGAGCATTGATGAAAGAAATTGAAGACAACACAAATTAATGGAAATAAAGCCCATGTTCATCATTTGGAAGAAATGATATCATCAAAATCTCCATACTACTCAAAGCAATCTACAGATTCAACTCAATCACTATCAAAATAGCAATGACAATCTTCAGAGAAACAGAAAAAAAAAATCTTAAAATTTATATGGAACCAAAAAAGACCCCATATAGTTAAACAATCTTGAATAAAAAGAACAAAGTTGGAATTCTCACACTACCTGACTTCAAAATATACTTTAAAGCTATAGTAATCAAAACAGCAAGGTACTGGCATAAAAACAAATAGATCTATGGAACAGAATAGAGAGCCCCAAAATAAACACACACACTTAAGGAAAACTGATTTTCAACAAAGGAGCTAAGAATATAAGTAGGGAAAGGACAATCTCTTCAGTAAATGGTGCTGGGAGAACTGAATATCCACATGCAGATGATTAAAAATAGATCCCCCTTTACTGGGTTGTTTTCAGTACCAACCAATTCTCCAGTTCTCTGCAGACACCAATGGGTGTCCTACAGTTCAATTAACTCTGGACACTATCTACCTGGAGTTAGTGTTAGGTTCCCCTTAGCCACTAAGGGAAGAACAGAACTTTCTCAATAGTCAAGGCAAACTACAGATACTTATCTAAGACAATCTCATCTGAGTTAAAAAAAAAAAAAAAAAAAAGAAAAGAAAAAGAAAAAGAAAGAAAGAAAAAAGACAGAAAGAGTACAATGGCATTAAAGCTCTAGGTAATTTGTGGGAACAACAGCAGCAAAGCTGCAAATGCCAAGAATATTCATTACAAGAGGTGGGATACTATCCTGGTTAAAAAAAAACAAAAAGAGTCTACATATACATGAATATTTATTAAGTGCTAATGTATCAATATAAATCTGCAGTAAATACCACTTATGTAAAAATAAATAAATACATAAAAATAGAACTCTTTCTCACCATATATAAAAATCAACTCAAAATGTTTTAAAAACTTAAATGTAAGACCTGAAATCATGAAATTACCAAAAGAAAACATAGAGGAAACACTTCAGATCATCACGCTAGGCACAGACTTCATGAAGAAGATCTCAAAAGCACAGGCAATGAAAGAAAAAATAGACAAATGGAATTATATAAAACTAAATAGCTTCTGCACAACAAAGAAAATGATCAACAGAGTAAAGAGACAACCTTCAAAATGGGAGAAAACATCTGCAAACTATGTATCTGACAAGGGGTTAATATCCAGAATACACAAAGGATTCAAACAACTCAATAGCAAGAAAACAAATAATTTGATCAAAAAATGGGCTAATGAACTGAATAGGCATTTCTCAGAAGAAGACATACAAATGGCCAACAGGTACATGAAAAAATGCTCAACATCACTAATCATCAGAGAAATGGAAATCAAAACCACAGTGAGATATCATCTCACTCTGGTTAGAATGGCTATTACCAAAAAGATAGAAAATAACAAATGCTGGTGAGGATATGGAGAAAGGGGAATCCTCTTACACTGTTGGTGGGACTGTAAATGATTGCAGCCATTATGGAAAACAGTATGAAGATTTCTCAAACTACTATAGATAGATCTGCCATATGATCCAGCAATACCACTTCTAGGTATATACCCAAAGGAATGGAAATCATCATGTCAAAGGGACACCTGTACTCCCATATTTATTGCAGATGTATTTACAATAGCTGAGAGTTGGAATCAACCTAAATATCCATCATCAGACGACTGGATAAGGAAAATGTGGTATATTTACACAATGGACTACTACTCTGCCATAGAATAAAATGAAATTCTTCCATCCAGAGCAACATGGATGAACTTAGAGAAAATTATGTTAAGTGAAATAAGCCAGGTACAGAAAGAGAAATACCACATTTCCGCACTCATAAGTGGGAGGAGAGAGAGAGAAAAAAAATAAAAGAAAGAAAAGGAAGGAAGGAAGGAAGGAAGGAAGGAAGGAAGGAAGGAAGGAAGGAAGGAAGGAAGGAAGGAAGGAAGGAAGGAAGGAAGGAAGAAAATATAATAGAATGAACTTTCAAAAAAAGACAGAGATTAGAACTGTTGTTACTAGAGGTGGGAAAGGGGGAGGGGGAGAGGGGTTAGCTAGAAATCAGTAAGGGTCACAAAGATTGATATATAAACCTGAGTATACTAATCATCCTGATTTGATCACCACATACTGTACACATGTATTGATATTCAGTTCTGTACCCCACAAATATATATAATTAATTGTCTCTCAATAAAAAAGTAGAAAAGAAATACACTGAAATACCGTGAACATGTATAATTAAAATAAATTTTTTTAAAAAAAAGAAGAAGAAGAAGAAGAAGAAGAAGCCCTGGCCCCTCATTTCCATGTCACTCATGCATAAGTAGGTGCACTAGGCTAAGATCTGAATGGTTTGAAGTACTGAGCACAGCCCTCCAGGGAAACAGGCTTGGCTGAGTGATAAAACAATTTGCACTTGTATTTCCTATTCCCATCCCACTCCTTGAAAAGCTTTAAAAGGTTATTTAAGCACTAAGAAGAAAAGCTTAGTTTTTTAAGTTCTATTTTTTTAATCTTAAGCTAATTCGTAGCCATAAATTCAAAATTTTAAAGTTTTAAAAGATTAGTTTTAAGAAAACCAAAATGACACATAAAAATACTATCTGTAACAATCTAGAAGCTTAATGGGTAACTGAGACTCATAATTGTTTTTCTTGGCTTGTATAATACATTGTATAGAACTGAAATTTTAAGATATTTAGGTCTGCATGCTTCATTTTACAAATGTTGTCTACTGATCCCTGTTCTTCTACCTGCCCTCTCTCTCTCATTTACCTTACCTGAACTTAAGATTTCTGAAATCTTTAGAGAAAATAAAATGTTTTCTGAACTTATAAATACGTTAAACAAGGTCTTGATGAAATGCATATTAGTTTACTTTGATAAAAAGACATAATCCCTAAATCTAACCTTCCTGATAGAACTAAATTTGGTAGTTTTATGCAAGGTTCTAAGTAAATCGTTTAATCAATTTTTTAATGTTATTGCAGATTGATGCTCATCATAATTTTTTAGAGATATGGTTTCTTGCCTCAGTTAAGATAACTTCATATGCATTCTCTTAATCAGATGAGACTAGTATATTTCACTGCTTTGAAATGTGGAAAGCTTTAGCAAATGCATAGCCATAAATAAAAATACAGGGAATGAGAATATGCTTGCTTGGACTCTGGGAGAAGTTTAAATGTCCTCCTTAAGCTTTTGATCAATTTTGGAACAGCAGAGCAGTTAGTATCTTTTACTATTTTATTGAAACCTGTTCTCATGTTTTAAGAATTATATATAATAATTTCCATTACAACAAAACTATTCACAAACACTTTAAGCTAATATTAACATCCCTTTACAGCTTAGTTCCAATATTTATAAATGGAGACATTATATATTTCACTTTGCACATTAAACATATATATTATGCTAAATATATCCTATAAATATATAGTATAAATATATAGTACTATATTAAAATGTGTGGTATAAATATATACTATACTTCCTACATTAAAACATATGCTATATTAAAATATTACATTAAAAGTATATTCTATATTCCATAAGCAAAGATTTAATATAATATTCCAAAATAATTTTCCAAGGTGATCAATATAGAATTCTATAGTATTCAGTAACTGTTACCATGAAAAGAAGTTTCTCTGATAAAATAAATTTAGGAAACGTTAAGTTAAACAGAGCTTAACGGGTTTCTTTACTAAAAATATCTTCACAACCTTAACATGCCATTACGTAAATTCTAATTCTTCAAGAGATAATACACAGAGATTACAGAATGTCTTAAATTAATGGGAAGAAGCATTAGTCCTGGTTTTTCTTGTATCAGTATCATCTAGGATAATATGGCACATAATGGACAACCCATAGATATTTGCTGGAGGAAAAAAAAAGTGAGAAAAGGAGGAACAGAGAAAGAAAGGGAGTGAGAAATGTTTCATACACGATCCAATTTCTAATGGTTTATTACACAGGCCTAGTGTTTACTTAAAAAAGTTTTTTGGACACATTGAATCAGAGGAATATAAAACACCTAAAATCATAATACTGATATGTAAGAAAATCTACCTGTGATATCTTCCCATAAATTCAGAGGTAGTCAGTTAAGGAAAATATTACAAAGCTGGTCTGTACAGAGCTCTCTATTAAACGGAGTCAATAGAAATAAATTAAATAGAATAGTCACTTTCCTCAGAACATTTATAGACTAGATTATAAACACATGAAGCAATTAGAAAACATTTTTCAAAATGTGCTACAAAGAAAGAAGATAAGTTATTAGGAAATGCTAAGGAGAGAAGAAAAACAAATTAAACCCCATCATATTTAGATTTAATCACTCTAAAAATATTTATAGAGGTCCCAGTATGTGCTAAGTACTGTCCTAAGTGTTTTATATGCATTGTCTCATTTAATCCTTCTAACAACCTTTATTCATTTATTTTTTTCTTCTGTTCAATAAATATTTATGCAGCATCACCTACATGACAGAGACTATGGGAGATGTTGAGGTATGATTCAGAAGAAGAAAAACAACGTTTGTAATCTCTTGGATCTTACAGCCCAATAAAGAAAACAAAAAATAAACAAACATACACACAAATATCTATGTAATTTAAATTATGCAATGAAATATAAAAAGACAACAGCTTCTTGTGGCAATATTGGATTTAACAGAGAAATACTTTAAAAAGACTGAATTTGAAACCAACTATATAGGAAGGACCACAAATGTTGATGTATTTGATAAAGAATTTATTGGTAACTATACAGAGCATTTTTTTTAAAAGATCCCTCCTCCAAAAAGAAGAAACAAAACAAATTCAGTAATTTTCAAATGGGATCATTGATCCTCAACCAGGGCACGCATTTATTGAGTCCTTATTATGTGTCTAAGTATGTTGGGAACAACAGGACACAAAAATATCAAGAGACAAAAAGAATAATAGACTGGCAAAATTATGTAACGAACAAAAAATGTGGAGTAAGAAAAGAAAGGAGTTAAAAACCATCCTAATACTGTAAGCCTGATGGACAGAATGCATCTAAGTAGGAGGCACAGCTCCAAGAAATATGACAAAATTATGCCTTTCAATAAATTTTGGTGTAGCTAGGCAATAAATTAAAATTGACCTACTTTTGTATTCATTATTCTTCTTTTAACGAGCTAGTCTTTCTCCTTTTGAAATTTTACCATGAACTGAAGCATTTAGCTCCTTACAGGGAAAAGACAGTCAAATTCTTGATTTTGAATGAATCTTAACTGCTCTGTACTGTAAAAATGAGGCATATTTGTAACATGCTTGGAGACATATCCTGCAAAGTCAGCATCTAAGGACTCTGCTCTAATACTCTTCATTCCACTGTTCCAGGCATACAAGCATCCTTTTTTTCCCAATTATCCTAAAAGGGGGCCTAAATTAGCTGAATGCTCCCCTGTCCAGGAATTTGCCTTAAATAACTAATTTCCATACATTAAAACATGACAGTCTGTAATGAGCAGAGAAATTAAATTACTTGGGCAAAGCCACAAAGATAGTAAATGGCAGAGCTGAAGTTCAGACCCAGTTGGTTTGTTTCTGGGGACTATTCTCTTAGAGAACAGGTCTCTGGAGTCCTAAAGTCTATATTATTTCTCCATACAGGGGTTCAGTAATCACAATATGCTTATTAGCATTTCTTATGTAAAGAAATGTTGAATAAGAATGTTATTACATGTCTAATGCAATTTCCCTTTCTTTCCGCAGGCTAGCAGGTCACAAGAGAGAAAAACTGGGCCAAAGTGCACACAACAGGCATTTTCCTCTGATGGAGTAACAGCTCCACAACAGCGTTCCTCTTCCTCAGTTCACACTCAAAGGATTCCATTTAATCCAAGTCCATCCACTCAAAAAGACCTGGAGTATCCCACACCTTTTTAAAAACTTTTGCTTCAAAAAGGACCAAAAAACAAAATCTGGTCAAATTCACAACAAAGTGTTAACAAACCCCAACATCCAATGAATTTACAAGATAAACCAAGTTCTAATACTTCTACATCTCAGCCAATTAAAACTGCTAAAAGATTTAGGAAAGAAATCTAACTCTGACCCCAGGAACAACATTCTGCAAAACCAAAATTGACCCCAATTCCTTCATCTGGTAAAAGAGATGCTCAACATCAAATCAAACTGCAAGTATTGGGTCCACAGAAAACATGAACCCAATCAAAATTTCATGTAGCTACTACCAAGAAGAAAACATCCAATCAGATAAAATCTCAAGTTTCACAGCAAGCTAACCAAAGAGAGAGTCCTTTAAATAATGCTGTCAACATAGCCACTAAATATCTCAGACTAAAATATACAAATGAAAGAGAATTAAATAGGCAAAATATCAACCTTTAGAATCTGGCCAACTAAATTCTGACAAAAATTCTCCTGTGGGACAAAGGAGCCACCAAATCAAAACTTACAGAAACACAACAGCTAAAAGAAAATATATCCCTCATCCAGTCTAAATAGCTAATATCCAAAAGAATGAGAATGATAAGTGCTGACAAGGTTGTGGAGAAAAAGGAACTCTCATACACTGTTGGTGGGACTGCAAAATGGTGCAGCCTTTATGGAAAATGGTATGGAGATTCCTCAGACAATTACAGATAGATCTACTATCCACAGATAGACCCAGCTATCCCACAGCTGGGAATATACCCAAAGAAATGGAAATCATCATGCCGAAAGGATACCTGTACTCCAATATTTATTGCAGTTCTGTTAACAATAGCCAAGAGTTTGAACCAGCCCAAACGTCCATCATTAGATGAGTGGATATGGAAACTGTGGTATATCTACACACTGGAATACTACTCTGCCATAAAAAAGAATGAAATACTACCATTTGCAACAACATGGATGGACTTAGAGAAAATTATATTAAGTGAAACAAGTCAGGTGCAGAAAGAGAAATACCACATGTTCTCACTTATTTATGGGAGCTAAAAATAAATAAATAAATAAATAAACACACAAACAAATAAAGGGGGGAAGACACAACAATCACAAAAATAAATTCCTTGAACTTTTTAAGTCAAGTGAACAGATATGATGTGGGGGGGGAGGGGAGGTGATGGAGAGGAACAGGTAAAGGGGCACGAAAATCAACTACAATGTATATTGAGAAGTAAAATAAAATTTTTTTAAATAATAATAATAAATATATAAATAAATAAATAAATGAAAAGATGCTAAAGAAATCTAGAACCTCACTCTAGAACCAATGTCCAAACAAAACTCAAAACAATCCTGTTCACTTTCAGCTTTAACTGGTAAGAGGAAGAGTCTACACCAAACCATGACATAAAACATTCAGAAAATATCTGGACAATAAAAAATTCCTAAAAATACAATCATAAAGCAACAAATTAGTCACATAAAAATTCCTGTTGAAAAGCAAACTAATCAAAGAAAGCACTGCTTTAATAAAACTCAATCCAAACAAGCTAAATTTTAAAATGCAAAGATAGACAAATGTACAGAAAAGATCTAAACAGACAAAACAGCTACTGGATGTACAAAGAACTGACCTAAATATAAGGGACTATTATCAGCCTGACCAAATAATTCTTGGTAAAAAATAAATAAATAAATAAATAAATTCTCTGGCCCAGCCAAGGAGTTGGCAATCCCCAAATCCTGAGAACTCAGTGACACTCAAGATATCTAGTGCTAACAAATACCATCCAGGCAAAACTGGTAAAAAGCTACCAAGGAAATCTAAAACCACTTCTAGAAAAAGTGTTCAACAAAACCACAAATGATCCAAACCACATTCAACTTCAGCTGCTAAAGAAATGAACCAACCCAAATCAAGCCACGAGCATTAAGTATACAGAAAACTTCTAGCCAAATACAACTTTATAAAAATTTAATCATAAAGCAAAAATATAGTCAAACAAAAACTGTTAAAAGAAACTAGTAAAATATTAAGTCAGTTTGATTAAATACAAAAAACCTAGGTACTCAAAAGTTAAGCCAAAAGCATCTGCTCAACAGAAAAGCAAACAGGCAAAAGATCCCACTATACTGTCGACATCCATATGCTGGTCAACCAAAACCTCAATCAAAGGTGCTTTCACTTTGGCATCCTGCTGCACAAAAAAAAAAAAAAAAATGTTATTCTGTTCCATTTTATTTTTGTCCATATATACCAACTCAATGACCTGGCACACAAAAATATTATCAAAGTCAACCCAGTAAAACATTCAATCTCCACCCACACAAATATCTCCGGAAGCCATAAATTCAACCTAGACCTTGCTCATGTCATCATTATCCTTCAGTAGTGCCCCATTCACTTCAACCTGGGAAGTTACCACCAAATCCACCATCTTCTAAACCTGTATCCTCCACCACTACCAAACTTGTATCTGCCAGCAACAAATCATATACTACTTACTATTCAAGACAGTGGCACTTACTACCAAATATTCCACCATTACTATCCCTATAGCTATTACCCCTCAAATGGCCACTACCACATTCCTATCAACTCTCACTAACAAAAGAATATAAGTGCCACCACCAATTTCACTACCATAGTCAAACCAGTGGCTGATACCACAGAATCCACCACTTTATCTACAAACCCCTCTATGACCATAAAATTTGTCCCCACCACTAAAACTCTGGCCACCAACACAAAAGTTTCTATATCTACCAGGACACCCTGCACCGATACTTCAGCATCATCTATCTATACACTTCATCCATTGCCCCTTAGACTACTTCTGCTGGCAACACATCATCAGATGCCACCAACATATTCATTTCCCACCATTACTTCCCATCTCATGACAACTGCCTCAACCCCCAACATGCCAGTGCTACTATTACACCCACTTCCATGTCTACCACCAGTCAGGTTGGAAGTACCTTCAAAGCTGTTGAGACTATCAGCACAATTGCTTCCACAACTGTCACCCCACCTGTCAATCTCAAATCTACATGCATCACATCTAATGCCACAACATTATTTGAGACTCCTGACAGATAGGACTACAATCAGCATCCCTGTTGCATCTACCTTGGGAGGTGACATAGCTGAAGTTTCAACATTTATCCACATATGAACCTACCAGCCATACAGTAGATGGTGCTACTCCGTCGGGTGTCTTCACAACACCTGCCGTCACCACTGCCAGTAGCATGTGTGAAACCTCAGCTGCATCCACCACACATTCTCTTCTAAGTACCACAAGCTAACTGATTGTACCACTGGAGCTACATACCACACCTTCTCTAACACCTTCTTCTCCTTCCACCACTACCACTGTACCTGATACTGTTAATAATCTGTTTCTTCTGCCACATCTGGGCAATCTCCCCAAAAGTCAAGTGCCATATCAGTTGTCAATACCTCTCCTTGCACATTTATCCACTGATACTAGGCCACAGCTTTCCCTCACCACAGTAGCTCTCTCTGCCTCATCTGTATCAGCAGCACACCACAACCACTTCTGTTCCCTCTACCACCACTGAAGTCTACACTACCCTTTCTCTTGCAAGCACAGCTGCCTCTACCAGCTCCAATCCTATAACTACTTCTACTTTCATTCCTGTAGAGGCTGCCCAGCTGCTCTCTGCTATAACAGCCATCACTACTGCTCCTGGTGCAAGAACTTCTATCACATCTGGATCATCTCTGCTAGCAAGAAGCACATCTGCTGTCACCACTGTGGCTGGCATCACCACACTGGCTCCCACCACAGTTTCATCTACCACCTCTGCACTTACACCAATTACTTCTCTTTCTATCGCCACATGATCATCCACCAACACTTCCTCTGCTGCCTCCACCTCTGCCACAACTAATACTTTATCTAACTCTACCATATCATTTGGCATTTCACCAGCTTCCATTCCAACATCTGCTGCCTCCCACTCACCAACATCAACTGTGACCATGACTGACCCCATGGACTCTCCTAATTCCTCTATCTCAACGGCCTCTTCCATATTCTTTGACTCTTTCATACTTGAAACTACAATTTCACACACTTTCTCTATAGCAAATGCCAAAGTCACCACAAATGATGCAACAACATTTTGTCCCTGCACATTTGACAACACTACACTTGATTATAGATCTGACACCACTGATCTCAGCACAAGCATAACTAATTACCATCGATCTTTCTAATGACTGTACAAGCTCTGATACTATACCAACCACTAAACATTCCTAAACACACAGAAGCTAACTTCTGGTTCCATACTCTCTATACTGGCTGCTATTCTATTCATCACTTTATTCCAATAGTTACTACCTTATTTCCTCATGAAGTTTACAGGCAGACACAGAGATAATTACTAAAAGACCTAACCTGACACCAAAAGTTTTGTAATAATTATTTCTTCTCAGAAATGTGTTATGTCTTATACAAATCCACTATTTATTTTATTTGCACATTTGGTGTCAAAAAGAAAATGTTATCACTGTGCTGATACTGTGAAGTGGTGGAAAGGAAATTTAAGGAAAAAACAAAATGATCAACAATCTATAAAATAGGTATCCCTGTAATGGAAAATAAACTGACTTAACTAATACATAAATTAAAAGTTTTACAAATAGAGTGGAGCAAAAGGTCCTTTTCATGATGAAAATGTATGTAACTCAACAACTTCCCCACCTTTGGCCACACCATTGCCCCACCCAAACATAAAAACAGTCATGACAGCTATTCAACCCAAATATATTTGAGTAACACATTCAGAGTTGCCTGTTAAAATCTTTTCATTCAGATGTAGCTAGAAAAAATAAAAACAAAACAAAAATAAAAAATAAACATAAGATAGGGTGCATAAGTTATTAATTACATTTTCATGGAACTTCCAATTTTTTTGGCCTCTGTAAACATTGCATATACTCTTCTGAGAGGGAACATTATTCATGACACAGAGGAGTCAACAGACACCTGGTGAGTGAGGGAAGTTGACCCTTGACTGGAAAATCACATCACACTGACAAATCCAAGGGTCACATTCAGTGAAACTGTAGTCCATCCCTAAAAGCCTGACAAAGGTGTTTACCAATGTTTCTTAAAGGTCAGAGACAAAGTTTTCACATGACATGCCACATAGAAAGCTTTATAAAAGTATTGCCATTCTCTCTCTCTCTCTCTCTCTCTCTCTCTCTCTCTCTCTCTCTCTCTCTCTCATACACGCACACCCCACAATCCCCAGGATTCCCTATTCCTGGCAGCAACCGAAGTCTCTCCTCTTCTCTCTCACCCCACTGGTGATCCACTCTCCGTGTGGATCCCTACAAGTCCTCCCCATGCTCTCCTCTCCAATTCTGTAGTATTAACTCTGGACCAAAGTCACCACAGGCCAGAAGTGTCTCCTGCTCCATCCTCCCTCACTGTCCACAGAAGGAACTTGAGAAACCTCCTACAAAGTGTAATTCGCTCCACCTTTAACTGATTTTCTCTCTAAGAATCATCTCATTCCATCTGCTCCTTACTGAATTCTTGGAGTCATATGCAAAGAAAGAAATGGTTTGTTTAGGTAGCCCAGAGGCTTTTTATATTTATATTTCAAGCCCATCCTTTTTGTACTGGAGGGAGAATAATTTGCCCAGGGTTCTTTGGGGGGTACTTACAGCCAAAAGCAAATTTTCTTCCTGCAGATGCTGGATCTAGATATTAGGAAATTTCAAAGAAACAATGATTTAGCATTAGGCTTGCTTGCTATGTCCTGTGTCTCTGGTAGGCAACAGAGAAGAGGATGTGGAGATGGTCAGGAATGTAATGTCCCTCACCAGGGACCAAAGCAAGAAGAGGCCATCATGCCCCTACAGTTCTGGGCCATTCCAAGGCCATTAGTGATCTATCTGTCCCTCCTGCACTGAGATAAACTAAATTCAGGAGAGGGGTGGCTGAGGGATCACAGTGGTCCCACCTGTGCCGTACCCATCCGCCTTGGAAGCAAGTTAAGTTCCTATCTAAAACAGGAGCTTTCTGATCTGAGTTGAACAGTCTAGTTGTCACTGCCTATCCCAGCGTTACTTGTCAAATACCCAGCTTCAAGAGGTTGAGGTCCTAGTTCCCTCGCGACTGCTGGCCCTTAGGTCTACCTCCCAGGCCTTTCAAGTCTGACTTCCATCAGTCTTACTCTGAGGACAGTCCTGGATCCCTCTCTTTCTCCTGCTCAACCTTGATTAGCTTCTTCAGAAGCCAGAAACTATGCCTCTTCAGGAAGCTTTATTAATTTTTTATGTCATAAAAAACTCATACCATAAAATTTACCACCTTAACTATTGTTAAGTGTATGGTTCAGTAGTGGCAAGTGTATTCATAGTGTTGGGCAACAAACCTCTAGAACTTTTTCATTTGGCAGAACTGAAACTCTGTACACCCACTGAACGCTGGATCCCCATTTCCTTCATCCCTCAGACCCTGGTTTAATCATTTTTTAAAATTTTTATAGAATCATAATTGATTATACATATTTTGGGAGTTCAACATTGACATATGTTGATCAAATCAATATTACTAGCATGTATATTGTTACAAATTGTACTTATTCTTTATGCCCCTTGTCCAATCTCTCTATTTTCCTCTCCCTCCCCACTCCCACCTCTGGTCACCCTAGATTTCTTCTCTCCTTCTGAAAGAGTAATGGTTACTCTGTTGATTTGTTGTCTAGATGATCTGTCCAATGCTGAGAGGTGTGTTCAGGTCCCCCAATATTAACGTAGAGCAGATGCTTCTTCTGTCTGTCTGTGAGCACCACGCTCAGCCAGTGAGCGAACCGGCCATCCGTATATGGGATCCGAACCCGGGGCCTTGGTGTTCTCAGCACCACACTCTCCCGAGTGAGCCACGGGCCGGCTCTTCTGTCTGTCTGGAATGGGCTTTGTGGAGAAAGACATCCTCTTCTTTTCTTTGGTCTCTGCTGGGGGTTCATTCATTTTTAAATTGATTTTCCCCTTCAAAAACACTTGATTCATATACTTCAAGACCTCCAACTTTTCTTCTATTCCCCTGGTAAAAGGTTGACAGGATAACAGAAGTGATTCTCTTCTGTTTGTCAATGTGTATAACTAAAAGGAAAAAAAAAATACCAGAGTTAGCTGGACTTCAGTAATAATAAAAATATGTTTAAAGACATGCTAATAATATGAAATTTTAAATCTATAATATATAGCAACTTCTAGTATGCGATTTTGACTGACAAATACATATTTCAAGAATTAAGGGTATTGTGGTGAACATAGCTGCCTTCCAAATATGCATTTCAAGTCTGTAGATTGTTTGTGGGGCTCAAAACAGTAATTCCAGCTGCCTACTGAGTAATTCAACTTGACCTACCATAGATATAAATATGATCTCATTAGATCACACTTTCCCCATCCCAGCCAAATAAACTTTCATCTTCTCCCAAATCCTGTCTTATTGAATAGTTTTGCAATTTACCTAGTTCCCTAGACAGGAGATTCCAGTTATGTACAATTCTTCCCTCTTGCTCCAATCCCTAATATCAGTGATCTTACTGGTCCAATTTTACTTCAGAAAAAAAACCTCCTTTCCTCTATATGCCTGCTGCCACTCGCTAGTCCAGATGTTCCATGTGTCTTATCTTTTCCATTGCAATAGTCCTCTAACTGGTCTTTCTTCAGTCTTTCTCACCTTAAATTCATCCTCCTAATCAAAAATTAAGATACCTATAAAATATAAAGCTAAAATCAACTCAAAATTAGAAACACACAATTGAACCTCAGCACTTAAAGGAAAATGCCAAAAATTTTAACTCAACAAACAAGAAATGTCATCATTTGGTCTGGACCTATGTATTAGTCCATTTCCGCTGCTTATAACAAAACACCTGTAACTGGGTGATTTATAAAGAAAAATGAAATTTATTGCTTACAGTTTCTGAGGCTGGGAAGCCCAAAGTACCTGGTGGTGGCAACAGTGACCCAGGGGTCTCACACTGCAAGGTGGTGGAAGCAGAGAGAGCAGGACAGCAAGATGGACTCTCCTCTCTCTTCTTTGAACCCTCAGAGCTTCCGGTCAAGATGGTGGAATAGACAGTCCCCAGCATCACTCTCTCCCACAAATCAACCAATTTACAACTATAAAAAAAGCAATGACAGCCAAGCTGGGGCCACTAGAGCTCAGGGGAAGAGGAGGAGAGACCTACGGAGTGCATGAAGGCCAGAGACACCATGAAGACAAAAAGAAAAAAACCTCTCCCACCATTTCGAGCAACCAGCTGCATCCAGACTGGAGCTGCTGAGTGCACAGAGCAGGATCCGGCAAAAGTGCAGCTGTGCCCATCGAATGAAGTTGCTTGGAGGCAGCAGGGGAGAAAAGGGCCTTGGTGGCTCCCAGGCCAGCAAGGCCACTAATAGGGTTCTCATGGACCCACATAGGAGTGAGGAGCCAGAACAACTGAAAAAAAGGATCCACTCAGAGGCCAGTGAGTCATTGCAAGATACAGCTTATGGCCCATCCTATGGGAAGTGTTTGCAGCACTGGCAGTGGGGGAGAAGGGCCCACCAGGAGAACACTGTGGCACAGCAAGGACAGCTGATCTACCCCCAACCAGCATAGGACCACTCAGAGGAGACTGGTCAGGAATATAGAATTGCATGGGGTGCAGTTTGCTGGAAAGACTCAGGCCCAGACCAGAGTTTCTACACAACCTAGGAGCGCCTGATCTCTTGAGAGCTGGAAGTACTTATAAAGTCAACCATTAAAACCTGAGCTGCATAAAAAGCCTTCCCTTGGGAATCAGCAGCAAAGCAGCAATTTAGCTTAACCACAGAGTTCAAGTACTGGTCCCCACAGGAAGTTCCCTCACTTTTAGAAGTAAACAAAGGGCAACGAATTAGTTCCAGTACAGAGTTTAAATGGTGGGAACAGCAAATAATCCCACGCAGAAATGAAAGAAAAAACAAAGTAACCACAACTGGAGACAAAGTTTAATATTAACTAGTAAAGGTCTCATTTCACCAAAGAACACCTATAAACACCTAGAAGGACCAGAAGTCCCCTGGGCTACCAAGCCAGAAAGCAGGGAGAGCCAGGGGCCTCAGCGATGTCCCCAGAAACCTGCAACCAATCCCGAGGGTGGAGGATGAGGGCCTTGGCCATGCCCCCCCAAAACATGCAGCCAGCCCAGCGGTTACCCCCAAGCCACCATAGGAAGTGCCCTGGGCTGTCTCAGCTGGGTTGGTGAGGGGACAAGGGCCTTGACCACATCCCCCCAACACCCACAGCCAGCCCAGCAGTGACCACCAAGCAGGAAGCACCCTTGGCTCTTCTGAGGTGAGGTGGTGGGGGGGCCATGGGCTTTGGCCACATACCCCCAACACTTGCAACTAGCCCAATGACAACCACCAAGCTGCAGGAAGAAGGGCCCTGGGTTCCTGAGCAGGGATGGTGGGGTCGAGGTCTTTTGCCACAGCCTTCTGACATCTGTACCCAGCATGTCAATGACCAAGCCACCACTGGAAGCCCCACTGTCTCCCTTGTGTGAATAAGGGGGAGCCACAGGCCTCAATCCCACCCCTCCTCTTTCCTCCTTCTTCCATCCCATTTCCTTCCCCTTTCCCCTCTCCCCCACCCTCCCAACTGCTCTGCAACAACATCCTAGAATGTAAAAAATAATATTAACAAAATTACATTTTCTTTAAAAAATAATAAATAAAGGAATAAATAAATAAAGCCATCAGAATCATGCCCCTGACCACCATTTTTAATCCATTCACTGCAGCATGGTCCTACAATCTAATCACCTCTTGTATTAGTACATTTTCTGTTGCTGTGACAGAATACCTGAAACTGTGTCATTTATAAAGAACAGAGGCTTATTTGCTTACAATTCTGGGACAGCTGCATCTGGTGTGGTCCTCAGGCTACTTCTACTCAGGGCGGAAAGTGGCAGGCAGCTGGTGGATACAAGCAGATCACCTGGCAAGAGGAAGCAAGAGACAGAGGGGAGGTGCCAGGGTCTTTTAAACAACCAGTTCTCATGAGAGCTAAGAGAGTGAGAACTCATTCTCTACCCCCACACTCTAGGGAGAGCATTAATCCATTCATGAGGGACCTGCTCCCATGACTCAAACAGCTGCCAACACTGCCACACTGGGGATCAGATTTCCATATGAGTTTTGGGAGGACAATGCATCCAAACTCCATACCTCTTCAAGGCTCCACCTTTCAATTACCATAACAGGATTTCCCACCCTCTTAACAATCACAGTAGGGGCCAAGTTTCTAACACATAAAACTTGGAGGACACAATTCAAGCTTCAGTGAGTTTGGGGGGGACATAATTCAATTGACTACAACCTAGTTCCAACCTAAACTATAACCCATTTCTTTCAACCACCACATGTTTAGCCCTACTGGACTAATATTCCTCCCAGTAGTATATTCACTTTTATATCTCCATACCTTTGTTCATATCAATTCCCCTGCTCATAAAAATCTAGCCATATTTTATTCGTGACATGCCTAAAACAAGAAGGCATATAAAGTTTGAAAAAATGAATGAAAAAAGGTAAGTCAGGAGAACACTAATTAAAAGAAAGCACATGAGACAATATTAATTTCTAACAATATAAGAACTCAAATTAAATTGTATAAAAATTAATATTTTATATTGATAAAATTATCATCCATTAAGGTTATAAAATATTATTTATCTAAACACATAGTCTTTAAATCTATGAAACAAACACTCTTAGAATACCAAGAAAAATTGTCATACCCACAAGCACAATAGGAGACTTTAATGCACATGTTTTGGAAATCAGCAAATCAGATAGGCAAAGTATAAGTAAGGAAATATAGAATTTAAAGAATATAAATAAGCGTGCTAATATATATATAGAGAGAGAAAATGTTGTAGCTAAAATAAGGAAATGCACATTTTCTCCAAATAACTATAACATGTTCTTAAAAATTTGACTACATCTGGAAGAACTGAAGTGGAAAAGACTGAAAAGCCCATATGTAACTTTTGTCCAGCAAAGTGCAAGTCATTGTTCTAACTTTCCTATGACCCAAACCCTTCCAAATATTGAGACAGTGACAACACCAACTTTGTGGACTGTTAATCCCCAGACAAGCATTCATTTAAAAAGAAACACAGAAACATCTTGCTCTTTGTCACAATAGGCAATTCAATTATAAGATCTTATTTTTATTGCATGTGCATTAGAGCTAATTAAATAATATCCCCTTGTCAATGTTACACAGATTTATGAGCACCTGCTGGCCACAAAAGTTAGCACAAATACTTATAGACTTTTCAGATTCACAATACAATAGCTTCCAAAGTAAAGCTTCTATGTCCACGACTCTGGAAACCACCTTTTAAAACAGTGATATATAAAGTAACATATATAAACTCTGTTTAAGTTTAGGACAAGTGATAGAATGTGTGTGTTTGAAATACTGACAGTCAACACTGTACCCCAAAAATATATATAATCAATTATGTTTCAATAAATAAATAAGTAAAAACAATGTGTGTGTTTGTGTGTGTGTGATATAAATTTGAATATATAACTTACTTATATTCACATTTATATATTTATATTTATACATCCATATTTATATTACACACACATAAAAATAATGATATGTGATAACTACATAATATTATAAATTATATATGTAATTATATAATAGTTATTGTATAGGACTAACTTGTTCAGTACTCTCTAAACAATGCAGAGATTCAGAGGGAAAAGAAAAGAGAGACACCAACCAAAAAGGTTTGCAGTGTCCAGGCACACTTAACAATAGAGCAGGATTTGAGAACTCTGGTATTAAGAATGAGTAGCCAAATATTACCAAGGGTAACAAATGAGATAGAGGGCAGACTGACACTGAAGGAGAAAAGTATTGTTGTATAAGATAACAATAAATATGATTCAATTAGCAAGTTATAAAAATATATATTTCAAGTACTTCTGTAAATTTTTTAATACAATATAGGCAAAGTTTGTTTTAATCAGAGTGCAAAGATGTTACACTTTTATAATTTTGTAAAATTTTCAGTCTTTTGCAAGATAAAAAATAAAAGGAATCTATGAAGCAAGTTTATACTGTGGATAATTCAAAGATTCATAAAGACAGCAATACCACCTCAGCATAGTGGGAGAGACATGTACATGCTTTAATTACCATAATAAACAAGTGGTTAAAATTGCAACAATAAGGGTAAAAACAGAGCATTATGGGAGTACATGAAATGGAGAGATTAATTTTAACTCAGAACCTTGGAAGACTCTTTTTAAATTTATCAAATTTAGTGCTGCAGTTGAGAGCACTGACTCTAGAGACAGACTGCCTGGCTTCATATCCCAAACCCACCATTATCAAATGTAGGAGCAGTGGAAAACAACTTCCCGTGCCTCAGTTTTCCCAGCTTTAAAGTGGAGATAGCAATGTCTATTTCGCAGAGTGGTTGTGATAAATTGAATGAGGTAATGTCATAAAACAGTGCCTGGAACATTTATATTCTCCAGATTATTTTTCAAACTGGCTGGATCCATCCACATTCCCACCAGAGTCCACAAATGCTCCTATTTCCCACATCACTGCAAAGAATGAGCATCATCTGATTTTCTAAATTTTGTTAATCTAATGAAGGTATAGTATTTCATTTTGATTTAATTAGCTCTTCTCTGATTATGAATGATTTCATTGTACTCGTTAGTTGTGTGGGTTTCTCCTTCTCTGAGCTACCCTTTGATCCCCTTTGTCCATTTCTCCATTGGTATACTAGTCATTGGTTTCCTGTTGACTGCAGGAGTTACCTATTAGTTCCTTGCTTGTTTTAAAACAGGCAAATAACTTCTTCCGGTCTCATCCATCTGTTCATTTACCTATGGCAGCAGTTCTGAAAGTGTGCTCTGCAGACAACTGGGGTCCTCGAGATATTTTCAGGGAATCTGCGAGATCATCATCATACAAAGATGTTATTTGCCTTTTTCTGTGTTGACTTTTGTACTGATGGTGCAAAAGCAATGGTGGGTAAAACTGCCGATGCCTTAGCACAAATCAGGGCAGTTGCACTATGATGTACGCTACCACATACTCACAGGAAATAAAGACAGATTTCACTCACAGAAAGTCCTTGCTGGAGAAGTAAATATTATTAATTTTATTAAATCTCAACACTGTGCTCATGTGTTATATCCTGTATGATGAAGTGGGAAGCATGAACAAAGCACTTCTGCAGCAGACTGAAGTACCACGTTCATCTGAAGTTTAGAAAGCATATGTGCTTTGTGTTAGGAGCTTAACTAGCTGATTTTTTCGTGAACGGCATTTTTACTTGATATACAATCTTACAAACTGTGGGTTTTTTAGACTTGGAAATTATGCATTTTCTCATAAATTAATAAAGTGAGTCTGTCGTTTCAAAGAAAATAACTGACAGAATTTATTGCCAATAGTAAAATATAAACTTTCAAGTGAAAATCAGAATTTTGAAAAATCTTTCTGCCATCGTGAACTTGACCACTTCCCAGTACTTGAAGATTTTTCTGATGAGATAGATAGTGATCCTAAACAATGAGATTTTTTTTTTTTTTTGATGTGAAAATATTTGGAAAATCTGCATAAGTCAGTGGAACCAACAGTTTTCAAATGATCAGTGCATGATGTTACAAAATCTTGCATGGGCAAATGATGCATTCTCAGTGCAAGGATAACCAAAAGATTTCAATGTAACAAAGTATGAAAAGTTGTTAATATGGTTTCAGATTCCACTTTGCAACAAATTTTTAAAAGACTACCACTTGTTGCATTTTGGAGTAATATCAAAGAAGAAAATCTACAATCATCTGAAACAGCAATTAAAAGACTTCTGTTTTTTACAACTGTACATCTGTGTGAGGCTGTATTTCCATGTGCTTAAACCAAACAACATAGCACGACCAATAGAATGTAGAAGTAAATATTAGAATCCAGCTGTCTCCCATTAAAAGACATGCAAAGAAATGTAAAACAATGTTACCCTTCCCATTGGTTTTGAAAGATATAATTTTGATAAGTTGTGTTATTTACATTAACATGTAACGAGTTTATTTTTAATGAATTAATAATGAATACTTATGTCTCAGTTTTAATATCTAACAGAGTAAATATTATCAAGAAATATCTGCATAACCAAAAGCACTTTGGGGTCATCAATAAATGTTAAGCGTATAACCTGTCCTGATGCCAAATGTTTTAGAACTACTGATTTATGGCATCTTTACAATTCCATAATTTTGGTGTCCTTAAATCTATCAATGCCTTTCCCTAATGGTTTTTTGGGGGGTTTTTTTGGTTTTCGGTTTTTTGTTTTTTGGGTTTTTTTTTTTTTTTTTTTTTTTTTGCATTTAGTGCATTTATGAAGTCCTTCCCTATCCCCAGGTTGCAAATTCTGTAATAATTTAGTTTACCTAATAGAATAGCAAAGCAAAAATAAATAAATAAATTTATGCCAAAATCATAAATCAGAGGACTAAGACAAGCAAATGTTCAAAGGAGAAAAATGTCAACCCATTTATTCATTCCTTTTACCGTTCACCTTTCAATTTTTATTTTTTAATCTATCTGAAATATAAAGAGAAATTCAACTTTATTTTTTTCCTTCTGAGTTAGTTCTCCAATATCATATCCTAAATAGTACCACCTTTAGGGTATTGATTTTGATGTCACTGTTATTATAGATCTCTCCCTTCTGTTCCACTGGTCTCTTGGCTCTTATGTCAGTGCCATACTCTTATATTCTTACAGTGACTTTGTTGCAGGTCGAAGTATTTGATAGGTAATCATCCATCTTTCTCAGAGTTGACTTTAGCTACCATTATCTTTTTTAATACGTATTTTAAAATAAATTTGTCAAGTTGCTCAAGAACTGCAGGGAATTTTCATTTCTTTGTATTGAATGTGTAAATTACTTAAGAAGGAATGACACCTATATAATGTTAGCTCATTTCATCCTTTAGTATGAACTACCTCTTCATTCACCTGGATTGTCCTTTAGTCCTTTAGTGGAGATTCTAAATGTCTTTCCTGTGATAGTATTATGGATTCCTTGTTTAATTAATTCCAAGATTATTTATAGTTGTTTTTTGTTTTGTTTATTGTTTGTATTTTTTACGGAATATTTTGTCTGGTTTTGTCATATCTTTTTTGGTTTGCTGTTGCTGATGTGGAAAAATTTTTATTTGTCCAGTGAGTTGCTTTTTCTTCCAGAAACCCTACTGAATTATTTTATTTGTCCTAATAGTTTGTGAATTTTGCTGATCCTTTTATATAAACGATTTTGTATTTGCTAGTAATAAAGGTTTTATCTCTTTTCTTCTAATCCTTACAACTCTTCCACACTTTTCTCATAGCATTGGATAGGTCTTCTGGTATATTACACAGCAGTGTATAGCAGTCATCCCCGCTTCAGTTAAGTATGAACTTTACTGTTGTTACAGTATATAAACATTATCAGGTTAAATTATTTTCTATTCCTAGTGTACTAAAAGCTTTTTATATAAATATGTGTTGAACCTTATCAAGTTACTTTTTTGTATCAACTGATTTATTCATGGCTATTTTCCCTTTATTGTATTAATGTGGTAAATTATATTAACAAATTTCTCTGAGAGTAAATATCTTTTGAATTTCTTTGATAAACACTATTTGATCATGATAATTATTTATAACGGATTAGATATATTATTCAATTAGCTAATGCTTTATTTAAAACTTTCAAATGTGTGTTCATAAATAAATGGGTTTGTAATTTTATTTTCTTGGAATGTCCTTTTCTGATTCTGGAAACAAGGTTACAAAAAACTTACAAAAGGATTAGGGCAGCTTTCCTACCTTTTCTGAAACCAGTATAAAATAGAAGTATGTTCCTTATAAATTTGGTAAAATTCACCTATAAGATTATCTGGTCGGGGTTTGGAGATTTGAACTAAAGAAGTTCCTGTATTCTCTGGAGGTTACTATTATTAAATTTTCTATTTCTTTTAATGACAATTTAAGAGTTTTATAATTTTTCAGGAATGTATTCATTTTGTGTAGGCTTTCAAAACTATTAAGATATCATTGTTCATAATATTCTCATATATTAATTACTGTTATTTCTCCTTTTTATTCATTATTATTTATTTTTAGCATCTTTTATTCCTAATCATTCTTTCCAGAGTTAATATCTTATTGATATTTTTAGAGAGCAAGTTTTTGGTATTGCAAAATATTTTTCTATTGTTTTTGTTGTTGTTGCTTTCTCTCTATTTCATTTATTTCTTCTCTTACTTTTTTATTTTATTCCCTATTTTTTCTGTAAATGTGTTTTGTTGTTTTAACCAAGTTCTAAGGGAGGTTAAAAAAGTTTAGCTCATTTGTTTTCAATCTTTCACCTTTCCTTATAAATATTTGAAAGCTAGTGATTAGATTTCCCTTATGTCCCACAAATACTGACTTTTTATGTTTCACTGACACTTAGCTGCAAATATTTTCTCTATTAATTCTTTTAGAGCCCTAAATTTATCTCATAATATTTAATTTAGTTTTTATCCTTAGCTATTTTAAAAAATAGCTTTTTAGATGTTCTTTTATTGATCAGTAATAGATTCTTCTGTGACCCATAAATAGTTCATGCAGATAATTCTATTCAGAACACATAACTTAGGCACAGAAAAGTATACATATTAAGACACAACTTACTGTTGTGCAGGAAGAAATTAAGGTACAAAGAACAACTGTCAACTGAACAAACAACTAATCATTCTTGGTATAAAATCCTCAATCCAGGCATGACCTCTGTGCAATCACAGTATTTCCTATCTCTAAAAAAGTCCCGTAGGAAAGCTATAAGAAACGTTCTCTCACTGATCCTTCTTATTTGCCACATTAGATTTTAAGTTGCTCAGCTACCAAAATGCCTAGACACAGTAACCGACAAGAATTCAGTTGACAGGGAGTTTGACCGGATCTTGAGGAAGAATTCCTTCAAGGGTAGGTACTTGGGGATTCACAAATTAAGACTTTTAGGGAAAGACTTAAAGATACCTTTTTAAACACTGCATTTCTAGTGATTAATGTAAAAATTCACTGATTAGAACAGTATTTCTAAATGCTCTTTTGATAAAATGTGGTTACTGATGGTATTTTATTTTTCTAATCTTCAAAGTAGGTATTTAATAGTAAAATCTACATCCTACCTAATTTATCATGTCTTGATTTCTCTTTGTATCTTCTACTAGCAAGTAATTTTAACATAATTTACATTTACAGAATAATCATTAGTCCTAATATAATTCACTGTATGTGGAGCTGTAGGCTATGTTTTAGAATATAAAAATTATACCTAGTTTACCTACATTTTAATTAAGAATAACTCCAAATAGGAAGGAGGAAAAGACCAGCAAAATCTCTTATCTCCAAGGGAGGAAAAACCTTGCCCTACATAAGGTCTTAGGAGCAATGAATGAAAACAAAAGCATATGAGAAAAATGTTCTACAATAGACTTTCTTCTTTGAATTGTGGGAAGTTTTGAAAAAGATTTTTTCTGACTTACCACTACATCTGAATTAAGCCATGTAATTAAGAGTTGGATAGTCCTGGATTCAAATCCTTATTAATTCACTTTGTAGATTTGTGACTTTAGATAAGCAATTAAACATTTTTCTCTATAAATTGTAAAGATAATGAAAACATTTGTAACTCATCATTATTAAATGAAGATATTTATAAAAAGTACAGACTTGCATGGAAATACTTGTAAAAGTCTGAAAAAATGATGACGCTTATGTGAAACAGCTATGGCAGCTAGAGGTACCTTTATCCCAAATAGAGTGGTGAGATCACTTCCTAAATCCTTAAACAATGATATCAATCTATGTCTCCTTTTTCTTTCTTTCATTTTTTTTCTTATGATGTCCTTTGAATCACATCAGTCTATGCTTCTAAGACTCTTAATTCAATGAAAAATCTTTTAATTATACCAATTCTTTAATGACAGCAGCTCTATTAAAAGACCAGCCAATGCTCAGAAAATCCACACAAACCATTTATAATTGATTCTTAACTATAGTATATGATTGCATTTGAACATGATTATAGATATTTATTAAATCTAATGTGATTTAAATATATACATATTTTCGATAATACTCATCATATTTTGGAAATTTTCAATTACTAACAGCCAGTTTACCAAAAATGCAGTAGAATTAGCTCTACTATAAAATATACAGTATCCTAATCTTATTTCCTGGCATTAAAAAAGAATCCAAATTTTTTTTGTATTTCATACGTTTTAATGAGTATCACTTTCTTTTTCTACGATTGCTGTCTCCCAGCAATTATTTTTTAAACTGTTCTTCATAACTATCATTATTCTGGGGCAAATCTTCTATGACAACTAAATTTTTTTTGTGCTTACTTTCAAACAGCTAGAAGCAATGAGAACGCCTTACCTTACCCTGAGCCTATTGGCTTATATGACCTGCTTCTCGGTAAGTACTCACAAGCTCAATTAGTCTTTATATTTAATCATAAATAAAAAATTATTATTTTGGAAGATTATAACTGAACAAGAAAATAAACCACAATATCTCTAATTTTACCTTTCCTATTCTTAGATTTAATATTTAGGTGTTGTATTTTTTAACACAATATTTTACATTTTTCTACTGCTAACAACTATGTGTGTATGAATGGCATTTTTACTGCCTAAAAAGGCCATAAAAATATAACTTCTAATGAATATTTATCTCTCTTCCATATTATCTAGTGTCCATTAGTATGAAGGTCTCCGGATAGAAAATAAAGATAGAATTGATAGTAGTTGCTTTAAAATATCTATCCTTTACCCTCACTAAATTCTAGAAAGATTTATGAAGAAAAGGGGTTTGAGGAGATGTTGAATAGATGTCCACATGGCTATACATAAAGAGCTAACTTTGCATACTATAAATAATCAACAAAGAAAGAACATAACTCATACTGCCTATCCAAGCCTGGTTGTTTTTGAAAATTATGTGGAACATAGAAAACCATGGTCCCTTCCATCTGTAAGCTACTCCAGCTCTAAATAAAGGCTCAGTATATCAGGAAGGCTCACCAGAAGATTTAAGGAATGGCTCCATATACTGGAAGGTTCAATATACTGGAAAGGTTTACCACAAGCTCTAAGCAATGGCTCGATATACTGGAAAGGAACCTCAGAATGGGTAGTTACAGGGCACAGTATTGATCAACATCATTCCCAACCAAAAGTCCAGATGATGTGATGTAATAAACTGCATTTATCTTCTTCTTTCTCTTCTTTCACATTTTTAAAACACAAAAATTATCAACCATCACAAAAGAAAGCTCAAATTCTTAAAGACTTTTTGACATTTGCTTATTTGTTGGCTTCTTCATTTGTTAAGCCCTAGGAAACATCAGCCCCGAAATAGAAAAGTTAAGACTTCAGGAAATAAAGTTTTTAAGGTCAAATGATACTGTTCAAGTCCATACTCTATAAAAAATCTAAATGATTTTTTCCAATGAAAATTAATGAACCAGCTTCAGATTATATTAAAGTAACACTAATGCAAGGTAAACAATATATTCATGCATTCAAAATACATTTATCAATATCATGCTATGTGCCAGGCATGGTTCAAAGAACTACAGCTACAGTGCAGAACAAGGAAGACAAAGTCACTATTCTCATAGTACGTACTTTCTTGGTAGTGGAGGCAAATCATAAATAAGAAACAACAAAAACAAGGCCAAAAACCATATGATTAACTCAATAGACCCAGAAAAAGCATTTGACAAAATTCAATATCCCTTCATGATAAAGACCCTCAGCAAATAGGTATAGAAAGAAAGTATCTCAATGCAATAAAAAAAATAAATATATATGACAAACCCAGCACCAATATTTTCCTGACTGGGGAAAAGCTGAAAGCTTTTCTCTTAAGAACAGGAATAAGACAAGGATACCCACTCTCACCACTCCTATTTAACACAGTAATTAGAAGTACTACCAGAGCAATCAGGCAACAGACAGAAATAAAAAGCATCCAGATTGGAAGAAACGAAGTCAAATTGTCTTGTTTGCAGATGGCATGATTCTATATATGGAAAAGCCTAAAGACTCTAACAAAAAACTCTTAAAGATGATAAACAATTTCAGAAAAGTTACAGAATGCAAAATCAACATGCAAAGATCAGTAGCATTTTTATACCCCAATAACAAACTAGCAGAAAAAGAAATCAAGAAAGCAAGCCCATTTACAATAGTCACCAAAAAAATGAAACACCTAGGAATAAATTCAACTGAGGAGGTGAAAGATCATTACAAAAAGACCTACAAATCACTATTGAAAGAAATTAAAGAGGACACAAAAAGATGAAAAGACATTCCATACTCTTGGATTGGAAGAATTAACATTGTGAAAATATCCATACTACCCAAAGTAATCCATAGATTCAATGCAATCCCATCAAAATACCAATGGCATTCTTCAAAGAAATAGAAAAAACAATCCTAACATTCATATGGAGCAACAAAAGATCCCAAATAGTCAAAACAATCCTGAGCAAAAAAAATAAAACTGGAGGCATTACACTACCTGACTTCAAATCACACTACAAAGCTATAGTAACCAAAGCAGCATGGTACTGGCATAAAAGCAGAAACTCAGACTAATGGAACAGAATAGGGAACCCAGAAATCAACCCAACTTTATTTGACAAGGGCACCAGGAACATACATTTGGGAAAAGACTGCCTCTTCAATAAATGGTGCTCGGAAAACTGGACTTCCATATGTAGAAGAATGAAACTAGATCTTTACTTCCTATCATTTACCAAAATCAACTCAAAATGAATTAAAGATATATATAAGACACGAAACTATAAAACTACTAAAAGAAAACATAGGGGAAACACTTTAGGAGGTAGGACTGGGCAAAGACTTCAAGAATAAAACCCCAAAAGCACAGGCAAAAAATGAAAAAATAAACAAATGGGATTATATCAAACTAAAAAGCTTGTTCACAGCAAAAGAAATAGTCAACAGAGCAAAAAAACAACCTACAAAATGGGAGAAAATATTTGCAAACTATGCATCTGGTAAGGCATTAATATCCAGAATATACAAGGAACTCAAACAATTTAACAGTAAAAATCAAGTAACCCAATTGAAAAATGGACAAAGGAGCTGAATAGGCATTTTTCAAAGGAAGATATACAAATAGCCAACAGACACATGAAAAAATGCTCAACATCACTCAGCACCAAGGAAATGCAAATCAAAACTGCATTTAGATATCATCTCATACAAGTTAGACTGGCTAATATCAAAAAGACAAAGAATAATAAACACAGATGAGGATGCAGAGAAAGGGTAACACTCCTACACTGTTGATGGGACTGTAAATTAGTGCAGCCATTATAAAAACAGTATGGAGTTTCCTTAAACAACTTTAGGTATAACTGTCACCAATCCCACTGCTGTAGATTGGATGCCACCTCCCCTCCCCCAACCTCACTGAAGCTTAAATCCCCACTGAAACTGTGGAGGGTGCCAAACTCTATTACGGTAATTAACATGTGGGGCTTTGAGGAGATGATTGGACTGTAGAACCATGCTGTAGTGAATGGATTAATAATTGTGGTCAGGAACATGTTCTGGGGGCTTTAAAAAGAGAGTGAATGAGGAAGTTAGTCTCTCTTGCTCTCTCTCCTCCACCATTTTCTACCATATGAGATCCCTGTGTTGCTGTAAAGCCACCACCAAAGAAGGCCCTTACCATAAGTGTTCCCTGGACTTTGGACTTCTCAGCTTCTGAAACTGTAAGCAATAAATTTTATTTTCCTTACACATCACCCACTTCTGGGCATTTTGTTATAAGCAACAGAAAGAGACTAATACACCCACTGTTGGGTGTATACCCAAAAGAATGGAAATCATCATGTCAAAAGGATATCTGCACTCCCCTGTTTATCTCAGCTGTATTTACAATAGCCATGAATTGGAACCAACTTACATGTCCACCATCAAAAAACTGGATAAGTAAACTATGGTATATATACACAATGGAATACTACTTTACCATAAAAAGGGATGAAATTCTGCCATTCACAACATCATGGATAAACGTAGAGAAAAATATGTTAAGTGAAATAAGTGAGACACAGAAAGAGAAATACCATGTGTTCTCAGTCATAAATGGGAGCTAAAAATAAATAAATAAATAAATAAAATCAAAAACAAATAAACAAAAAAAAGAGAGAGTTAAAACAAGGTGGCCCATCACAGCCACTGCTGCAGCCACAGATGCCAAAAGAGCAGCTCTACACCACAGCAGCAACCACAGCTACCATGCAGGTAGCCCACCAGACACTTGACAAGGAAGAGGATGTCTTTCTTCTCAAAGCCCACTGCAGAGTACTAGAAGAAGCAACTGCTCTACAGATGACCAGACATCAATGTAGAAATACTAACTACAATAACCCAAGAAAATTTGACACCACCAAAAGAACACAGTAATTCTCAAATACCAGACCCTAAAGAGCAGAAAACCCTTAAAATGGCCAAGAAGGAATTCTGAGGAACAATTTTATGAAAACTCACTGAGATATTAGAAGACTCAGACAACATAATGATATGAGAAAAAAAAACCAAGATATAAAAGAGGGAATTTACAAAGAGATTAATACATTTAAAAACAATGTCACAGAACTCATGGAACTGAAAGACTAACTCAACGAAATAAAAAACACAACCGAGAACTTAAGCAGCAGGCTAGAACAAGCAGAAGAAAGAATTTCTGATCTTGAAGATAGTCTTTTTGAAATAACTCAGATGGGCAAAACAAAGGAAAAAAGAATTTTAGAAAATGATGAAAATCTAAGAAAGCTAGCAGACAATCTTAAATGCACAAACATTTGAACATGGGTTTTAGAAGGGGAGGAGAAAAGGAAAGGCGTGGAAAACCTATTCATTGAAATAATAATGGAAAACTTCCCAGATATAGGGAGAGACATGGACCTTCAGATCCAGGAGGCTCAAAGATCCCCAAACACACTCAACCCTGAAAGATCGTCTCCAATACACATTATAGCCAAACTGGCAAATCTCAAAGACAAAGAGAGAATCTTAAAAGAAGCAAGAGAAAAGTGTCAAGTCACCTACAAGGGAGCTGCTATCAGACGAATAGCAGACTTCTCAACAGACATTGTACAGGCCAGAAGAAAATGGGATATATATTCAAAATACCAAAAGAAAAAAAAATTCCAGTGAAGATTACTAGACCCAGCACTGCTGTTCTTCAGAAATGAGGGGGAAATGGTGTATTTTCCAGACAAACAAAAACTGCAGGAGTTCACTATCACATGACCAGCCCTACAAGAAATACTCAAGCAAGTCCTGCATCCAGAATCTGAAAAACAATAATCACTACTGTGAATACACAAGAAAGAACAAAACCCACTGATAAAGCAAAAATGCAAATGAGGAGAAAGAAAATGAATCTTACCACCATAAAAAGCCCTAGTGACAATGTAATAATGCTCCTACTTTATTTCTGATTTTAGTAATTTGGGTCTTCTCTCTTTTTTCTTGGTCAGTCTCAATACAGGTTGGCAAATTTTGTTGAACTTTTTTAAACTATCAACTTTTGGTTTTGTTGATTTTCTCTGTTGTTTTTTAATTCCCTATTTCATGTGTTTCTGTTATAATTTTTGTTATTTTCTACTTATATTTGCTTTTGGTTTAGTTTGCTCTACTTTTTCCATTTTCTTAAGGTAGAAGTTTACATTGCTGATTTGAGATTTTCTTATTTTTAATTTAGGTGTTTACACGTATAAACTTTCCTCTAAGCACTGCATGAGCCCTGCATCCTGTAAATTTTGATATGTTGTGCTTTGATCTTTATCTAAAAATACTCTCTAATTTCCCTGTGATTTTTTTTTTTTTTTACCCATTGCTTATTTAGGAAAGTGTTGTTAATTTTTACACATTTGTGAATTTTCTAAATTTCCTTCTGTTGTTGTGGTCAGAGAACATATTTTCTATGATCTTAGACATTTTAATTTTTTTTTTAAGTAAAATTTTAAACAAAACAAAGCAAAAAAGGTCATAGAAAGATTTTCATTATCTTTCAATTCTATTTTTCCATGAACTTTTTGAATTAACCTTGTGTTTATATTCTGTTTTATTGATATTTTTATGCAATTTATCTTGCTAAACTTATATATTTCATTTATTTTCCTGATTTCTTTTTATTAAGTGGATTTGTTGATATGCTTAAAAATTAATTTGCCTTTGAAAAGTTTATTCATCTTCCTCTGTTGAAATTAATTTGATATTTGCATGTTCTTGGAAGACTTTAGAGAGCTATATCAAATAATTGTAAAGATTATAAAATGAAATATGTAAATTTTAATGTTTCACATCTCCAGTTTTTGTGAAAAATTAAAGCCCTACTTTCTATGGAGTATTTTATTATTCATTTATTATTCCATTTATGTGTTTATTTGAACAAATAAATGTGCATATCCTTAAAAAAAAGATAAAAAGAAAGATGCAACAACCATAATTAGTTGAACTTTCAAAAGGAAAGAACAGAACTGAGGCCACCAGAGATGGGAAGGAGGTGTTGGGCTAGTGAGAAATTGGCAGGAGGCCACAAAAAATGATTACATTACACAATGATAAATATAGCAATTAAATAATGAAAAAAGAAGAGAAAAAAATAGTGGGAAGACACCAGGGTCCCCAAATCACTCTGTGGAGCAGAGCCATCTTCTACCACTGCTGACCTGCTTTGGGCTGTTGACCTGTGACAACATAGAGAAATAATCTCCTATTGTGTTATGCCAAAAAAGAAATTTCATTACATATGATTGATTTATAAACTTGATACTATATTTTCAAGAACTAGCAGTAATGATTACATTAAAAGCAATTACTTATGTGCTCATGTAATTATATCTAAATAGCCTAAATAATAAAATAATACAATTCACACAAAAAAAGAAAGTGATCATTTTAGATAGTGATGAAAATAAACTGAAATGGTATTAAATGGTAGAGAGTAAAGATGTTAGTTTAGATTGGGTGTTTCAAAAAGCCTTTCCAAAGAGGTGTGTTTAAGCTGAACAATGAGGGAGGAAAAAAACAGTCAAGCACTGATACTGGAGCAGAGAATTCTAGACAAAGATACACCAAGGGTAAAACAAGCTTGGCTTGTTAGTTTAAGGAACAGAAAGTCAGTACCAGCAATTGAGTGATTGCGAGGGACAGTGATGTGGGGGCCAACCCCGTAGTGCCTTTTAAGTTTGGATTTGATTTTGCGGTCAATAGGAATCAACTGGAAGTTAAAGCAGGAGGTTTTGTGCCTGACTTTTGTTTTTAAAAGCATTCTGTCTCCTGTACGGAGTACAGATCATAGGGGACAAGAATGGCAGCAGGAAGATTATGTATGAATGGAGGCAGATTCGTTTGTTCCATGATACCTGCCTGGTAGGACTTTACATCATATTTCTAAATAAAAGTATACAAACACTTATGCATTTACAAATTTATCTATAATATAATTCTTGTCTTTAAATATCATATTATGGTCTTATTAATAGTTTTGATCAATAATACCATGGTTCTGTTGCACAATGATTTGTTTCTTGCCTCAATTTCAGTAATTCTACATTTATTATTTCAATCAAATAAGACTACATATACAAACAAGTGGAAATTAGAAAGCACTATACAAATGAAATGCATTTTTTATTAATCCCATGCACTAATTGATAATTCACTAGAATTTAATGAAAGATTAATATATTTCAATATATTTCAATATTTTAGCAATGCAGTTAAATCTCATCTTTTAAAGAAATTTTCATAAAGATTTAACATCATATTTAAGTTAATAAGCAGCTTAATTTCACAACAAAATTATTAACAGATACTCTATTTTGGTAAATCAGAAAATTATTTCTTTTACCTCCAAGATATCATCAACATGTTATTATTTATTTCATAGTCCCATCATTTCAAACAGGAAAGACCTAAGGTATGAACATATATGGAAAGACTTAAGTGTTAGTAATTTAAAATAACACTCAGCATGGGTTTATATTGTTTCCTCCAATTTTTCTGATGCATGTTCCAAAGACTATAATATCTGAACTACATCATAACTATAATTTTTTTAAGTTGCTGGAGTCCAATAACTTTAGAAATGATAAGTTACAAAAAGTTAAATGTATTTTTTTGGTTTGGAGTTTTGTTTCACCTGTAGGATTGCTCAGCATCTTTAAAATGCCGTATGAATTACACTCTCCAATGGAAGAATGTAACGTAATATTTCTCATTATCAATGCCAGAACTAAGCCCCATGATCACATGTGCCATATTCATCTTGTACCTCTTTGAATCCCCCAGCATCTAACACTCTACCTGGTACATAGTCAGCACAAATAAATATGCAACAAAGTAAGGAAACAAAAACGGAGGGAGACAAGGAGAGGGGAGAATGGGAAAAATAAAAACAATATAAAAAAGGAGAGAAAGGGAAAGAGGAGAGGGGAATGTCGGAAAATTAATGGCACATGCCTTGTAGAAAAAAGAAATGTTCCCTCAAAATATATTTTAAGAAACACAGGGAATGATAAACATCTGAAAACATAAACAGTGGGCCTGCGGTAGGTGGGATGAAGGGAGCTGGTGGGGGTTGGGGTCAGGAAAGATCTATGAATACTGCAACTAAATTAGATCATTTTTAAAGAATTCCAAAGAGTGGATTACAAGGATTAGGATAAAACCAAGTTTAAGTAGATCAGATATTAAACTCAATTCAATAATTTTTTGTTGAGAGCTACTACATAGATTCTGGAAATTGAGCATGGAACTAGACAGATTATAGCACGACCCCCATGTAGCTTACAGCCCAGTCCCCTTTTTAATATTATATATGTTATCTTTAAAAGCTGTCAATATCCTTTTTTAAGAACTTCATTGTTATATAAATAACCTACTATGTATGGATAGTAATGTTAATGAAAGAAGGTACTGCAAATATGTCCAACTATAAAAGGGCCACAAATGTTAGGATGAAAAGACTGAAATTGATTACTATATAGAAAGTATCCTTATAACTCATGCAGGGAATTTTATAATAAAAAGAGAGTATCTTTAAAATAATATAGGGGAGGATGGGGCAGGGAAGGTACCTGAGGTCACCGGCGTCATGCGGGAGGCCGGGCTGCAGCGGCCAGAGGCAGAACTGAAGACCTTCAGTGTCTACCAGGCCCTTACCCTCAGCCGAAGTAACCTGTTTCAGGGGATCCTAAGATGGCGGTGGCTGCGGCAGTTGGCGCTGAGTAGCTGAGATGGAAAAGGCGGCCACTGGGCCTTAGGCAGCCGAGAAACTTGTGGACCTTCCTCTTGTCGTCTCTTAAGGAAGGACCGCTGCTGGTGGCCGGTTGTGGGGGCTGACTGCCACTTTGCCCTTGGCAGGAGAGGCTGCCTCGTTTACAGGCAACAGCTTTGAAGTGTGGAGCAGGAAAAGAACAGTTTCTTAGCTGCAGCGGCCAGCTGCCCTATTCAGGATTCGAGGTTTCAGGCCGGCATAAAAGAAGATTCCTGGGAGCACCCGAGCCGTGCCACGGGACCGAGTGAGCAGCCCGAGGCAGCGGGGCGGAGGACGGGGACGGCAACAACGCAGAGGCAGAGAGGGAACCGCCTGGCCCGACACAGCCCCATGAGTGACCCCCGGCCCGGCCCTGCTCGGGGGGCGGATGCCCGCCTGGCTTCCGCCTGCCCCACAGGGCCACTCACTGGCCCCGGGGCTGCCTCTATTTTCTCAGGTGGTGGCACCTCTGGCCTGGCTCAGCCAGGCCTGTGCTCCTCGCCCAGCTCGGCTCCTCACTGAGCCTTCCCACTTGCTGGACCCAGCACGGGGCTTCCCGGGGCCTGCAGGCCGGCCTCCCCTCCCACTCTCTCCGCAGTTCACTGGCAGGGCTGGTGGCGTGGGGCGTCCCCAGCCAGTGTCGGGAGGGCAAGGAAGTATGGGCTGGGCCAACAGTCACTCCACTGCACCCTGAGCTCCGGCCCCCAGTAAACCTCCTGTTACCAGGAGGCAGATACCATCTCTGCGGCCACCAGTTCAGAAAAACAACTAACGGATTTCTGGTTAGGAATAGGGTGGTGGGAGCATTCCCGAGTTCGCTTGAACCTGCCAGAGAGCTGACTGTGGGCGGGCACCAGAGTCAGTCCACTCTGAGGGGATTCAAAGGTGAACCATGTGCTGTGGGATCCTCCCCCGAGAAGCTCATGCTCTGGTGTGGGAGATAAGACAAGTACACAAATAACCGCAATACCAGGAGGAAGGTGATAAGTCCTGAGAAAGATCTACACAGTGTTACAAAGGCACCCAGAGCGAACACTCGTCTGCACCTAGCAGAAACCTGGTAGACTTCCTGGGCGAGGTGGTGCTGAGCAGGGTCTTGAAGGCCCAGCTGATAGATGAGGGTTGCAGAAGACACGCCCCAGCCCAGCCCACTGAGCACAGAGTGGGGAGACGTCCAGCTAGGGAGGCAGAGACTTGGCAGAAAACACACACCCTGTGGGGCCACCACTGCGTGATCCAGCAGCCCAGACCAGGGTGAATGGAACAGGGAGAAGTCCTGCACGGGAAGTGGAAGCTCAGCAGAGACCACACACCCTGTGGTACCACCCCATGATCTGGCAGCCCAACAGAGTCCAAGCAGACCAGACAGGTGGCTCCCCGGAGAGGCCCAAGACCCGAGGCAACCACCCACACAAGGCACTAGAGGCCAACTGAGCAGTCACGGAGGTAGCCATACCAAATTGGCAACCACAGCAACATCTTAGTTAGTCAATAGTCTCAAATCGGTGGACTGTGAAACCCCCTGCCACAATGAATACACATCAAAAAAAAGATACCAGAAATACAAAAAATCAAGAAAGTACACCACCAAAAGTTAATAAATCTCAAACACTAGATCCTATAGAACAAGAAGCCCTTGAAATGACTGACAAGGAATTTCGAGTGATAATTATAAGGAAACTGAATGAGATACAAGAAAACTTAGCTAGACATCACGATGAAATGAGGAAAAGTATACAGGACCTGAAAGAGGAAATGTACAAGGAAATCAATGTCCTGAAAAAAAATGTAGCAGAATTTGCCGAACTGAAGAAGTTATTCAGTGAAATAAAAAACACAACAGAGAGTTTAACCAGCAGGCTTGTCGAAGTTGAAGAGAGAACCTCTGAACTTGAAGATGGGCTGTTTGAAATAACACAAGCAGACAAAAAGAAAGAAAAAAGAATCAAAGACATTGAAGAAAATCTGAGAGAGATATCAGACAACCTTAAGCGCTCAAATATCCGAGTCATGGGTATTCCAGAAGGGGAGGAAAACGGAGATTGCATTGAAAACATACTCAACAAAATAGTTGCAGAAAACTTCCCAGGTATAGGAAAAATCACAGATCTTCAGATCCAGGAAGGTCAATGATCCCCAAACGTATTCAACCCAAAAAGACCTTCTCCAAGACATGTTATACTCAAATTGGCAAAACTCAGAGACAAAGAGAGAATCTTAAAAGCTGCGAGAGAGAAGCGTCAAAAGCAGTATTAAGGAGGAAATTTATTGCATTAAATGCTCACCTCAGAAGAATGGAAAGATGGCAAGTGAACAACCTAACACTTCACCATAAAGAACTAGAAAAACAAGAACAATCCAAACCTAAAGTTAGCAGACAGAAAGAAATCATTAAGATCAGAGCAGAACTGAATGAAATTGAAACCAAAAAAACAATACAAAAGATCAATGAATCAAAAAGTTGGTTTTTTGAAAAGATAAATAAAATTAACAACCCATTAGCATGGCTAACAAAAAAAGAAGAGAGAAGATTCAAATAACAAAAATTAGAAATGAAAAAGGCGATATTACAACTGATTCATCTGAAATACAAGGAATCATTTGAGACTACTGTAAACAACTATACGCCAATAAATTTGAAAATCTGGACGAAATGGATAAATTTCTGGACACACACAAGCTCCCAAAACTGAACGGTGAAGACGTAGAAAATTTGAACAGACCAATAACAATAAAGGAGATTAAAGCTGTTATCAGAAGGCTCCCAACAAAGAAAAGCCCAGGACCAGATGGATTCACAGCAGAATTTTCCAAACATTCAAAGAGGAATTGACACCGATTCTTTGCAAACTATTCCAAAAGACTGAAACAGACGCAATTCTCCCAAACTCATTCTATGAAGCAAACATCATCTTGATACCAAAACCAGGTAAAGATATAACCAAAAAAGAAAACTACAGGCCGATATCTTTGATGAATATAGATGCAAAAATCCTCACTAAAATACTAGCAAACAGAATACAGCAACACATACGTAAAATTATTCACCATGATCAAGTGGGATTCATCCCAGGGATGCAAGGTTGGTTCAACATACACAAATCAATAAATGTGATACACCATATTAATAAAGTCAAACACAAGGACCTTATGATCATCTCTATAGATGCTGAAAAACCATTTGATAAAATTCAGCACTCATTCATGACAAAGACCCTCTATAAGTTAGGTATAGAGGGAAAGTATCTCAACATAATTAAAGCCATATATGCCAAACCCACTGCCAATATCATCCTGAATGGGGAAAAGCTGAAAGCTTTTCCTTTAAGAACAGGAACTAGACAAGGATGCCCACTCTCACCACTCCTATTCAACATAGTGTTGGAAGTACTAGCTAGAGCAATCAGAGAAGAGAAGGAAATAAAGGGCATCCAGATTGGAAAAGATGAAGTCAAACTGTCCCTGTTTGCAGATGACATGATCCTATATATCGAACAGCCTAAAACCTCTACAAAAAAACTGTTGGAATTGATAAATGATTTCAGCACAGTAGCAGGATACAAAATCAACACACTAAAATCAGTAGCATTTCTTTTCTCCAATAGTGAACATGCAGAATGAGAAATCAAGAAAGCCTGCCCATTTACAATAGCCACCAAAAAAATAAAATACTTAGGAATTCAGTTAACCAAGGATGTGAAAAATCTCTATAACGCGAACTACAAACCACTGCTGAGAGAAATTAGGGAGGATACAAGAAGATGGAAAGATATCCCATGCTCTTGGATTGGAAGAATCAACATAGTGAAAATGTCCATACTATCCAAAGTGATATACAAATTCAATGCAATCCCCATCAAAATTCCAAAGACATTTTCCTCAGAAACGGAAAGAACTATCCAGACATTTATATGGAATAATAAAAACTACGTGTAGCCAAAGCAATGCTGAGCAAAAAAATAAAGCTGGAGGCATAACACTTCCCGACTTTAAGCTATACTACAAAGCTATAATAACCAAAACAGTATGATACTGGCATAAAAACAGACACACTGATCAATGGAATAGAATAGAGAATCCAGAAATCAACCCGCACACTTACTGCCATCTGATCTTTGACAAAGGCACCAAGCCTATTCACTGGGGAAGGGACTGCCTCTTCAGCAAATGGTGCTGGGATAACTGGATATCCATATGCACGAGAATGAAACTAGACCCATACCTCTCACCATATACTAAAATCAACTCAAAATGGATTAAGGATTTAAATATACACCCTGAAACAATAAAACTTCTTAAAGAAAACGTAGGAGAAACACTTCAGGAAATAGGACTGGACACAGACTTCATGAATACGACCCCAAAAGCATGGGCAACCAAAGGAAAAATAAACAAATGGGATTATATCAAAGTAAAAAGCTTCTGCACAGCAAAAGAAACAATTAACAGAGTTAAAAGACAACCAACAGAGTGGGAGAAAATATTTGCAAAATATATATCTGACAAAGGATTAATATCCAGAATATACAAGGAACTCAAACAACTTTACAAGAAAAAAACAAGCAACCCAATTAAAAAGTGGGCAAGAGAGCTAAGTAGGCATTTCTCTAAGGAAGATATACAAATGGCCAACAGACATATGAAAAAATGCTCAACATCACTCAGCATCCGGGAAACGCAAATCAAAACCACACTGAGATACCATCTTACCCCAATTAGGATGGCTAAAATCCAAAAGACTCTGAACGATAAATGCTGGCGAGGTTGCTGAGAAAAAGGAACTCTCGTACATTGTTGGTGGGACTGCAAAATGGTGCAGCCTCTATGGAAAATGGTATGGAGGTTCCTCAAACAATTGCAGATAGATCTACCATATGACCCAGCTATCCCACTGCTGGGAATATACCCAGAGGAATGGAAATCATCAAGTCGAAGGTATTCCTGTTCCCCAATGTTCATTGCAGCACTCTTTACAATAGCCAAGAGTTGGAACCAGCCCAAATGTCCATCATCAGATGAGTGGATACGGAAAATGTGCTACATCTACACAATGGAATACTACTCAGCTATAAAAACGAATGAAATACTGCCATTTGCAACAACATGGATGGACCTTGAGAGAATTATATTAAGTGAAACAAGTCAGGCACAGAAAGAGAAATACCACATGTTCTCACTTATTGGTGGGAGCTAAAAATTAATATATAATTCACACACACACACACAAAACCGGGGTGGGGGGGAAGAAGATATAACAACCACAATTCCTTGAAGTTGATACGACAAGCAAACAGAAAGGACATTGTTGGGAGGGAGGGAGGAGGGGGAGGTGGGAGGGAGGTTTTGGTAAGGGGCAACAATAATCAACCACAATGTATATCGACAAAATAAAATTTAAATAAATAAATAAATAAAATAATATATTGGCAACTATTAGAAAAATCATTGGGAATGGGGAGTAACTGATGGCAGCAACCTATATATGAAGGGATGGGGTCTTAACAAAAACTGTGATAATGAACATTCAGTTTTTCTTTCAACAGATAATTATGAATCCTCTATATATTGATCTCAGCATATATTTGCTAAGAGTGTGGCATATAGAAAAATTAAGATGCTTCTGAAAGTCATTGAGAAGAATGGATTGGCAGATTTAAATTATAAACTAAAAGTAAGATGAAGAAAAAGAATAGTTAAAATTTACTGCGAGACTGCAATCTGGGTGAGGATGCATATCTTGATATCCAAGATATTGCAAGAAACATGATGAAAAAGTTTGCCCTTTGGGCCTACCTTCCATTTCAGTTCAGTGGTTAATTGAGCATCTATTAATACAATTGAGCTGCTAGCTTCAGTCAATGCCTAGTTATTAAAAAATATATACTCTCAAAGCAAACCCTGTATGTTGAGAGAATATAACTCTAGATAGGAAGAGAGAGAAACATGGAATAGAGAAAGGATCGTTAAGAAAGCCAAATCCTCAGAACAAAGAAACTAGGATAGATAGTGGTACAAAGATATTTAGAAAGTCAAGAGGCTGAGGGAGCTCATCCCTAATAACCTTAACCAACTGAGTTAGGTGTGAGTTCATCTTGCTAAATGCTACATTTTCTATCCAGCAGAAAGGTTATCAAATCTTGGGTTCAATGTATATACAGTTCAATCTCCCAAACAGCACCAACGCACTCTTTTCTTTTTGCATTTTTTTAATGGTAAAAAAGTAATATGAGTGTATTGTAAAAAGAAAACTGCAGAAAAACAGAAAAGTATAAAGATGCAAAACAAAAACAAAAACAAAAAAATGTTCATTTAGGATTTCCAGACTCACAAATTCTTTGTCAGAAGGTGGCAAAGTAATAACGAGGCAGGTCCTGGCCCCTGGCCTGTGCCTGCCTCTCTTTCCACCCCTGCCTCCTCCTCCTCCCTCCCCCACCCCATCACTGGGAGGGGACATGCAAACGTATGTGTGGATACTCCAACCCAAACAGTCACCTTAGTTTCTTCTCTGACCTAGAAGTGGCATGCACACTAGCAGCATGGACCACTCACAGTAAGATAAACCCAGGACACAAGTTTTTGCAGCTTCTGAATGTGAGCTTACAGCTTGTTGGATAAGGTTATTTCAAAGTCTGAAAAGAGCTGGGGGAGAGGAGAAGAAAACTTCCTAGTGATTTGTTCCTCTTGCCCCTACAGTCACACGAAAGCCAAAGAAAGTAAGGCCCCAAAGTAAGGTCCTCTAAACTGCAGGACCCAGGTCAGAGATCCCTCTTTCCTGGGTCAGAAGGTAGTACTTACCACCTTATATCTGCTTAATGTTTTTCACCTTTCCTTTTTGCAGTTGAGTGAAACCCAAGAGAGAAATAAGCCAAAAAATAGACAATTACCACCCTCATCTTCTCAAAGACCAGCTTCACTTCGGCATGTACCTTCTTCTGTCAAAACTGGTCATATTCAACTTCAATCAAACCCATCCAGTCAACAGATATCTGCAGTCTCCCAAACTCTTTTAAATCCTATAGCTTTCAAGAGATCGAAAAAGATGAATCCTAATCAAATTTTCCCTGTCCGAAAAGGTGGTTTTCATCTCCAAATTCATGTGAATTTACCTCCTAAAACAAGTTCTAGAGCTGCCAAACCTCATCCAGGAAAATCTTCACTGAAGTTCACCAAAAAATCTAAAACACATTCAGGTGTTCATATTCACCCTCAACTACATCAATCCAAATCTTTTTCAATTAATCAAAGAAATGTTCAAGCCAAAAGTAAGCCAAACTCATTAATTCAGCCAAAAAAAATGAAATCTCTACCAAAAATATCTGGACAGCAGAAAAATAAATACATAAAAGAAAAACCGAACAAAAAAAGAATTTCTCTAAAAAGTGGACAACTAAATCCTGGGCTAAAATCTCCAACACAACAAAGTGGAAAACAACATTCAAATCTTAGGCAATCGACCCCTAACGAAAGATTTAACATCATCAAATATCATCCACATAGAACTGCTGCAATATTACCAAGGATATCTAAATCTCAATTCAGTACCAACATTCAACAAAAACCAAATCAACCTAAAAGTCCGTTATCTTCAACAGGTAAACAAAATGGGCAGCTTCGAAACAAGTCAAAACCACAGAAAATGTCTGATCAGCCAAAACTTAATACAAATACAAACCTGGAGAATAGACCCAAGCAAACAAAGATCTGTCTTCCACAGAAAACTAACCAAAGGAGATATTGTATAAATATGACTAAAATATAAAACAATCTAGCCACTCGAAAACTCAGTCAAGAACATATACACTAAAAATAATTAAATATACAAAACAGCAATCTCAGAAGCAGAGACCTTTTCAAAAAAAACCTGGCAAACCAAAATCTCACCTGACCCTTCCTTCACACAGGAGTTCTGGTAAACTGAAAAATTTTCCACGGAAACCTGGCTCATGTGAATACCATTCAAATCCATTTAAAAAAAATAAGACTCACTTTCTAAAACATAAACCAATTCTTTCTTGTAAGCCCACACTTACTAGACGTCAACCTCTTCCAGTTCCACAGCAATCAGTATCCCCAGAGCTACCCTCATTTCTCACCAAATTTTCCATTCAGAAGCCTGAAACCACTGCCACAAAACTAAATGCACCCACCTCCACAAATATGACATCTCCTAGTACTAAATCTTCTGCAAGTCCCATATATAAGACCACAGCTTCTTTATCTTATATTCCTACCACAGATGAGATTCCTACCAGTTCACTTGCTGCTACCACTTTGACCTATGAGAAAACATCTGAAAATATGACATTTGATTCTTTAATCCTATCAGTTTCCACACCTGCTTCCACTATTTTTGCCTCTACATCCATACCCTCTTCCTCAGTAACCAAATCTCTGAACAGGGCCACAACATCTGTGGTCACTACCAATACTAGGACCCCAATTATGTTTGGTACAGCTACATTAGGGTTTAATTCTATTCCTTCATCCACTCCTTCGGCCTTGGAAACTATCCCATCATCTCAACCTATTGGCACAATACCTGTTTCTACATTTCAGGTTACAAGTGTGGCAACAACTGCTGTAACATCTGTTTCTCCCACCATCAGTCCTAGCACAACATTTACTCCCACAAACATTGCTGCTGTTGAGACAACACAAGTCACTACTTCTACTCCTGCTACATTCAGAGTAACCACCGTTCATCAGCTTCCCACAACTATCACATCTGCATCGGCTATCCCATCCTCTGCTTCTGCTCTATCTGCTAATACCACCATTGCATTTGCAGCCACTACCCAATTCAACTCCACCTCCCTGTCTAATACTGAAATGGTCACCTCTGACAACACTAGAAATGACGATGCATCATTTTCTATAACCACTGATAATCTTGAGCCTGACACAACCATGTTTTCAACACCTTCTTCTACAGCCTCTACAATAATCCCTCTTACAATTACATCAGCCATCAGTACCACACCATCCTCTGGTACTTATTCTGCTAAAAGTACCAAAAATACTATCAAGAACATTTCTATTCCTCTTGCTACCACACAAACTGTCATTCCCACAACTGTTGACTTTACCATACCTGCAGCCTCCACTGCTGCTACCACCAGCACTTCTCCCACCACACCAGCTACCACTGCATCAACAATCATAGCTACGTCTGGCACATCTGCCTCTTCCACACTTCATACTATCTCCCTTGAAACCATGACTCCACCAACTGACACTCCAGCCAGTGCAGTAAACACAACTAATGACACTATAACAATTACCTCTAGCACATTTTATGAAACTACATTTGTGTTAGAAGACTGACATAAAGATTATGCAAACAGTAAAAATGACTATTAACAAAAACCCTTGATACTGTTTTATCTATGACTTATTCAATAGGAAACATGCTACAAAATCTCTTCCACATCTAATAATGTCTCCTCTCCACCACTACTTTGTTATTATCTGCCTGCCATCATCACATTAATATATTACTGTGACCCTAGCACCAATAATTAACTTGTATCCAATATTTCTCTAATTCTAATTCCTTCTGTCAACTAAATATATTTTTATTTCTATACTTTGGGTGAAAAATAATTGTAATACAAGTATGCAGATTTCACAGAACTGTAGAAGAAAGTATGTTACTTAAACAGATATTTTTTACAACAATTATATCATTCCTAGTAATATGAAATTATTAAAATAAGTTTTTAACTAAATTTTATTTTTGAAGATCTACACAGAATTTAAAGACAGACTAAAAAGATGTGTCAAAATGTTATTGACGGTTGTTTTTAAGATGATTACAGGTTATTTTTTCACTTTACTTTTTCTACGTATCTGTATTTTCCAAATATAATGAAGCTGTTAAATAAGCAACTTTTTAAAAAAGTAAATCATACTCTCTGTTACTATAGTTGTTACTATTGTATAGCGAAGTTCATTGTCTACACAAACTCCGAGAAGGTTGAGAGATCTGAAAAGAGTAAAGACCTCTGGAGACTACTGCCACTCTTCACAGTGGCTTAGAGGATGCAGATCGCATGAGGTGAGCCTAGAACTAAACCGAAGACAACATCCTCCTCCATTCTCCCAACTACCACCATCCCTCAAAAAATCTACAGCCCCCAAGCCACCAAGCAAATATACCAAAAGTCCTCCAGACTAGACTAGAACCACCTGGAACTGGAAAACATTCAGAAATACAGTCATTCTGAGAAACCCATCCACATATATCCCAGTCTACTAGGAGATTTGTCTAATTAAGACAACAATGTGTCCATCAGAACAGAAGGAAGGTTGGTATTATAGACAACACCAATTGCCTAAAAGTGTTAGTTGAAAAAAATAAAAGCTGATTGCAAACATAAGTTGTGTATTTCCAGCAATGTGACTCAATGAGTCACAACATAGTTTTTTGGGAAGAATAGATGTACAAAGAACAACTGCCAAGTTTTATCAGGAGTAGCTATCTGTTCCTTGTTTGAGCAAAATGCCTTACTCTGGACAGGTCCTTCTCTACCTATGTCAAAATGAATCAATTAGAAGGGCTATAAGAACCACTGTCCTCTCATGGTCCCTCATTTGTCTCCGTACTGTTCTGTTTCTGCTGGGTTGGAAGATGCTCAAGCACAGGGCTGACTGGACTCTCTGACAGGTCTGGGAAGAAGGATCCCACTTGAGTACATTCTAGGGATCCACATATAGAAGATTTTGAATACAGATCCAGGCTCTCAAACCCTCAAATGTACTGTTTACAGGGGTTCATATGCCGTCAATGCCATGGGTTTTTTTTTTTTTTATCAAATAATGTATATACATATGAGTATGAAGCAGAAAAGCATTCAAGAACTCACAGAGATGTTATTTATTAAGAAATCCTTATCTCCATCTGCATTAGTTTCCTAGGGCTGCTATAACAAAGTAACACACTCTGGGTGGCTAAAAACAGCAATTTATCATCTCACCATTCTCCATTCCAGGGGTTGGAGGTCTGAAATCAAGGCGTCTTCAGGGCCATGCTGTCTGCAAAACCTGTAGGGAAAGGAGCCTTTCTTGCCTCTTTCAACTTCTGGCAGCCCGAGACGTTTTTTGGCTTGTGGCAGTATAATTCCAACCTCTGCCTCTGTCTTCACGTGGCATCTTCCTGTGTCTCTATGTCTTCACTTGGCCAGCTTCTTACAAGGACACAAATCTTATTGGATTAGGGTCTCATCTTACTCCAGTATGGTCTCATTTTAACTTGATTACATCTGCAATGACTCCATTTCCAAATAAAGTCACATTCTGAAGTACAGGGGCTTACGACTTCAACACATCTTTGGGGGACACAATTCAATTCATAACACTATTCATCACACATCTCTTAACTCTTCCTAGACTTCTAATGCCAAATAACAGTTACTGCTAATGACGTGTATTTACTACCTGTCCTAATGTAATGGCGAAATGTTGGTTTAGATAATGCTTCTTTCTGAAATCAAAACTATTGCATCAAGTCTATCTGTATTATAATTAAGTCTAATGAGAAAAAAAGGACTGAATATTTCATACATTATTACATAAATCTTCATCTGTATGCCAAAAATAATGTCTTAGAAGAAATGCAGACAAGTGCAAATGAGAAAGACATTCCAACACAAGTTTTTCTTTTCAGTGTTGCAGAAGGAATTGTGTTGAGGGGTGAGCAGGCAGAGAGGAGGGCATTCTTTCCACAATTACCACTGAGTCAAAACAAGTCAGTAAAAAGGAAGTACGCAAAGCAGGGCTCTGATGTAGTGGGTTCAAATCCCAATTGTGCTACTAACAAGCTTTATTACCTTCAAAAAGTTACTTAAACTTTCTACTCAGGTTTTTCATACATAAAAAAGGATAATAATACTCTTTTATACACCAATTGAGAAGATTTGTGAGGTAGTCTGTGTGAAGCAGGTGGTCCAGCCCCTGGCCCATGATAAAGACTCATTAAATGTTGGCTCCTATTTACAAAATTGTTAGGACTCTTGTTCTGAGGAACTGGGTATCTACATCATGCTAGACACTCAGAAAAAAACTGATAATGACCTTCATTCCTTTCAATCCAAATATATTATGTATTATTTTGAGAAAGAAAGTATTCTTAATTCAGAGGAAGATCTTTTAATTACATTAACTCTTGATAATATATCATAGTAATAGAGTAGCACATGCTTACATAGCACTGACAACATGCCAGACACTGAAATGCTTCACATGTATTAACTGATTTATTCTTTGTAGAAACCCAATGAGATAAGAAGCATATTTCAGGACAACTAATGACAAAATAACTCAGCCTAAAACGTGTAGAGGGTTAGAAATCTTTGATTTTTAGAATAGGGTTTTTAGGTAATGCATGTATGAGGCAACAGTCTCTGGCCGGGGGCAAAAGCCCACAGGTAGCATGGCAACAGCCCATCTAATCAACTCTAATCACTGCTGAGGTATGGGATTGTATACTTTAATGATTTTAGAGCTAATATGTGGTTGTCCTACTGATCCTGTTAAGAGATTTTAAGACTTGTTGAAGGGAAAGATGTGAAAAAAATGTTTGCTAAGGGCAAGCTGTCTGTTGGTGGAAACTTTAGAGACAATTATACTTAGATTTTGTCATAAGAATGTAACTTTTGCTTAAATCATTTAAGGAGAGGTTATACTAGATAATGATTGCAGCCTGACCAACTTAGCTTTTCACAAATTATACTTTGGAATGTGACGTTGCTAATTTTACTAATGTTACTAATTTCCATTGTTTAAGCTATACTTAGCCATAGATAACTTTTGTCACACTGCCCATGTCTTTCTGTCCTTTTGAAATGATTGAATCAAGTGATTTTTCTTGTGAAACTTTGACTTTACAATAAAAAACAGAAGCTAACTTTGAATTGGGGCTGTACCCCGTTTCTCCTTCCAACAGAGGAGTTGCTGAGGTGCAGTCCCTTCGGGCTTCTCATCGCATTCATGGTGCTTTGAGTAATCTTTTTTTTTTTCATCTCTGTTACATAGTGAGAAGTGTAACAAAAACAGGCAGTAAATGATTAAATGGAAGCAAATATGAGGGTATTTCAAAAAGGTCATAGAAAGACTCATATTATCTTTCAATTCTATTTTCTATGAACTTTTGAAGTGTCCTCATAAAAAGGACTAATTAATTGTTCAAAATAAGAGGTTAGAAATGAATCCAAGTATGCCCACTAATCCTAATAAATATAAAGATGAAACTTCACAGTTAAAAGTCAGAGGTTGTCAGCTATATATTGGTAAAGAGAAACACCTAAAAGTTAAGGACTCAAAGATTAACTGTAAAAGGATAAAATTATATATCAGGCAAACACTAAGTTAAAGCTAAGATAACCACACTAATGATAGAAAAATATGTTTTAAAACCAAAATAATAATGAAGGATAAATGTCATCACAAATAGTAATGCTTTAAATTATCAGGAATATATAATAATGCTAAACTTGCAGTTTTAATAAAATAATATGAGAATATGTAAAACAAAACCTGATTGACCTAAAGGGATAAATGACAAATTCAGCTTCATAGAGGTAACATGTCAATGTATCTCTCCCAATTGTTGGTAAGCCACACAAAGAAAATTTGTGAAGACTTAAAAGATTTATACAATGCAATTAACAAGATTGTATTAATATACAACTCTAGAACCCTGCACCCAATAACATAGAACACACATTTCTCTCAAGAATATATATGACATTTACAAAAGTGTCCCCTAAACACAGCCATAAAGCATACTTCAACACATTTCAAAGAATTCATATCAGATAGACAATAAATCCCTAACCACACAGCAGGTAAATTAGAAATCAAAATATCAAAATATAACAATGTTAACCTCTCCTATGTTAGAAATTGTAAAATATAGTTTAAAATAACTCAAAGTCAAAGAATAAATCATAATGAAAATTTCTAAATGATTGTATTATTATCCTAGGGCTACTGTACTGGAACATATAACAAAGTACCACAAACTGGGTGGCGAAAACAACAGAAATTAATTGTCTCATATTTCTGGAGGCTAGAACTCTGAGATGGAGATGTCATCAGAATTGGTTCCTTAAGACGGATGTGAGAATCTGTTCTATGCTTCTGTGCTAGCTTCTGGTGGTTTATTGGCAATCTTTGGTGTTCCTTGGATTGTAGATGTATCACCAAAATCCCTACCTCCACGTTCACATGGCATTTTCCCCGTGTGTGTGTCTACCTCTGTTTCAAAATTTTCCCTTTTTATAAGGACACCAGTCATTTTGAATAGGGTCCACCTTAATTATCTCATTTTAACTTACTTGCCTCTGGAAAGAAAGACTCTATTCCCAAGTAAGTTCACATTCTGAGGTACTGTGGAGGAAGGGGTTAGGACTTCAACATATCTTTTTAGAAGGATGCAATTCAACTTATAACATGATAATACTGAAAATACTTCATATCAAATTTTGAGGTACAGCTGAAGCATAATTAAAGTAAAATATATATTAAATGTTTATATTGGGCTTTTTAATGACAGAAAATGGCTACAAAATAATGAGCTAATAAAAGCCATATATGACAAACTGACTGCCCATAACATCCTGAATGGGGAAAAGTTGAAAGCTTTTCTCTTAAGAATGATAGAAAGACAAGGATGCTCACTCTCACTACTTCTATTTACCATAGTGTTAAAAGTACTAGCCGGAGCAATCAGGCAAGAGAAGAAATAAAGGGCATCCAGATTGAAAAAGACAAAGTCAAAGTGTCCCTGTTTATAGATGACATGATCATTCATATAGAAAAGCCTAAAGACTCTACAAAAAAAAACCTCTTAGAGTTGATAAACAATTTCAGTAAAGTTGCAGGATACAAAATCAACATGTAAAATTTTATACTCCAACAACAAACTAGCAGGAAAATCAATCAAAAAAGTTAGCCCACTTACAATAGTCACCAAAAAAATAAATACCTGGGAGTAAAGTTAAAGGAGGTAAAAGACCTGTACAATGAGAACTACAAATCACTGTTTAAAGAAATTAAAGAGGACACAAAAAGATGGAAAGACATTCCATATTCTTGGATTGGAAGAATTAACATTGTAGAAATGTCCATGCTACCCAAAGCTATCTTCAGATTCAATGCAATCCCCATCAACATACCAATAACATTTTTCACAGAAATAGAAAAAAAAAATCCTAACATTCATATGGAACAACAAAAGATCCAGAACAGCCAAAGCAATTATGAGCAAAAAAAATAAAACTGCAGGCATAACATTACCTGACTTCAAATTATACTACAAAGCTATAGTAACCAAAACAGCATGGTGCTGGCATAAAAACAGACACACAGACCAATGCAAGAGAATAGAGAACCCAGAAATCAATCCACATACTTACAGCCAACTGATCTTTGGAAAAAGCACTAATGACATACATTGGAGAAAAGACTGCTTCTTTAGTAAATGGTGCTGGGAAAACAAGATATCATATGTAGAAGAATAAAACTAGACCCGTACCTCTTGCCATATACCAAAATCAATTCATATGGATTAAATATTTAAATGTAAGACCTGAAAAACTACTAAAAGAAAACATAAGGGAAACACTTCAGGAAGTAGATCTGAACAAAGACTTTCTACCTCAAAAGCACAGGAAACAAAAGGAAAAATAAACAAATAGGATTATATCAAACTAAAAAGCTTTGGGGCATCAAAAGAAACAATTAACAGAGTGAAAAGACAACCTACAGAATGGGAGAAAATATTTGCAAACTGTGCATTGGAGAAAGGATTAATATCCAGAATATACAAGGAACTCAACATAGCAAGAAAAAAAGACAAATAACCCAACTAAAAATGGGCAAAGGAGCTGAATGACCACTTCTTAAAGGAAGATGTACAAACGACCAAAAGACACATGAAAAAATGCTCAATATCACTCAGCATCAGAGAAATGCAAATCAAAACCATATTAAGATATCATCTCACCCAAGTTAGACTGGCTAATATAAAAAAGACAGAATAAATGCTGACGACGATGCGGAGAAAGGGACCCTCCTACACGTTGCTGGGACTGGAAAATGGTGCAGTCATTATGGAAAACAGTATGGAGTTTCCTCAAACAACTACAGAAAGACCTGCCATATGATCCAGCAATTTCACTGCCGGATATATACCCAAAAATAGAAATAATCATGTCAAAGGGATACCTGTACTTCCATGTTTATCACAGCTGTATTTACAATATCCAAGAGTTGGAACCAACCTAAATGCCCATCACTGGACAACTGGATAAGGAAAATGTGGTATATTTACACAATGGAACACTACTCTGCCATAAAAATGAGTGAAATTCTGCCATTCACAGCAACATGGATGAATTTAGAGAAAAGTATGATAAGTGAAATAAGCCAGGTGCAGAAAAAGAAATACTAAATGTCCTCACTTATAAGTGGGAACTAAAAACAAAAGCAAAAACAAAAATGAATAAAAAAAAAGAAAGATACAACAATCACAATAATACCAATAATACATTGAACTTTCAAAAGGAAAGAATAGAACTGAGGTTATCAGAGGTTGGAAAGGGAGATGGGGAGGCCATGAAAATTGATTACGTTGTGTAATGTTGAATGTACTAATTATCCTGATCTGAGCATCATGCATTGCACAATGTATTGATATTCAATGTTGTACCCCACAAATATGTATAATTTTTCATTTCTAAAACAAATTGTATCTCCCATAAGATCTAATACAATCAGATTCAGCAAGCATATATCAAGTGCCTGATTTGCACAATACTCTATGCTAGAAGCCATGGCCAATACAAAGGAGAACAAGACATCAAACTCATCCCTATCCAAGTGGGAAAGTCAGACAGTTATATACATGACTATAATGAAAAGCATGCTGCAGTACATGCAAAATGGGGGGGGGGATAGTACAACAGAATTTACAGAACAAATGAAATAGGCCCCTTTGTCACTAATATTTTATGATGCTACTGTCATCCTTTCAAACTTTTTTACTGGTCTTTTCCACTTTGCACATTATAACTTGGGCAAAACGGGCATAACTATAAAGGGTATTTTTTATTAAGACCATAAGGCTTTCTTAAGAATTATAAAAACCTTAGTGCTTGGAACCCCAGTAGCCCCAAAGTTATCAAAACCTCCAGAAAACTTACACACGTAGAAAAACTCGCCACAGTGAGTTACAACACAACTATTCCTCAAAAAGGAACACAAAGGACAAGTGTCAAATGCAGTAAATGACAACCATCTATTCTTTTGTTTAAGCAGTCTTCAATTCAGACATGACAATCTCTTTCAACACAATATTTCCTATCTCTAAAAGAACTGAATAGAAAAAGGAACAGGTTATAAAAACCATTGTTGTCCCATCAGTTCTTCTTACTTGTGTCCTTAATAATCACTTACTCCCAGATTGTGAAGATGCTCAAACACTGCAGCTGACAAGAACCCATTTAACTGGTAATTTGACCACATCAGGAAAGAAGTACACTGCAAAGGTAGGTACTAGCAAATATCAACAAAGGCTTTTGAAAAGAGACCTAGACTCAGTTCTTTTATCTTTGGATTTTTCAAGTTAATGAAAATTTTTCAGGCACTCATTGGATAAACTTCAGATATGCTTTTAATGAAAATGCAGTTAGAGATTCTATTTTTATATATTTGCAAAGTATGTGCTAGGGAATATGATTTTTTTTTTAAAGTATTCATTAGGTCCCGTTTAGGAGATCCAGGTCCATCTACTAGGACATCTCTATACCTCTGTCCAAACTTTTTTTTTAATTGACATGTAATAACTGCACATATTTATGGATTACAGAGTAATATTTCTATACATGCATATCACTGTGTGATGATCATGTCAAATAACATTCATTCACCTAACGATAGGTTTAAGTTAATTAAATGTTTATCTTAAGACAATGGCTGAGTATTGTGGCTCATATCATTTCTTCTCAGAAATCTAACTGCAACATGCATGTCTTTTTATAATAAGGTTAAGAGTAAATTTTTGTTTTCATTAACTTTGTAGTTCCCTCAATCTATTATTCTGATTCTGCACCTTTATTAATTTCCCAGATAAGGGCATAGAACTAACAAAAAATAAGAGCATATTAGAGAAAAGATGTTCCAAAGAGGAAGGTTTTCTTCTCTTTCTTTTGAAATTTTTGTGAAAAATACATTAATTTTAGATTGCTCATGATAGCATAACAGATAAAACAGGAGCTTTGAAGTCTGAGAGTTATGTTTCAAACTCTAACTTTGTCACCTACTGGGTTTGTGACCTTAAATAAGTTGCTTAAACTTTTTCTTAGTTTTTTTTTTAATCTGCAAAATGCAAATGATTGTATCTACTTCCTAGGGCTGTCATAGAAATAAGTAAGAAATGTAAATAAAACACATAGCACAGTTTGCAGATCAGCTCAGTGAATGGTAACTACTCTTTATACAATGGTAAAATTATTTTCTAGACTGGAGACTGTGTCATTATGACATACTGCACTAATTAGTCAGAAATTATCATCTCTCAAATCCTAACTCTTACATTCCATGACTTCGTAAAATGAATTCTTAATTAAATAAAGTATCTGTTTTAATCATACTAACTCTTGGTACTATACAATACTAGGAGCCAGTTGTAACCTAAATAATATAAAATCCACAAAATCCATAAAATATTTATATTCAATGTTGAAGTGCAGTTTGTAACACCATTTGAATAATGATGAATATTCTGAAAATTCAAAATGGTTCAATATTTCTATTTTCTAGTCCACATACTTAATAATTTTTAAAATTTTAAATTGAAAAACAGCCTATTTTCCAAGAATGCAAATGTGCAAAAGTATTAAATGTAAAATGCATTAAAACCAAAATATTATGTCTTAGCATTTATATTTCACCTCCTTAAAAGATTTCAAATGATTACTTTATTACTCTTAATAATTTCCTCAACAAGAAATAGTTGTGTTGATAGTAAAATACTGATTTGTCATGTTTGTAGTTGCTGTGTAGACAACAGAGAGTGAGTGATACTTGTTCTTTCAGGGACCAGCCAGGAAGGATGAAAGGGGCGTAGGTGACCCGTGGCCTCTTGCTGCTCATAATCTGCTTCTTGGTAAGCATCATTGAGCCCTGTCTGCTTTCTTATGTGAAATAAAGTCATTAGTATGCAACTTAAATTCATTAATATGTAATTTTAATATTTTTATGTGTCAAGCAGCTATTTTTTTTTTTTTCCACTTAGGTGGTGAAACAAAAAGCCACTGTAAAATCATTCATTTGACAACAAACAATTTTTTTTTTAATTTTATTTTGTCGATATACATTGTGGCTGATTATTGCTCCCCATCACCAAAACCTCCCTCCCTTCTCCCTCCCCCCCTCCCCCCCAACAATGTCCTTTCTGTTTGCTTGTCGTATCAACTTCAAATAATTGTGGTTGTTATATCTTCTTCCCCCCCCCCGGTTTGTGTGTGTGTGTGTGTGTGTGTGTGTGTGTGTGTGTGTGTGTGTGTGTGAATTTATATATTAATTTTTAGCTCTCACCAATAAGTGAGAACATGTGGTATTTCTCTTTCTGTGCCTGACTTGTTTCACTTAATATAATTCTCTCAAGGTCCATCCATGTTGTTGCAAATGGCAGTATTTCATTCGTTTTTATAGCTGAGTAGTATTCCATTGTGTAGATGTACCACATTTTCCGTATCCACTCATCTGATGATGGGCATTTGGGCTGGTTCCAACTCTTGGCTATTGTAAAGAGTGCTGCGATAAACATTGGGAAACAGGTATACCTTCGACTTGATGATTTCCATTCCTCTGGGTATATTCCCAACAGTGGGATAGCTGGGTCATATGGTAGATCTATCTGCAATTGTTTGAGGAACCTCCATACCATTTTCCATAGAGGCTGCACCATTTTGCAGTCCCACCAACAATGTATGAGAGTTCCTTTTTCTCCGCAGCCTCGCCAGCATTTATCGTTCACAGTCTTTTGGATTTTAGCCATCCTAACTGGAGTTAGATGGTATCTCAATGTGGTTTTGATTTGCATTTCCCGGATGCTGAGTGATGTTGAGCATTTTTTCATATGTCTGTTGGCCATTTGTATATCTTCCTTAGAGAAATGCCTATTTAACTCTTTTGCCCATTTTTTAATTGGGTTGCTTGTTTTCTTCTTGTACAGTTGTTAGAGTTCCTTATATATTCTGGATATTAATCCTTTGTCAGATATATATTTTGCAAATATTTTCTCCCACTCTGTTGGTTGTCTTTTAACTCTTTTAATTGTTTCTTTTGCTGTGCAGAAGCTTTTTACTTTGATATAATCCCATTTGTTTATTTTTCTTTTGGTTGCCCGTGCTTTTGGGGTCATATTCATGAAGTCTGTGCCCAGTCCTATTTCCTGAAGTGTTTCTCCTATGTTTTCTTTAAGAAGTTTTATTGTTTCAGGGTGTATATTTAAATCCTTAATCCAAAAATAAAATACGTAGGAATTGAGTTAACCAAGGAGGTGAAAAATCTCTATAATGAGAACTGCAAACCACTGCTGAGAGAAATTAGAGAGGATACAAGAAGATGGAAAGATATCCCATGCTCTTGGATTGGAAGAATCAACATAGTGAAAATGTCTATACTACCCAAAGTGATATACAAATTCAATGCAATCCCCATCAAAATTCCAAAGACATTTTTCTCAGAAATGGAAAAAACTATCCAGACATTTATATGGAACAATAAAAGACCACGCATAGCCAAAGCAATGCTGAGCAAAAAAAATAAAGCTGGAGGCATAACACTACCTGACTTTAAGCTATACTACAAAGCTATAATAACCAAAACAGTATGGTACTAGCATAAAAACAGACACACTGACCAATGTAATAGAATCGAGAATCCAGAAATCTACCCACACACTTACTGTCAGCTGATCTTTGACAAAGGCACCAAGCCTATTCACTGGCGAAGGGACTGCCTATTCAGCAAATGGTGCTGGGATAACTGGATCTCCATATGCAGGAGAATGAAACTAGATCCATACCTCTCGCCGTATACTAAAATCAACAAACAATTATTTAGTGCCTACCCATTACCATGCTTTATTCCAGACACTGTGATACAGTATGAGGCAAAAAACCAATAAATATATGCTGTTAGTGGTGATAAATGCTAAGGAGAAAAAAAAAATTAAGCAAGGAAGGGTGATATACAAGGGTACTTCAAGAAGCTCATGGAAAAATATAATTAAAAGATAATGTGAATCTTTCCATGAAGTTTTCAAAGTACTCTTATATACGGGGATTAACTCAAATTTTTTGATACGGTGGTCAGGGAATACCTCTGAAAAGGTGACTTTTGAAGAAAGAACCGAAGCAAATGAGAAAGCTGATGTGAGTCTCTTTGGAGAAAGAAAGTTCCAGGCAGAGGAACAAGAACAAAAGCACTGAAGTAAAAATGCACCTGGTGTTTTCCAGGAACAGCAAGGAGGCCAGTATGACCAGAGTTGAGTGAATGAGAGGGAAATTAGTACAAGATGATGTCAGAAAGGTCATGGGAGGCAGGTTATACAATACCTGGTATAGCAAAAACTCTAACTTTTATTCTAAGAGAAGTGAGCAGCCATTGGAGGGTGCTGAGTGAAGGAATGACATCATGTGATTTATATTTTAAACACACTGACGTGTTGATTTATATTTTAAACAACATGACGTGTTGAGAATAACCTATGTTTTGTATTGTTCTGACTTATGTTTTAAACACTAGCCATTGTGTTGAGAATTCCCTGGTAGGAGGATACTGTTAGAGGTGGGAAGACTACCTAGGAGCTACTGCCATAATTAAGTGAAAGATGACGGTGGGTTGGAGCACAGCAGTAGCAGTGGATATGGTTAGAGGACATCAAATCTTGTATATATTTTGTAGAGCCAATAGGATGGATTGGATGTGAGGTGTGAGAGATGCTAAATTTGACTCCAAAGTTTTGTCCTGAGCAACTAGATGGTGGAAGTTGCCATTAACTGAGATGGGGAAGGCTGCATGTGAGAAGTCTTGGGAAGACAATCAGAAGTTCAGTTTGGGATGTGATAAGCATGAAATCACTGTTATACAATTCAAGTAGAGATTTCAAGGAGACAGTTAGGTGGAAGATTCTAAGTTCAAGGGAGAGACCTGGGAGGAAGTTATAAATTTGGGTGGCATGACAATAAATGAGATTACTAAGAAAGTTAATATAGAGCCGGCCCCGTGGCTCACTCGAGAGAGTGTGGCGCTGGGAGCTCCAAGGCCACGGGTTTGGATCCTATATAGGGATGGCCGGTGGCTCACTGGCTGAGTGTGGTGCAGACCACACCATGCCAAGGGTTGTGATCTCCTTACCTGTCGAAAAAAATTTTTTTTTAATTTTTTTAAAGTTAATATAGGTGAAGAAAAGGAGAACATCCAAGAATGAACCATGGGCTTCTCCAAAATTAATACATTGTGGATGAAGAATGAACCAGCACAGAAGATTGAAAAGGAGTAATGAGGAAGGTATGAGGAGATCTAGGAGAGTGTATCCATGAGGCCTACTTTTTTAAAAAAAAATAGTGTTCCAAAGAGAAGAGAGTGCGCAGCTGTGTCTAATGCTCATGACAGGGCAAGTAAGATGAGGATCAAAAATTAAACACTGGATTTAGCCACATGGAGGTCATTGGTTATCTTGACAAGAACGGTTTCCGTGAAATAGTGGGGATAAAATATTGACTAAAGTTTAAGAAGAGAAGATTTGGAGAGAATGAGAATCAACAATTCCCCAGGTGTTTTTCTGCAAAAGAGAGAAAAGAAACACGAGTTGTAGTTGGTAGAAAAAGTGGATCAAGAAGCATGTTTTTATTCTGATAGAGACATTGTGGGAGGAACAAAATATGATGCAGAAGTATTGTTGGACAATGTCCTTGAGCAGGGGAGAGGGGATAGCACTTAGAGTTCAGGTGAGTGGCTTAGCTTTAGATAGGAGCAGATAGACACCTACCATCACAAGTTGGAAGATAGAGTAGGTTCAGATTCTGGTCAGGGCAGGTGGGTAGATAAGGTGGGAGTTTGAAGAAGTTCTCTTCTATTGCCCCCATTTTCCCAGGAAAGGAGGAAGCAAAGTTATTATCTGAGAGGGAGAATGGAAGAGGTTTGGGGGATTCTAGCAAAATGTATAGAATGAGATTTAACCATGTGGAAAGATCTAAAAGTGTGAGCACTTGGGGTATGTGACTGTCTGGCAGCACTGAGTGCCCACCTTGGGAGTGAGTAGAGTAGAAAAAGAGGAGAGGAACAAGGTCATGAACAAGCACTGAGATTTTGGTTTTATTTTTTGTTTTGGACAGTTGTTTGTTGGGGAGCAAACTTTCTTAATACATTGCACCTTAACTTTGGTTGAGTATTTTAACATTGGTGTCCAGTTTGCAAGCCATATCAGTTTTTGTTCTGTCTGTGTGTGTTTCTCTGGTGTTCTGAAAAAAGTATTGAAGATGACGTTAATATGCAACTTTTTAATGCACATTTATCTCATCTACATTTCATAGAGGCTGGTGTTCAGTGATATCAAGGTCTTAGATCAGAAAAATAAAGGTAATATTTATGTTAAAGCATACAGACAAATAAGCATTATCTACTATTCCAAAGTGCCCTGAAAAGGTGTTGGGTATTTGGGCAGGAGTTGGGGTAGAGAAAATTTTTGAAGCAAGAGGTGGGAGGGGGGAGATGTTTAGGGGATGTATACAGACTATGTATCAGACCAAAAAAAAAAAAAACTGTACATACTCATCACAATAAACAAGGAAAGAGACAGGACTAGTGCTTTAGGGGAAATGATGACAGCCGTAGAATATTAAACACAATCATCCCAGAGAAAAATATACAAAATATATGTTAAATGGTAAATGGTATCACAAAGGAAAGCATTCATGTAAGCACTCTTTTAATCAGGAGTCCAACAGTGTGCTGCCAGAGTGCAGATCATGGTATGACTTGATAACAGGAATAACGACTTTGAATCTAACACTGAATGAGATAAGAAACCATTAGGGCAGAGAAGGAATGTGAACTGATTCATTTTAAAAGGACCACTCTAGGCTACTATGTGGACAATATATTTGAATACAAATTCCATTTATTTAATAGTTACAGAATTATTGATATTTTCTATTCCTTATTTTGTTATGTTTTCCTAGGAATTTGTTCATTTATTTGCATTAATCTGTTCTTTTGTTCATTTATCTGCATAAATGATCAGCATTAAGTGTTTCACGATATCTTTTTAATAGCTAATACACCCAGAATGATCTCTTTTTTATTTCTAATATTGGCTATTTGTGCCTCCTCTTTTTCTCGCTCAGTCTTACCAGACATTTTTTGATTCTTTGTCTTTTCAAAAACTATCTTCTAGCTTTCTTGATCTTTTCTATTATATGTTTGGTTTCTATTCTTTAGTTTTTCTTCTTTTTTTTAGATTTATTTTGATGTATTTTCTAACATAAGAAATGATAGCTTGTTAATTGTATACTCTTCTTTTTTTTTTTTTTTAAATTTTATTTTGTCGATATACATTGTAGCTGATTATTGCTCCCCATCACCAAAACCTCCCTCCCTTCTCCCTCCCCCCTCCCCCCAACAATGTCCTTTCTGTTTGCTTGTCATATCAACTTCGAGTAATTGTGGTTGTTATATCTTCTTCCCCCCCCCCACCGGTTTGTGTGTGTGTGTGTGTATGTGTGTGTGTGAATTTATATATTAATTTTTAGCTCCCTCCAATAAGTGAGAACATGTGGTATTTCTCTTTCTGTGCCTGACTTGTTTCATTTAATATAATTCTCTCAAGGTCCATCCATGTTGTTGCAAATGGCAGTATTTCATTCGTTTTTATAGCTGAGTAGTATTCCATTGTGTAGATGTACCACATTTTCCGTATCCACTCATCTGATGATGGGCATTTGGGCTGGTTCCAACTCTTGGCTATTGTAAAGAGTGCTGCGATAAACATTGGGAAACAGGTATACCTTCGACTTGATGATTTCCATTCCTCTGGGTATATTCCCAACAGTGGGATGGCTGGGTCGTATGGTAGATCTATTTGCAATTGTTTAAGGAACCTCCATACCATTTTCCATAGAGGCTGCACCATTTTGCAGTCCCACCAACAATGTATGAGAGTTCCTTTTTCTCCGCAGCCTCGCCAGCATTTATCGTTCATAGTCTTTTGGATTTTAGCCATCCTAACTGGGGTTAGATGGTATCTCAATGTGGTTTTGATTTGCATTTCCCGGATGCTGAGTGATGTTGAGCATTTTTTCATATGTCTGTTGGCCATTTGTATATCTTCCTTAGAGAAATGCCTACTTAGCTCTTTTGCCCATTTTTTAATTGGGTTGCTTGTTTTCTTCTTGTACAGTTGTTTGAGTTCCTTATATATTCTGGATATTAATCCTTTGTCAGATATATATTTTGCAAATATTTTCTCCCACTCTGTTGTTTGTCTTTTAACTCTTTTAATTGTTTCTTTTGCTGTGCAGAAGCTTTTTAGTTTGATATAATCCCATTTGTTTATTTTTCCTTTGGTTGCCCGTGCTTTTGGGGTCGTATTCATGAAGTCTGTGCCCAGTCCTATTTCCTGAAGTGTTTCTCCTATGTTTTCTTTAAGAAGTTTTATTGTCTCAGGGTGTATATTTAAATCCTTAATCCATTTTGAGTTGATTTTAGTATATGGTGAGAGGTATGGATCTAGTTTCATTCTCCTGCATATCGATATCCAGTTATCCCAGCACCACTTGCTGAAGAGGCAGTCCCTTCCCCAGTGAATAGGCTTGGTGCCTTTGTCAAAGATCAGATGGCAGTAAGTGTGTGGGTTGATTTCTGGATTCTCTATTCTATTCCATTGGTCAGTGTGTCTGTTTTTATGCCAGTACCATACTGTTTTGGTTATTATAGCTTTGTAGTATAACTTAAAGTCAAGTAGTGTTATGCCTCCAGCTTTATTTTTTTTGCTGAGCATTGCTTTGGCTATTCGTGGTCTTTTATTGTTCCATATAAATGTCTGAATAGTTTTTTCCATTTCTGAGAAAAATGTCTTTGGAATTTTGATGGGGATTGCATTGAATTTGTATATCACTTTGGGTAGTATGGACATTTTCACTATGTTGATTCTTCCAATCCAAGAGCATGGAATATCTTTCCATCTTCTTGTATCCTCTCTAATTTCTCTCAGCAATGGTTTGTAGTTCTCATTATAGAGATTTTTCACCTCCTTGGTTAACTCAATTCCTAAGTATTTTATTTTTTTGGTGGCTATTGTAAATGGGCAGGCTTTCTTGATTTCTCCTTCTGCATGTTCACTATTGGAGAAAAGAAATGCTACTGATTTTTGTGTGTTGATTTTTTATCCTGCTACTGTGCTGAAATCATTTATCAATTCCAACAGTTTTTTTGTAGAGGTTTTAGGCTGTTCGATATATAGGATCATGTCATCTGCAAACAGGGACAGTTTGACTTCATCTTTTCCAATCTGGATGCCCTTTATTTCCTTCTCTTCTCTGATTGCTCTGGCTAGTACTTCCAACACTATGTTGAATAGGAGTGGTGAGAGTGGGCATCCTTGTCTAGTGCCTGTTCTTAAAGGAAAAGCTTTCAGCTTTTGCCCATTCAGGATGATACTGGCAGTGGGTTTGGCATATATGGCTTTAATTATGTTGAGATACTTTCCCTCTATACCTAACTTATAGAGGGTCTTTGTCATGAATGAGTGCTGAACTTTATCAAATGCTTTTTCAGCATCTATAGAGATGATCATATGGTCCTTGTGTTTGAGTTTATTAATATGGTGTATCACATTTATTGATTTGCGTGTGTTGAACCACCCTTGCATCCCTGGGATGAATCCCACTTGATCGTGATGAATAATTTTTCGTATGTGTTGCTGTATTCTGTTTGCTAGTATTTTAGTGAGGATTTTTGCATCTATATTCATCAAGGATATCGGCCTGTAGTTTTCTTTTTTGGTTATATCTTTACCTGGTTTTGGTATCAGGATGATGTTTGCTTCATAGAATGAGTTTGGGAGATTTGCGTCCGTTTCAATCTTTTGGAATAGTTTGTAAAGAATCGGTGTCAATTCCTCTTTGAATGTTTGGTAAAATTCTGCTGTGAATCCATCTGGTCCTGGGCTTTTCTTTGTTGGGAACCTTCTGATAACAGCTTCAATCTCCTTTATTGTTTTGGTCTGTTCAAATTTTCTACGTCTTCACGGTTCAGTTTTGGGAGCTTATGTGTGTCCAGAAATTTATCCATTTCCTCCAGATTTTCAAATTTGTTGGCGTATAGTTGTTTATAGTAGTCTCGAATGATTCCTTGTATTTCAGATGAATCAGTTGTAATATCACCTTTTTCATTTCTAATTTTTGTTATTTGAGTCTTCTCTCTTCTTTTTTTTGTTAGCCATGCTAATGGTTTGTCAATTTTATTTATCTTTTCAAAAAACCAACTTTTTGATTCGTTGATCTTTTGAATTGTTTTTTGGTTTTCAATTTCATTCAGTTCTGCTCTGATCTTAATGATTTCTTTCCGTCTGCTAACTTTAGGATTGGATTGTTCTTGTTTTTCTAGTTCTTTAAGGTGAAGTGTTAGGTTGTTCACTTGCCATCTTTCTATTCTTCTGAAGTGAGCATTTAATGCAATAAATTTTCCCCTCAATACTGCTTTTGCAGTATCCCACAGGTTTTGGTATGATGTATCATTGTTTTCATTAGTTTCAATAAACTTTTTGATTTCCTGCTTGATTTCTTCTTGGACCCATATGTCATTAAGTAGAATGCTGTTTAATTTCCATGTGTTTGTATAGTTTCCAGAGTTTTGTTTGTTATTAATTTCTAGTTTTAATCCATTGTGGTCTGAGAAGATACATGGGATAATTCCAATTTTTTTGAATTTATTGAGACTTGATTTGTGACCTAATATGTGATCTATCCTGGAGAATGATCCATGTGCTGATGAGAAGAATGAATATTCTGAGGTTGTTGGGTGGAATGTTCTGTAGATATCTGCCAATTCCAATTGGTCTAGAGTCTTGTTTAGATCTTGTGTTTCTCTACTGATTCTTTGCCTAGATGATCTGTCTAATATTGACAGTGGAGTGTTCAGGTCCCCTGCTATTATGGTATTAGTGTCTATTTCCTTCTTTAGGTCTAATAGAGTTTGTTTTATAAATCTGGCTGCTCCAACATTGGGTGCATACATATTTATGATTGTTATGTCTTCTTGATGGATCAGTCCTTTTATCATTAAGTAGTGTCCCTCATTGTCTCTTTTTATGGTTTTTAGTTTAAAGTCTATTTTGTCAGATATAAGAATAGCCACTCCAGCTCGTTTTTCTTTTCTGTTTGCATGGTAAATCTTTTTCCATCCTTTCACTCTTAGTCTGTGTGAATCTTTATGGGTGAGGTGGGTCTCTTGTAGGCAGCATATAGTTGGGTCCTGCTTTTTGATCCAGTCAGCCAGTCTGTGTCTTTTAATTGGGGAATTTAAGCCTTTAACATTAAGAGTTGTTATTGAAAGTTGTTGATTTATTCCTAGCATTTTATTGGTTGTTTGGTTGTCTTAGGTGTCTTTTGTTCCTTGCTTTCTGATTTACTTTTTGGTTTCTGTGTTTGTTGGTTCCTTAGGTTGTAGATAGTGTTTTTGTTAGCTTGTTTTCTCTTCATGAATGCCATTTTTATTATACTAGCGGGTTTAGATTTTTCTTAGGTTTTTATGGCAGTGGTAGTTATTTTTCAGGAACCAAACCCAATACTCCCTTGAGGATTTCTTGTAAGGGTGGTCGTGTGGTAGCGAACTCCCGCAGTTTTTGTTTGTCTGAGAAATATACTATTTGCCCCTCATTTCGGAAGGATAGCCTTGCAGGGTAGAGTATTCTTGGCTGGCAATCTTTGTCTTTTAGTATTTTGAAAATATCATCCCATTCCTTTCTAGCTTTTAGGGTTTGTGATGAAAAGTCTGATGTTAACCTGATTGGGGCTCCGTTATAGGTGATTTGATGCTTCTCTCTTGCAGCTTTTAAGATTCTCTCTTTGTCTCTGAGTTTTGCCAATTTGACTATGACATGTCTTGGAGAAGGCCTTTTTGGGTTGAATACGTTTGGAGATCGTTGAGCTTCCTGGATCTGAAGATCTGTGATTTTTCCTATACCTGGGAAGTTTTCTGCCACTATTTTGTTGAATATGTTTTCAACGGAATCTCCATTTTCCTCCCCTTCTGGAATACCCATGACTCGGATATTTGAGCGCTTGAGGTTGTCTGATATCTCTCTCAGATTTTCTTCCATGTCCTTGATTCTTTTTTCTTTCTTTTTGTCTGCTTGTGTTATTTCAAACAGCCCATCTTCAAGTTCAGAGGTTCTCTCTTCAACTTCGACAAGCCTTCTGGTTAAACTCTCCGTTGTGTTTTTTATTTCGCTGAATAACTTCTTCAGTTCAGCAAGTTCTGCTACATTTTTTTTCAGGACATTGATTTCCTTGTATATTTCCTCTTTCAGATCCTGTATACTTTTCCTCATTTCATCATGATGTCTAGCTGAGTTTTCTTGTATCTCATTCAGTTTCCTTAGAATTATCACTCGAAATTCCTTGTCAGTTATTTCAAGGGCTTCTTGTTCTATAGGATCTAGAGTATGAGATTTATTAACTTTTGGTGGTGTACTTTCTTGATTTTTTGTATTTCTGGTGTCTTTTTTTTGGTGTTTATTCATTGTGGCAGGGGGTTTCACAGTCCACCGGTTTGAGACTAATGACTAACTAGGATGTTGCTGTGGTTGCCAATTTGGTATGGCTCCCGCCGTGACTGCTCAGTTGGCCTCTAGTGTCTTGTGTGTGTGGTTGCCTCGGGTCTTGGGCTTCTCCGGGGATCCACCTTTCTGGTCAGCTTGGACTCTGCTGGGCTGGTGGATCACGTACCACAGGGTGTGTGATCTCTGTTGAGCTTTCACTTTCTGTACAGGACTTCTCCCCGTTCCGTGTGCTCTGGCCCAGGCTGTTAGATCATGCAGTGGCGACCCCACCGGGTGTGTGGTTTCTGTCGAGTCTCCGCCTCCCTGGCCGCACGTCTCCCCCCTCTGTGCACACTGTGCTGGGCTGGGGTGTGTCTTCTGCACCCCTCGTCTATCAGCTGGGCCTTCAAGACCCTGCTCAGCACCGCCTCGCCCAGGAAGTCTACGAGGTTTCTGCTAGGCACAGACGACCGGTCTCTCTGGGTGCCTTTGTAGCACTGTGTAGATCTTTCTCGGGTCTTGTTCACCTTTGTATCCCCCCTGTATAAACCGAGTCTAGTGCCCGCCTGCAGGCTGCTCTCCGGCAGGTTCAAGCGGACCTGGGAACTCTCCTACCACACTATTCCCAACCAGAAATTCGTTAGGCTTTTTTCCAAACTGGTGGTCGCAGAGATGGTATCTGCCTCCCAGTAACAGGAAGTTTACCGGGCCGGAGTCCAGGGTGTGGTGGAGTGACAGTCGGCCCACCCGTACTTCCTAGCCCTCCCAACACTGGTCGGGACGCCCCACACCCCCAGCCCCGCCAGAGAACCGCGGAGGGAGTGGGAGAGGAGGCTGGCCCGCAGGGTCCGGAAAGCCCCGCGCCAGGCCAAGCAAATGGGCTCAGTGATGGCCGAGCAGGGCGGAGCTGCCCGCACCTGGGAAAATGGAGGCAGCACCGGGGCAGTGAGTGGCCTGGTGGTGCAGGCGGGAGCCGCGTGGGCATCCACCCCCCGAACAGAGCTGTGCCAGGGATCACTCACAGTGCTGTGCCAGGTCGGGCGCTCGCTCTGTCTCTGATTTGTTGCCTTCCGTGTTCTCGGCGCTGCTGCCTCGGGCTGTTCAGTCACGGCGCCGCTCGGACGCTCCCAGGAATCTTCTTTAATGCCGGCCTGAAACCTCGAATTCTGAATAGGGCAGCTGGCCGCCTTCAGTGCAGCCCCAGCCTCCGGGATCCTGGCTGCATCCACAGCAGCCCTGGCGCCGTGTTCCCTGTTTCAAGACTCGCTTTTGCAGCTAAGAATCAGTTCTTTTCCTGCTCCACACTTCAAAGCTGTTGCCTGTAAATGAGGCAGCCTCTCCTGCCAGGGGCAAAGTGGCGTTGAGCCCCCACGACCGGCCAGCAGCAGCAGTCCTCCCTTAAGAGATGACCAGAGGAAGGTCCACAAGTTTCCCGGCTGCCTGAGGCCCAGTGGCCACCTTTTCCACCTCAGCTACTCCGCGCCAGCCGCCGCAGCCGCCGCCATCTTAGCTGTGTAGCGTATACTCTTCTTTTTATCATAAATTATTAAACTATAAATTTCCTCTCAGTGCTTCTTCAGCTGCATCCCATAAATTCAGTTCTAAATGCTTTCCAATTTTCAACAAAAAAAAAAATTTTTATTTTAACTTCTCAATATACATTGTAGTCGATTTTCATGACCCTTACTCATTCCTCTTTCCCCCTCCCAGTCTCCCCTCCTCCCCTACATCATATCTGTTCACTTGTCTTAAAAAGTTCAAGGAATTGTTGTGATTGTTGTGTCTTCTTCCCCCCCATGTTTGTTTGTATTTATCTATTTTTTTTAGCTCCCACAAGTGAGAACATGTGGTATTTCTCTTTCCGTGCCTAACATGTTTCACTTGATATAATTTTCTCTAAGTCCATTCATGTTGTTCAACAAAATTTTTAATAGAATTTTGTTTTAGCATATGGGTTACCTGAAAATGTACTTCCTAATTTCCAAGTATATATTTCCAGCATTAACAATTGATTCATTCACTCATTCATAATGTCATCACACTGTGGTCAGAGACCATATACTAAATGATTCATACCCTTTGAAATTAGTTGGGACTTATTTTGGGGGCCCAGACTATGGCCAATCTTTATAATTGTCTGTGTATTTTGGAGAAAAGATGTATTCTGCTGTTGTTGGCTATACCATATATAAGTATGTCCATTAAATAAAGGGTTTTAATTGTACTCAAATTTATCTCTATATTTACTAATTTTTATTAAGTTTTAGTAAATTTTAGTAAAAAAAAACCATTGAAATCTATCAATGATCAAGAGAAATATGTAATATTTCAACTATGGCTTTGGATTTGTTTATTTCTTCCTACAGTTCTGTAAATTTTTGCTTACTATACCGTATTTATTCAGAGGCTGTTATTAAGGCACCAAATTTAAAATCATTTTAACCTCCCGGTAAAGTGAACAGTGTATCAACATAAGAAAGCCACGTTAGTTTTATTAATGCCTTTACCTTTAAATTGCACTCTAATGCTTTTTATTTTAAAGTACACTCAGAGTGTACTTTATGTTCATAAACATATGTTTATAAACAACATGTGGTTGGATTTTATTTCATCTCAGCTGACACACTGACAATAATTGTCTTTTAAAGAGGAGCACTTAATCTATTTTTGTCTATTGTAATTAATACATTTGGAATCATAATTTCTACCATCTTATTTTGTATTTTCTGTTCATACCACCAGTCTTGTTTCTTTTTCTTCCCCTTCTCATTGCCTTTTGCACTGAGTATTTTTTATATTTTCATTTCTTCTGCTCCCCTAGTTTGGTATAAATATATGATGTTTTATTCCTTTATGATAATCTAGTAGAAGATTCAGTATCTTTACGCTCCTCCAGACAATAAAAGAGGCCTAGAACATTTTAACTGCCTTCCATGCTCTCCCAACTTAGGTGACATTGTTTTCATTTTAATTCTCTCCTTAGCTTTCCTTTTTATACCTTACAAGAAATTATCACTTTTGCTCCCTACAAAATTTGATTAGACTTACCATGTGTTCACTACTTTCTTTGCCCAGTATCATCATTAGGCATACAATTTTAGGATGAAATTTTTCTCTTAGCACATTGATGATATAAACTCATTGTCTTTCAGTGCTTTTTGTTGTTAACAGAAACAACAAATGGAAAGTTCATTTTGGGGGGGGGAGAAAAACAGTATCTTTTTCTAAGTAATAAACTTTATTTTACAGTAGTTTTAGGCTTATGGAGAAATTGAGTGAAAAGTACAGATAGTTCCCATACCCACCCCGCAACATACACACCCTCACAAAGTTTCTCCTATTATTAACATGATACAACAGTATTGTACATTTGTTACAGTTATGAACCTATATTGATCTATTACTGTTAACTCGATTTTACATTAGGGTTCCCTCTTTGTTTTGTATAATTCATTACAACATATCATCTCACTCCAGTTAGAATGGCTAATATCAAAAAGACATAAAATAACAAATGCTAGTCTAGATGCATAGAAAGGGGAACTCATACACTGTTGGAGGGAATGTGAATTAGTACAGTCATTTTGGAAAACTATATGGAGGTTCTTCAAAAAATTACAAATAGAACTACCATATGATCCAGCAATCCAACTACTGGGTATATGCATAGGAAAGTAAATCAGTATATCAAAGAGATAGTTGCACTCCCCTGTCTATTGCAGCACTATTCACAATAGCCGAGATATGGAATCAACTCAAGTGTCCATTAATGAGCTTGGAGGACATTATCTTGAGTGAAGTCAGGAACAGAAAGGGAAATACTGCATGTTCTCATTCATATGTGGAAGCTTAAAAAAAGTTGATCACATGCAAGTAGAGAGTAGAATGGTGGTTAGCAGAGACTGGAAAGGGTAGGTGGGGAGGGATAATAGTGAGAGGTTGGTTAACAGATACAAAATACAGCTAGACAAGAGGAATAGTATCTACTGTTCTTTAACACTGTAGAGTGACTATAATTAACAATTTATGGTGTAGTTTCAATTAGTCATGAGATGATTTTTTTCTTTTTCTTTTTTTTTTACATTCAAAGATGTTGCAGAGCAGTGGGAGGGGCAGGTGGGAGAGGGTAGGCAAATGGAGGTGGAGGTGGGGACGGAGCTGGCCCATGGCCAGCTCCTTCACTGGCCTGGTTACAGAGAACAGGGGGCATGGCTGAGGCCCATGGGCTCCCCCCCCCATGGCTTGGAAGGCTGGGGGTTTTCAGTGGTGGCTTGGTAGTCACTGGGCTGGATGTGGACATTGGGGGGCATGACTAAGGCCCTCAGCAGCCCCCCAACCCCAGCTCAGGAGCCTGGAGGCTTCTGTGATGGCTTGATTGTCACTGGGCTGGATGCAGTCATCAGGGGGGTATAGCTGAGGCCCTTGGCCCCCTCTCCCTTATACAGGATCCAGGGAGCTTCTGGTGGCAACTTGGCTTAGGAGCCTGGTGTGTTCTGGGGAGGTTCAGTCATCACTGAGTTGGATGCAGACAGGGGGAGCATGGCTGAGGCCCTCAGGCCCCCCACCCAGGCTCAGGATCCTGGCGGCTTCTGGCTCTTTTAGGTTTTACAGGTGTTCTTTGGTGGTGTTAGACCTTTACTGGTTAATATCAGAACTTTGTCTCTGATCTGTGGGTGTTTTGTGTTTTCTTTCACTTCTGTGTTGGATTATTAGGTACCCCCACCAATTAAACTCTTCACTGGAACTAATTTGTTGTCCTTTGATTTCTTTTTTTTTTTTTAACTTTTATTTTGTCGATATACATTGTGGTTGATTATTGTTGCCCCTTACCAAAACCTCTCTCCCTCCTCCCTCTCCTCCCTCCCCCCCCAACAATGTCCTTTCTGTTTGCTTGTCGTATCAACTTCAAGTAATTGTGGTTGTTATATCTTCTTCCCGTCCCCCTTTGATTTCTTTTGAAATGGGGGAACCTCCTGTGAGGACCAGCACTTGAGCCCTGTGCTTGAGCTAAATTGCTGCTTTGCTGCTGATTCTCTGGGGGAAGGCTTTTTGTGCAGCTCAGGTTTTAATTGTTGACCTTTTAAGTACTTCCAGGTCTTATGAAGTCTGGTACACCTTGGGTTTTGTGGAAACTCTGGTCTGGGCCTGAGTCTTTTCAGCAAACTGTACCCACTGCAATTCTGTATTCCTGACCAGTCTGCACTAAGTAATCCTGTGCGGATTGGGTGGCAGATCAGATGTCCATGCTGTGCCCCCATGATCCCCCCGTGGGCCCCTCTCCTCCACCCTCCACATTCCAAACACATCCCATGGAGTGGGCCACATGCCAATCCCTTGTGATGACTCACTGCCCTTTGTGTGGCTCCTTTTATCAGTTGTCTGTAGCCCCTCTCTCTTATGTGGGTCCATGGAAACCCTGTCTGTTGTCTTGCTGGCCTGGTCCACCAAGGCCCTCCTCCCCTGCAGTCTCCAAGCAACTTCATACAAAGGGCACAGCTGAGGTATTTGCCACCCTTTGTTCTGTGTGCTCACCAGGGCCAGCCTTGAAATGGCCAGGGCTCAAAAAGGTCAGAGTGGCCACTTCTTTCTCTTATCATAGCTTCTCCCACCTTCATGAACTCCATAGGTCTCTCCTTCTCTTCCCCTGAACTCTAGCAGCCCCAGCTTGGCCGTCATTACATTTTTAATAGTTGTAAATAGGTCAATTTTAGGAGAGAGCGATATGCTGCAGACCATCTATTCCACCACCTTGATTGTCCTCCCACGAGAAGATTTTTAATGTTCCCGACATAAAGAAATAACAAACGTTTGAGGTAATGGGGGGGGGAATTAGTGGTTGTCAGGGTTTCAGGTGAGGAGGAAGGTAAGAAGGGAAGAACAGGTGGAGCACAGAGGATTTTGACAGCAGCAAAACTATTCTGTATGATACTATAACTGTGAATATATGACGTTATACATTCAGAAAGTTCATCTTCATTCTTAAGGCTGTCTTTTCTTTTATGATTTTTGGCTACTTTTATGATTTTCTCTTTGTGTTTTGGTATTCTACAGTTTCGCTATAACATGTAGGAGAAATTTCATTTTACTTATTTAATTGCGATTAGGCTTCTTAAATCTACAGATTAGTGTCTTCGGAAGTTCTAGAAAATTTCTACCCATTAATCTTTGCAAATAATACCCCTAGAGTATTTGCTTTTTTTTTTCTCCTGGGGTTTCAAGAAAGGTGTGTTAGCCACTCTATCTTCCATATCTTTCAACACATTTTATATTGTCTATTTATTTGCTCTCTGTTTTGCATTCTGGATAATGTCTTTGAATTTATCTTCCAGTTCTGAGTTGTGCCCAATCTTTAGGTAAATACCTCTGCTGAATTTCTTAGTTCAATGATTGTGCTTTTCATTTCTGGAAGATATATTGGCATCTTTTAAAATTTGCCTTGTGATATTCATGGTACTTTCTGTCTGCACATATTTTCAAGATTTTATATCTTTAAAGTTTTGCCTGATATTTTATTATCTGAAGTCTTTGCAGGTCTATTTCAGTTGTTCATTGTTTCTGCTGATTCTCATAGATGGTGCCTTGTTTTCATGCAGGGTCCTGTATTACTCCGTTTCTGTTGCTTATGACAAAATACATGGAACTGGGTGAATTACAAAGAAAATGAAATTTATTGCTTACAGTTTGAGAGCCTATATCTAAAGTGAGTCTCTGAACAGCATGTACTTGAATCTTGTTTTTATATCTATTCAGCCACTCTATGTCTTTTGATTGGGGAGTTTAAATTGTTTAAATTTAAAGCAAGTATTCATAGGGAAGGACTTACTATTGCTATTTTGGAAATTTTTTTTTTCTGTTAGCCTTGTAGCTCTTTTGTCCTTCCTTCTTTCTTGCTGTCTTCCTTTGTATTTTGTTGATTTTTACTACTGATATGCTTTGATTCTTTTTTTAACATTTACTTGTATATATTTTTGGGGTACAGTGTGTTGTTTCTATACATGCACATACTGCACATTCACTTAAGGTAGATTGTATAGTTTTGTACCCATTAGTTCACCACTTCTTCTCCCCACCACCTCCATCCCCTCCCATGCTCTGGTAACTATTATTCTAATCTCTACCTCTATAAGAAACACTTTTTTGTTTAGATTCCACATATTAGTGAGATCAGACAGTATTTGTCTTTTACAGAAAATAACTTACAGTTATAAGTCTATTTTAAGCTGATAACAATTTATGACTTACAACTTACAAAAACTCCACTTTTACCTCTTCCCACACACACTTTGTGTTTTTGATATCACAATTTGTATCTTTTTATATTGTTTATTAATTTTTTATAATTATATTATTTTTAATACTTTTGTCTTTTAACTTTTATACTAAAATTAAAAGTGATTTACCCACTGCTATTATGATAATACAGCACTGTATTTGTCTATTTACCACTACCAGAGAATTTTATGCTTTTATATGGTTTTATATTGCTTAGTGTCTTTTCATTTCAACTCAAAGAACTCTTTTTAGCATTTCTAGTAAAGCAGGCTGTCTGATGTGAACTTCCTCAGCTTTTATTTGTCTGGGAAGGTCTTTATCTCTCCTTTATGTTTGAAGGACAATTTTGCTGGTTATAGTATTCTTCATTTGCAAGGGTTTTTTTTTTTTCTTTCACCACTTTATGTATAATGTAACTCCCTTTTGGTCTACGATGTTCCTGCTGAGAAACCCACTTCTAGTCTTAAGGAGCTTCCCTTGTACATGACAAGTCACTTTTCTCTTGCTGCTTTCAAAATTCTTTTTCTCTTTTATTTTTCACAATTTTATTATAATGTGTTTCTATCTAGATTTCTTTGGATTCATCTACTTGGGGTCCATTTAGATTCCTAGATCTGGACATCCATTTCCTTCCTCTGACTTGGGAATTTTTCAGCCATCACTTTTTTCAGTAAGCTTCTGCCCTTTTCTCTCTCTTCTATTTCCAAGATTACCATAATGCAGATGTTGATTCACTTGATGTCCTCTATGCCCCTTAAGATTTCTTCATCCTTTTTATTCTTTTATTTTACTCCTCTGATTAGATAACTTCCAGTGACCTGTCTTCAAATGCACTGATCATTTTTTCTGCTTGATTTATTCTGCTGTTGAACCCCTCTAGTGAACTTTTCAGGTCAGTTGTTGTATTCTTTAGTTATATAATTTTTGTTTGATACATTTTTCTATTTTTTATTTTTTTGTTGAAATTTTCATTTTGTTTATGCATTGCTTTCCTGACATTATTATTGAGCATATTTATGGTGATCATTTTGAATTCTCTGTCAGGTAAATCATTTATCTCTATTTCATTTATGTCAGTTTCTGAAGATGTATCTTGTTCCTTTGGAACATATTTCCCTGTGTCTTCATTTTTCTTGACTCTTTGTTACTGTCTGCACATTAGACAAAACAGGCACCTCTCCCAGTCTTCACAAACTGGTCATATACATGAGAAAATTCTCACCAATCAGCCTGGGAGAGATTCTGGGGGGCTATTGAACTTTCAGGCTAGTGTAAATTGCAACTTTGACTCTCAGTGGCCCCTAAGCCAGGTTCCATCAGCACTCTGAGAGAGAAGAGACAGAAGCCAGTGCCTTGAGAATCCCCCAGAAAAATCAGAGCATTGGATATATGTTTTTCTTCTCTCTCCAGGGAGAATCTGGAAGCTTGGGGTTTCCTCCCAATATTATAATGCTGTGCTGGGTATAGAGTTTATGGAGAGAGGATCTCTCAAATATTCCTAACAGCTTTGATTTGGCTGGCACTGCACATGTCTAGGGATGCAGTCGCTTCTCAACTGGTTTCTGGGTTTCTCACAGAGAAAATTTTTCTGTGTATTGTTGTCCAATCAGTGTGTCTATGGGGGAAAGGAGAGTCCAGGGCTTCCCATTCTGCCATCTTGCTGACATTACTCTAACTAATTACATTTTTATCTCACTTAACCACCACAGGAACCTTAAAAATAGATACTACTATTATTATAATTCTATAATTTTTATATTATAAACAATCCTGGATTGGTAAAAGAAAATTTCCCAAGATTACATAGCTGATTAGTAGCAAAACCACAACAAACCAGCTCTATTTGAGTCTAAAGTACATGCTCTTAAACAATAAAATATATAGTAATCTTTCCCAGTAATATATACTCTTTTTTTAATTCAGAATATTTTAACATCACTTGTACATATTTGTGGGGTACAGTGCATTGTTTCAATATATGAATATACTGCACAATGATTCACTTAGGGAAGATAGCATAATTTTGTACCCATTAGTTCATTACTTTTACTCCTTCCACCCCCCCTGCCCTCCACCTCTGGTAACCATTATTCTACTCTCTACTCCTATGAGAACCACTTTTTTTTTTTTTAGATTCCACATAAGAGTGAGATCATATGGTATTTGTTTTGTACCTGACCTACTTCACTTAACATGATGGTTTCTAGTTCCATTTATGTTGCTGCAAATGATAGGATATCATTTTTTAATAGCTGAGTAGTATTTCATTGTGTCTATATATCACAGTTCTTTTTTCTGCTTGGGTTTTTTTGTTGTTGTTATTTTGTTTTGTTTTGCTTTGCTTTGCTTTGCTTTGTTTTATCCATCCATCTATTGATGGACATTTAAGTTGCTTCCATCTCTTAGTTATTGTGAATAGTGCTGCAATGAACATGGGACTGAAGGTATCTTTCTGGTATGTGATTTCATTTCCTTTGGGTATATACACAGTAGTGAGATAGATGGGTCACAGGGTAGATCTCTTTTTAGTTCTCTGAGGAACCTCCATAATATTTTCCACAGTGGCTGTACCAATTTATGCTCCCACAAGCAATGTAGGAGAGTTCCTTTTCTCCACATCCTTGCCAGCCTTTGCTGTTTTTCATCTTGTTGGTAATAGCCATTCTAACTGGAGTGGGATGACATCTCACTGTAGTTTTAATTTGCCTTTCCCTGATAATTAATGATATTGAGCATTTTTTCATGTGCCTATTGGCCATCTTTATGTCTCCTTTTGAGAAATGTCTGCTCGGGTCCTTTACCCATTTTTTAATTGGGTTACCTTTTTTTACTTTTGAATCATTTAAGTAAAATGACTTATGTATTCTGGATATCAGCCCCTAGTCTGACGTGCAGTAGGCAAACACTTTCTCCCGTTCTGTAGGTTGTCTTTTCACTTTTTTGACAGAGTTCCTTGATGTGCAGAAGCTTTTTAGTTTGATGTAGACCATTTGTGTATTTTTGTCTTTTCCTTTGTAGTCCCACTCAAAAATCACTGCTCCCTCCAATATCATGTAGCATGTCCCCTGAGATTTCTTATAGTAGTTTCATAGTTTAGGGTCTTATATTTAAGTCTTTGATGTTTTTCAATTTGATTTTTTTGATTGGTGAGAGACAGGGGTCTGTATATGGATATTCAGTTTTCTGGGCACCATTTGTTGAGGAGGCTATCTTTTCCCCATTGTATATTTTTGGCATCTTTCTCAAAAATCAGTTGGCTGTAAGTGTATGGGTTTATTTCTGGGCTCTCTATTCCATTAGTCAGTTTGTCTGTTTTTATGTCAGTGCCATGCTGTTTTGGTTACTATAGCTTTACAGTATATTTTGAAGTCAGGACCTGTGATGCCTCCAACTTTGGTCTTTTTGTTCAAGATTTCTTTTGCCCCATGGGGTCTTTTGTGATTCCGTACAAATTTTAAGATCATTTTTTCTATTTCTGTGAAGAATGTCATTGTTATTTTGAAAGGAATTGTGTTGAATGTGCATATTTCTTTGCATGACATAGACATTTAATGATGTTAATTCTTCCAATCCATGAACATCTTTCCATTTATTTGTGTCTTCTTCGATTTTTTCACCAATGTTTTACAGATTTCATTGTTCAGGTCTTTCACCTCCTTGATTAAATTTACTCCTAGGAATTTCACTTTTTTCATAGCTATTGTAAATGGAATTACTTTCTTGATTTCTTCTCTGGCTGTCTCATTATTGGTGTATGGGAAGGCTATTGAGTTTTGTTTGTTGATTGTGTATCCTGACACTTCACTGAATTCATTTATTAGTTCTACTAATTTTTTGGTGAAGTCTTAAGGGTTTTCTTTGTACAGAATCATGTCATCTGAAAATAGGGATAGTTTGACTTCCTCCTTTCTGAGGTGAATGCCCTTTATTGCTTTCTCTTGCCTTATTGCACAGGTTAGAACTTTTAGTACTATGTTGAATAAGATTGGGGAAAGTGCACATTCTTGTCTTGTCACAGATCTTAAAGGAAAAGCCTTCAATTTTAGTCCATTCAGTATGATATTAGCTGTGGTTTTGCCATATATAGCCTCTACTGTGTTTAGGTACATTCCTTCTATACATAATTTTTGAGTGTTTTTATGATGAAGGGTGTTGGATTTTATCAAATGCTTTTTCTACATCTGTTCAAATGATCATATGACTTTTTTTCTTCATCCTGGTTATGTAATGTATCATGTTTATAGATTTGTGTATGTTCAGCCATTCTTGCATCCTGAGGATGAATCCCACTTGGTCATGGTGCATGAGCTTTTTAATGTATTGCGGGATTCTGTTTGCTGGTATTTTGGTGAGAAACTTCACATCTGTGTTCATTAGGAATATTGGTCTGTACTTCTGTTTTTGTTGTGTATTTTTCCAGTTGTTGGTATGAGGGTAATGCTGGCCTCATAGACTGATTTTGGAAGTATTCCCTCCTCTTCAATTTTTGGAAGAGTTTGAAAAGAATTGGCATTAGTTCTTCAAGTGTTTGGTTGAATTTGGCAGTGAAGCCACCTGGTCCTGAGGTTTTCTTTGTTGGAAGACTTTTTATTACTTCTTCAGTCTCGTTACTCATTATTGATCTGCTTAGGTTTTTTAATCCTTCATGATTCAACTTTGGTAAGTTGTATGTGTCCAGGAATTTATCCATTTCTTCTAAGTATTCCAGTCTGTTTGCATATAAGTTGTTCATAGTAGTCTCTTATGAATGTTTGTAATTCTGTGGTATCAGTTGTAATGTCCCTTTTTTAAGTTTGGATTTTATTTGAGTCTTCTCTCTTTTTTCTTCATTAGTATAGCTAAAGGTTCATGAATTTTGTTTATCTTTTTTTTAAAAAAACAACTCTTTGTTTCATCAATGTTTTGTATTTTTTTAAATCTCTAATTCATTTATTTCTGCTCTGATCTTTTTTATTTGTCTCCTACTGATGTTGGGTTTGGTTTTTCCAGCTCCTTCAGGTGTAACGTTAGTTTATTTATTTGGAGTCTTTCTTCTTTTTTGATGTTGGCCTTTATTGCTATAAACTTCCCTCTTAGAACTGCTTTTGCTGTATCCCATAGATTCTGGTATGTTGTGTTTTCATTTTCATTTGTCTTCAGAAATTTTTAAATTTCTGTCTTGATTTCTTCTTTGACCCATTCATTGTTTAGGAGCATATTGTTTAATTGTCATGTATTCATACGGTTTCTAGTGTCCCTTTTGTTGTTGGTTTCTAGTCATATTCCATTGTGTTTGGATAAGGTAGTTGATATGATTTTGATTTTGGTTTTAGGTTTTTTTAAAAAATGCGTTGAGACCTGTTTTGTGTTCTAGCATATGGTCTATTCTAGAGAATGCTCCATGTGTTGCTGAGAAGAATGTGTATTCTGTAGCTGTTGGAAGAAATGTTCTATAACTGTTGGTCAGGTCAAGTCAGCCTATAGTAGAGATTAATTCTGATGTTTCCTGGTTAACTTTCTGTCTGGGTGATCTGTCCTTTGCTGGAAGTGGGGTGTTAAAATCCCCAACTATTATTTTGCTAGAGTCCATGTCTCCCACTAGGTACAATAGAAATTGGGTGTATATATATTTAGAATTGTTATATCCTTTTGTTGGATTGACCCCTTTATCATAATGTAATGACCTTCCTTATCTCTTTTACTTTCCCTGGTTTGAAGTCTATTTCTTTTTCCATCCCTTCACTTTTAGCTGGTGTGGGTCTTTATTGGTTAAGTTAGTTTCTTGTAGGCAGCATATTGTTGGTTCTTGTTTTATAATCCATTCAGCCACTCAGTGTAATTTAATTGGGGCACTTAATCCATTTACTTTTAGGGTTGTTATTGATACATAGGGACTCGTTACTGCCATTTTGGTTTTTTTGTTTTTTTTTCTGGTTGCTTTGTGGATCCTTTTTTCCTTTTTCTGGTATTACTGTCTTCCTCTGTGGTTGAGTGGTTTTCTCTAGCTTTGCATTTTGCTTTCTCACTATTTATTTTTTGTATGTGTCTTCTTTGTTTTTGTGTTATGTTTATCACAAGACTTACAAAAAATAAGTTATAGTTTATAACAAGTTATTTTAGACTAATAACTTAACTTTGACATCTCAGGAAAAAAAAAAACAAAGCCAACTCTACACTTTGGTATCATTTCTTCCCACTTTTTGACAATTAATTGTTTCAAGTTACAGCTTTCAATATTGCCTATCTTTTATTTGGTTGTTGTATATGTTATCATCCTGCTAGGTTTATCCTTTAGTCTTCATAAAAAGGATGTAAGCAGTTTATTGACCACCCTTACAACAATGGAGTATTCTGATGTTGTCTGTGATGTTACTTTACTAATGAGTTATGTACCTTCAAATGTTTTCTTGCTGCTCCTTAACATCATCTTCTTTCAGATTGAACTCCCTTTACCATTTCTTGTAAGACAGGATTAGTATTGATGAATTCCCTTAGCTTTTGTTTGTCTGGGAAAGACTTTATCTCTCCTTCGTATTTGAAGGTTATTTTTGCCAGAGACAGAATTCTTGGCTGACAGTAGGATTCCTTCAGGAATCTGAATATATCATCCCATTCTCTTCTAACCTGTAGGGTTTCTACTGAGAAATACGCTGAGAAGTGTACTGGGGCTCTGTTGAATATCATGTGTTTATTTTCTCTTGCTGCTTTCAATATTCTCTCTTTGTCTTTGGTTTCTGATCATCTGATTATGATGTGCCTTGGGGTCTTCCTCCTTGGATTGAATTTGGCTGGCAACCTCTGAGTTTCCTGTACCTGGATGCGGTCATCTTTCTCCATACGTGGGAAAGTGTCAGCCATTATTTTCTCTGATATGCCTTCCACATTTCTTCCTTTTTTCTCTCCTTCAGTATGCCAGTTATGCAGAGGTTATTTCACTTGAGGAAGTCATGTATTTGCTGTATTTGTTTCATTTTTTCTTATTATTTTTCCTTTTTTGCTCCCATGATTAGATAATTTCATATGTTTTATCTTCAAGCTCACTGATTCTTTCCTCTATTTGATTAAATCTGTTATTGGAGTTTCTATTGAGTTTTTCAATTCAGATAAAGTATTCTTTATTTCTAGAATTTCTGTTTTTTTAATTGATTCTATTCCTGTGTCAAGTCTCTCATTATGCTCCTAAATTATTTTCCAGATGTAATTTAATCTTCTACCTGTGTTTTCTTGTGACTCCCTGAAAATCCTTAGGAGGGTTATTCTGAATTCTCTATCAGACATTTCATAGATCTGTTTTTATCCGTTGCTGGTTCTTTGTTTGTTTTATTTGATGGTGACATAATTCTCTGTTCTTTCTCAATCTTTGTATCTTTATGTTGATGCCCAGGCATTTGAGGAGACTGATATTTGCTGCTGACTCTCTGGGGAAGACTTTTTGTGTGGATTGTTAATCATTTCCAGGTCTGACCTGTGTAGAAATTCTGGCCCAGGATGAAGTCTTTCTGGCCTCTGGGCAGCTCTCCTTTCCAGTTGGTTGTGGCCACTTGCTCCTGTTTGAGCCCTGGAGGGTCCTGCTAGTGGTGTTTATAGCTTGTGGGCTGATACGGTGTGTTCTGAAGTCCTCTTCTCTCCTGCAGTCTCCCAGCAGTTTTATACACAGGGTGCCACTGTGGCTTTTTTTTTTTTTTCTGGTTTTGATCCATGTGTAACAGCTAGTCCCTGCCTCCATATTGATCTGGTCACCTCTTATGCGTTCGCAAACTATGTGGGTCTCTCCTCCTCTTCCTGCAGCTGTAGCTGTTCCAAGTTGTCAATCTATACTTTTCAATAGTTGTAAATTGGTTATTAGTGGGAATGTGCGACACTGGGAATCATTTATTCTGCCATCTTTTTTTATTACTATTATTCCACCATCTTGATTGAAAGAATATAAGAAATATTATAAACTGAGATCAATTTTGTAAAAATATATAGGAACTTAGAATTGGCCACAAGTCATTTTATCAGTTATCAATAGTGAGTCAATAATATGGGCAGTTTTTCAAACAGGCAAAGTTAACTGACCTTGTGCCAGCAGAGAAGCTGATATCCACTAGTCAGAACACACTACCTCACAGTGCTGTGATGATAGAAGGTGAGTTAACGCAAGTGCTTAGAAATGATCCCGGCACATAGTAAGCACTTAATGAATATTTCACCTATATAAAAATCAAGTAGTAATAAAATCTCAGAGCATATTAATGAGGAACACTGAAAAACTGAAATGTTCAGCAGAAAATTTTCAAACTGGTGAATTATTTGGGTACTTTTTCATATGGCAAAGTAAAGGTAAGGAAACAGATGATATTATTTAGGCTGTGGCAGAGAAGTCTTAAGAGGGCTCTGACACAAACTGTCAAATACATATTCTATCAATTAATAGTCTGTGGCCCTTTTTATGGAAGATACTGTAATTGATATAAACAAAGAAATTAAAATAATGCATAATGTCTGGCTGCAAGGAACTAAATTTTGATGGGGTAAAAGATGATATATACAAATAAATAATTATATTTTAGTGCAAAACAGAATAGATGCTACTCCCAAAATTGAAATCACCTTTGGCAAGAAGGATCAGGAAGTATCCATAATATCAAAAGATTTATAGAATTTCAAATCATTAAAACAACAGTCATAGCTAGTAAGTCATGTCAAAAATGAAGAGTACATAAAGCACAATTTAAAAGTTCAAATTACAGATTTGGATGAAATCATGAGGAGCTAGAAATGATCAATTCAGGACTCTAAGAATTAATTCAACAAAAGCAAATTGCCAAATTGGGGAATGGGAGTATTTTGCATCAAAACTAAAAAGTTTAGAGGAAGCAATTGTTAAGGTTAATTAGCAAGTTGTCTGGAGGATAGGCTGAGAAGGATTAAAGAGAAGGTGAAGGAGAAAAATTATTTAGAAAGATGTTGCACAATGGATGCTGTTTCTTTCTTTTTCCAATAAACATATATCGAGCACCTAAAATGTGAAAGTCCTTTAGCTAAAGACTTTAATTATAATTTTGCCATATTCCCTGTATGAATTTGAAGTACAGTTGACCCTTGAATAATGTGGGAGTAGCAACACCAACCCCTTCTGCAGTTGAAAATCCATGTATAACTTTTGACTCCTCAAAAACTTAACTAATAGCCTATTGTTGACTGGAAAGCTTACTGATAACATACACAGTCAATTAACACATATTTTGTATGTTATATGAATTATATACTGTATTCTTACAATAAAGTAAGCTAGAGAAAAGAAAATGCTATTAAGAAAATCATAACAGAAAGTACACTTACAATACTGTACTGTATTTATTGATACTGTAAGTTCACATCATCGGTTAACAAGTTTGTCTTTCTGTCAGTATCTACATTAAGATTGTCTTATATGATAAAATAGACTAGCATCTACATATATTTTATGCATATGACATACCCAACTTTTTCTCTATTTTTTTATATTTCTAGACTGTGCAGTTAGTCTGCAAGTTTTTTTTTTTGAATAGTCAGAAATCTCCAAAAACATTTCCAATATATTTATCGAAAAAAATCCATGAATAAGTGTACCTGCACAGCTCAAATATGTGTTGTTCAAGGTCAACTGTGTTACAGTCTAATAGAGAAATAAGAGCCTCACATTCTTATCCACAGCATCTATCAGGGATAGAGAATGTGACAATCTCTGTGACTTTGTGCTAGTAGCCACATTGTGACAGTTGAAGAACCCTCCTAAGCCAAAGCTTTACTCCCAATATGGCAGTTGTTCAGAGAAAAGAGTTTTCCATGTTATATAATATGAACTAAGTTTTATCAATGCATAGAGAAAGCTTACTCACTCAAGATTTTTAATCTGTGAAATTTTAAATCAGATTGTTTATGCTAAATACCTTTCCTTTTATTCCTGTAGACAAGTAGAACACAAGACAGACAAAGGCAAAATAAAACCAGACTACAGGTGAATCCATCTCACAACCATCATCTTCATTTCAGCATGTGCCTGAAGTAGTCAGATTCCTACTCAGCTAAATCTATCTTCTCATTAAGGATCTGGAGTTTCTCAAGCCCATTTAAATCGCACTGGTCCAAAGAGATCTGCAAAGATAAAATCTAGTCAAAGCTCTACTGTACAACAAAGTAGCAAACAACTCCAAAATCATCTGAATTTATCCATTAAAACAAGATCTAATGCTTCCAAAAAATTATACAAGCAGAGCTGCTCAAAGTTGGTTAAAAGTTAATAAATTGCTCAAAGGTAAATATATTCATCCAAAATTAGATCAACCCAAACTCTTTTCATCCCAAGAAAACACTAAACCCAAAACTAAGCCAAGCCTATTTGGTAATCCAAAAATATCTAGCCAATCAAAATCTCAGTCAGAAACATCTGAGCAATATAAACAGACAAACGATCACCATGTTATAAAGAGAAATTACCTAAACAAAAAGGAAAGCCACAGATCAGACCAGTAGAAAATATCCAGCCAACCAAAACTTAAGAAAAATACAATTATTGAACAGCCGCATCAAGCAAAAAATCCTATAAGAAAGCAAAATGACCAGAAATGAATAAAAAAGGTTAATGATAGCCAAGCATGTACCTCATCCACCTGGTCAACCAAATTTTCATCAAAAATTTTCCTGCACCACAGACTAGCCAACAAGCCTAAAACCCCAGGAATTCAACAGCTTACAAAAAAACTAGAACAGCCAACTCTCACCAAAGTAAAACAGCTAAAATATTACCAAGGAAATCCTAATCTCATTCCAGTACCAATGTTAAACAGACCCCAATACAGTTCAAGTCATCTGCATCTTCAACTGGTAAAATAAAGTCAATGCCAAAGTAAACTACCAAAAATAGCTGATCAATCAAAACTTCGTAAAACTGTAACTATTAGGCAAAAATCCAGTCAAACAAAATCTCTAGTATGAAAATGTAACTACCAGAGAAAATGTCATTTCAATGTTTCTGAAATAAAGCAAACTACAATCTTAAAACCTAAGGCTAGAGCAAATGGAAACAATAGAAGTAAAAAAGTAAAGCAAAAACTGGTCAACAAAAATTTGACCCAATTGGGCTCAGACATCCCCAACCTGGCCAACCCAAGCCTAGTCCAAGAAATCACACAAAAAAATGTCAACCACCTCCTAAACCACAGTATTCAACAGCCTCCCCCCTCCCCAAAAAATTAACAAAACTAAATTTCAGTGAGGAAAAACTGCTCAAAAGATTCCAAGAACACCCTAAACTTGCTTAAGAACCAAAGTACAGCAAAATCCAAAAAGACCCAATCCACCTGCAGTTTCAATTGGGAAAAGAAATGGTCAGAATCAAACTAAGCCATAAGCATTAGGTCCACACAAAACATATATTCTATCAATACCTTATAATAATGCAATGAAGAAACAGCAAATCAGTCAAACAAAGACTCCTGTACAAAAGCAAATTAGCTAAAGGAAATTTCAGCTAAATGCTACTAAAAAATCTGCAAAGTCAATAACTACTGCAAACAGACCAAACAGAACCAAAAAGGTAAAAAAGCAACCTGGTAAACAGAAACTTGTGTGTAGACATCATCCATCTGGCCAATCAAGACCTCTTCAGATATCTCCTGAGCAGCAAAATTGCCACCAACCACCAAATTGTAGGAATCCACTGGCTCCTAAAAATTAATTATAAAATATCTACTAAGCAAAACCACTAAAAATTTGTCAAGGAAACCTAGACTTTACTTTGGCACCAAATTTCAACAAAAACCAAAAGTACCCAAACTACCTTCAATTCCAAATGGTCCAAGAAAAGATCAATGTCAAACTAAGCCAAAACCATTAAGCCCAAAGAAAACACCTGGCCAAGCAAAACCTAATAAAAAATCCAACCATAAAGCAACAATCAAGCCTACCAAAGACTGGTCCAAATATTCTCAAACATCATCAGACTGGGCCCTCAGAACATCATTTGAATAAACTAGCAAGAAAATCTATGCAAAAGCACAGAGGGATAAATACCGCATGTGCTCACTCACATGTGGGAGCTAAGAGAGAAAGAAGGATGGAAAGAAAGACCACAGTAATGCATTGGTCTTGCAGAGGGAGAGAACATACTTTGGGCTACAAAGTGGAGTGGGGGGTAAAGGGGTAGGGGGAGGAAGGTTGGGGATAATTGGGTGGGGGACACAGGGGATAATTGGGTGGGGGACACGGGATACAAATGCAATTTCTGATAATGGATATGCTGCCAGTATGAATCTGACTCTCACACCATGGGCACGAGGGGTGACAATGAGCTTTGTATCTCATGAATATTCATAATTTTAAAAAATAAATAAATAAATAGATAGATAAATTTTCCTACCAGAATTGTGGAAATAAAAAAAAAAAGAAAAGAAAACCCAAGGCAAAAGCTACGACACACCAGGGAAACAAAAAGGCAAAGCATTCTCCTTATCATTGGAGACCTCTCCAATCTGGCCCTCAGAATCATCATCTTGGCCAACCAAAACCTGTACCAAAGGTGCCTTCACCCCGGCATCCTGTTGTACAGAAAAGATATCCTAATCTACTTTATCCCCATCCACATAAACCTATACAGTTCCTTGGCTCACACAAACATTGTGTAAAGTAACCTGGTAAAAAGCAACCACCTCACTCACATAGACCTCATCAAAACCAACACTGAGACCTGAACCTGGCTCTCAGCACCATCATCCAGGCTACTCCCTACCCTACAACCTAGGAAGGTGCCAACAAATCCTAATCCAACTATCTCTAAAACAACTGTATCCCCAGGACTGTTGTTATTGACCACCAAAGCTTCTAGAACCATTTAATCTGCATCAACTAACAGAAAGCCAATCACAAAATTGGTGGGCTCTATCACCAAATCTTCTCTAACTTAATCCTGTAGCTACAGCCACAAAATCTACTGTTTCTATCAAATCTGTGGTTAGTACCCCTAAATCCTCCACGACTGCAAAAGCAGCAGCTCCTACCACCAAACCTGCCACAACTGTCACTAAATCCACTACCCCTTCTAAGCCTGCCACCTCCACCACCAAATCCACCACCAGTTCAACCACCCCTGCTCCCTCTACCACTTCTTCCACTGCTTCAACCTCCACCACCAAATCTGCTCTCTCTACCAAGTCTGCTGCCACCACTACTACATCCACTGCTGCGGACACTGCTGTGGACACTGCTGCTCCCCCTGCAGTAGCACAGGCTCTCACCAGCACCTCTGCTGCTACTCCATCTGTCTCTACAACACTTGCAATGACAGCTCCACATCTACCACTTCAGAGGTTGGTAACACTAAAGCTGCCACTGCAGCCGCATTTGGCACAAAAATTACTACTTCTACTACAGCCATAGATGACACCACCACAGATGCTCTGGTCACACTTCTGAGGCCCTTAGCACAGAAATATCCACAGAGATCATCCCTGAAACCACCACAGATCTTACTTCCACCCCTACTGCTATCTCTGCTGTACTTCATTTGACTACCAGAGCAGACATCACAGCTTCACCCACTGACACAGTGTCCACAACCCTGGTCACTGCTCTAGATGGCACATCAACACCTTACTCTAGCCCATCTGATGACAATGCACTTGATAATGAACCTGATACTGCTGATTTCACCTCTGATGCCTCCTATACATCACCTGCCACTACATAACCTTCCACCTCCACAGATGTTCCACAGCCACCACAGCATTTCTACTTCTTTTCCTACAACCACATCTGTTCCACTATCACAGACCCTGCCACCACCACACCTGCTGCCCCAAGCACTTCCATTCCTTCCAGCACTGCTCAAGCTGCCACCTCCACAGCTAAGGCCTCCACCACAGCTGCTGCCACCACTGCCTCTAGTGCGACTCGTCAGTCTGCTCCATCCACCTCACTTGGAGCAGCAGCATCCACAGGTATCACCTCTGCTGCCATCAACACACCAGTCACCACCACAGAGGCCCCTACCACACTGCCTCTACAGTCCCTTCCTCCTCTGCTGTTTCTGTCACCACTCAAGCTGCCACCAACACATCTGCTCCTTCTAGCACCACACAGGCAACTACATCTGCAGCTGTCATCTCTATCTCATCCACCAAAGCCACCAGCACCTCTCCTGCCACCACAAGCACTGCTGCTCTCTCCACTACCTCTCAGGCTGTCACTTCTCCAGCCCCAGCTCTTGCTCCTTCTACCCTAGCTGCCACCAGCACTTTGTAAGCTTTCTCCATGCTCTCCAGCACTTCACCAGCTTCCATCACAACATCTCCTGCCCCCAGCTCACCAATATCCAGCATGACCACCACTGAAATCACCACAAATCCTGTCTCCACTACTACATCTGTCTCCTCTGCTTTTCCTTCCAGTACCATAGAAGACACCACAGTTTCTTCTACTGACACTATACCAAGTACACTGGCCACCACAGATGACATGACAACATTGGACTCCAGAACATTGGATGACATGACCACTGACTATGACCTTGAGGCAATCACTGCTACTTCTGTAACAACTCTTACTGCCACACCCTCTTCAGCTCCTTCTACACTCTCAGAGTCCAACAACACCTCCCGTGATCCCTCCAGCTCACCTGCTGCTGCAACCATTTCTTCCCCCTCTTTTGCTGCACAGTCTGTCACTTCTAGTTCTGCCACCTCCACAGCCGCCACAACCACATCTGCTCCTACAACCACTGCATCTCTAGCCACAAAAGTAGCTGAGGCCATGAGTAAATCTGTTTCTTCCACCACACCTGGGGAATCTCAGCAGCATCCACAAGTGCCAAATGTGTGGCCATGAACACCCCTGCCTGGGCCACAGAGAGCACTACCACAGCTGCTTCCACATCAACCACTGCCACAACCACATCTGCCACCTCCGACACCTCACCTCCTGCCACAACTATTTTTGCCTCTTCTACCACAGCCAGAATCTCGACATCAGCTGCCACTAGCACATCATTTGCTCCACAACTTCTGCTCCCTCTTCCACCACTCAGGCTGCCACCACTTCTGCCACCACCACGCCTGTCTCTACTGCTCTCTCCACAGCCTCCTCCACACCAGCCACCACAGAGCCTGTCACCTCCACAACTGAAGTCTCCTCATCCATTGCTGCCACAAGTACTCTGGCCCCTCCCAGCATGACACAGACTGTCATCATCATGGCTCCTCCCTCCAGCTCATCTGCTGCAGCCACCAGCCCAGCCCCAGACGCCTCAACCATCTCTTCTTCCTCAACCACACAGTCTGCCTCTCCCACCTCTGCCACCACATCTATTTCTACTCTGCCTACTCATACAGCCGCCACTGTCACCACAGAGACAGACACCACCACAGCAAGTCTCTTTTCTACATCAGCTGTCACCACACTTTCTGAAGCTTCTTCTGCCACCACTGGGGAGTCTCTTCTAACATCTACAGGCACTTCATATGCTGCTACTGACAATGCCATGACTACTGCAGCTGCCACTACTGTTCCTACCACACTGGCCTCCACCACTGCTTCGCCACTTCTACAGGCCCACAGCCTGCCACTACCACAGCTGCCATCACCACCACATCTGATGTTAGCAGCACCACACCTACAGCCACACAACTTCAGCTCTCCTTTCCACTGCATCATTCCTCAACCATTGCTTCCATTAGTACCCCATCAGCAGCCACCTCACCTGCTGCCACTATAGCAGTGACTGCAAAGGAAACCCACATCACTTCAGCTGATACACCCAGCACACGTTTCCACAGAAGAGATCACCTCTGACATCCTCACGACCACAGTGCCCACCACCTTATCTGCTTTCTCCAAACTTGACACTACCCCTCTTGACACCACAACCCCACCTATTGACACGGTACTGTCATCACAGCTGATGACACTTCAACACTTAGCTCTAATACATTTGATGACTCTACATTTGTTGATGGTAGTGATGGCACCACTGAAGGTACCACAACTTAACCCACATCAGATGCTTTTACAGAAAGTCAGGGTCAGGCTAAAACTAAATGATCTTCTCCAGCCTATCTATCAAAGAGCATGAATTACATGAATGGGACTTCTGAATCAGACTTAACCCGAGACCAAAATCTTATACCTACTACTCTTACTTACAGACATGTTAAATTTTGTTCCAGCTAAAAATATTTGTATCTCTATTCTTAATACCCTAAGAAACTTTAAATAGCATTTGGTGTATTTCATTTCAGCACACACACTAAAACTTTCATTTCTATTATCTATGAAATTACAAAGACTTATCTTTAAACAGTGGACATCATGATGACTTTTTCTAAAACCTATACCCAAAAGAAATATTTACAGAAATTATACCAAATTGTTAATAGTGTTTGATTTGGTGGATGGCTTCAGGGCTGCAATAGAATGGAACTTTTAATTGTGATCAAAGAAATCCCTTCATCTCCCAATCTAACACTCCTCCCTAAACTTCCCCAACTCTCCATGTCAGTCAGAAAAAAAAAGCATCTTGTGAACATCCACACACCAAAAAATATAAATCCTTCAGAAGTGTGAATCATTAGAAAGTAATCAATGAAGAAAAGTTAATATGTCATTACTTACCAGTGATAGTTACCACTAAGAAGAATTTTTATCCATTAAAGATCCAATAACAATTTGTAAATGAATCAAAAGGATTCAGCATCATTCTTTGAAAACCAATATGACTAGAGGAAGTATCACAGAATGCAAGCAGTATGAGCTCCCATTCACATGTCTGAACATAAACTTGGACATGGCTGTTGCTTACCCAGCATACATTTGACTGATAAGATTTACATTAATCAAATATTCTCTAGAAAGGGTTATCCGGAAGCAATAAAAATTAAATGAAAATAAAAACTAATGTGAGAAAATAGATAATACATTATTAATAAAATTTTCATTTTATTTCCAACAATGCTTCGCCTCTGAAAAGAAAATTTTCAAAGAATAATTTGTAGTTTTGAGGTGCCCCAGGCACAGATTTAGTCATTCATTAGTTATTGTGGAATGAATAATGATAACATTTCACAAGATGATAATAAAATGCTGAAATAACTAAATGAACTACATTTTAAAAATTTATTGACAAATCATAGTTGTACACATTTATCAGTACACTGTGATGTTTTGATACTGTATACATAAGGTTATATTATTCTTTACCCTGCAAATGTGTTCCTAAGAAGTTTTACATAAGCTGATTATTTTTAATCAAATTATATTGAGTACTAAAAATGCCTACTGTATGAAATCTTTTAAATTATAATAAATAGTTATAATAAGAAAAAAATCACCATTTGTTTTATCTAATGGGCAGTTTTGAATTCTTTTTTTTTTTTTTTAATTTTATTTTGTCGATATACATTGTGGCTGATTATTGCTCCCCATCACCAAAACCTCCCTCCCTTCTCCCTCCCCCCCTCCCCCCCAACAATGTCCTTTCTGTTTGCTTGTCGTATCAACTTCAAATAATTGTGGTTGTTATATCTTCTTCCCCCCCCCCCGGTTTGTGTGTGTGTGTGTGTGTGTGTGTGTGTGTGTGTGTGTGTGTGTGTGTGTGTGTGAATTTATATCTTAATTTTTAGCTCCCACCAATAAGTGAGAACATGTGGTATTTCTCTTTCTGTGCCTGACTTGTTTCAATTAATATAATTCTCTCAAGGTCCATCCATGTTGTTGCAAATGGCAGTATTTCATTCGTTTTTCTAGCTGAGTAGTATTCCATTGTGTAGATGTACCACATTTTCCGTATCCACTCATCCGATGATGGGCATTTGGGCTGGTTCCAACTCTTGGCTATTGTAAAGAGTGCTGCGATAAACATTGGGAAACAGGTATACCTTCGACTTGATGATTTCCATTCCTCTGGGTATATACCCACCAGTGGGATAGCTGGGTCGTATGGTAGATCTATCTGCAATTGTTTGAGAAACCTCCATACCATTTTCCATAGAGGCTGCACCATTTTGCAGTCCCACCAACAATGTATGAGAGTTCCTTTTTCTCCGCAGCCTCGCCAGCATTTATCGTTCAGAGTCTTTTGGATTTTAGCCATCCTAACTGGGGTTAGATGGTATCTCAATGTGGTTTTGATTTGCATTTCCCGGATGCTGAGTGATGTTGAGCATTTTTTCATATGTCTGTTGGCCATTTGTATATCTTCCTTAGAGAAATGCCTACTTAGCTCTTTTGCCCATTTTTTAATCGGGTTGCTTGTTTTCTTCTTGTACAGTTGTTTGAGTTCCTTATATATTCTGGATATTAATTCTTTGCCAGATATATATTTTGCAAATATTTTCTCCCACTCTGTTGGTTGTCTTTTAACTCTTTTAATTGTTTCTTTTGCTGTGCAGAAGCTTTTTAGTTTGATATAATCCCATTTGTTTATTTTTCCTTTGGTTGCCCATGCTTTTGGGGTCGTATTCATGAAGTCTGTGCCCAGTCCTATTTCCTGAAGTGTTTCTCCTATGTTTTCTTTAAGAAGTTTTATTGTTTCAGGGTGTATATTTAAATCCTTAATCCATTTTGAGTTGATTTTAGTATACGGCGAGAGGTATGGATCTAGTTTCATTCTCCTGCATATGGATATCCAGTTATCCCAGCACCATTTGCTGAAGAGGCAGTCCCTTCGCCACTGAATAGGCTTGGTGCCTTTGTCAAAGATCAGCTGACAGTAAGTGTATGGGTTGATTTCTGGATTCTCTATTCTATTCCATTGGTCAGTATGTCTGTTTTTATGCCAGTACCATAAATTCTTATTCATGGTATTTGCTTAAAGAATTATCAAGGAGAGCACTTATTGAAAAACAAATTTTCATAAATTCATTTCTCAGAATTACAATTGTGTATCTCTCACAGAGCATACCCAACAGCAGCAAGCACTTAGGAACTTACTTCAAGGCTGGTATAATTATTTAAGCATAATAAGATCCTCCTTAATAAAGAGTGTGCATTAGCATTACCAAGCAGAAGTAAACACCTGCCACTGGTAGGAAATCTACAAAAGAAAATATTTCTTCTTGATTTTCTAGAGCTTACAAACGAACAAAATGATGGCCTTCTTTTGGGGAGTCTGAGAGCCCCTTGGTTGGTTTCAATTCGAAGGATGTACATGATAAATTAAGTGCAATATTAGACTTAGCCACACATAAAAGGGAGCAGTCAGATCCTCCTCCATTACTTTCTCTACATACCTATGACTCAATCTGAGCAGATATTTGACTTTTAAATAACCACTGCAACAAAGAAAAAAATTAAAACTATAATTACAAATTATCTAGAAAGTTAGAGAGAGGTGAACAGTTCATTCAAAAATCAAAAAGGCAATCAAAGAAAAAATGTCTTAAATTCTATGCTATTAAAAAAATTAAAACTGAAATAAATAAGCTAAGTATTTGAATTAAGAAATTGAAAAAATAACCACAGAATAGTGCTTCCTTCAAGTAAGAAGGAAAATTAACAAAGATTTAAATTCACAATATTTTTTAAAATAGTAGAAAGAATAAATAAAGCGGAAAGTAATTATTTGAAATGTCCAAAGAAATAGAACTGGCCAGTTAGCTCAGTTGATTAGAGCACGGTGCAGACAACATCAAGGTCCAGGGTTTAATCCCTGTACCAGCCAGATGCAAGAAAGAGAAAGAAAAGAAAGAAAGAAAGAAAGATAAGAAAGAAAGATAAGAAAGAAAGAAAGAAAGAAAGAAAGAAAGAAAGAAAGAAAGAAAGAAAGAAAGAAAGAAAGAAAGAAAGAAAGAAAGAAAGAAAGAAAGAAAGAAAGAAAGAAAGAGAGAGAGAGAGAAAGAAATGAATTACTGACAAACCTGATTAAGGAACAAAAATAGAAAACAAATACGCAACATTAGGATTGCAACATGAGCCTTCACCAGAAATAGAAAAGAAATGGGAGGAAATATTAGGGAAAATTATGTGTGTCTCTGTAACATTCAGTGTAATAAATCAATGGCAACAGATGATTTTCTAGAAAAATTTAAACTATAAAAACTAAGAGTAATTGAAAAGTGTAGTGAGGGTAATTAAAGATCTACAGTTTTAAAAAGCATCAGATCCAAGTAATTTTAAGTAAGCTTCTAAATACAAAGAACCATAACTGAAAACCATGTTTGCAAATTGGAAAATATATAATTATCAAAATTTTCTTCCCAAATAAATATATAAAATTAGTGCAATGATTGGAATCATTGTAAATTCCAGTCCCAATGAATCCCAGTGAGGATGAATTCCAGTGAAGATGCACTGGGATTGTTTTGTTTGGTTTAGAACCAGACAACTCCGCACTGGGCAGAACTGTGGTGACCTAGAGAAGAATGCTAAAACCCAAACAGGATGAGGAAAGGGAGGGGTGACAGAGTCTGAAGGAGGTAAAGAGGGTATCTACATGGGAGGTCAGCCAGGCATGGGGAGTCAGAGCCCAGGCTGGATGAGGACAGCACGCAGGACTGGGACGTGCAACACAGTGTGTCAGAGTCCATGCGGGATGAGAAGAAGCAGTTTGTTGGGGAGTCATTGCCTAAGCAGGGTGAGAAGAGCATCCACATTGGGGTGGGTGGCAGGGAAGGGGGTCCAACCCAGCACAGGTGGTCCCCATGGGAAGGCTGCCTGGTGTGGGGTGTTGGAACCCAAAAGGGGTCAGGAGAACGTCCACACTGTGGTCAGCCCCACACAGGTTGCTTGGGTCCGAGCACAGCGAGGGGGGCATCCATAGGGGGAGTTGGTCTAGTGTGGAGTGATGAAGCCCCTAGGAGAGTAAAGAGGGTTTCCATGGGGAGCAGAGAGAATGGTGGCTCAACGGAGCGTGTGCAAGGTGAGAAGGGCTTCCACAAGGGGAAGGGAACAGTGGATGACAAGGGGATATTGATATTGAAATTGATCAAATAAGAATATTGAGAAAGGAATTCAAAACAGAGAAAAAGTGAAAACTAGAATGAGCGCTTTGGGTTTGGATTGGAATTGGTGATATTAGTGTGTATTCAGTACACAGAGATAGATGTAGAAATAAATGTTGAGCATATGTGTGTGTATACATGCAGGTATCCCCCATGTCTGTTCACGGAGAGGGCCTGGGAGCGACAAGCCCCCATAGCAGTGATCACGTGTAAAGCCCAGATCTCAGTTTCTAAATTCTTCACTGAAAGGAATGAGGGCTTCTTGGAGAAATGGTTTATTCCAGGAGTGGGACAGGGAAAGTAAAAGAAGTTCCTGGAACATCCTGTCATGCCAGAAAGCAAGGAAATGGGTATTCAAACAATGTTGAGTACATGTTGACATAGAACAGAAGCCAGCTTAAAGGGCAAATCTGGGTGCAGTATGAGCACAAAAATAAATTCTGATAGTAAAGGATTATAACCCATTAAATAGTACAGGAAACCATGAGTCCACGTTAATATGTATATATAGAGAGTTTGGTGAGATAATTGCATAGTTTTGAAGTACTTCCCCATAAAATATTCATTAATTACAAAAGGAAAGAGTATAACTTTACAGTGAAGATGCCTGGCACACACTATCTTCATCAAATAATCAAAGTGAACATCACTAGCAAAGGACAAATCAAACCATGTGTCACCTGATGCAACATAGTGAGAATAACACAGCATCACTTATGAGACAGTCCTGCCAAAGATGTATATAGCTTGGATCTAACCATGTGGAAACTCAGACACCTCAAATTGAGGGGCATTCTACAAAATAACTAGCTTGTAATCTTTGAAAATGTCAAGGTCATGAAGGACTGAGGAAATGAACCTGACTGCTGGAGATTAAAGAGACATGTCAACTAAATGGGACCCATGACCCTTTTGCTACAAAGGGACATTTTTAGGACAATTTGAGAAATGTGTAAAGTGTCTGAGGATTAGATGATAGCAATGTTTCAATGTTAATTTCCTGGGTTTGATGGTTATGCATTTCCTACCTTGCTGGTAGGAAATAAACACTCATATATTCAGCAGTGGTATCAGGTTAGCAACTTACTCTCGAATGGTTCAAGGGGGAAAAATGTCATTTGACTGCATTTGCAACTTTTCTGTACTTTGAGATTGTTTCAAAAATTGTTACAAATTAAGTTGCAGAATAAACAACTGTGTCATCCCATTTATACTAAAATTTTAAAGCATCACAGATAAGGATTTTCAACGTTGCACCCTACAGATATGTACAATCAATTATGTCTCAATAAATTTTTTGAAAAGCCTATACATGTATGCATATAATGGAAAATATGGGTTGTTAAACATCAAACTGTTAACATTGTTTATGTCAGAGGTGGACAAAGGAATTATGAGGAGAGATGATTAGCTTTATATTAAAACATCTCTGTATTATTTGATTTGCTACAATGAACATTTATTACATTTAAAACCATTTTTTAAACCAATCTAAGTAAATAAGGCACAGGAGGCAAGTTAAAAAGAGAGCTGGTACCACATAATGAGACAGATTACAGTTCTTTTCATTATCATGCTAAAATGTCCCGCCCAGAACTTATCCTACGGGACTTTTCATGGTGCAATTGTGAATTACTATTAATTAGTTAATTCTAGTCAAATTGTTAATGACTTTTAATAGCTCAATGTGCCCTCTTTCAATCTATTTTGTGTATATTTTCCATAAAGGATTACCTCTCTGGAAAATCTATAATATTTTCATTTTAACCACAGCCTCTGAACTTTTACTTAAGTGACAGACAACTGTGACAACATCGGTAACAAAATCTGATAAGAGGAATATGGTAAACATACAAGACATAAAATCCAAGCTCTTTTCTAAGTGTGGGTCCTCCAGACTCAGCCTAGAATGAGCCAGGCTGGAGCCCCCACAGTCGACTCAATAAATAGATGGCTGCTCACTTACTGCTTGCTAAGAACTATGCTAGGTGCCAAAGACACAGATGAATGAGAAAGATGTTGTTCTGCCCCTTTGTAGCTTGTGATCCAGTCAGGAACCCAGCCAGGAAGCAAAGTATACAAAGCTGAATTACAGTTCAATAGTCTACGAAAGCAGGCGAAGAGGATACCTAACCTAGTGTGGAGCTATCAGAGAAGGCTGCTCTAAGAAGTATGTTTAGGCTGAACTCTGAATTGAGTAGGAGGAGCCAGGTAACATTTGTAGAGAACAGCCTTGCAGACAGGGAGGAGGTATGTTGCCTAACTACCCACCAATGTGAAGGTTTTTCTAAAACATCAAAACACCAACCATGGTGAAGCTCCCAGGACCACTCTGTGAAATCTTCCCTTGTCTCCACAGTGCAAATCAGAAGGGTTCTAAGGAGACTTTTCTCCCATCTGGGGTCACATACTGTGGGACAATGGCAAATCCTAGGCACATCCACTATTTCCAAAGCTTTCTGTACAGGATAGAGAGCCTAACTAGCTTTTTTTCCGTTGCTAACTTAAGCACAGGCAGCAGTACAAATTAGTATCACACTGTCAGTCTCTGTGATTGAAAGCTAAACATAGTGGTATTAAAACAAGGAAGGGACTTCTGAAAAACAGAGGAAATAGAAGAGTCCAGCCTCAGGAGATGGCTGTAATTGATAGGATTACTTCAATGACTTTATTGTCTTGCGGTTTTGAACACTATTGTCTCCTAGTGTCTGGGATTTTGTACACTAGTGAGCCTCCTGGCTAGAAGGCATCTTTCTTGAGGAAAAGATAAGTTATGTAAGTTTGAAATAAATAAATAAAGCTGTCTGCTATTCTCAAGAAAACATATTCAACCTTGCTTATACCTGACTTAAGTCATTGAACCTATACAGATTTTGAGGGTGAAATAGGAACTACTCAGTTCAATGATTAAACAATTTATTACAAGACATTTAAAGGCTTCAGAATCTATATCCACACACTACTGCTTCTCTCACAAAATATGTACCTTAAGGGCCTGTACATAGTTAACTAAATATTCTTGGATTTGGTTTTTATTAGACTTCTTTTCTGTTCAAGGATGGCAAATCTTTCATTCTTAGACTGTATTTATTACCACAAACAGTCCATGTCCACAGCTATGCGTGATTCGATCTTAATCTGCAAAACTCATTCATTTAAGTGTATTCATTTCTACTCTCTCATTCACAAAGGAAGTGAGACATGTATTTTTATACCCACAATCTCTCACTTAGAAATATAACCTAGATCCCACATCATCATATTTCTTGTGAAGTCCTTTGTCCAAATAAGTTACAATAATATTTTAAATTTCATTGAAAAAAATAAACAAAACTAACAAGCTTAGTAGCCACCTTGTGTTTACAGGAAGATCATAGAGATTATTTTTTATCTTTTTTTAATTTTTTTTTTTTTTTTTTTTTTACATTCTAAGATGCTGTTGAAGAGCAGTTGGGGTGAGGGGATAAAGGAAGAGGGAGGAGGAGAAAGTGGGAACGGGAAGAAGGAGGGGGCATGGTCGAGAACCATGGCACCTCCCTCATTCTGGCAGGGGAACCCAGGGGGCTTCAGGCAGTGGCTCAATCATGGCTGGGCTAGATGCGTACTTTGGAACAGGGTGGCTGAAGCCCTTGGCTCCCCCACCCCCGGAGCCCAGGGTGCTTCTAGAAGCAGCTCAGTGTCACAAGGCTGGATGCGGATGTTAGAGGGCATGGCTGAAGCCCTTATCACCCCCCACTCTGGCTCAGGAGCCTAGGGTGCTTCCAGTGGCAGCCTGGAGGTTGTCACTGGGCTAGATGCTGGTGCTGGGGGGCATGGCTGAGGCCCTTGGCACCCCCACTCTGGCTCAGGAGGCTGGGGCACTTCCGCCAGCAGCTCAGTTATCAGCACTGGGCTGGATGCAGATGTTGGGAGGGAGTGGCTGAGGCCCTGGGCCCCCATCACCCCATCTCAGGAGCCTGGGGTGCTTCTGGAGGCAGCCTGGTGGTTGTTGCTAAGCTAGATGTGGATGTTGGGGTGTCATGGCTGAGGCCCTCAGCCCCTCACCACCCTGGTTTGGGAGCCTGGGGTGCTTCTGGAAGCAGTCTGGTGTTCATTGCTGGCCTGGATGCAGATGTGGTGGTGGTGTGGCTGAGGCCCTCAGCCCTCCCCACCCCAGCTCAGGAGCCCATGGGGCTTGTGGCTGCAGCTTGGTCATTGCTGCGTTGGATGCAGACAACAGGGGGACATAGCTGAGGCCCTCAGCAGCCCCGGGGTTTCTGGTCCTTCTAGGTTTTATAGGTGCTCTTTGGTGGTGTTAGATCTTTACTGGTTAATATCAGAAATTTGTCTCTGATCTGTGGGTGTTTTGTGTTTTCTTTCACTTCTGTGTTGGATTATTAGCTACCCCCAACACTTAAACTCTGCACTGGAACTAATTTTTTGTCCTTTGGTTACTTCTAAAATGAGGGAACTTCCTGTGGGGACCAGCACTTGAGCCCTATACTTGAGCTAAATTGCTGCTTTGCTGCTGATTCCCTGGGGAAGGCTTTTTGAGCAGCTCAGGTTTTAATGGTTGACCTTGTAAGCACTTCCAGGTCTTGTGAGGTCTGGTACACCTGGGTGTGAAAACTCTGGTCTGGGCCTGAGACTTTTCAGCAAACTGCACACCCGGCAGTTCTATATTCTCTGAGTGGTCCTACATTGATTGGAGGGTAGATCAGCTGTCCATGCTGTGCCCCAGTGTTCCCCTTGTGGTCCATCTCCCCAACCACCCACATTCCAAACACTTCCCATGGGACAGGCCATGTGCAGGTCCCTTGCGATGGCCCACCAGCCTCTGAGTGGCTCCCTTTTTCAGTTGTCTATGGCCCCTTGCTCCTATGTGGGTCCATGGGAACTGTTAGTGCTTTATAGGTGTTCTTTGGTGGTGAACCAAAAAGGTGGTGAATGAAAAAGAAGAGGGCCACCAAGCCCTTTTCTCCCTTGCAACCCCCAAGCAACTTCATATGAAGGGCACTGCTGTGGCTTTTGCCAGCTCTTGCTCCATGCGCTCACCAGGGCCAGGCTTGAATGGCAGGGGCTCAACACAGTCAGATTGGTCCTTTCTTTCTCCCATTATGGATTCTCCAGCCTTCATGCATTCTGTAGGTCTCTTCTCCTCTTCCCCTGAGCTCTAGTGGCCCCTGCTTGGCAGTCCTTGCTTTTTAGTAGTTGTAAATTGGTTGATTTGTGGGAGAGTATGAGGCTGGGGACCATCTCTTCCACCATCTTGATTGGAAGTCAAGAAACTTTTAACCAACATTTTGATTCACAGTGATATAGTCTTGCTAAAAACTCAGATGGCTTTTGTTTGTAAACTGATACCAAAATGTCTAGCAGCATGCTGATATGCTGGTAATCTGGTTCCCTGGCAAGGAAAAAAAGCTCTGATTTATAGGATTTGCCAATTTCTGTGGTGTAAACACTCCCAGAACTGGCAACTGACAGGTGTTTTTGATAAGTTATTTCATCAAAAGAATATTTACATGTGAATCTCTAAACCCACTCACCATTCTATCCTCCTCTTACCTCTCAAAGGAGCATGAGAGGAATGGTCTGTTTCCTAGGACATGACATAGACAGGACAGCACCTTTATAAGAGTGACAGAACTGGGAAGAGAGAACACTATCTTGTGTAACTCTGGTCCTCTTCTCCAGAGGATACTGAATGTGAAACGTCACATTTTTTTTTAACTAAAGTAGAGATTTCAACAACTTTAATATTTCCCCTAGAAATATTACGTCCATGGTGAACTCCAATGAGTAAAAAATATTATAAATACAATGCCCTTTAAAAACATTAACCACAGCAATCACCCCCATAAAACGGTGACATTCAGATTGAGTGACCCACAGACCAAGCTGTGAGATAGCATCAGTCCATTAATTTTGTCTGTCTCCACCTGCGAAGTCATAGAATTAACATGCTTTCCTTAGCATTAATTCAATCTAGAAAAATTTTAATCTCCAGGCAATATGTGGTGAGCTCTCACCATGCTTATTCTTTATTGTTGGGTCTGTAGGGCTTCCAAAAGCAGAGGGATAAGAGACCAATTTTTCATTTCACAGGCATAATGGAACACAGTGCAGCCATAACAGTCTGTAGCTTTAACTTCAATGCTAGCATCAAGTAGCATTTGTATAAGAACCTCATTCTGCTTTGTCTTTGATACCATGAGGAGATACCAAAAAAGCAGGACAGACATCAAGAAGATAATGAATAGATAATCAAAGAAGGTAAATTTTTTCTTCACAACGTAATAATACCAGGTTCTCTCTTTCTGGTTTTTGAGGTTGACGTCAGCATTTTTTCTTAAAAGAAGGATACGATTCTCACATGTCCTCACCTGCAAGCATAGATCAGGTAAGTGTCTGCATTAAAGCCATCTTGAACATTGACATAGTTGTTGTCTTCTTTCACCCAGCACCACACTTGACCAAAGTCATTCTGATAGGCAGCCTGGCAGATGGGCTCAGAGTATAGGATTCCCATGCTAGTCTTTTACCGACTTACTTCACCTCTACAGCTTCTTAAGGCTTCTGGAGATATTTCCGATTAATATCAAAATCCTTCCCAGCTGAGAGAAAGGTTCCTGGAAGCCCAAGCCTGTGGCAAGCCCTTTCTTTCCACACTTGTGAAAGCTTTTTCAGTAACGCAGATAGCAGTACACCTTCCACAGAGCCCAACCCAATGAGAACACTCTGCTTTAACTGTTGCAGAGAAAGTAATTTTGAAACAATCTGCTTTTTGTTCTATTTCTGCTTTCTTCAGCCCTCTTCTGTCTATAAAGCCAAGTTCCTCTGCTTAGCTCATCGAAGCATTCATTCAGTTTTATAGAATGAGGTATTGCCTGATTCTAGACTCACAAATAAAAGCCAACTTGAAGTTTAAACTAAATTTATTTTAATTTTGTCTTTTGGCAGATATCATAACTAATAAATACTACCTGTGTGACACCATAAATTTGCTTCCTTGTTACCGTAATTCCCAATGCCTGCATCTAACAGTTTCACAAATAATTGCTAACACTTATTGGGCATTTGTTTTGTGTCATATGCTGCTAAGCATTTAACACTTATGATCCCATTTAATCTTTACAAAGTAGAGAGTAGATCTGTGGTCAGTAGAGGTGGGAAGGGAAATGAAGGGGGATAGTGAGAGGTTGGTTAATGGACACAAAGTTACAGCTAGACAGGAAAAATAAGTTCTAGTGGTGTACAGTATTGCTAAGCATCTATAATTAACAATAATTTATTGTATGTTCTCAAATAGCTAAAATGTGAGGAGCTTAAAAGTTCTCATCACAAATGATAAATTTTTGCAATGATGAATTAGCTAACCACCTTGATTTGATGACTACACACTGTGTACATGTATTGAAATATAACCCAATGCTCCATAAATGTGTACGATCAATACATTTCAATAAAATAAAATAAAATAAAATGTATTACACTTTTTAAAAAATCTTTGCAAAAACCCCACAAAGTAGATTTCATAATCATATATATATACTACTAGCAAGGAAAAGACTCTCAGAAGAGTTGAGTAACTTGTATAAAGTCACATAGCTAGTAAGGAAGAGAGCAGAGCCCAGACAAGTGACCACAGAGCCCAATAGTACACCAATCACTGCAGAAATACACCAAGCTTTTCCAGAGAACATTCCTGTTTTATTTTTTAAAGGAGTTTAAAAATAGACAAACCCAAACATTAAATGGTTAGATAGATCATTTTCTTTAAAAAGTTTCTTTAGTTAAAACAAGGATCAGCAGACTTTTTCTGTAAAGGGCCTGATAAATATTTTAGGCTTTGTGGATGTTTCTGTTTGTCTGTTTGTTTTGTTTTTATAACTTCAAAAATGTAAAATTCATTCCTCGTTTACTTGGTACCAGGCTGCAGGCCAAATTAGGCCTACATGCCATTATTTGCTAGAACTTGCTATAGCAATAAATTTGTTACTTTTTATATCAAACTTAAAGTATAAACATTTCATTGTATAATTTTCTCATAGATTTGATCAGATTTTTCTTTAGATTACAAATGCCTTCCTGATACATATTAGGGTCCATATTTCCATGACTGCAGGGAAACAGTCTCAAAATCATTGCAGGTTGACTTTGACTTTGTCAATATCTTTCCATTTTCCTTTTGATTGTGCTCAGCTAATGAAAGAAAAGATTTTTTTCACATTCAGGGCTCTTCTCTTACTTCCTTTCCCATTTTTAGCACAAAATAAAAGAAAGTTCCATTTCATTTGTCCGGTGACTGACTATCTCTTTAATTAGCTGTCTTTGTTTTGTTTTAACTGGAAAATAGTTATGAAAAGTATCCCCTTCCTTTCCAATCTTTTGTAATCTGTTTCTTGGATCAGGTGGAATTTAAACACATCTTTTTCTCAGCAATTGCTTAGACAAAGTTTGATTTTTTTAAAAGGTTTTTTTTACATAGAAGTTGAAATTACAAGCACACTAATATATCTCATAGCATTTCTTTTAAGTTTATTATCTCTTCCTGGAAAAAAAATGATGTTTGAAGAGAAAAAAAGTTTCCAAGCAAGTTTTTTAGATGACAATGCCACACTTTAAAAAACTTTTCCATTACAGACATCAATTGACCTTCCTCTTGTGTTCAGAAAAAGAGATTCTATCCTTTACAAAAACTGATGGGATTTAAGAATATGCCTGAAAAGTAATTTCCTCCTCAACCACTGTTCTATTTACACAATATCTTCACTAATGTGATGAGATCATGAATACAAATGCTGTTTATTCACTTCACAACTCAACTTGACTGAATCTTTGTAGGTGTCCACTAGTCCCACTATCCAGCATTAGAAAACTGAAGCCAAAGGTCATAGCTGATACAAAAGGTGTTGTCATGACAAAGAAAGATTGACAACTTAAGTGAGTGAAATGGAAAATCTCAAATGAACAATTTTACTAGAAAGTACAAACTATTTATTTAAACTTCACCTACTAAACATACTAGGAAAGCATTATTAAGAGGATTTCAATGTCACCTTTATCCATTGTTAGTCCAATGGCTCTGTTATGTTAAGCAAAGTGTGTGCCCCCACAAATTGCCAGAATGCTATACTTCCATCTAATAATTGTTCTAGATCACTGATAACTATGAATACAGGTGTTTCTTGACTTCCAGTGGTGTTATGTACCAATAAACTCATTGTAAGCTGAAAATATCATAAGTCAAAAAATCATGTAATATACCTAACCTACCAAAGATCATACCCTAGCCTAGCCTACCTTAAATGGGCTCAGAACATTTCATTAGTCTACAGTTGGGCAAAATCATCTAACACAAGTCCTATTTTATAACAAAGAGTTGAATATCTCTGTAATTTATCAAATACTATATTTTTCATTGAAATTGTGATGGTTTGAGCCTTGTCTGTTGCCTCAGTTAGGTAGAGTGTGTCAATGATAACATCAAGGTCCAGGGTTCAATCCCTGTATCAACCAGCTGCCCAAAAAAAAGAAAGAAAGAAAGAAAGAAGGGAGGGAGGGAGGAAGGAGGGGGGAAGAAAAGGGAGGGGAGGGGAAGGGAAGGGAGGGAGGGAGGGAGGAAGGAAAGAAGGAAGGAAGGAAGGAAGGAAGGAAGGAAGGAAGGAAGGAAGGAAGGAAGGAAGGAAGGAAGGAAGGAAGGAAGGAAGGAAGGAAGGGTGAAGGTTTTGTATCTTTGTAAAGTCAAAAAATCATAAGTCAGAAAACATCTGTAGGGGCTTCCAGTCAATATGGCAGAATAGACAGTCCCCAGTGTCACTCTCTCCCACAAATCAACCAATTTACAACTATTAAGAAGCAATGACAGCCAAGATGAGGCCGCTAGAGCTCAGGGGAAAAGAAGGAAAGATCTATGGAGTCCATGAAGGCAGAAGTCACAATGAGAGAAAGAAAGGATTACTCCTACCATTTTGAGTCCCAGATGCTTCAAGGCTGGAGCTGGTAAGTGCACAGAACAAGAGCTGGCAAAAGCCACAGCTGTGCCCTTTGTATGAAGTTGCTTGGAGGCAGCAGGGTAGAAGAGGGCCATATGTCCCCCAGGCCAGCAAGACCACTAATAAGTTTCCCATGGACCCACATAGGAATGAGCAGCCACAACAAATGAAAAAAGGAGCCACTCAGAAGCTGGTGAGTCGTCGCAAGGGACCGGCCCACGGCCCGCCTGTGGGAAGTGTTTGGAACACAGATGGTGGGGGAGACGGGCCACCAGGGGAACACTGGGACACAGCAAAGACAGCTGATCTGCCCTCCAATCAGAACAGGACCACTCTGACCAGGAACTGCAGGGGGTGCAGTTTGCTGAAAAGACTCAGGCCCAGACCAGAGTTTCTACCCAACCCAGGTGCACTTGATCTCACAAGACCTGGAAGTACCTACAAAAACAAGCATTAAAACCTGAGCTGCACAAAAAGCCTTCCCCAGGGAATCAGCAGCAAAGCAACAATTTAGCTCAACCACAGGGCTCAAGTGCTGGTCCCCACAGGAAGTTCCCCCATCTTAGAAGCAAGCAAAGGACAAAAAATTAGTTCTAGTGCGGAGTTTAAGTGGTGGGAATAGCAAATAATCCAACACAGAACTGAAAGAAAAAACAAAACACCTACAGACCAGAGACAAAGTTTGATATTAACTAGTAAAGGTCTCACTTCACCAAAGAACAGCTATAAAACTTAGAAGGATCAGAAGCCCCCTGGACTGCCAAGCCAGGGAGCAGGGAGGGCCGGGGGCCTTGGCCAAGCCCCCCCAGCACTGACACCCAGCCCAGCCATGACCACCAAACCACTGCTGAAAGCCCCCTAGTCTCCCAAGCCAGGAAAGTGGAGAGCCGAGGGCTCCAGCCACACCCTCCTGACAACTGCATTCAGCCCAGCAATGACCAAGACACCACTGGAAGCCCCATGGTCTGCCCTTCAGGAATGAGGGGGGTGCCGTAGGCCTCAACCATGCCCCTCCTCCTTCCTCCTTTTCCAACCCTATTTCCTTTCTCTCTCCCCCTCTCACCCAACTGCTCCGCAACAACCTCTTAGAATGTAAAAACAGATGGAGCTGGGGACAGACCCCTCCTCCTGCCTCCAGACATGCCGCTGCTGCCATAGGGCCCACCCAGTGTCCTGAGGCATGAATCTGGACTTGATCCCTCCTCCCACATCCAGGCAAGGAGCATGCCAAAAACACCACTTCCGTGTGGGTGGCCCAGCACAGCCATCACAATAGCCACAGCTGCTGCAAAAGTGGCTAGACACCACAACCACTATGCAGATGGCCTTCCAGGCACTTGAGTGTATTGACACAAGGAGAGTCACCAGCAGAGATAAAGAAAAGAAGAGGATGTCTCTCTCCACAAAACCCATTCCAGAGTGACAGAAGAAGCAGCTGCTCTATGATAATAGTGGGGGACCTGAACACACCTCTTTCAACACTGGACAGATCATCTAGGCAACAAATCAACAGAGTAACCATCATTCTTCCAGAAGGAGAGAAGAAATCTAGGGTTACCAGACGGGGGAGAAGGGAGGGACAGAGGGGTGGGGAAAAATTGGATAAGGGGCATGAAGAGTAAGTATGATTTGTAATAATGTACATACTAATAATATTGATTTGATCAACATACGTCAACATTGAACCCCAAAAATATGTATAATCAGTTATGATTCGATTTTCAAAAAAGAAAGAAAACATCTGAATATGAAAATATTTTGAAAATGAAAAGGACTTAAGCACATTTAAGACATTAGGACTGATAATGTAGATAAAACATCATAGAAGGAAATCAAAAGCCAAAGAGGATGAATATCATTCCTTTTCTTTTTTCTTGCATATATAGACATAATTTAGATTATATTTGTATAGTCCCTGACAAGACTAGTCAAAGCAGAGATATTGCTCTCTGTGACTTTTCTAGGCCAATTTTCTGTTGGTACCATTGCCAAATTCTCTTGATTTAACTTCAGATTATTTCTCTAAACCAGGAAGTGGATTCCATAGACTCTTCCATCCTGCAAAGACCTTGTCTAAACTCCAGTGGAAGTCAACTCACAACTTTAGTAACAACAGAAAATGCATGTCAAACTACAGAAACAAATCCTAAAATAATAATGATACAGTAAAAGCTGTTATGATTAACTGATTGAAATAATTGATGTTCTCCATATTCTCTTTATGTTTTACAGAAAATCTAAAAAGCATAAAATAATCTTTAAAAATCTATGGGGCTGGGGATCAGGGTAGAAAGCAGCTTGGCAAAAGCCTTCTACTATAAATTCTACTTTAGTGAACTTTCTGAGTAACCAACCAAGCTCTGGTTGTGAATGAATCAGATAAGAAGCTGCTGCTGCTGCTTTTTATTTCCTGCCCATCCCCCGCCCCCCACCCCAACTATGAAGCTTTTTGATGTAGAGGTCAGTGAGGACTAAAAAACAGTTACAGCTTTTCTGTTCCAGAAGAGCAGAACTCAATGGGCAGTTTATTATGAGGTTATTATGTCATGTCCCATGTCACAACACCCAATGCTAATTTAAAATATGGCATAATGGTGGTTTATAGTCTACATGTTAGTCATTTTCACATATTATTTCCAAATTTTTCACACAGTTGTCCCTCCATATCCACGGGGGATCGGTTCCAGGCTCCCATCCCAACCCTGTAGACATCAAAAATCCTTGGATGCTCAAGTCTCTTGTGCAAAATGGCGTAGTATTTGCATATAACATATGCACATCCTCCTCCTGTAAAATTTAAATCATCTCTAGATTACTTATAATACTTAATACAATGTAAATGTTATGTAAATAGTTGTTATACTGTATTTTTTATTTGAACTATTTTTAATGTTGTTATTTTTTATTATTGTTTTTTTCCCCAAAAAAAACATGGGGGGAAAGGGAAGGAAATTTCTAGAATAAAATAAACTAGAGACTTTAACAAGTAAATAACAAGAGCTGGCTGGTTAGAGTGCAGTGCTGTAACACCAAGGTCAAGGGCTCAGCTCTCTGTACCAACCAGCTGCAAAATAATAATAATAATAATAAAACAAGTAAATGTAACACATGGTCAGTGGGTCCTGGTTAGAACAAAATGACAAAATATTTTTGGCAAAAATGGGAAAGTTTGAATATGAGCTAAGTTTTAGATTATATACGTGAATTAACATTGTTTGAGATTGAAGGTGTGTTATAAAAGAAAAGTTTTTTAAAGATAAATGCTGAAATATTTAGAAATTAGCTGTAATGATTTCTGTAATTTACCTTAAAATATGTCAGCAAAAAAAAATCAATTAAACATATAGCAAAATGTTAACAATTGTGAAATCTAGGGAATGCATGCATAGTTGTACATTATACTACTCTTCTTACTTTTCTGGATGTTTGAATTTTTTCAAAATAAAAAGTCAAAAATTTTTAATTATTCAAATTTAAAAATTCAATGTTTATTTTTCAGCTGTAAAGCATTTGTCCTTCACCGGTATTTGGCATTATGTTTTTTTTTTTTTTAATCCCCTGTTCTTTGCTAAATTTTACTTATTGACAGAGGAAAATAGGCAATCCATCACATTAATTGTCAGAGAGAAATCTCTCTGCTTTCTTTGAGAGGCCAACAGGAAGGGGTGGAAAATCTGTTCCTGTTTGGAGGACCTGGGCCATTATTGTTCACATCTCTGTAAGTGTCATCAATCACGATCACGCTTCTCTTATCAATCAAGTAAATTACTCATTGAGAACCCCTGATTGTCACCGTGTTCATCAGGAAGAAATTGATGCACAAAAGACTGCTGTCAACCTCAGTGAACTACAACTATCCTTTCTTTGTCTTTGAAAGTAAATTCCTCAACAGAAGTGACCTTACATTCACTTAACATAAGAGGTTTCCAAAAGGCCTTATTTATAGTCGCCACATGTGACAGTGACAAACACATCAATACATTTCCTACTTCCAAAACCTCACCTGGAGAGTTATAAAACCTGAAAATTCTCTTGTGCTTTCTCATCCTTTACATCCAGTTACCATCCTGGAAGGATCGGCTGAAGGCAAGCAGTTAGGTTAAACATCCTAAGAAAGATTCACACCACACCAGGTATGTGGATACTTTAGATATATTCTCTTGTAAACCAGTTTTCAAGATATATGCATATGTTAAGTAATAGCAGTAGTTGTTCTAATACAGTTATTCCCCTGTCTTCTTGCAAACTGCTAAACTATGTATTAACAGACTCAACTGAACTCGTATATTAGAAGAAAGTATGATCAATTGGAATATTTTTTATCTTGAAAATAAAGAAAATCTGACAGTATATTAGGAACCTTATAAAATAATAAGTAACAATTCCTTTCTCCAGTTAAGCCAGATTATTTTCTTCTTAGGGCACTATAATGATAACTACCACTGAATCTTTATAATGGATCAGGCATGATCATTAGTAATATATATTATTCCAGTCAATCCTCAGACAATTTCACAATGTAAAAGCAACACACTCGAAGTCACATAGTAAGTGGCAGAGCTGGGATTTAAAACAAGTTTGACTGCCTCTAGCACCAGTTTGGTAAACCACACGTCTGTATTGTGTAGTGTGTCTGTTGTAACAGCACATCACATTGACATGCACACTAACTTACTTGCCCTGATATGAAATCTGTCTATATAATGATTTAACCTTTATTTTGTTTCCTAAAGCTGATAAGCTGACATGCACATATTGTATAAATAATCAAAATAAGAAAAATAAAAGGCCACATCCTTCCCTTACTCTCCCCTCCTACAACCTGTAGCCAAAAGTGCAATTATCTTTTGGAAGTAGCCATTCAAAAAAACATTTAAGCCTGCACTATATACCAGGCATGATGATATAAAAATGAATAAAACATAATTCCTGCCTTTTAGGGATTCAGAAAAAGGGCATCAAATGGCAAAATCTTCAGTAAAAGTAATTTAGGGAAGAGTCCATTTGATATGGCTCTTTGTCCTAATAGCCTCATAACAAAGACAAGGAACATCTTTGCTTAAAAGAATCTCAAGGAACATTTACAAAACCATGTTCAGTAAGTACCAGGTAGTCTTCATGATAGGTCACCAAACAGGGAGGCTTCTTGAATTAGAATAGAAATAAGAAGAAAATTATTTCTTTCTCTCATTGCTAAACTTCCTAAGATCTGCCTTTCCTAGGCAATCTTTAGTATCAATAGAAAATTCATATTGCAAACAAATTATAACAAGAATAATTCTGGACTCTCCTCCATTGCTTCCTCTCTGAAAGAATATGTTTTACGTTTAAAGCATTTTTGCCTCACTGCTATGGAGTAATACACACACACACACACACACACACACACACATATAATTTTCTGAAACCACTGGTCTCTTTTAAACTGTACTTTCTAACAAAAATAAGACATTTACCAAAATGCACCCCTCTCCCACAATATCATAACAAACAATAAGCCATTTTTCTGCTTTTCCCAGGAGCCAGCTAAAAAAGATGAAAATTCTGCCACTGCTTGTGTGCATCTATGCACTGAGTGCTTGCTTCTCAGTAAGTATCCACCCAGTAAGTTTTATCCTTATGTATCAATAACAGACATTTATTGCATAAAGCTAATTGATACTTCAAAGTATAACAGGCCATTCCTATTCCCAAGAAGCCTGATGTCTTTCGTTTTCTGTAAAACATAAGAAAATAGATGAAGCACAAGGAAATGATTAATTTCAATTAGTAACTACAGAACATCAGCCTTATAAGGAGTGCAATGAAATCTAATGGAGAGGCAGAAAACAGATCCTGTAGGGCCTTTAGTCTTTGATGTGGAATATAAATTCAATTATAAGTAAGTCAGGAAGCCTTAAGATGATTACAGTGCACCTAGGGGAGTCATACATGCCTCTGGATTCTGGGGAGAAAACAATGGCAGGAGACAAAAGTTGACATGAAGAAACCAGTCAGGAAGCTTTGACAGTGGTCCAGATGAAAGATGATGGTGACCGGAACTAAATATCAGCAGTTAAAACAAAAGAGGAGCGTGGATTTAGGATATATTTTGGTGATTGCATCTACTACACCTTCTGCTGGATTTGTTGTGTGGTAAAAGAAAGAAATGAGCAAGAAAGTTCTGTTTTAGACATGTTCAGTTTGAAATGACTATTTGACTTCTACGTGGAGATGTCAAGAAGGCAGTTGCATATACATTGTCTTGAGTTTAGAAAGAAGTAAAGGCATGAAGTCTACAATTAGAACATATTTGAAGCAATGAGACCCTACAAGATCATCTGGGAGAAGATGTAAAAAGTTTGGTTATGGATAGAGAAAACTGAGGAAACACAAAAGGGGACAGGAAAGTAAGGTTTCCAAAACCAAGAGACTACAAAGTGGACCCAATCTTGAAGATATTTAGTGTGCACTTGGAAAGCACAAATAAAATTAATGATAATCAAAGGTGATACGTGCTGTAATAATAACCATACTTGTCTCTAAGGTATATACCTGTAAGAATTTATACACTTTTATGTTAATAAATTTGAAAGCCTTCTTTCAAAAGAATGTGCATTTATTGAATGAGGCTGGATAGCCTCAGAATATTATGACTGTAGAGAGTAGATAGAGGGGCAGGGGAACTGATAAAATGGATGGAATTTACTCTTGGATATTTTCACATTTTCCACTTACCATATAATATCCCCCCCCCAAAAAAAAGACATCTTAGGCTTTTCCCCTGGACCTAATGCTGATTTCTGAGATTGTAGCAGAAAGAGCACTTAAGTTGGGCTCAGAAGATGTGAGCTTAAGCTCATCTCTACACTGAATGTCTAGATGCATTTTGAGTATTTTAAAATCTATCTATAGGGCCCCAATTTCTCTATGTGTAAAATAGTAATAACAGTGTATGCTTCATAAGGATGTTGAGTAAATGAGAATACACATATTTATAAATTATAAAGCACAGTATAAATATAACAATTATGACTGTAAAACTGCTATGAACACTATTTACATCCAGTTGAAAAGGCTTTAAGGTCTGAATGTGCACAGTAATAATAACTGTTTACTAGTAAATAAATAGAACTTACATTCCAATTGATGTAAATCATTATGTTACCCTGGAATGATGAAATCTGGATTGTTATTTTGAGGAGGCCCTTTATGGTACTTCCCACAAATCCAGACACCTAAAGAATTATCTCTTCCACATGTTCAGGATATATAAAACTGTTCAAACCACCCAAATCTCCAAAACTTTCTAGTGAAAGAGTTTCCAATGAACGTGAATATGAGAAGGTAGCACAGGAATACTTCCAGGAAGACATACAAGAATACTTTTTGTATTTTCTAAGGACCTGATCCTTAGAAAGTACAGGGATGGACCAGAGAGTGGCACCAACCCACAGCCAGAGAAGACCAGCCATGGAGTTCCAGCAACAACCTACTTTGGTGGAGTGATTTTGGGAAGCAGATAGTCTCGTTCCTCTTTTCAGATGTCTCAAAGAAAGACTGAGGAGCATGTATTCTGGTCAGATAAGGAGTTCTTTTAAATATAACATTATTTAACATACTGCTTGCTTCCTCTTTAGAAAAGGGTTACAGGTTTTCAAATGGTCATAAAAATAGGCTAGTAACCTCAAATGCAGAAGGCTAGTGCGCTTTCTAATTTTAAGTAAGTATGATTTTGACAGTGCACTCTTCTACTCCTCTCCCTTTTGGATTTTTTCTCTGTTTCATTCATGACTATTTTTTTTTTCCTCCTCTTCCTTCCTTAGAGGAATTTGGCATTCCTCTACTTATTTTAGGAATCTTCTGCTTCTTCCCACCCATCCTTTCCTGCTCTGCTTTGCATGAGCCTCCCTGCCCCTGCTTTGCCTCCAGCGCACTCTCCCACTTCTCCCTTCCTTGACTCCAGACCTGTCTCACCTCCTCCTTCCCCCAATTCCACTTACTCTCCCCTCCTCTCTCTTGACTCCAGCCCGTTCTTTCCATATTCCTCATGTCTTCTCTACCTTTAAAAGTGTGGTTTGCACATGGAGACACATTCTCCTAAAAGTTGCTTAATTTCTCTCTGACTCAGTTTCCTCTTCTGTATAACAAGGATAATAATAGTACCCACCTATGGTGTCTCTAAGGAAGGAAATACATTTGCATTTGTAAACTACTTGGAATAGGGCCTGACACAAAGTACATGCTATACAAGGATTTTTTTTTAGTACAAATAAATAATGGATGTGGACAGGCGTATCTGTATTTATTATAAGCACCTCCATAATTCAATTATCTACATTCAAAACCTTAGGGGCATAAATTTTCAAATTCATCCACTCCCAAACTTCCCTAAACACAATTTCTTTTTTAAGGTGTTAATTTCTTTGTAAATTTCCTCCTTTATGTACTGGATATTTTTTCTCATTTCACTGTGTGCTCTAATTGAGTTTTTTCTTATCTCTTTGAGTTTTCTTAAGATCTTTGCTCAGAATTTCTTTTCAGTCATTTCAAGGGCTTCCTGCTGTATGAGGTCTGGTACTTGAATATTACTGTATTCCTTTGGTGGTGTCATATTTACTTGTTTAATCTTATTTCTAGTATTTCTAAATTGATGTCTGGTTATCTGGTAGATCAGTTGTTTCTTCTGTGACTCTGGAGAAGGCTTTGGGTACAGAGACTTCCTCTTGTTTTTCCAGACTCCACTGGTGCCTCTCCTAGTGTCAAGGCATTCAAGTGTGCAGCCAGCTGCCTGCAGGGTGGTCCTGGTTGCTGCTGTGGTAGTGAGCTGTCCTTGCAGTGTCAGTAGCTGTAGTAGTGGCTGTGCTTGACCACCTACGCAGAAGCGGTGTTTGTGGCACACTCTTGCCTTCCGTTCAGGTGGTGGGAAGACTGCTTGGGGCTTCCTCCTGGGTCACTGGTCACAGGAGACACTCTTGCCTTTTGTTCTGGTGATGGGCTGATGCTCTCCACAGAACACACTGCTTCCCACTGGGGTTCCAAGGAGGCCCTGGCCACAACCGCAACAGCCACACAGAGTGGGAAGGCACAGGCTCTGGCACCTGTGGCAGGGTGTCCTTAGGCAGCACCACAGGCACTCACTGCCTGGGTCATACACTGGCAGGAGGAAGGCGCTGCTCTAGAGACTCTTAAACACAATTTCAATCAAAAATTTCTGTTATAGCCATCTCTAATGCCAATCATAATGATCAGTCAATATATATTAAGTAATTCAACCAAAGTGGTCATTTAACTCATTTTCTATGTTAACATTAAAATTAATTGGATTTTAATTAATTTGCCTTCAGATAAAAATGTCATAGTTATTATTTTGGTCACTTAATGTAAAATAGCTAAAACTATTCGACATCCTAGTAAACACTTTTAAATGTTAAGATTTCATTCAGTAAGAAATTGGTTGTTTCTTAGTTATTATCAATTCCATGCATTCATTCCTTCAGTAAATACCTAATGAGTGCCTGTCATGTGCAAAGCATAGTCCTAGGTATCGGGCATACAGAGGTGAACAAAACAAAATCCTTGCCCTCATGAAGCTCTGATTAAGGGAATGAACATCATAACTATTATGAAGCATAGAAGTCATAGAATTAGACTTTGGATCTAGAATTTAATCTAATTCGAACTTTATAAATAAGTAATCTGAGATTCATTCACGTTAAGTGACTTACCCAAAATCACTCAATTATTTAATGTAGGGCAGATCCAAACCTCCACTACTGGTCTATTGCAACGGGTTTCAAACATGCTTCTCTAGATCCGGACATTTTTCACAGCATCCTCAGAGTCTACCTGGAAAGGTGGAGACTGAGCTGGTGGAAAATAAAGACCCAATCCCACTTCAATTAGAGCAGTTTTGTGATTATTTGGATTGCATATTGAATCTCCAGGAGAAGATTCCCTTGGATAATTTGACCTGCTTTTTTCATATGCAAGAATGATTGCCCTCTCCAGACAAAATGCAAAAACATACAGTTTTTTCTGCAAGATCAGATGATTCATGGACCCTCTGAGTGTCTGTAATTACAATTTTTTAAATAATAATGTTAGAAGGTAATTACCAAAGTTTTTTATCCAACTTATAAAGGTTAAAAACTGTTTCCTGGGATATGGAGAGTATGAAGTTGGGTTGGGGTATTTTGTTTATTTGGTAAACTTTGGAGCTTTTGTTGTTTGTTTTATTTTGTTTATTGATGATGGTAGATATGGGAGGTGTGATTCAGAAAGAGTTTTTAGACCTCAGTTGAATGGTTTTGACTAAAGTTTCATAAATAGGGTGTAGCAAGCAGGGAGCTCTTCTGCTGGGGCCTCAGGCAGTTACTTGACCATTTTCTACAAGAGAAAGAAGAGAAAGACTTTTTCTGCAGGCACAAAAGTGCAAATCTGCCTAACCATCCAGGTGAGAGCCCACAAGAATATATCCATCCCAGCTAGCTGGAAAGTAGACACCTGAGAATAGAAAACTCTCTAATAACAATTCTTTCTTGAGATTTAGTAAAATTGGGAGAAAATCACTCTGCCCACTTCAGTCTGGTTTCCAATTCCAAAATTCCACAAATACTGTTCATCCCATGGTCAGCAATGATCCCTTACTTGATAAATCAATGGATTTTTCATTTCTTGTACTTTCTTTCTTTTCTATAGTTCAGTGAAGGTCAAAGAAAGAAGCATGGACTACAGCACAGAAGGAATCATCCCCATCGATCCCAACTTCACTACAAATTACCACATCGTTTTGAATTACCACCTCCTCAAAATCCATTTGCTAAAAAGTTTTTCCATGTTGATCCACGCAAACCCTATAGACATAAGCTTACACATTCACCTATTAAATCCCCCAAATACCCACAATATCCCAGACCACATAAGTTTCCAGTTAAAAATAACACCGTGGTCAGCAATAACACCTCAGGAGCCGTCACCCAAGCCCCATCTGTGAATCCCACATTTGCTCTTGCTCACAATGCTACCACAACACCTGCAAGAGGAAACGATGTCCCCACAGGCTCTTCTGTACCCCCCCTGAAGACCACAGCTGCCCCACCTGCACCTTCCCCAGCTCCATCTGAGACCCCAGCTGCACCACCTTCATCTTCTCCAGATCCACCGGAGACCACAGCTGCCCCACCTTCATCTTCTCCAGATCCACCGGAGACCACAGCTGCCCCACCTTCATCTTCTCCAGATCCACTGGAGACCACAGCTGCCCCACCTTCATCTTCTCCAGATCCACCGGAGACCACAGCTGCCCCACCTTCATCTTCTCCAGATGCACTGGAGACCACAGCTGCCCCAATTACCACACCTGATTCTTCCCCAACTACTCTTGCACCTGAAACAACAGATACACCCACAACCCAAGCTGCTAATCCTCAACAAGAGACTTCGTCTTCCGAAGAAGAAATTTCCCAACTTTTTCTAAGATTAAAAGATCTACTGAACCTAATTTTTTATTATATAGTGAGATAATAGTACATCATACATTGTGTTCTGTCATTTACAAGATGTGATTTATGACTGCAAAGCTATCATCTTTACTTTACCACCAATCCTAAAGTAAAATTATATTACTCAAATTCAAAGCACTATCACTAATCTTTGAATCAAACTATTCAGTCCACATGACCTATTAACCAGAAAAACTACTTCTATCCCACAAACCAGGTGCAGGTTCATGATTCAAAATCACTTTTTGAAACTTACAGAGATAGCCCACTGAGGGGAGAGAAAATCATTAAATAAAGAGAGGGAATTGTATGGTCATCACCATTTACTTTTTCCCAAATGTTTGAAACTACAAGTTTACACCATTGTACCATCAGTCACGAACCCACCTGATTCATCTAATCCTATGAGCATAAAAGGATAAAATTTAGTCTCTCCAGAGGAACAAAAACATCTGAATATCTATGTATAATCTATCTATCTATCATCTATCTATATCTATCTATAGATAGACGTGTCATTATACTGCAGATACACAAAATCCTTTACACATTCATCTTAAACTTTAAAGGAAATTCTATTTCTCAAAATGTGAGCCAGGAAAGGGGAAATTTGGTTACAAGTAAAGGTTTGAAGTGAATGAAAATAAAATCTGGCAGCCAAGCACAAACTAAGACTCTGGCAGTACATTTTTGAGAGCATGTAATTGTTTAAACTTCACGGTTCACATTCATTGTATTATATCTAAGTTACTTTAGATCTACTGTACTTGATTCTAGCCTCTGTGAACCATAGGAAGATGTTTTTGTATGTTCACATGGTACTCATAATATTCTACTGTCAATTCAATTAATTTACATTAATTCAATGTGAAATGTATTCAATAGTAAAATATTTTCTAAAACTTTTAGTCACACATTGGAATGTGTTTTAAAGCAAACCATACCAAACTTCTGCCCTAATGTCAAGTTTGCAAAATTATCACTGAAGAAAAACCCTGACTTTAGTTAGTAGAAGAATAAAATTTATCCACTTGGTATATAAAGATGATTTTAATTTGGGATGTGGAGGTATATTTCTTTTCTGTCACTACTAAGTAATTCTGGTGATTGTATTTAGTTTCTTTGCTAACTAATAAATACTTCAAATGGCAATCTATTTTCATAGTGTGTATTTGGAAGTTTCTTGCCTTTCTTGGACTCTGAGACTGGTGAAAAGAGGCCTAAATGAAGATTTACATTCTTGTCAGTCCTGTTACTAATCAGCCAAGTGACCTGGGTAGGGCACTTGATATCTCTGCTCTTTAGTTTTTAGTTTTTTTCATCCTTCAAACAAAGTGGTTAATTTATTTACATTAACTTAATCTTATTAATCTATGTTTCCAGTCCAAATTCTGTGCTTTCCCTTTGCCTCTAAGTCTGATAATTAAAAATCTCATCCCTATCACTTAATTCTGTCCCTTCTAAGCTCATCCTGGAGCAGCTCTGTTTCTTTTTGGACTGTCTTTTTAAAAATAATCCAAAAACAAGTCCTTTCCCTGGGGATACTTCTGGTTTTATAATGGCCAAGATATGTTTTTTTGAGGCTGAAGTCTTCACCATAATCAGTATACACTTCATTTATATGAATTGAAATTGTAGCTCAGCATCTGAAATGGAATGGAACAGGATGGAATGGAACAGATCACATTATCCTCAGCAAGAACTGTGCACAAACACAGTTACAACAAACACAATTCCCAACTGCCTCAAGCAGTATGAAAGGCAGAGGAGGGGAAGTGATCGACACATTCATTGATCAGAAATGTGTTATTTAGTCTATTGCTTATTAGTACTAATTTTTCTGGTACATGATTGATTACTGTTTCATCACTGTAAAAAGAGGATTAATGTTGTAGTTTCTTTTTACTAACATAACTTGTGATTAGTTAGTAAGCAAAATGAGGGACCATTCTATCCATTGTTGACAAAAGTGTCTAGAAACTTTATGGTATTTTTTGCAAAGGAGGATATACAAATCTATATTTTTAAAGTTTGTAACAATTATAACATCTTAAGTGAACCTTTATAAGTTGCCCTTAAAATGGCTCACTTTTTTATTAAAAGAAAGAATTAAGAAGCGAAAAATACAGAGGCATGATTCAAGTTCATCTGCTAGATCTGGAAGTATAAGTGATGATAACTTTGAGGAAAGTTTTTACTCTAATCAACAGACTTCAGCCAAAAGTTGAGCCCCACTAGGAAAGAAAGTAAGGTGTGCAAAACCTCATGAAAATGGTAGACACAATGTAAAGTTCATAATGATATTCCTGAAAATTAAAGCTTAAAATCTTCAAATTTAAAGACATTGAAAAAAAATATAAAGACATGTGAACCTAGCATACATTATTTTTTAGTAAACTCACTGAAAAGCCTCAGAGAAAGAAAAGTGTAAGTTTGGACATAATTTCTTAGTTTTCCATGATTGTTAATGAAAAGAGCTTATGTCTTGGTCCATTAGTGCTGCTATAACAAAATACCTGAGACTGGGTAATTTATAAAGAAGAGCTATTTATTTTTCACAGTTCTGGAGGCTAGGAAGTCCAAGGTCAAGGTGCCAGCAGGTTCAGTGTCTGGTGAAGTCCTTATCTCTGCTCCTAAGATGGTGCTTTGAAAGCTGCGTCCTGTGGGGGAATGAATGCTGTGTCCTCACATGGCAGAAGAGCAGAAGAGAGCAAACCTACTTCCTTAAGCCCTTTTGTAAGGGCCCGAGTTCCATCCATCAGGGCTCTGCCTTCATGACTCAATCACCTCCTAAAGTCCCACCTCTTAATACCATCACATTGGCAATTAAGTTTTAACATATGAATTTGGGGGACACATTCATACCATAGCAGCTTATATATTTAATTTATTTGCACATTGTGGTAAGAAAGTTAGATCATAAAAATGTTGAGAAAATTTTCCTTTTGGTTTGTATCGATATAGTGCTTATGATTTTTAAAGATAAATCAGCTAAAAATGACCACTCAATAATAATACATATATTAGTATTCTATTGCTACTGTGAAAAACTTCCACAAACGTACTGGCTTAAAGCAACACACATTTATTGTTTTAGAGTTCTGAACATCAGAAGTCCTAAAAATCAAGGTGTTGCAGGACTGCATTCTTTCCCAAGGCTCCTGGGGACAAACTGCTTCCTTCCAGATTCTTAAGGCCACCTGCTTTCCTTGTCTCGTGGCCCCACCCTCCATTTTCAAAGCCAGCAGCACAGTCTCTTCTGATCTCTCTCTCCACTTCTGTCTGCACAACACTTTTTCTAACTTTCACTCTCTTGCCTCTCGTTTTTCCTCATAGGACCTTTGTGATTACACTGGTCCCACCTGGATGATACGAGATCATCTCTCCATCTCAAGATTCTTAATTTAATAACACCTTCAAAGTTCTTCTTGTTGTGTAAGGTAAGATATTCACAGACTTGGACATGGGTGTCTTCAAGGGTCCATTATTCTGTCCTCCACAATGCATTTACTCGTCAAACATTTACTAATAACATGTACACATATTGTTTACTATTCTGGTATAACCCGGTATGGATTTTTGCCATTCAATGTAACTACAGCACTGAGAGTGGAGGTTATACAACTGTTTTTAATGCATACCAGATATATAATGTCTGACAAGGTGATTTTATAAATGATTAGTTGTGTTTAAATTTAACCTCACCCACAAGCACATGAGATATATTCACAGAATTGACAAAGTTGGTCAATATAAATTAAATCAGCAGATGTGTTTAAATTATTAAAATTTATTAGAACTTTATTTATTATTAAAAATCCCTAATGTCAATGCCCTTTAGAATCATATTTTATAAAACACGAAATTTCAGCATTCAAAGAAATTCCACCAACTCCAGTGAGAAGGGAATCACTTTGGAGAACAAGGTCATGAGCAGAGGTGAAGAAACTGAAAGAAGCAGTGTTTCATCTTCATAAAACACAATACGAATCTAAGAAGCAGAAAGACTCGGTCACAATAGTCATTAAAGAACCAAGTGTCTCTGTAGAAACAGAAGAGGTGCTTTTTGAACTCATAAACTGTGAAAACTTCCCTAATCCCTTTCATCCTCTCTATGTGATACCCTGGTTAGTAGGTGGTCCAGGAAAATCCAACTCAGTAAAATATGGCTAGCAAAAAAGTAGTGCATCCTTACAGAGATACAAAAAGAGGGAAAGAGAATCACAATTTCTTGGGAATAAAGCAAATTCACCAGGAAAACAAAATATTACCACAAGGAAGAGGAAAATTGAACACAATATTCAAACATGAAATTAAGAAAAAAGAAAAATAATAAAATGATTGTAAGTGTGAAGGAACAACAAATATAAAAGAACAGTTTATTAGGCAGTCCAAAATTAAGATTAAAAAAAATTATTTGGCCATCCAGTTTGCAGACTGATTATCGTGGGACTTTTCAACCTTCAAAATCACATGAGACAATTCCCCTAATAAATCCACTCTCATATATTTACATATATGTGCTATTGGTTCTGTATCTCAGGAAAGCCCTAATACATGTAATAACTATGTAAATCATATTGTAATTTAGGTAGTATATTGTACTAGTTTTCTATTACTGCTGTAACAAATTACCACAAACTTAGTGGCTTAAAACAAAGCAAATGCATTCTTTATAGTTCTGTAGGTTAGAAGTTCTATGTGGGTATCACTGAACTAAAATCAAGGTGTTGGCAGGACTGAGATCTTTTCTGGGGCCTCTAAGGAAGATCATTCCCTTGCCTTTTCCATCTTCTACAGGCCCCTTTCTCCATCTTCAGAGCCAGCAATATTTCATCTTTCTATGCCTTTCCTCCAAAGTCACATCTCCCCTCATTCTCTTCTGCCTACCTGTTCCACTCTTCTTTTTACAACTTCATTCCACTTTTAAGGACCCTTGTGATTATATTACACCCACCATGTAATCCAGAATAGTTCTCTATTTTAAAATCAGATGATTAATAATCTAAATTCCACTTGCAACCTTAATTCCCTTTTTGTCGTGTAACAACATATTCATGGGCTCTGGAAATCAGGATGTGCACACTTTTGGGAGTTATTATTTTGCCTACCATGTATGTCAAAAGTGATACCTTCACATAAGAAAGAGCAAGGAGAGAAAATGCTGAAGAGAACATGCTGCAATTTTAAATAGGATGTAAAGATAAGCCTCATACAGAAGATGACATCTGAGCAAAGATAGGAAGGAAAAAATCACCTCAGCCCTTCTGGTCTCTTTGTTATTCTTCAAACTAAGCTCTGATCTTAAGGCCTGTGCATGATTATTCTCTCTCCCTTCAGCCAGATGGCAACTCTACCTCCTTTATATTTCGATCAAAGACAGTGAAAGATAAAGTGGGGCATATGTTAATGGCCTAGCTTAGGAGTCCATACACTTTTTTCTGCTCATGTTCCATTGACCAGAACCATACACAGGCCCCTAGATACAAGGATCGTGGGAAACTCAGTTTAGCTGTGTTCCCAGGAACTTAAAATGGGTCTGGTGAACATCTAGCCAATGTCTTTCACATCTTTCCTTTCCATGGGGCGTAGAACTATTCTGTGCATTTTCAAAAGAGTTAATAAATATTTGCACAAGTCCCTGGCTATCTAGACGGTAAATTAAATCTTATGGGTACAAAGTTATCTTAAACAATTTGGCATCTTAATACGAATGGCAGTGGGAATTCAAAGGCCCAAAAGAATTTACATAGCTTAATCCCAGAACATAACATTCACTGGGACAATGTGACTCAAAGAATCTCACTGTTCCTCAGTAATGAATAGGTATGAAAAGATCTGCTTCCAAACATCATAACTACCATTTCTCTGTGTGGATAAAGATTATCAATCCAGAAGTGACCTTCCCTTCCAACAAAACTTTCTCCTATCACCAACAAACACTGAAGACTATATGTTCCTTAAAAAGCTCTTGCATTTGATTCAGTAGCCATCCAGAGAGTCATAAGAAAGCAACTCGCCTCCACCGAATTTCACTAACATTTTGACCTATACATGAGAAGCATTCCCCCCACCATAAAGGTAGGTGTTAGGAATTCTAAATTTGAAACTTCCAAATTCTACTTTTACTCAGATTCTTTTGCATAAAAAATCTTGCAGCACTATGTTATCTTTTCATTATTTTATTTTGAAAATATGGAGGTTTTATCCTGAGGAAAAAGGTTTGGAACAGAAACCACATTTGTAAGGAAACTGAGATTAAAAGTACTTTTCTTTCTTTTCTTCTTCCTTTTTTTTTTTTTTTTTTTGCAGAGATACAAAGATTCCTAGAGGGAGAACTGCAAACTTAAGAGATTCAGAGAGAACCTAGTCACCTAAGAAGACTGTATAAAGAGGAAACTCTCAGCAGATGGAACACATTTGAGGCTACTCTGATCCAGAACTGAGATGGAAACCTCTGTTACACCTCTCCGATAATCATGTTTCCTACAGCTTTTATTAGATAACCTTGCACATGACTCCTATTATAGACATTGACCTTCTCACCACAGGAAACTTACTTTAGAAATTTCTGTATCCCCTACCATGCCCAGCACAGAGCCTGGCATAGAGAAGTCATGCAACAAATACTTCTTAAACAATCTAAAAAGCTGAGGATTTGGGAATTGAGATATATGAAATTATAGCAATCACATAAGAGCCATACAATTGGAAATCACTTTACAGCTTTTGAAATGCTTTTACATTATTAGGTCATTTACTTCTTATGGTGACTCCACAAGAGAGATGCCATTTTTTCCTTTTACATACAAGGAAACATCTTTGGTCCTCACCTGACTCCCACACGGAGGAGTGGAGTGGTGTGGGAGGAGATGATCTCTTTCGCTGCCATGAGAATATTTGCTCTCCCAACTAAAGTACCAGATCTTTCAAAAATGTCCTCTTCAGCTTCAGAACACACTTTCCTTCTATGAAATCTTGCATAACCCACCTTGTATATTATTTTAGTGGGATATACATTCTTTCACTCATGTTGTATAACATGTTATTATGGTCATACTTCTCAGAGACCACTTTTGAGTATAATAAATACTTTAAAACATTGAAAGTCACAATTCAAAAATTTTTTTAATTGTATATATTTGTGGGATACAGTATGTTGTTTCAGTACATGCGTATATTGTACATTGATTCCCTTACAGTAGATAGCATATCTATCACCTAAATATTTATCTTTTCTTGTGATGATGATGTACAAGATCCTCTTTTCTAGCTATTTAGAAATTTACAGTATAATATTATAAGCTATAATCAGCCTAGAACACCAAAATTTACTCTTCCCATCTGCCTGTAACTTTGTAATTGTTAACCTATCTGTTTCCCTTCTCCCCACTCTCCTTCCCTTTTTGGCTTTTGGTAACTACTATTCTACTCTCTACTTCTATGAGAATCAATTTTTAAAAATAATATTTAATGGCCATGTCCCTTTCCCCTTTTCTGTTTCCTTGTGTAAGTCTTGAGAGGCAATCTAATTGTTTTACAGAAAGCATCTAGAAGCAGCGAAAGAAATAGTCTAGTGTGTGAAGAGTTTAGTCTGATGCATAGAGGAGAAGACGTGAGGGGTGACTATCCTCTGAGAGATGAGAGGTCTGAAGAACGTGAAAATGCTTTAACACTGGTATAAGCTTTTAAAATCCTTAATTAGTAAGACTCCTATGACATAAGAAAAGCCTTTTGAAGAGACAATATAAACAAAAAATTTTAGAAAGAGAAGTTCTTGTATCACCTAAAAGCAAGGCAATAATTTTCTTTTTTTTTTATTCATGCATAAGTTCCTAGGAAAGACTATGATTTAAATGTATTATGTGAAAAAAATAAAAAATGTCCTAACCATAAATTTAGCAAAATCACTACTACAATTTTTTAAAGAAACAATACAGTTAGCTATTTATATCATGGCTTTATCATTTTAAAAATGGATAATTTCTCTATGTAAAGCTCCTGAACATTTTCTCATCATCATTATCCAGAAGGCTATTTCCCTTGAAGATTATATAAAAATGTAAACTGCATTTTTTTCAATTGAATAAATTGAATACAACCACTATATTCATCAATGTGGCTAATAGAGATAACCAATTGACCATTTTCAGGTCATAACAGGAAAGGATGAAAACACTATTCCTGCTTCTTGGACTTTGGGTTCTGACTTCCAGCTTCTTGGTAAATCCTATCAGTTACAATCCTTCATCCTTCTTATTTTAGTTAGACCATCTTTGCAAATTCACAGTGATAATTTTCAACATTTTTTGTGTTCTCTTAACTTTCCAAGTGCTATAATTTTTGGCAGCATATTTAACAGGACTGAATTGTATCTATACATTCAGTTATTCACTTGTCACCCTTCAGATTGATGTTGCTGTTTGAGTAAAACTTGTATACATCTGACCACTTTCTTTCTTTTAGAAGCAAAGCTATTGATGTTCAAGTAAAAAAAAAATCATCTTCCTTAGGTGCCAGCTTGACACTATGCCATGCCTTCTCTCTTACTGAATCAAATTGCACACAGTTCTATATGATATTGTATGACCAAAAAAAAAAAAAAGTCACATAACCTCAGACATGGTCAGAGCTCTCTCAAGGGTTCAGATTACCAAGGGTTGATTATTACCTGAGTGCCATCAACAAAGAATCACTGACTCATAGTGTGATTCTTCTTTGAAATGAAATTATGGTTGCAATTTTTATTTTCTTTGCCTTTATTTAAGTAAACAGTTTAAGTCATAATAATTTGGAAAAAAAGCCTTCCCTTTGGTGTTCAAATCTGAATGTATCTTCTCAGTAAAGATTTATAAATAATTTATACTGATTTATATTGAATCTGGTAAAGGTGTCTACAATTTATAATACTGAATGGGTTAGTAACTGTATGTCATTTGCACCTGCCATCTTCACATCTAGTCCTTCTGGTAGTTGTGTTCTTACTGCTGACATAAATTTATCAAGTTATCCTGTATCATTTAAGCATATGATTTTGAAAACATTTCTTTTTTCACCAAACAACCACCTGGTAAGTCAGCTTCCCATATCCACAGAAGCTAATGTTTTGGTTAGGCTGCCACAAGTATATGGGCTTTTGTGTATTAATAAACAATGTCCAGTTTCTTTTTTTTTTTTTTTAATTTTGAATCAAAAGAAGCAAAAATAAGGAGACTGTGTTATACAAGGTATCAGTATAAAGGTAACAGGTAACTATTAGAATCAAATTTAAATCTTCCTAAACACAGAATGATACAGCAAAGAGAGAGCAAATAAAAGAGAGAACAGAAACACAGAGGTGTGTGTGTGGGTGTGTGTGTGTAAAATGACAGAACTTAGTCCAATGGAAATCATCAAGTCGAAGGTATACCTGTTCCCCAATGTTCATCACAGCACTCTTTACAATAGCCAAGAGTTGGAACCAGCCCAAATGTCCATCATCGGATGACTGGATACGGAAAATGTGGTACATCTACACAATGGTATACTACTCAGCTATATTTAAAATGAATGAAATACTGCCATTTGCAACAACATGGATGGACCTTGAGAGAATTATATTAAGTGAAACAGGTCAAGCACAGAAAGAGAAATACCACATGTTCTCACTTATTGGTGGGAGCTAAAAATTAATATATAAACTCACACACACACAAACAAAAAAAACAGGGGGTGGGGGGAAGAAGATATTACAACCACAATTACTTGAAGTTGATACGACAAGCAAACAGAGGGGACATTGGTGGCATGGGAAGGAGGAGGGAGGGAGGTTTTGGTGATGGGCAACAATAATCAGCCACCATGTAGATCGACAAAATAAAATTTAAATAAAAATACTAAAAGACAGAGATTGCCAGCCAAGAATACTCTACCCCACAAGACTATCCTTCTGAAATGAAGGGCAAATAGTATCTTTCTCAGACAAACAAAAACTGCAGGAGTTCACCACCACACAACCTCCCTTCCAAGAAATTCTCAAGGGAGTACTGGGTTTAATACCTGAAAAATAACTACCACTGCCTTAAAAACCCAAGAAAAATCAAAACCCTCTAGTATAATAAAAATGGCATTCATGAACAGAAAACAAGCAAACAAAAAGGCTATCTACAACCTAAGGAACCAACAAATACTGAAAACAAACAGTAAATCAGAAAGAAAGAAACAAAAGACACCTAAGACATCCACACAATAATCAATAAAATTCTAGGAATAAATCAACACTTTTCAATAACAATTCTTAATGTAAAAGGCTTAAATTCCACAGTCAAAAGACACAGACTGGCTGACTAGATTAAAAAGGAGGACCCAACTATATGCTGCCTTCAGAGACCCACCTCACCCATAAAGACTCACATAGACTAAGAATGAAAGGATGGAAAAAGATTTACCATGCAAACAGAAAAGAAAAACGAGCTAGAGTAGCTAGTCTTATATCTGATAAAATAGACTTTAAACTAAAAACCATAAAAAGAGATAATGAGGGCCAATACATAATGATACAAGGATCGATCAATCAAGAAGACATAACAATCATAAATATATATGCACCCAATGTCAGAGCAGCCAGATTTATAAGACAAAATCTATTATACCTAAAGAAGGAAATAGACACTAATACCATAATAGCAGGGGACCTGAACACCCCACTGTCAATATTGGACAGATCATTTAGGCAAAGAATCAGCAGAGAAACACAAGATCTAAACAATATACTAGACCAACTGGACTTGGCAGATATCTACAGAAAATTCCATCCAACAACCTCAGAATATTCATTCAACTCATCAGCACATGGATCATTCTCCAGGATAGATCACATATTAGGTCACAAATCAAGTCTCAACAAATTCAAGAAAAATGGAATTATCCCATGTATTTTCTCAGACCACAATGGAATAAAATTAGAAATCAATAACAAACGAAATTCTGGAAACTATACAAACACATGGAAATTTAACAGCATTCTATTAGTGACATATGGGTCCAAGAAGAAATCAAACAGGAAATCAAAAAATTTATTGAAACTAATGAAAATAATGACACATCATACCAAAATCTGTGGCATACTGCAAAAGCAGTACTAAGGGAGAAATTTATCACATTAAATGCTTACTTCAGAAGAATGGAAAGGTGGCAAGTGAACAAACTAACACTTCACCTTAGAGGACTAGAAAAAAACAAGAACAATCCAAACCCAAAGTTCACATAGGGAAAGACATCATTAAGATCAAAGCAGAACTTAATGAAATTGAAAACCAAAAAACAATACGAAAGATCAATGAATCAAAGAGTTGGTTTTTTGAAAAGATAAATAAAATTGACAAAACATTAGCATGGCTGAGTAAAAAAAGAAGAGAGAAGATCCAAATAATACAAATTAGAAATGAGAAAGGTGATATTACAACTGAAACATCTGAAATACAAGGAATCATTTGAGACTACTATAAACAACTATATGCCAACAAATTTGAAAATCTGCAGGAAATGGATAAACTTCTGGACACACACAAGCTCCCAAAACTGAGCCAAGAAGACATAGAAAATCTGAACAGACCAATAACAATAAAGGAGATTGAAGCTGTTATCAGAAGGCTCCCAACAAAGAAAAGCCCAGGACCAGATGGATTCACAGCAGAATTTTACCAAACATTCAAAGAGGAATTGACACCGATTCTTTACAAACTATTCCAAAAGATTGAAACGGACGCAAATCTCCCAAACTCATTCTATGAAGCAAACATCATCCTGATACCAAAACCAGGTAAAGATACAGCTAAAAAAGAAAACTACAGGCTGATATCCTTGATGAATATACATGCAAAAATCTTCAGTAAAATACTAGCTAACAGAATACAGCAACACATACGTAAAATTATTCACCACGATCAAGTGGGATTCATCCCAGGGATGCAAGGTTGGTTCAACATACACAAATCAATAAATGTGATACACCATATTAATAAAATCAAACACAGGGACCATAGGGTCATCTCTATAGATGCTGAAAAAGCATTTGATAAAGTTCAGCACTCATTCATGACAAAGACCCTCTATAAGTTAGGTATAGATGGAAAGTATCTCAACATAATTAAAGCCATATATGCCAAACCCACTGCCAATATCATCCTGAATGGGGAAAAGCTGAAAGCTTTTCCTTTAAGAACAGGAACTAGACAAGGATGCCCACTCTCACCACTCCTATTCAACATAGTGTTGGAAGTACTAGCCAGAGCAATCAGAGAAGAGAAGAAAATGAAGGGCATCCAGATTGGAAAAGATGAAGTCAAACTGTCCCTGTTTGCAGATGACATGATCCTATATATCAAACAGCCTAAAACCTCTACAAAAAACTCTTGGAATTGATAAATGATTTCAGCACAGTAGCAGGATACAAAATCAACACGCAAAAATCAGTAGCATTTCTTTTCTCCAGTAGTGAACATGCAGAACGAGAAATCAAGAAAGCCTGCCCATTTACAATAGCCACCAAAAAAATAAAATACTTAGGAATTGAGTTAACCAAGGAGGTGAGAAATCTCTATAATGAGAACTACATACCACTGCTGAGAGAAATTAGAGAGGATACAAGAAGATGGAAAGATATCCCATGCTCTTGGATTTGAAGGATCAACATTGTGAAAATGTCCATACTCACCAAAGTGATATACAAATTCAATGCATTCCCCATCAAAATTCCAATGACATTTTTATCAGAAATCGAAAGAGCTATCCAGACATTTATATGGAATGTCAAAAGAACATGCATAGCCAAAGCAATGCTGAAGACAAAAAATAAAGCTGGAGGCATAACACTATCTGACTTTAAACTATACTACAAAGCTATAATAACCAAAGCAGTATGGTACTGGCATAAAAGCAGACACACTGATCAATGGAATAGAATAGAGAATCCAGAAATCAACCCACACACCTACAGCCATCTGATCTTTGACAGAGGCACCAAGACTATACACTGGGGAATAGACTGCCTCGTCAGCAAATGGTGCTGGGATAACTGGATATCCATATGCAGGGGAATGAAACTAGATCCATAACTCTCACCTTATACTAAAGTCAACTCAAAATGGATTAAAGAATTAAATATACACCTTGAAACAATAACACTTCTTAAAGAAAACATAGGAGAAACACTTCAGGAAGTAGGACTGGATACAGACTTCATGAATATGACCCCAAAAGCACGGGCAACCAAAGGAAAAATAAACAAATGGGATTATATCAAACTTAAAAGCTTCTGCACAGCTAAAGAAGCAATCAACAGAGTTAAAAGACAACCAAGAGAGTGGGAGAAAATATTTGCAAAATATACATCTGACAAAGGATTAATATCCAGAATATATAAGGAACTCAAACAACTTTACAAGAAAAAAACAAGCAACCCAATTAAAAAATGGGCAAAAGAGCTAAGTAGGCATTTCTCTAAGGAAGATATGCAAATGGCCAACTGACAGATCAATAAATGCTCAACATCACTCAGCATCCGGGAAATGCCAATCAAAGCCACATTGAGATACCATCTAACCCCAGTTAGGATGGCTAATATCCAAAAGACTCTGAACGATAAATGCTGGCGAGGTTGTGGAGAAAAAGGAACTCTCATACATTTTTGGTGGGACTGCAAAATGGTGCAGCCTCTATGGAAAATGGTATGGAGGTTCCTCAAACAATTGCAGATAGATCTACCATACGGCCCAGCTATCCCACTGCTGGGAATATACCCAGAGGAATGGATATCATCAAGTCAAAGATATACCTGTTCCCCAATGTTCATTGCAGTACTCTTTACAGTAGCTAAGAGTTGGAACCAGCCCAAATGTCCATCATCAGATGAGTGCATATGGAAAATGTGTTATATCTACACAATGGAATACTACTCTGCTATAAAAACGAATGAAATACTGCTAATTTCAACAACATGGACGGACCTAGAGAGAATTATATTAAGTGAGACAAGTCAGGCACAGAAAGAAAAATATCACATGTTCTCACTTATTTGTGGGAGCTAATAATAAATAAATAAACACAAAAAAATGGGGGAGGGAGAAGACACAACAATTACATTTCCTTGAAGTTGATACGACAAGCGAACAGAAAGGACATTGTTGGGAGGGAGGGGGAGAGGGAGCAGGGAGGGAGGTTGCGGTAATTGGCCACAATAATCAACCACATTGTATATTTACAAAATAAAATAAAATAAATAAAATATGAATTTAAAAAGAATTCAGAAATAAGTCTACATAAATGTTAGAAGCTAGGAGAGGCATTAACTTTGAGGAGAAAGAAGTGATAAAAATTGGGAAGGAGACAAAGTGGTCTTATGGGGTGATGACATGTTCTATTTCTTTATCTGTGTTGTGGTTACATAAGTATTTGCCTTCTTAATTCATTGAACTATATATTATGTTTTATGTCTGTGTGCTGTACTTCACCAAAAGATAAAATAGTAAAAGGACACTTCCGAATTTAGATAATGTTTGATTTACCTAAATTTTAATAATTATTTTATTAGTGAATAATATTCTCTCTTTATAGCCTAGTAAAAGTAAAAAAAAAAAAATACTCCCACAAAAAATTGGGCCTACTGCTTTTTTCTGTTTCTCAAAACATAATCCTGTTCATAAAACTAGCACTGTTCATCTTCACACACTGCCACATGTAGCCCATAGACACATAGATAAAATGAAAATACCAAATTTAAGAAGGCAAGAATATAGACCAAAACATTATCATCTACGTAGAAAAATTTGTAAGAAGCAATTTCCAATGCCATTTTTACATCACGTAATTTGTCTTGATCACTGTCTTGATTACTCTGTTTTTCAAATTCAGTATAAAACAATTCCTTCAAAAATCCCTTCAGAAGCAACCACCACCTTTTTTCTGCCAAACCAAGTTGCTATTAGCACTCTACATGAACCTAAAGGCATTATTACTGAATCTACTATAGAAATTTTTTCAGTAATCACTGAACCCCTAACACCTTTATCAGTCACCTCAGAACCGAAAATGACTCCACCAACCACTGACACTAAAATCACCAGTGATCACCACAGAAGCTGAAACCACCCATTTTATGGCATCTGAACCCGAAACAACTTCAACAATGACTAACGTGCCCGAAACCACACCAACAACCACATCTAAACTTGAAGCATTTTGTAAAGATGAATATACTAATTACCCTGATTTGACTATTACATATTGTACACAGGTATTGATATTCTACTCCGTACCCCACAAATATGTATCATCAATTATGCTTCAATAAAAAATAAATAAACAACACAACCCAAGCAATCACCTTTTATCCTGAATCCACCCCCATGGCTACCATTGAACTTGAAAACCGTCTTGTAACCCTTTCTGAACCTGAAGCCATTCCAATAACCTCCACTGAACAGATCACACCTGAATTCAAAATAACCACAGCAATAACCATTGAAGCTTAAAACACTCCAGTGATCACCATCAAAACTTAAACCACAATAGCATCCACCACCAAACAAGAAATCACTGCAAAAACCACCACTGAATCCGAAGCCCAGAAAGGACTGCTGAATACAAATCCATCCCAGAGACCACCTCTAGATCAAAAACCACCTCAGAAAAAAATGTTGTTCTCAAAACCACCCCATAAACCATCAGTTAAAGTAAAACCACCCCAGTGACCACCATCAAACTCCAAACAACCTCAGCAACCACAAATCAACCCAAAACCACCCCCAGGAAACACTGGTGAGCATGAAATCATACCTGAAACCACCATCAAGCATGAAATGACTACTGAACTAGAAAATACTGCATGTTGGACTGGATCACAGACCCCTCTGCCCCATCCTGTGCAGGTCGTGAGTCAGGTAAATGAAAGAAAATTCAGGTAGCCGCTGGCAAAGTTGACATGCTTTATTTCAGATGCGAGCTCCACTGCCAGCAGTTCAGAGCCGCTGCCTTTTATACCAAAAGTACACAATAGTGGCACTGAGCCAAGGAATACATGGGCACTCATGCGCACTTATGCCACTCTTATATAACTTGCTTACAACCGATATGTTGAATCATACCCAGCCAGATATTAGGCGAGAGGGCCTGACTAAACGAACTCCATTTTCCTCACAGTCAGGTAGTTGAAAAACAATTCTGGTGGCTGATAACAGGATAGACATGCTTTATTCTGATGTGAGCTCTGCCAGCCAGCGGTTCAGAGCCATTGTCTTTTATACGAAAAGTACACAACAGCGGCAACAAGCCAAGGAGTACATGGGCGCACCTGTGCAGTTACACCACTCTTAGATAACTTGTTTACAATGGATGTGCTGAATCATACCCAGCCGGATATGAGGTGAGGGGGCCTGACTATACTGACTCCATTTTCCTCACACCGCTGTACACAAAATCTCCCCAGAAACCACTACTGAACCTGAAACCACCTAAGAGACCACTGCTGAAACGGAAACTACCCCAGAAAACACTGCAGAACATGAAACTACCCCAGAAATGACTAGCGAACAAGAAACCACCCCAGATACAGTTCCTAAACTCAAAAACACCTCAGAAATTACTGCTGAACTCAAAACCACCTCAGTTTTAGTAGACCTCTACTCAACTTGAAATAATCTCAAAAATCACTATGTAACCTAAAAACACGCCTGAAGCACTGCTGAGCATGAAACTACCCTCCAGCACCACCTGAAAGCCTCAAAACACCCCAGAGACCATGCCTGAAATTGTAACCAAACCGCAGACCACTACGAAACCTGAAAGCACCTCAGAAACTACTGATGAATCCAAAAGCTTCCAGAAAGCACTGCAGAACATGAAATGATCAACCAGAAAACTCTGCTGAACATGAAAGTATCCAGGAGATCTGCTGAACACAAAACCACTCTTGAAACCACCACCAAACTCCGAAATACCCCAGGAACCACTAGGGAAAGCAAAATCACTTTAGAAACTGAAATTACCCCCAGAAACCACCACTAAGCCTGAAACCATCCCCAAAAGCACTGCTGAACGTAAAATGACTCTGGAAAATACTTCTGAACCCAAAACCACTACCACAGACACTACCCCAGAGACTGAAACCACCCCACCAAACACTACTGAACTCAAAACTACCCCAGAAACCACTCATCAACATGAATCTACTCGAGAGAACACCACTAAAACCAAAACCAAGCCACAGACTGCAACCAAGTTTGAAGCCACCCCAGAAACTGCTGATGAATTTAACCCCCCCCCCCGCCCCCAGAAAAGAGTGCAGAACATGAATCCCCACCAGGAAAAACTTCTGAACATGCAACCACCCCAAAAACTACCCTCAAAGCCAAAACCACCCCCAGAGACCACCACTGAACCTGAAACTACCCCCATCCACCACCACCAAACTCCAAACCACCCTAGAGACTATTCCTGAATCTGAAACCACCTCAGATACTGCCATCAAATTTGATACTTTGATGAAGAGATCACTGCTGAATCTGAAACCATCCCAGTTACAGCCACCAGACTTCAAACCACCCAAGAAACCTCTTCCGAACCCAAAACTACCCCATTAACAACTGCTGGAGCTGAAACCACCCCAGCCATCGTTGCTGTACTTATTTAAGTTACCCCAGAGAACACCACTGTACCTGAAGTCACTCCAACAACTATCAATGAACACAAAACAGTTGCAGCCACTGCTGTCAAACCAAAACTGACCAGCGCTGGACCTGAATCACTCATTCTTCTAACTACAATGACCTCAACCACAACTGAAGTAGCCATGACCACTTCTCTAACCACATTTCCTTCTACTACAACAAATACATCTCAAGCTCTGACTATTTCAATCACCTCTACTACTTCTTCAGCAACTCTTACAGAACAAGGGCACCACACTGCAATTGTGGAATATCAGTTTCCAAGACTCTTTTTCCCAACTTAAAGCATTACTGTTAAAACTCCTAGGTTAAATATAGTCATAAAGTGCTTTGAGATTTTAGTAGAAATGATCTGTAGGTACAAAGGACAAACTACAATTTCTACCACTATTATCATACCCAGCCATGAAAGTTAAGTGTCTATCTATCACAATTCACAATTACTAAAACAAAAATCACTTAAAACTTAGAATGAGGAGTTTCAAGATGGCGGCGGCTGCGGCGGCTGGCGCGGAGTAGCTGAGGTGGAAAAGGTGGCCACTGGGCCTCAGGCAGCCGGGAAACTTGTGGACCTTCCTCTGGCCATCTCTTAAGGGAGGACTGCTGCTGCTGGCCGGTCGTGGGGGCTCAACGCCACTTTGCCCCCGGCAGGAGAGGCTGCCTCATTTAAAGGCAACAGCTTTGAAGTGTGGAGCAGGAAAAGAACTGATTCTTAGCTGCAAAAGCGAGTCTTGAAACAGGGAACACGGCGCCAGGGCTGCTGTGGATGCAGCCAGGATCCCGGAGGCTGGGGCCGCACTGAAGGCGGCCAGCTGCCCTATCCAGGATTCGAGGTTTCAGGCCAGCATTAAAGAAGACTCCTGGGAGCGCCCGAGCGGCGCCGCGACTGAACAGCCCGAGGCGGCAGCGCCGAGAACACGGAAGGCAACAAACCAGAGACAGAGCGAGCGCCCGACCTGGCACAGCACTGTGAGTGATCCCTGGCACAGCTCTGTTCGGGGGGTGGATGCCCACGCGGCTCCCGCCTGCACCACCAGGCCACTCACTGCCCCGGTGCTGCCTCCATTTTCCCTGGTGCGGGCAGCTCCACCCTGCTCGGCCATCACTGAGCCCATTTGCTTGGCCTGGCACGGGGCTTTCCGGACCCTGCGGGCCGGCCTCCTCTCCCACTCCCTCCGCGGTTCTCTGGCGGGGCTGGGGGTGTGGGGCGTCCCGACCAGTGTTGGGAGGGCTAGGAAGTACAGGCGGGCCGACTGTCACTCCACCACACCCTGGACTCCAGCCCCGGTAAACTTCCTGTTACTGGGAGGCAGATACCATCTCTGCGACCACCAGTTTGGAAAAAAGCCTAACGAATTTCTGGTTGGGAATAGTGTGGTAGGAGAGTTCCCAGGTCCGCTTGAACCTGCCGGAGAGCAGGCTGCAGGCGGGCACTAGACTCGGTTTATACCGGGGGGATACAAAGGTAAACAAGACCCGAGAAAGATCTACACAGTGCTACAAAGGCACCCAGAGAGACCGGTCGTCTGTGCCTAGCAGAAACCTGGTAGACTTCCTGGGCGAGGCGGTGCTGAGCAGGGTCTTGAAGGCCCAGCTGATAGACGAGGGGTGCAGAAGACACACCCCAGCCCAGCACAGTGTGCACAGAGGGGGGAGACGTGCGGCCAGGGAGGCGGAGACTCGACAGAAACCACACACCCGGTGGGGTCGCCACTGCACGATCTAACAGCCTGGGCCAGAGCACACGGAACGGGGAGAAGTCCTGTACAGAAAGTGAAAGCTCAACAGAGATCACACACCCTGTGGTACGTGATCCACCAGCCCAGCAGAGTCCAAGCTGACCAGAAAGGTGGATCCCCGGAGAAGCCCAAGACCCGAGGCAACCACACACACAAGAGACTAGAGGCCAACTGAACAGTCACGGCGGGAGCCATACCAAATTGGCAACCACAGCAACATCCTAGTTAGTCATTAGTCTCAAACCGGTGGACTGTGAAACCCCCTGCCACAAGGAATAAACACCAAAAAAAAGACACCAGAAATACAAAAAATCAAGAAAGTACACCACCAAAAGTTAATAAATCTCATACTCTAGATCCTATAGAACAAGAAGCCCTTGAAATAACTGACAAGGAATTTCGAGTGATAATTCTAAGGAAACTGAATGAGATACAAGAAAACTCAGCTAGACATCATGATGAAATGAGGAAAAGTATACAGGATCTGAAAGAGGAAATATACAAGGAAATCAATGTCCTGAAAAAAAATGTAGCAGAACTTGCTGAACTGAAGAAGTTATTCAGCGAAATAAAAAACACAACGGAGAGTTTAACCAGCAGGCTTGTCGAAGTTGAAGAGAGAACCTCTGAACTTGAAGATGGGCTGTTTGAAATAACACAAGCAGACAAAAAGAAAGAAAAAAGAATCAAGGACATGAAAGAAAATCTGAGAGAGATATCAGACAACCTCAAGCGCTCAAATATCCGAGTCATGGGTATTCCAGAAGGGGAGGAAAATGGAGATTCCATTGAAAACATATTCAACAAAATAGTGGCAGAAAACTTCCCAGGTATAGGAAAAATCACAGATCTTCAGATCCAGGAAGCTCAACGATCTCCAAACGTATTCAACCCAAAAAGGCCTTCTCCAAGACATGTCATAGTCAAACTGGCAAAACTCAGAGACAAAGAGAGAATCTTAAAAGCTGCAAGAGAGAAGCGTCAAATCACCTATAAGGGAGCCCCAATCAGGTTAAAATCAGACTTTTCATCACAAACCCTAAAAGCTAGAAAGGAATGGGATGATATTTTCAAAATACTAAAAGACAAAGATTGCCAGCCAAGAATACTCTACCCTGCAAGGCTATCCTTCCGAAATGAGGGGCAAATAGTATATTTCTCAGACAAACAAAAACTGCGGGAGTTCACTACCACAAGACCACCCTTACAAGAAATCCTCAAGGGAGTACTAGGTTTGGTTCCTGAAAAATAACTACCACTGCCATAAAAACCTAAGAAAAATCTAAACCCGCTAGTACAATAAAAATGGCATTCATGAAGAGAAAACAAGCTAACAAAAACACTATCTACAACCTAAGGAACCAACAAACAAAGAAACCAAACAGTAAATCAGAAAGCAAGGAACAAAAGACACCTAAGACAACCAAACAACCAATAAAATGCTAGGAATAAATCAACACCTTTCAATAACAACTCTTAATGTTAAAGGCTTAAATTCCCCAATTAAAAGACACAGACTGGCTGACTGGATCAAAAAGCAGGACCCAACTATATGCTGCCTACAAGAGACCCACCTCACCCATAAAGATTCACACAGACTAAGAGTGAAAGGATGGAAAAAGATTTACCATGCAAACAGAAAAGAAAAACGAGCTGGAGTGGCTATTCTTATATCTGACAAAATAGACTTTAAACTAAAAACCATAAACAGAGACAATGAGGGACACTACTTAATGATAAAAGGACTGATCCATCAAGAAGACGTAACAATCATAAATATGTACACACCCAATGTTGGAGCAGCCAGATTTATAAAACAAACTCTATTAGACCTAAAGAAGGAAATAGACACTAATACCATAATAGCAGGGGACCTGAACACTCCACTGTCAATATTAGACAGATCATCTAGGCAAAGAATCAGTAGAGAAACACAAGATCTAAACAAGACTCTAGACCAATTGGAATTGGCAGATATCTACAGAACATTCCACCCAACAACCTCAGAATATTCATTCTTCTCATCAGCACATGGGTCATTCTCCAGGATAGATCACATATTAGGTCACAAATCAAGTCTCAATAAATTCAAAAAAATTGGAATTATCCCATGTATCTTCTCAGACCACAATGGATTAAAACTAGAAATTAATAACAAACAAAACTCTGGAAACTATACAAACACATGGAAATTAAACAGCATTCTACTTAATGACATATGGGTCCAAGAAGAAATCAAGCAGGAAATCAAAAAGTTTATTGAAACTAATGAAAACAATGATACATCATACCAAAACTTGTGGGATACTGCAAAAGCAGTATTGAGGGGAAAATTTATTGCATTAAATGCTCACTTCAGAAGAATGGAAAGATGGCAAGTGAACAACCTAACACTTCACCTTAAAGAACTAGAAAAACAAGAACAATCCAATCCTAAAGTTAGCAGACGGAAAGAAATCATTAAGATCAGAGCAGAACTGAATGAAATTGAAAACCAAAAAACAATTCAAAAGATCAACGAATCAAAAAGTTGGTTTTTTGAAAAGATAAATAAAATTGACAAACCATTAGCATGGCTAACAAAAAAAAGAAGAGAGAAGACTCAAATAACAAAAATTAGAAATGAAAAAGGCGATATTACAACTGATTCATCTGAAATACAAGGAATCATTCGAGACTACTATAAACAACTATACGCCAACAAATTTGAAAATCTGGAGGAAATGGATAAATTTCTGGACACACACAAGCTCCCAAAACTGAACCGTGAAGACGTAGAAAATTTGAACAGACCAATAACAATAAAGGAGATTGAAGCTGTTATCAGAAGGCTCCCAACAAAGAAAAGCCCAGGACCAAATGGATTCACAGCAGAATTTTACCAAACATTCAAAGAGGAATTGACACCGATTCTTTGCAAACTATTCCAAAAGATTGAAACGGACGCAAATCTCCCAAACTCATTCTATGAAGCAAACATCATCCTGATACCAAAACCAGGTAAAGATATAACCAAAAAAGAAAACTACAGGCCGATATCCTTGATGAATATAGATGCAAAAATCCTCACTAAAATACTAGCAAACAGAATACAGCAACACATACGAAAAATTATTCATCACGATCAAGTGGGATTCATCCCAGGGATGCAAGGTTGGTTCAACATACGCAAATCAATAAATGTGATACACCATATTAATAAACTCAAACACAAGGACCATATGATCATCTCTATAGATGCTGAAAAAGCATTTGATAAAGTTCAGCACTCATTCATGACAAAGACCCTCTATAAGTTAGGTATAGAGGGAAAGTATCTCAACATAATTAAAGCCATATATGACAAACCCACTGCCAATATCATCCTGAATGGGGAAAAGCTGAAAGCTTTTCCTTTAAGAACAGGCACTAGACAAGGATGCCCACTCTCACCACTCCTATTCAACATAGTGTTGGAAGTACTAGCCAGAGCAATCAGAGAAGAGAAGGAAATAAAGGGCATCCAGATTGGAAAAGATGAAGTCAAACTGTCCCTGTTTGCAGATGACATGATCCTATATATTGAACAGCCTAAAACCTCTACAAAAAATCTCTTGGAATTGATAAATGATTTCAGCACAGTAGCAGGATACAAAATCAACACACAAAAATCAGTAGCATTTCTTTTCTCCAATAGTGAACATGCAGAAGGAGAAATCAAGAAAGCCTGCCCATTTACAATAGCCACCAAAAAAATAAAATACTTAGGAATTGACTTAACCAAGGAGGTGAAAAATCTCTATAATGAGAACTACAAACCACTGCTGAGAGAAATTAGAGAGGATACAAGAAGATGGAAAGATATCCCATGCTCTTGGATTGGAAGAATCAACATAGTGAAAATGTCCATACTACCCAAAGTGATATACAAATTCAATGCAATCCCCATCAAAATTCCAAAGACATTTTTCTCAGAAATGGAAAAAACTATTCAGACATTTATATGGAACAATAAAAGACCACGAATAGCCAAAGCAATGCTCAGCAAAAAAAATAAAGCTGGAGGCATAACACTACCTGACTTTAAGCTATACTACAAAGCTATAATAACCAAAACAGTATGGTACTGGCATAAAAACAGACACACTGACCAATGGAATAGAATAGAGAATCCAGAAATCAACCCACACACTTACTGCCATCTGATCTTTGACAAAGGCACCAGGCCTATTCACTGGGGAAGGGACTGCCTCTTCAGCAAGTGGTGTTGGGATAACTGGATATCGATATGCAGGAGAATGAAACTAGATCCATACCTCTCACCGTATACTAAAATCAACTCAAAATGGATTAAGGATTTAAATATACACCCTGAGACAATAAAACTTCTTAAAGAAAACATAGGGGAAACACTTCAGGAAATAGGACTGGGCACAGACTTCATGAATACGACCCCAAAAGCACGGGCAACCAAAGGAAAAATAAACAAATGGGATTATATCAAACTAAAAAGCTTCTGCACAGCAAAAGAAACAATTAAAAGAGTTAAAAGACAACCAACAGAGTGGGAGAAAATATTTGCAAAATATACATCTGACAAAGGATTAATATCCAGAATATATAAGGAACTCAAACAACTTTACAAGAAGAAAACAAGCAACCCAATTAAAAAATGGGCAAAAGAGCTAAGTAGGCATTTCTCTAAGGAAGATATCCAAATGGCCAACAGACATATGAAAAAATGCTCAACATCACTCAGCATCCGGGAAATGCAAATCAAAACCACATTGAGATACCATCTAACCCCAGTTAGGATGGCTAAAATCCAAAAGACTATGAACGATAAATGCTGGCGAGGCTGCGGAGAAAAAGGAACTCTCATACATTGTTGGTGGGACTGCAAAATGGTGCAGCCTCTATGGAAAATGGTATGGAGGTTCCTTAAACAATTGCAAATAGATCTACCATACGACCCAGCCATCCCACTGTTGGGAATATACCCAGAGGAATGGAAATCATCAAGTCGAAGGTATACCTGTTCCCCAATGTTCATCGCAGCACTCTTTACAATAGCCAAGAGTTGGAACCAGCCCAAATGCCCATCATCATATGAGTGGATACGGAAAATGTGGTACATCTACACAATGGAATACTACTCAGCTATAAAAACGAATGAAATACTGCCATTTGCAACAACATGGATGGACCTTGAGAGAATTATATTAAGTGAAACAAGTCAGGCACAGAAAGAGAAATACCACATGTTCTCACTTATTGGAGGGAGCTAAACATTAATATATAAATTCACACACACACATACACACACACACACAAATCGGGGGGGGAGGGAAGAAGATATAACAACCACAATTACTTGAAGTTGATACAACAAGCAAACAGAAAGGACATTGTTGGGGGGGAGGGGGGGAGGGAGAAGGGAGGGAGGTTTTGGTGATGGGGAGCATTAATCAGCTACAATGTATATCGACAAAATGAAATTTTAAAAAAAAAAAAAAAAAAAAAAAAACAATTTGCTATAAACTGCTGTTATTTTCAAAAAAAAAATAAATAAATAAATAAATAAATAAATAAATAAATATACACCCTGAAACAATAAAACTTCTTAAAGAAAACATAGGAGAAACACTTCAGGAAATAGGACTGGGCACAGACTTCATGAATACGACCCCAAAAGCACGGGCAACCAAAGGAAATATAAACAAATGGGATTATATCAAACTAAAAAGCTTCTGCACAGCAAAAGAAACGATTAAAAGAGTTAAAAGACAACCAACAGAGTGGGAGAAAATATTTGCAAAATATACATCTGACAAAGGATTAATATCCAGAATATATAAGGAACTCAAACAACTTTACAAGAAGAAAACAAGCAACCCAATTTAAAAATGGGCAAAAGAGCTAAGTAGGCATTTCTCTAAGGAAGATATCCAAATGGACAACAGACATATGAAAAAATGCTCAACATCACTCAGCATCCGGGAAATGCAAATCAAAACCACATTGAGATACCATCTAACCCCAGTTAGGATGGCTAAAATCCAAAAGACTCTGAACGATAAATGCTGGCGAGGCTGCGGAGAAAAAGGAACTCTCATACATTGTTGGTGGGACTGCAAAATGGTGCCGCCTCTATGGAAAATGGTATGGAGGTTCCTTAAACAATTGCAAATAGATCTACCATACGACCCAGCCATCCCACTGTTGGGAATATACCCAGAGGAATGGAAATCATCAAGTCGAAGGTATACCTGTTCCCCAATGTTCATCGCAGCACTCTTTACAATAGCCAAGAGGTGGAACCAGCCCAAATGCCCATCATCAGATGAGTGGATACGGAAAATGTGGTACATCTACACAATGGAATACTACTCAGCTATAAAAACGAATGAAATACTACCATTTGCAACAACATGGATGGACCTTGAGAGAATTATATTAAGTGAAACAAGTCAGGCACAGAAAGAGAAATACCACATGTTCTCACTTATTGGAGGGAGCTAAAAATTAATATATAAATTCACACACACACATACACACACACACACACAAACCGGGGGGGGGGGGGAAGAAGATATAACAACCACAATTATTTGAAGTTGATACAACAAGCAAACAGAAAGGACATTGTTGGGGGGGGACGGGGGGAGGGAGAAGGGAGGGAGGTTTTGGTGATGGGGAGCAATAATCAGCTACAATGTATATCGACAAAATAAAATTTAAAAAGAAAAAAAAAAAAACTTAGAATGATGCTCCTATATTTATCTACTGTAGATTCTGTACCCAAAACTATATCATCTATAATCATAATTGTATAACTGCTTTCCAGAAAGCCAGATACAGTCCCTTGATGGAAGGCAATTGGGCTAAATTTCAAAAATAAAACTTCACTTCTGAGTCATGTCTTAGGAATGTCTGAGTCCACTTAGGAATGTGGGTAAGACCAAGCCAGAGTGGTCTCAGAAGAAACCAAAGCAGATACCAAACCTGCCCACACCTTGATCTTGGACTTCCAGTCTCCAGAACTATAAGACAATAAATCTCTGCTGTTTAAGCCACCAGTCTGTGGCATTTTGTTATGAAAGTTCTAGCAAACTAATACACATGGGACATTGTAAAAATTAGGAAAATGTGAAAATCCTGAGGCACAGAGATAATCACTGATAATATTTTGTTGACTGCGCTTTCAGTGCTTTTTCTGCGTGGACGTAAATATTTTAATAAAAGTGGGATTACAACAGCCTAGTCTGTAATTTGCTTCGTCCATATATCAATATGTAGTCAATAATTTCCCTGGCCATTATATTTTCTTTTACAACGTAATTTGTAATGGTTGCATTTTATTTTATTCATGTATACATTCAATGTATTAACTAGCTTCCTATCTAGAAGGCATCAAGTTGCTTGCTTTCATTTTTTTATACGAAGCAATGCTTCTATGAATATCCTTAATAAATCTTTTAACACATTATTACTGCGACAGGATAAAGTTCCAAAAGTGGAATTGCTGGGTTAAAAGCTTTGACACGTATTGTCAAATATCTCTCCAAGAAAATTGTAAATTTATACCCACACCCACCTGAGTGAGAACACTCCCTACCCCACACTCTCACTAACACCTGTTGTTATATCATCACCACTTTTTTATCTTTAACCATATGACAAAAGTAAATGCTATCATTATAGTTTAATGTGTACTGCTTTGGTTTCCAGTGATATTAAAATGTTTCTATACATTATTTGACTCTTTTTTGATTATAGTGTATAACTTCCAGTTATTTTCCCATTCCAGTATTTTTTTCTTACTGATTTGCAAGAGCTAGTTAAATGTACATTATGCCTTGTGACATACATAATAAATACTTTTCTTCATTTGTAATTTGCCTTTTAGTTTTATTTTAGCAGGTATTTTCTGTATGTTTACTTGCTCGTGTCTGTCTTCACCTGTCTATAACCTCTAAGAGAACAAGGAATGTGATTGTTTTTCTCGCCATAATATCCTCAGTGACTACACAGAGAGCCTGGAGCAACAGAATCTCAACAAAGATTTTGTAGATAGATGAAAGGATGAGGGGATGGACAGACGAATGGATAAATGAATAAAATAGGCTTTGTGGTTAATCCCCCCTTCAAAAAAAGTATTTAAGGTTTGAACTTTGCAATGAAAAATCAGCTTTGAAATGAATACCTACCTAACCTGACCATTCCTCCTTCTTAGTCTTCCCAGGGTAGGATGATTTATAAAATCTTCCATGAGGATACATTGAGACAGGACATTCTAGACCCCAGTGTAGGAAAAGAATGAATGGCACAGTTACTCCTTCTATTCCCCTATCATCTGAATCTCCATTTTCTTTGGTTATTCCCACAAATATTATATTTTCCTGCCTGAAGTCAAGGTTCTCTCTCCTCTAACAATTCTATTTTCTCCATCTCTATGTTATCAACCCAACAACCTGGTAGCTTCTGTGTTCTGGACACAGTGCCAGAACCTACCTCAAATAAGCAAGGCAACAGAGGTAGGTCAGCAACAGACCTACCTCAAATAAGCAAGGCAAAAAACCGAAAGCCTCATATTAAAGACAGACTCTTTGTGTGATCTTGGATCAACAGGCCTCACAGAATCACAGATTCCCAGGATTAAAGAACATTAAAATACGTATTTCAAATTACCCATATTTATTGTTGAATCTAGTTCAATTGCCAGTGTAATATTTGAATCTACTTTACAATTAAGACTGTTGTAAAAGCAAACAGAAAATGAAACATTTAAAGGTTTATATCAAGAATAAAGAAAATAGGATGATATATTCAAAACACTAAAAGAAAAAAACTGCCAGCCATGAATACCATACCCAGCAAGGCTATCCTTCAGAAATGAGGGGAAAATAGTGTATTTTCCAGACAGACAAAAAACTGCAGGAGTTCACTACCACACAACCATCCCTACAAGAAATCCTCAAGTGAGCCCTGCATCTAGAAATTGAAAAAGATAATTACTACCATGAATGCTCAAAAAAGAACAAAACCCACTGGTAAAACAAGAATGCAAATAAGAAAGAAAATAAATCTTACCACCACAAAAAACTATAATGACAATGTAATAATGCCCCTGCTTTATTTCTGATTTTAGTAATTTTAGTCTTCTCTCTTTTTTTGTTGGTCAATCTAGATAAAGATTTGCAAATTTTGTTGATCTTTTTAAAGAAAAAAATTTTTTTAAGTTTTTAAAAAATCAAGAACACGGGTTGCGATCCCCTTACCGGTCAAAAAAAAAAAGATAACTCAACTGCTACAGGCAAGGTCTGAAGAAAAACTGAGCAGCTGCCAGCAGAGTAAACATGCTCAATTTTTAGATGGGAGCCCTCTGCTCACCAGCCTGATTCACAAACTGAAGAACAGACAATAGCAATTAACTAGAAAGATACATGGGTTCACATGGGCACTAACTCCACCCACACAATTTGTTTACAAAGAATTAAAAATGTGCTGCTGGACCCCCAACCAGATCTGAGACCAGGGGACCTAACTAAATTATCCTATTTTCCCCACAATCATGAAATCTATATTTGTATATATCTTTACAGCTTTCAATTTGTAATTTGGGAGATCTGTCGTTAAGACATTTCAGAGAGACATCAGATTACTGTCATCAAATCAAATTAGTAACTGTAAATCTAACCTACACAGGGATTAGCAGCATACCATCTTGAATTTATCCCTTGATTAAGCAACTCGTAATGTCTTTAAATAAAAATGGTCTAAAATTTTTCTGAGTTATTAAATCAAGGCTTTCCTACTTTTAGTAAAGAAGAGTTCTCTTTTAATCCCCAAAGCTTTAACAAGGTGGAAGAAACACTAGTAAAGAAAAAAAAAAAAAAACCCTTAGTGAGTATGCGTAGTGGACCCTATCATCAGCTGTGTTCTCCCCAGTGAGAGTCTAAGCAAGCCATGGGAGGCAACATGATGGGATTTTGCGAAATGATATAGTCTCTAGCCTAGAAAACTTTAAAAGCTTTGAATGGATCATGATTTACTATTTTAAATACCTATTTAAACAAACCATATTTAAAATAAGCACTTAAATACTTAAAATAATACTTAAATACTTAATACTTAAGTTGCATGTATTTTTTATATGGCTATTTCCTTCTAATATTCATGTTTGCATATTAGCTAGCCACACATATTTCATAACAGAAAAATCGAAGTCTTTATGATCCCAAAGATCTGGGCTTGAATTGCCCACTAATTATTTAATTACTTTGACAAATTACTTGATTTCTTTGAACCAGTTTCTTTCTAGCAGAATAAAGGGAAAATAATATCTAAATAGTCTAGAACCGAAAATGTTCACTCAATTTTAGCTCCCTTTAGCTGTATAAAATTAAAGAGGTAATGCTATTATTATTAATGGACTTTAATATAAAATCAAAGAAAAGTCATACACATAAAATAATTTGAAAGTAACTCAGAAAAAATCAGGTACATAGTTATGTATTCAAATTGTCCAAAATGTTAAGTGGGGGAAAAAAAGTTTTAAAATAATATGTGTCCTACAATCTTATATTTTGCTAAAATGTTAATAATAAATGTTATCAAAGAATTTTGAAACATGTAGGAATATATACCACATTGTTAAAAATTATCCTGAGAAAAAGTGAAGTGTTTATAGGGGACTTTAATTTTCTACAACATTATGTACTGCTATAATATCTAGATTGTTTTAAAAATATTAATTATGAGCATGTGCTATTTTTATAATCAAAAAATTAATAATAAAAATGGATTTTAAAATAAAATCATCTGAAGGGGGCTTCTTTTTTGCTCATCTATGACTAAAAGGAATCATACATAGACTCACAAAAGCCAAGTCTCAAGCTTCACTTTTTCCAGAAAATCTATTCAACCTTTTACTTTCACTTTATCCCTCCCATGCAATTTTCTAGATCGTAAGTTCGTAATTAAAATTTGATAAAATGCTGTTTCTTACCTTTAACAAAGATCACTTCTTTCAGGACAAATTGAAAAATCAACTAACTGAGCCAGCCTGAGAGAAGAGACGAACACCTGCCCGAGAGCCACACTCTCAGAAGCTCTAGGATTCCTGTAACTTTTTATCTATCCTGTGCCTGACAGTATGAATTATCAATAAATATTTTTGATGATGAAAAGGAAATTGATAATAATGATAATGATGATTAAAATATCATAAAGAAACCCAGTAAATATTATTATTTATCTTTACTATTTTTACACTTTAACTACTCAATGGGCTTGTTATCGTGACTTTTGGACACATCAGAAAAACCAATCCTTGTTTTGATTCAATAGCAATTAAATTTAGAAATGTACTAGGATGAAGCAGTGTAATCTGAAAAGGATGAGGTGGGAAAATGAGAAGTTTAGTTATTTCTAAAGGTCTATGTATTATATTTTAGCAATCACATTGATTGATGCATATTTTAGAGTATGATGGTCTGTACTTGGTTTAGGTAAGGTGGTCGCCGACATTTATCCCCACTAGCTAAAAGTAGAACTATTCTAACATTATGTATGTGTATAAATCTGGGCCTAGTGAGAGATGATTAAGTTCCCAGAGTGAATATGATTTTCACTCACCAATATATTATCTGTACATTTTGGTCCTGTCATGAAGCTCTGGGTGGTGACCAACATGACCTTAACATATCTCTTCAGTTTGACTAAACATTAAATAGATTTCTTCCTATCAGCCATTGACCTCCCTTTTCTTAGAGCATTTCTTTACTTTAGAATCTTGTAAATCCTTTCTCTGCCCCTTTGAAATGTAAATAAATCTTCTTCCAGCCTCTTGCTAGCCTTACAACTGAAGGAATGTCTTGCTCGAAGGCCCAGGAGCCATCCTTTTGAAATGTAATCATCAAGAAAGATAGCACCCCTATCTCACAGTCTCTGTGCCAGCATAGAAGCCTAATTACCTAAGGAGGCTAACTAATTAGCAGACACAAATGGTCTAATCACATTGACTAAATTCCCCTCACCTCAAGGCTTAAAAACTCTCCTACCTTTTGTTTCTGTGGAGTTGTTCTGAATCTATCTCCCTTATCATGATAGTCTTTCTGGCCTCTTTAACTCTGCCCAGTGCAATTTTTCTTTGACAGTGGCCGGTAAGTTTATACTTTTAGCAAAAGTTGTTGCTCTTTCTGCTGATTATCCTTATGCCTGATAGGATGACTATTATCGAAAAGACAAGAAATATTAAGTGTTGATGAGGATGTGCAGAAAAGGGAAACTATACACTGTTGGTGGGAATGTAAATTAGTGCTGCCATTATGGAAAACAATATGGAGGTTCCTCCAAAAAATTAAAATGGAATTACCATATGATCCAACAATTCCACTTCTGGGTATATATATCCAAAGGAAATAAAATCAGTATGTTGAAGAGATACCTGCACTCCCATGTTCATTGCAGTATTTTTCACAATAGCCAAGAAATGGAATCAACCTAAGTGTCCACCAATGGATGAATGTATAAAGAAAACGTGGTACAGTAGTCACCCCTTATCCATGGAGGATACGTTCCAAGACCCCGAGTGGATGCCTGAAATCACAGATGGTACAAAACCTATATGTACTATGCTTTTTTCTATACATACATATCTATCACAAAGTTTAGTTTATAAATTAGGCACAATAAGAGACTAAGAACAATAAATAATAAAAATAGAACAATTATAACAATATGCTGTAATGAATGTTATGTGAATGTGTTCTCTCTCTCTCTCTCTTTCTCATTTACTCTCTAAAAATATCGTATTGTACTGTGCTCACCCTTCCTCTTCTACTTTTGATCTGGTGATCTGATAAACAAAACAGATACTACGTGTTTAATGGGCCAGATAATAGCAGATTGTAGTGAGTGCTTATAATTTTATGTTGCCTCAGCATCCATTTTTAAACATAAGTTTAACTTTCCCATACCAGAAGCAGGGCTTAGTCACCATGACACAGTTTCCAATACTATGCTCTGGCAGATAAGGAGGGACTACCATATGTATGCAAAATGGAATACTATTCAGCCTTAAAAAGAAGGAAATCCTGTCATTCGCAAAAACATAGATGAAACTGGAGGACATTATGTTACGTGAAATAAGCCAGGCACAGAAAGACAAATACTGAATGATCTCACTTACACACAGAATCTAAAAACTCAAACTCATAGAAGCAGAGAGTACAATGGTTGTTACTAGAGGCTAGGGTAGGGATTGGAGAGATATTGGTCAAAGGTCACAAAAATTCAGTTAGACAAGAGGAATAATTTCAGGAGATCTGTTATACAACATGGTGACCACAGTTAATAAAATGTATTGTATATGAGGAAATTGCTAAGAGAGATTTCAAATATTCTCACTACTTAAAAATGATGTCTGTGAGATAACTGATATGTTAATTAGCTTGATTTACTCATTCCACAATGTATACATATATCAAAACATCATGTGATATACCATAAATATGTACAATTTTTATCAATTTGAGGTAATTTAAAATAAAAATAAAATAAAACCCTCTAAAAGTCAATTTAAGCCCAACACTTATAAAAACATAAATTATAAGTGATGATATGCTTTGTGCTTCCAAATGTATTCCACAGATGAACAGTTGGATGAAAATAAGTTCTCCAATCAAATAAGTTTGAGGTGTGTTTTAGGAAACACATTCATTTATTCTAAGACTTCTATCTAGGAGCCTTGAACATACTCAGAAGCACTGTGAATCTCCAAGAAGCCTTACATTATGCAGCCTCTACCAAACTTGTTTGACTATGAAGCCATTTTTTTAGGTAACATCCCATGGTATTAGTAATTAATGGCTAAAAAGAGAAAGATATTACCATAGATTCATTGCACACTTTCCCATAGACTAGCATTATGATGGGCACCTAAGATGTATTTCCTACCCCCAAGGAGATTTGGCTCTGTATGGAAACTTTTTTTTATTTTTTATTGAACCATAATTGATTATACCTGTCTGTGGGATACAGAGTTGCATATCAGTACCTATGTGCAATATGTGATGCTCAAATCAGGATAATTCGTACATTCAATATTACACAATGTTATTATTTTTTGTGGCCCTTTATCGATTTTTTTGTATCATTTTGGAGATCTTTATCTCATTTAGTTCTGCTCTGATCATAATTATTTCTTTCCATCTACTAATTTTGTTTTGGATTGTTCTTGTTTTTCTAGTTCTTTGAAGTGTAGTGTTAGGTTACTTGAAATCTTTCTATTCTTTTGATGTGAGCATTTGCAATAAAATTCCATCATAGTACTGTTTTTGCATTATCCCACAGGTTTTAGTATGATTGTCTCTATTTTCATTAATTTCAAGAAATTTTCTGATTTCCTATTTAATTTCTTGGACCCAATAATCATTCAGGAGCATGTTGTTTAATTTCCATGTGTTTGTATAGTTTCTAGAGTTTCATTTGTTATTGAATTTGAGTTTTAATCCATTTTGATCTGAAAAGATACATGAAATAATTTCAATATTTTTATTTGTTGAGACTTGATTTGTGACCTAACATGTGATTTATCCTGGAGAATATTCCATGTGTTGATGAGAAGAATGTATATTCTGTGGTAGTTGTATGAAATGTACTGTAGATACCTGCCAACTCTAATTGGTCTAAAGTATAGTTTAAATCCTGTGTTTCTCTATTGATTTGTTACCTAGATGATCTGTCTAATGTTGAGAAAGAGAAGTTCAGTTCCCCAACTATTATCATATTTGGGTCTATCTCTTTCTTTAGGTCTAAGAGTGTTTGTTTTACATATCCGGGTGCTCCAGTGTTGGATGCATATATATTTATAATTGTTGTGTCTTCTTCTCAGATCCCTTTAGCATTATATAATGGCCTTCTTTGTCTCTTTTTATGGTTTTTGGTTTAAAGTCTATTTTATCTGATATAAGAATAGTTACTCCTGTTCGTTTCTCATTTCCATTTGTGTGGTATATCTTTCTCCATCCCTTCACTCTTGGACTGTGTGTCTTTACAGGTGAGATGAGTCTCTTGTAGTCAGCCTATGGTTGGGTCTAGTTTTTAAATCCAATCAGCCAGTGGGGAATTTAATCCATTTACATTTAGGGTTGCTATTGAAAGGTATTGTATTGCTACTGACATTTAATTGCTTTTTGTATGGCTGATTTAAATATCTTTTGTTCCTTTCTTTCTATTTTATTGTTTGTCTTCAGTTTCCATTGTTTTTTTGAGGTGGTGTGGTGTAGTTTCTTTCCCTTTCTCATTTGCATATCTGTTTACCAGTGCTGTTTGTACTTTCTCATGTACTCATAGTGGTGATTATCATTTTTGGGGGGTGCCAGTTGCAGGACTCCCTTAAGGATTTCTTGTAGAACTGGTCATGTGGTGGTGAGCTCCTGCAGTTTTTGTTTGTCTGGGAAATACACTATTTTCCCTTTATTTCTGAAGGATAGTCTTGCCGGGTACGGTATTCTTGGCTGGTAGTTTTTTTTCTTTTAGTACTTTGAATATACCGTCCCATTCTTTTCTGGCCTATAGGGCTTCTGCTGAGAAGTCTGCTGTTAGTCTGATGGGGACACCCAAGGTGACTTGATGCTTTTCTGTTGCTGTTTTCAGGATTCTCTCTTGTCTTCAAGTTGCTAATTTGACTACAGTGTGTCTCAGAGAAGACCTTTTTGGACTGAGTCTTTTTGGGGATCTTTGAGCCTCTTCGATCTGAAAGTACATATCTCTACCAATACCTGGGAAGTTTTCTGCAATTATTTCATTGAATATGTTTTCAATGCCTTCTCCTTTCTTCTCCCTTTCCAAAACACCAATGATTCGAATGTTTCTGTGCTAAAGTAGTCTGCTAGCTCTCTTAGATTTTCTTCTTTTTTTATATTTCTTTCTTTTTTTGTCTGCTTAGATTATTTCAAAAACACTGTCTTCAAGACCAGAAATTCTTTCTTCTGCTTGTTCTAGCCTGCTGCTTATGCTCTCAATTTTAGTTTTTATTTCACTGAATAAGTCAGTTCCAGGAGTTCTGTACATGCTTTTTTAAGGCATTTATCTTTTTGTAAGTTTCTTCCTTCATGTCCTGGATTGATTTTCTCATTTCATCATGTTGTTTAACTGAGTTTTCTTGTATCTCACTGAGTTACTTTTAAGATTGTTACTTGGAATTCCCTTTCAGATATATCAAGGGTTTCCTGTTATATGGAGTCTGGCATTTGAGAATTAGAGTGTTCCGTTAGTGGTGTCATGTTTCCTTGTTTTTTCATATTTCTAGTATCCTTATGTTGATGCCTAGTCATTAGTGGTTGCTTCTTCTATTACTCCGGGTGGCTTTTGAGGAGAAAGACTTTCTGCTGTAGATTTGTTATATATTGCCCATTGGGTGGGGTATTTTAGATTTGGTTCTAGGTAGACTCAGTAGTTTCAGTAGTTCGAGGTAGAATCATTTGTTCTGGGTAGATTCAGCAGTTCTGGATAGACTTAGTATTTCCAGGGTACACTGGCAGCTACATCTGTGGCTGGGGCTGCACAAGAAGCTGGACCCATGCAGATAGGTGGAGGCTGTGGGGGCAGTCAGGGTGGCTGGAACAGTGCAGGCAGCTGGATGGCTGGACCCATGCAAGTGGTCTGATGGTAGAGCCCACACCAGTGGGGCAGTTGGGGTCATGTGGGTGTGTAGAGCCACACGGGCAGCCAGGTGGTTGGGGCTGCAAGGGGGGCCAAATGGATGGTCCCATGAAGTTTGGTGGAGCTGAGCTGATGGTTGGGGTTTTGGGGTCACATGGGTGGCCAAGGCAACACAGGCAGCTGGAAGGCTGGAGCCTCACAGGCACCCAGCACCACGCAGTTAACATGGACTGCTTGGTGGGTGCACTGTGCAGGATGAACTCCTGTGCAAGGAGAAGGGCCATAGTTCTGGGACTAGACAATGGCAGAGGCAACCACAGTGGTGGGGGGGCAGGCTGGGGCAGGAACAGGAGAAGAGGTACCACTGGGAAGTGCTCATGGCCAAGCAGATACTTTCCCATGCAAGGGAGAATTTCTCTTGGCTGATCCTGGTTTGTGAGATGTGGCGGCAGCTGAAGCCATGTGCCTCTTTCTCTTCTACACCACCCTGCTTGGTTTTTGTGCTCCACAGAGTCCTCACCTGGCTCCCCCCCATGCTCTCCCACCAATTCTCTCCCATGTACTTAGCAGTCTTTTCCTTGCTGTGGTCCCTTTCTGTGGGAGGATCCTGTGTTGGGCATCTCTAGTACAACATCTTGTCCTGCTTCTTCCCTGTATGGGACATTGAAAAGTAAAATTAAGCAGGCTGTTCTTGTGGCTTGTAAACTTTCAAAACAAAGAGCCATCTATACTTGAAAGTCCCTAAACAAATAAGGAATCCTAACATATATTTGAGTAATCTACCCTCATATATTTTAGTAAATTGTCTGGTTCAAACTTTTAGGGTCAAGTCTGTTCACTACTAAGATTCATAGGGATGGAGGTCTCAGGGAAAATTTAAAGGAGATGGAAGTGCCATGCCCAGAAGGAGAATAATTCATGCCAAATTCCCCTCTCTTCTTCACTAGGGCTTATCCAGTGGCTAGACAATGCCTGACACATAGCAAGAGCTCAGTAAGTTTATTGTTAGTTAATTAATCTAATTGTCACCATCTACCATCAAGTCTACCTTCTAAATATGTCTCCTATCTGTTTTTCTTCTCCTTCACACCTCCACTTGGTCAAAAAATAAAGTTTCTAATCAAGGAGTTCCAGAAAATTTGATTTAGAGCAAGTCAGAAACCATTACAGAATATTTTTTAAAAGATGACCAAATTGTATCTTCGGCTTCTGTTTAATTTATAAATATGACTATCACTATTGTTTCTGTTTCTATTTTCATAGAGCATTTTATTTCTGACCCTTGGCAAGAAAGGAACAGGTATTAGGACTTCAGAAAAAACACCTCACCATAGTAAGTCTCACAGCCCGGCCTTAACAGAGGTGCCCTCTGGAGGCAGCCTTGCCAAAGTGCAGATTCTGATCTTGGTTGGTAATTACTTTGTTTGGGTGTGTTTGCTTGCGTGCTTGCTTTATTTTATTTGTTTGTTTATTTTGCTTGAGGGGTGAGTTAGTCTCTTTAAAAGGTACAATCTTTAAAAATTTAAAAGTCTGAAGCTTAGAAGCCACACTCCCTCACATTTTATGTTGCTGTAACTCAGGATGTAGTTTAATCTTGTTTCCTAATTTGCTAACTATATTACTAATACATAGTAGCATGTAGAAAGAATACAGAAAAATGTGGACATGCTAAAATAGAAAAACATAGTCATCAGCAAGAGTCTTAAGTAAAATGAAAAGAAATTATCTGGACATGATTTCTGAAGATCAACTACATAAGAAGCAGCAAAGGTCTCTTTTCCAGAGTACAGGCAGCAGGTCACAGACCCCTAATCTTCCAAGGCAAACAGATCAATCCTGGGAACTTCCAGGGGGTAAATAGTCCTTCACCTTAACATGGAACTATGGATAACCAGGAACAGTAAGAAGAATCCTCACACCCGATTTCTCTGAACAAATGCCACAACTTTGTCAGGTACCTTCCAAAATAGTGCTTAAAGAACACTTAGATATTTTACCTAAATTCTTCACTTTATATCAGCGTTGAGCATATACAAGTATTGGGAACAGTACTCCTTATTTGATGATTAATTTTATTTCTCTCATGAACTATACATGCAGAAGGGAAAGATATATTATTTGTATTGCTGGCTGCAGTTTGAACCTTGGAAGGAGTAGCATTCCATTTATGGAAAGAACTACTCCCGCATTTAACTGCTTTGGATTTTGCAAAGACAGAATTAAAGGCTAATCTGGATTGAGTGATGTGAGCAGACAGAGGACAAAATATCCCTGCATATTAATATATCAGAAACATTAGAATTTTCTGCTAATAGCCCAAAAGAGAGAGAGTGTAGGGGCCAAGAGTTAGGCTATGAGTTGCTCCCAACCTCATCTAAACTGTATATATTTTGTAGTGAATTTTTGAGCCCCGAGAATACAGGAGTCCCCTGTGCAATTGACTAACGACACTGACAACCCTTAACTCACAGATGCTTAGAATACATAACTGCAATCAAGAGCTGCGGAACCAAGCAGTGATGGGGTCGAGAAGGAGAAGATCAAGCCACAAGCAAAGTGACTCAATGAACGTGTCCTTCCCACAGACACCAATCTGTTGTCAGCTTAGCTTTGGGTCTCAGACCCCAAACAAAATTAATATTGAGTATCTACTAGGTGCCAAGCATAGCTAGGTGTTTATAGCTATACAAACCCTCTACTCCATAAAGTAAAGACTAAAATGCCTATTTACAGATGAAGAACTTGAAGATTAGCAATGTTCCTTAATTTGCCTGAGAATATCCAGCCAGTAAGTAACAAAGTCAGGATTTAAATGCAAATGTGTCTGATTCTAATGCCAGTGCTCTTTCCACTATGTAAATTATTCATTCAATAAATATTTATCTACTCAACACCTATTATGTGCCAGGCACCAAAATAGCAGTGGAGAAGACATTGTCCCCACTTTCATGAAACTTGCTTTCTAGCCAGGAGAGTCACACAATATGCAAGTAAATAATACATCAATGAGGTAATTAAAGGTGGTGATTAGTATTACAAAGGAAATAAGCAGAGTGATGTAATGGAACGTGAGGGAAAGCACATCCCTGGGCACTGAGTATTCTGGAAAAGGCTGTTTGAGGAGAAGACATTTAAGCCAAGTCCAAAAAGCTGAAAAGAAACCAGCCAGACAAATATCTAGGTGCCAAGGATTTCAGACAGAGAGAAAAGAAAGGGCAAAGGCCCTGGTATGTTTGAGAACAGAAAGGAGTCCTATGTGGCAAGAACACAGTGAGCTACAGGAAGACTGGTACCAGATGAGGTTAATAGAAACCTAATTACTTTAAGATTTTATAGACCACAGTAACAAGTTTGCATTTTACTCAAAATTCAATTAGAGCCACTGAGGATTTTAAGTAGGGCAAGACATTATCTGATTGATATTTTATATAGAAACTGTTTCTTATGTGGAATATGCTGGTATGCTGATGGAAATAATCCAAGAAAAGGAAATGGAAAGATAACTAAAAAAGTGAAGTCCTTAAGAAAGTAAGAAAAGAATGGGACTCTAAGTGGAAAAGTTGTACTTCAGTAAGAGTAATGATATTTCTTCCATTGTAACAAGAAAAAGATGAGTCCAGGAGCAGGTATGTTGAGAAGATAAGAAAGTTCTTTTATAATGGCTTTTATTTTCTCAGTGTTGTTTCAGTTAAGGGAGGTGAGGAAATCAGCTGGAAGGAGTGGGAAAGAGAAAGAGATCTGAGGAGGGACAATCCCAAATAAGGCTCCCTAGATGGTTCCACACTTGCCCTGTAGCTATGACTGTCCTTGGCACCACAGCTCAGTGCATCCCTAGTGTGTTTCCCTAGAAACACAACCACCTGTACCACATCACTGTAACCAACATGCTGAGGGTTGCAGGAGATGATCACACAGAACAACTAGAACTACTGAAAATGCTTGTCCCAGACCATTAGTCTCTTGTTAGCGTTCTCGCTCACACTCCAGAGGATTATATGTTCTTCAGTTTAAAATCTCAATCTCTTTTTCTCTTCTCCCCCTACTCTTAGCAAATGAACTTGCCTAATATTTCTGAGTAAACAGAAGTCATCAAATTGAGTCCTTCAATTCACTGCATATCTACAAATCTACCCACATCCGTTCCCATCTATTTCCTTTACGCTTGTTACAACGGCCCAGTCAAAGGCCAATCCCTCCATTTGCGCTCTAAATCCAAAAACATCCTTCCTTCCCAGGGCCTTTATCCCTGCAGATATTCCCCTGTTTTATATCTTCAGCCACTCCTTGTCTTTGGGAGGCTTCTCATAATTATTTGAATGTGTACTGGGGCCTTATTTTGAAGAAGAAGGAAAAGGAAAAGGGAGAGGGAGGAGAGGAGAAGGAGAGTGGAAGGGAGAGGAAATAAAGAGAAGGAAAAACTACCCTTCAGGTAGCTCCCTGTCTCACCACACCAGCTCACAGCTGAAGTCTGCAAAATGCTGAGCTGTCTACAGACATTATGCCATCCTATATCCAATTCTTTACCTCCCATTCCTACTCTACACACTCTAATCCAGCTTTCATTCCCATGATTCCCATTCTTCAGTTCACCAAGGACCTACTTGTTGCTAATTTAAGTGGGCACACTTCAGTTGTTATTGTACTTGATCTCTCAGCAACATTACATGCTCTGATTACTTCGTTGTTCTTGAAAAACTGTCTGTCTTTGCATCATGCAAAACCACCCTTTCTAAGTTTTTCTCAGTTGCTGCTCCTTCTCAGTCTCTTGTACTGACTTCACCTTCCTCCACACTTCAGAACGTTGGACTTCCTCAGGACTGAACCTTGGGCCCCATCTATTCTCATTTTACATTGAAGATAGCCAACTGACAGCCTCCTAGTTCAATTCACAATGTCTACTGTAGTGTCTGGAAAACAGTAGTCAATACATATTTGTTTAAGTAACTAATTAGTTATAGGACTAGAACTCAATTGGGATTAGGGTAAGGGAAAGAGGACACATTGTGAAACTAGCCACTAAAGCAAGCCCCAAGACAAGCAATTTCTTCCCACCCCACATCAACAAATTCTCAAATCAATTAACATAAACTACCTAGACTGGACAGTTTATCGAGAATTAACTTAACAGTAAAAATTTGAGCACTTCTTTGACATCTGGTTATTTTAAAACACAACTTGGAAATTGTTTGGAGTATTTTAGCCCTTAAACCAGGGATTTGCATTGAATAAAATCATACAACTAAATTATATAGACAAATGAGTGTTAGCTTAGACCTCCCAGAAAAACAAGGGTCAAATAAAGACACTACCATCAGATTTCCCACTTGATTCTCTTCTAACATTCAGTGATGAGTTTTGGTGTTACCCTTCCCTCTTATCAATTCAGTGACAGTCAGCAAAGACAAGACAGCACCAAACAGTATGATCTAATTCACCTGTTGTTAGGCCAATTTTACTTCAGTATAACTCTGGTTAAATTCAACTTTTTTCAAAACCAGCTGATATCAAAGAGCAGCCCCATGCTAAACTCATCCAGAACACTTGTTTAGCCAATATTTGGCTCTATACAAAGTCACCAGAGACCGGTTAATAAACAAAGAACTACCCTATCCAGAACTCATCCCAAAACAGCTGTTATTCAAGATCAAACACTACACAAACTCATCTGAAATCAATTTATCAGAAAAGAGCTTCCTTTTCCAAAGCTCATCCAAAGGCAGCTGTTCAGGCAGAATCTACATCTATATAAATTCATGAAAAACAAGCTGATCTGCAAAGAATTCTCTTGTCCAAAAACGCTATTCAGCAAGGAGTCACCTCTAAACAAACTCAGTGAAACAAGTCAATATACAAAGAGCTATACCATTCAAAACTCATCCAAAAACAGTTCCCTCTAAACAAACTCAGCTAAAACTAACTTATCAGAAAGATGCTTTCCTGCCAAAAGCTGGTCCAAAAATAGATGTTCAATTAAGACCCAAATCAGCACACAGCCACTCAGGAATAACTGATAAGAAAAGAGCCACACCATCTAAAATGCATCCAAAAGCAGTTGTTTCATCAGGTGTTGCCTTTCTGTACAGTCATCCAAGAGCAGCTACTAAGCAAAAAATTGTCCTGTCCAAATCCACTCTTAAAACAGCTATTCAGACAGGAGCTTGCTCTCTAAAATCTCATACAAAACTCTGCAGTCAATCAAAATGTCATCTATCAAAATATTTTCTAAAATCTGCTATTCATTCATAAAAAACTCATAAATCTCAATCTTAACCAAAACCTCCTTAAAAAATATTTGATCACACCAAATTTTGTCCAAATCCACAAATCAGCAAAAGACCTAAACAAACTCAATCTACAAAATGAATTTTTTTCTCCTATGCCCCTTAGACAAACCTACATCCTGATCCAGTACGCTTATTTCCAAGCTCTTACCCTCAAACCCAAATCACTACTATAACTGTCACTGTCCCTGCTACTACTGTTCCTAAAGAGACTTCTACCACCAGCACCACATTTGCAATTCTAGCTTTATCTATAATTCCCATGCTGGCATCTGCTACAACAATAAAACAAACCACAGCATCCTACAACATTCCAGAAGCTGAAATCTACAATGACTTTGAAACAAAAGAATTCCCCTATGATGGCACCAAACTTTACACTGAGTGCAACTTTGAAATCACAGAATTGTCTTAAGACACCCCAGAATCACATACTGACCTTCCACTTGGCTTTGAAACTTCCTATTTTCCTGATTACTTCTATGAAACTGAAAGTAACTGCCCAATTGACAATATTGACTCAAACTACATAAATTCTCAGCACCATTCCAGAAACTCATCCAAAGCGTCATACCATCATCCAAACACTGGAATCATGAATTAATTTCTTACACTAGTACTGCACCTATTACCCTTCCCTTCAGCATCCTCATTTGTGGACCATTTGTAGGATGTTCCTCCCCATTTCGAAAAATCACACCCAAGCTTATTTTTTTAAAACTCATAATATGTGTGTACTTCTAATGTTGAGTTGAAATTTTTCTACACAAACAGAATACAAGTTACAACACCCTGTCAAGCTTAACCCCATTGCATGCAGAAATTTTATACAATATATGCACATTTGTGATGACATTATATAGTAAACTTTATCACTTATGACCAAGGGCCAACTCACTCTGCCAAGAAGTCTGGACATATTTTCTTGATACCCCTTCTAAAGAAAACTTCGAAAGATTAGTAAAAACCTATATGGTTTTATTCTATTTAGTAACATTTTGTGTATACTTAATTCAGTGGCTGTCCTTTGGCATCCACCAAACTACTCCATAGAAAAGTAGCTCTTCATTAGGCCTCCACTCATATGCCCTAGTTTCCTCTGGCATAGTACAAATTGGTCAACAATTTTAAATCCTTTTGTAAATTTAGAAAGACAAACAAATGTTATCTCAATTCAACCCATATTTATTGCTCTGTCACATGCAAGGTACTATGCTGGGAGCTTACAGAGAATGGAAAAGTTGAGCAAGACAGAGAATCTTCCCTGAAATCTAATATCTCAAAAGAATAACACAAATAACAATAGCATCAGCCAACATAGAATAAAATAAATAAGAAAATCATAAATTCCAAAAGGGCTCAGGGAAGGAAAAGACTGACTCCAAATTAGAGGAACAAAAAAATACTTAATGAAGATGGTAGCATAAGGAAGGAGGATCTTGAATAATGAGTAGAACACTGACAGCCAGAGATGAAAAGGAGGATTTTAGGTGGAGAGAATACCATAGACAAACCCAGAAAAACAAGATAAAAATGCACTTGGGCTCTTTTCTGACCTTTTACACATACATCCATTTTACCTGCGCTACATTATATGGTGAGTGGATACTTGCTGTGTTTCCCACAGGAATGTAAGCAGGGACTTTGTCTTATTCTCTTTTGTAACCTAGCACCAAGTACAAATCCTGGCCCAGTGCCACCTAATTATATGTTTAATAAATATCATTGGAATTACAATGCATCAGGAAATGCTGGATGTTGTTTCCAATTATTAATTTATTCAACCAAGCTATCACTATAATTAAGTACAATCATATGTCTCAAATCCTTTTGATGTTGGGATTGAGGTATCAAGAGGAGAAAGGAAAGATGGAAGATTTCCAGTCTGAATTATCCTTTCATGGCCAAACAGATGCCCTTAGACTGGGATTCACAAAGAGTGCCTTGGGTCTGGGTAATTACAGATCATCCTATATCCATTGGGTATGGTTGAGTTGGGGTGAGGGCACATTTCTTGGCTTGAGAAATCCTAGAAATTCAGGATCAATAAATCACTAGATAATTCCACCAAGATTCCTATCAACCGGAAATTCTTATCCTGGATCTTCATAGTTTGGCTCTCAGGAGATTCATGAAACCTCTGAAATTGTCTGATAAATGTTGTATTCATCGGTATATATGCATTTTCTTGAGGAGATGCGTGCATAGATTCAATCAAGTTCTCAAAAGGGTCCATAACCCGAAGAAAATCAAAATTAAAACCAAAAAAAAAAAAAAAAAGATCAAGGAATGCCTAGACCTTCAGGGCTAAGAGATGTCACCTGTAGTTCATAAAACACTTTAATGAATCCTGATACCCTAAGTCATTTCAGAAACATAAATTATCTCGCTGTTTTTGCTGATGCCTCCTTGACTTGAAGTAATTTGGGAATTTTCCCCCTTTTATAGTATTTATGTCTTGATACTCAACTCCATAATTACATTACTGCAAGATATCTGCTTTCAGACATAAAATTTCTTGTCTAAGAAATTACTCAGTCTTCTTAATTTTGCTTGTTTATTGTGGTCTAATCCCACTGACTGTTTGGTTTCCTGGCTAGGGCATGTCCCATTCCAGCTTGGGGTTGGAGACATGTCTGCAACAGGCAATCAACGCACTGTCAGGTCCCTGAATCACCTGATGCCCAGACAGTCACAATGATTCAATTCGAATGAGCTATTCACCAGAACCATACACTAGACTGGCAATAGAACACAGGTCTCCTCACCTAAGCCCAGGAAGAACACTGTGTAAAATTCAACTCTGCCTCTACCAAAAAGAAAAAAATAAAATAAAGGAAGCCCCTCACTCTGCACATTCACTGAAAATAATGCCCAGGGGAAGTAGACTCCCCAGTGTCATGAGCTTCCTTCCATACAATGTGCTTGCTTGAATATTTAATGTCCCCCAAACTAAAACTTGAATGAGGGCAGGAAATCTTTTCAGTTCCATTCACTGTCTTAAGAATGGGACAGAGACTGAAACAATGATAGAGTTCATATGTGTTAAATGACAGAGTGCTATATATTAAATGATGGGTTGGAAAAATAAATTGAATGAATAAAAGAAAGAGCGAATTTGCCTATGAAATCCTGTGAGAACATAAAGTTGCTTCCTCTTGACATCCTTCAGCATTTATGCTCCATTGTTCCTCTCAGTATCACCCCTTTTATCATGGTATTCTCTGTCTCATTAATCATTTATTCTCCAAATCTACTTCAAACCTCCTCTCTTCTCTAAAGTCTTTCCTCAGCTTAACCTTGCTCCAGTTCCTATAGTATATACCTCTACTATGTATTCATCAACATGCAATGACCATCTGGTGCTTTGAAATATTATAAACATAGAAGACTCTAAAGAAATATAAGACAAGGTTTCAGGAACTCCACTTCTAGTTCAAGAGAAACAAAAATTCAAAAATAATACAGGAGCTATATAAAATAGTATCTTACCAAATACTAAAATGAGTAACTGAAACAAACAAAAAAAATGCCATACATAGTTAAAATAGGTATCTCTCTAGCCCTATTTCCACTGCTCACCCTGTGACAGGGAACAATAACGTCACTCCTTCAGATCTAGACCCGTGATCTGGCTGGGAGCTCACTTCACATTCTTTTTTTTTTTTTTTTCTCTCTTTATTTTCATAGCAGTTTTAGTTTTACAGAGAAATTGAGCAGAAAGTACAGATCATTCCCACACCCTCCGCACACATATACACAGTTTCTCCTATTATTGTCATGTTACATTTGTGTGGTACGTGTGTTACAATTATGAACAGTATTGATATATCCTATTAACTTAATTTTATATTAGGGTTTCCTCTTCGTACTGTACAGTACTGTACTGTGCTGGGGTTTAGCAGTACATAATGTGATGTATTCACCATTGTGGTACCATACAGAATAGTTTGCTGCCCTAATACTTGCATTCTGTGTGAGTTTCTTTCTATTCTTCAGACCCCAGCTCAAGGGTGGCCTCCCCTGTTAAGCCTTCCCTGCCCTTTCCGCTGTCCTTCACACCTGTGCTACACTTACCACACATGTGGTTGCTTGTGAACCTTTGTGTTTCCCCTCCTAGGCAGTGTTCCCCATTCCTAACAGAATAGCTGTTAGATATTGAATAGTTAGAGAAAAACTGTAGAGAACGCTTCATCATCTCAGTCAATTTTCCATTTACAGACACTTTACTGTTAAAAAATTAAATAGAAAAGCCGAACTTCAGGTGGCCTTCCGTGTGAAATCCTGGTATGACACAGATTCATCATTGATTTGGTCTCAGAAATTGTTCAACAGATCCTACCTTCCATCTGTCCCTCTGAGGCATATCTCAGAATCTCCAGGTAAAGCCCAGAGCCCTGAAAATAAGCAAAAATAATTCAACATTTCTGGAACATTTGGCCATATTTATTGAAATTTAAATGTATACATCCTTTAATATGGTATATCTAGGAAACATCTACAGAAATACTCCCATATATGTGAGATCATAAACTGAAGCACTTTTATAATTACAAAATGGAAATGGATTTAATGTCTACCAAAAAGAAAAAAGAATGTAACGTAATATAACCATTAAATAAACGAAATAAATCTATGTGTACTAACACATAAAGTTGTCCATTATTTGTGAGGTAAAAAAGGTAAGTTACAGAGTAATACACACAAGAGATTTCTTTTTTGTAACTATACACAGAGTCCTATATTTTGCTGCGTGATTTGTATGTTCATACTTAGATGATAAAACAGATACATCTGGGAAATTATTCAGGAAGAAGATGGAGGTGAAGAAGAATTTTAATTTTGTTATTGTCTGCACTTTTTTTAATTACACAAGGCATGTCTCCCTGAAATACCCTCTATTCAAATGGTAGACATTGGGTAATATAATGTCTGCAGCCAGTAACCCACCTAATGAAGTGTTGGAAAATGAAAGAAAACAAATGATTTCACAGACAGCTAAATCCTGATTGGTCTCTCAGTTGCCAGTCTCCTGGAGCTGAGTTTAAATTCCTTCTACAAACTCATAAGTCATCAAAGGGTAAAATTTTTCTCCAGAGTAAACTGGAAAAATCAACTTCACTTTAAATACTGTTTCATCTATACATTTTGCCTGGTGGACTCAAAGGTAACATTAATTGGCCGTGCTTCAAATAGAGCATCCATTTTTTGTTTAAGTATCTTCTCTCAAAAGAAAAAAAATAGAGTGAAAGACCAACACTGTTTTGTTGTTATAGGTAGCAATTTGAAATATGAAGACTACGATTCTCCTGTTTTGTCTTCTGGGATCAACTCAGTCATTACCAGTAAGTGTTATGTGTTTATTTTCTGTACCACCCAGCCTCAGCAGCATCTCTAGCTGTAGACCTATCTCTCTTCCTGTCCTCCATCAAAATTGCTCTGTTCTGTGACCCATTCTCTTAGTTTCCTGTTTTTATTTTCCAAGGCAAAAGATAACAAACTAATAAGATATTGACACATATTTAAATATATTGCATTTTTAAATGTCTCCACTCTATCATGGTAGAATTTCAATTATTTTGGCAGAGCAATAGGGTAGAAATTAGAGGACAAAGGAATGCCTTAGATTATATCTACTCAAAGTGAATAACTACTTTATTTTCCAAAAAGAATTTAAGATTTTTGTGGTAACTAGTTATGTGATTATGACTGAAAAGGTAAGCTATATTTTTTGGTTTTCCTAATTGAGAATATGAAATGTCTAAGCTGTATAAACTCTAAAAGGCTGCCAAATTGTATGATACCAAAGGCATATTATAAAGTGGTCAGCATTTTTGACTTAGAACATTTCATCACAAAATGTGTTCACATATAACAGGCTTCTGAAAGAAAGGAGCACTAGTACTCCAATGCTTACTCCAATTGTCCACCATTATTTTGTAGACATACAGATGGGTGGTTTGGATCTCTAAGTGGACTTCTCTTTGACTGTTCAAGATGCTTGAGTATAGACATTAAAAATGTAATTACAAGATATTTGCTATGAAATAGCAGAACCAAAAGAAACCATTCTTAATCGATCCTCTAGCTCAATTGATGCTTCAGTAGTCATCCATGCAATCAACAAGTATTTATTGAAAACCCTGTATGCCAGACATTGCACTAGTTGCTGAAGATACAATAAGAGAGAAAAAAAGACATGCTCCCTCATGATGTTCACAAGGACTGTAGATATTAATCAAATAGTTTTTTTAAGTTATTTAAAATGTTAAATTATAAATAACTTGGATTAGTTCTGTGAAGGAAATGAACAGGGTGAGTTTGTAGGGAGATGGAACAAGAATAAATAACCAACCTCCCTCTTTCTTCACTTTGAAGATGTATATGTCCTCCTTGAAAGAAGTTGTCTGTGAAAATTTAATCTTCTAAACAATGTACAGTAGGTAGTTAGTTTTTTTGGTAAAACAAATGGATCTTTCACTTCACCAAATAAATTTACCAAAAGGTTCTTCGACATAGAGTCTCTCTAGTATATTTAAACTACCATGCAATTTGTAAAAGCTCGAGATAAACAAAACTTTCCAGCAGCACAGTTCTCCTGCAAGGTGCACTGAGGAGTAGAGTTAGGCTAATTCAGACTAATAATAGCCGATAATGTGAGAGCAGCTAGACAGTGGTGTGGAAGGTGGGGGAGGTAACACCGATGTCTATTAGGTATAAAAACAGTATTTATCAAATGAAAAATCAGGACACATGGACAAGTTAATTTTTAGTGTTTGTAAACAAATTTATTGAATTACCATAAAGACATAAAAAATAAATCCACCTGCAAATTAGGACACGTAACAACAGCCTAGTGATTATTTTCTGTAGATCAAAATCTGAGTAGAAATACTAACAGTAGAAAGAAGGGAAATAAGACAAAGTCACAGGAAGTGGATGCCCTGGAAGAAAACAAGATTTCATTCTTTCAACAACTGTTTGTTGAGTGTCTACTGTATGCCAGGCACTGATTATCTGTTTGGGATGTATCATTGAGTAAAACACAGTATTTATACGCTTGTGAAGTTTACATTTTAGGAAGGAAACAAACGGTAAATGATGAACATCTTAAATCAGTAGATTACATAACATGTGAGAAGGTGGGGAGTGCTGTGGAAAACAGAGCACAGGGCAAAGAAAGGTGAAGCAGGCTGGAGGCAGAAACTTGGGAGCACACACTGAAAATACTGGAGATGGGGCAGCTTGTCTATTCAAGAGAGTGGTCAAGGTAGGCCTCAATAAGAAGGTCAATTCAAGTAAAGACCTGAAGCAGGTGAGCGAGTGAGCCACTGTCTGGGGGAAGAGCATTGCAGACAGAGAGAACAGGTGGAGGTGAGATCGTGAGTGGGCTTTACCTGTCCCAGAAACAGCAAGGAGCCTGGATGGCCACAGCAGAGTGAGCAAGAGGAAATGAAGTGGTACATAAGGTCAGAGAGGCACTGGGGACCGAGAACATGAGGGTCTTGTAGGCCATTGTACAGTCTCTGGCTTTTACTCTGAGTGAGACTGGCAGTCAGTGCAGGCACTGAGCAGAGGAGTGCCAAGGTTAGACTATTGTTTTCAAAGGGTCACTCTGGCTGTTGTGCTAGCAATAGACTAGGGAATGAAAAGACTTATTTACAAAATTTATATCTATATAATCTTAAAGCTGATAGGGACCTCCAGGGACAGATAATGACAACTTCTCCTCTTACAACTAAGGGGAAGAGTCCAAAGTGAAACCAAGAGTTTGTGGCTGCTCCAAGGTAAACCCAAAGTGACCTGAGGGCTGATGCAGGGCTGGAGAGCCATACGCCACTACTCTCTGGGACACATCCAGAAGCAAAGGCAGACTGAGGTCAACCTGGCCAAGGAAATAGTTTATTTTTTCAGGGACTCGGACTACTTGCAGGGATCCGAGAACTGGCTCTGCCACTCACCATGTCACGTTGGGCAGGTTACTGGGCTTCTGTAATACAACTAGGCCATATGGATAGGAAGGGCATTTTCACCCCAAAATTCATTGATTCTCAATACACTAGGAAAATATCCTGGTGAGGAAAGAAACTGAACTTCCACTAATGAGCAACATGTCAGGCATGAGGCAAAACTGGGAAGATTCATGAAAATTCTGTCAAAATTATACAGCTTTACCTTTAATCGTTGAGAAAAAGCAAATGTGCCCCCAGAGACTATATATTTCATGTCCTGGCAAAAGAGAAAGGCAGTTACAGAAAAAGAATGAGAGCCAGGAACCACCACCAGAAATTCCATGTGCCCTTGACCCCCCTCTCCACCACCCCACCCTCACAACCCTACCCTTTCTGATACATTTTTTTCACTCTGCAATTCCATCTCTTTCCATGCATAAAGTGTTGCAGGGATTAAAACTCCAAAACACACAGAGTTTAAAGACAGACATTTTTGCATTTGGGACAATCTGTTACCTTCTGGACATAAAGGGATACAAGACCTCACACATATTCCTGCCTCATCAAATATTTGTTTTCACAGAAGCAGCTCAATCCTGCTTTGGGACTTCCTCCAACAAAGCTGGCTCTGAATCAGGCAACATCGCTCAACCAACAGCAACCAAATCAAGTAAGAGTTAGGGCCGGCCCGTGGCTCACTCGGGAGAGTGCGGTGCTGATAACACCAAGGCCACAGGTTCGGATCCCTATATAGGGATGGCTGGTTGGCTCACTTGGGAGAGCGTGGTGCTGACAAATCAAGTAAGAGTTATACAACAGGGAAAATGTACAATTCAAGTAAAGACTTGAAAATGTACAAACCAGCAAAGGAAACATGTTAAGAATGATGGATTGAAAATCAATATTTACACAGAGCCTCATGACTAAACAAGAGAGAAAGAGGCTTTCTATTTGAGAGAGGGGAAAAAAGAACCAATACATTTTTTGGAAAAGATTGAATAGGAAAAGCAAATCATCCTCATTCTTTTTCCTTTGGTCTGCATAATAATTTGGTTTAGCAACCACATCTAGCAAACTTTAAAAAGCAATAGCTTTGCTTATTTACAAAGCTTGGTTGTCTATGCCCTTGAGATACTCTGACATATCATGTGTGGGATTTACCAGAGATAGCAGCGCATCAGAGGTGCTCTATAAAAATAACTGCAGATGGTTTTCTTAAGTTTCATTGTTGCTGATGAGCTGATAAGTTACTTTCTTTGAAGCATATTTAAATACTTTTGAAAACTGCATTATGTCTTGGCTATTACCCTTCTTCCCACTCCAACGCTTCCTATGCTATAAAGGACCCTGCCTTATCTACATCTAGACTTTGTGAAATAGTACAGCCAGACGTCTAAAGTCTTCTTTTTAGTCCAGGGACAATATAGAAACTCAAGTCAGGGACAAATCTCACTCCTTAAGGATCGAGAAGCTTATACAATTTAGGGCACTGCTGTAAGAAAAAGAACACAAAATTAGGTATGTAAAATTAGGTACCAAAATGAACATTTATAATGAGATAAGAAATGAGTAAATCACAAATTTTTTAGGCTGATTAATACCATAAATTTAACAGATTGCTAGGGCACCTCCCAAGTTTGTGAAAAAGGGCAATGCTAATGAGAGGCCCTAAAGCTTCACCTTCATTTACCTTCATGATAAATCCACCTCTGACGAGAGTATAGATTAGTTAAGGTTATTCACTTTTGACAGAGTAGTGGAAACAGACAACCTCTTGTCTCACACATCAATTTCAATACCCTGCAGGTCTTGCCTTCCTTAAGTCTGATACCATTAACACAGATGCTCACACTGGGGTCAAGTCTGCAACTGGTAAGTACTCTTTTATATTATTTTAATATTCATTGTTAAATAAATATAATGGCTAGCATTATGCATATATATGTGTATGTGTATACATGCAGATATGGGTGTGTATACCCACAAATGTACACAAATGCATATTCATTGTAGATAAGTTGAAAGAGAGAAGACAGAAAAAAAAGTCAGAGAATTGGACACTCTTCAATACATCATAAAAATCTTTTCTTAGTAATAGAGTCTCTAAACGAATTGGTCTAATTCCCAATTCTTTACTTCTCCAGTTTCTCTCACCTCTTCTCCAAGCTCCTCTCCCTATCCCTCCAACATACCTTCTTTGATGCCCCTATAACTTCCACACACCCTCATAAACACTATGACTGCTATCATCATCCCAACAACAGGAGCAAAGTAGATAGACAGATCTTCAGTCTTCTTATAAAATATCTGTATAATTAACTGTTTGGGGGAGAAAAATAGTGAGGTCCCCTCCTGATTAAAGTGAATTTTTTTCCAGTGGCCAGATTGAAATATAGTATTAGTTCATGTTCCAGGCTAGATATTTTATTCTGACCCTCAAAATTTTCATGGAGATGCCTATAAAGGAATTCATTTCTTCATTAAAAAGCCATCAGAAAAATTCCAGGAACCATTGCTGTTATAGCCGAAAGAGGGGAGCAAATATAAAATCATCAAGAAATTCTCAAAGAAAATGGGCTAAATGCCAAAGAAAAACTTAATATCAGAAAAGTTGGTCCTGGACCTTGTGGTTGTACTAGCAAGCTAAACAAGTCTTTGAATTTCTTCTCTATATCTAATTCCTGAGACAATAGAATTTTATGTGTTTACATAACAAATCTTCCTTTAAACATAATTTACATTTAGTAAATACATTTTAGTTTTGTGAATGTACAAGTTGAAAAAAAAAATGGAAATCTTCTTTGTCACCCCACAGCTACATCCTGCTGCAGGGATGACTCCTGGTGCCCAGACCCTGCCACTGACCCTGGGGGCATTGAATGTACAACACCATCTGCAACCACAAGTAGGTTCAACAAGTTCAGTCTAAATTTGGAGAACACTTTCTCTCAGGTGGAGGACTAAAGGAAAGAAAGAAGTTTTTCAAGCTTCTCGAAAATTTTACCTAGATAATTTGCAGACAGATTTTCTACTGAACACAGAACAGTATTTGGCAATTTGGTTCTTGCTGAAACCATACCCAGAAAACTGAACATGCTGCCCCATAACCTTTCTAGAATACATTTGTAATGGGTAACAGGAAACTGTGAAGAGTCGAGGAAGACTGAAAAGTGAAGGCTGTAAAAAAGGAAAGTGAGAAGTATCAGGATTTTCTCTCCAGCATGTTCTGTTTTCTACTGAAGACTTTCTGGGTGACCAAGATCATCCCAAAGAAAAATTAAGAGGTGGATGAAGTTTATCTTCAGCAAATCTAATCTTCTCCTTTTTGTACCCTTTTTTCATGCTCCCTCAAAAGTCCACAAGGACTATCTAATTATTTCTCACCTCTTACCATCACTTGTTTTCAGGAGAAACCCTGTAAAAACTTCTCACCCGAAGACATAAATGACATACTTAAGGCATCACCCCTTTTGGCAGGGTTTGCATTTTAAAAAGAACAAAATCCAAATGTTTAGCTTCTTGAAACTTCTCTAAATAGCTTAACAGGCTCTGGAGAAAAATACAATAATCCTTGTATGGCTAGACTAAGTTGTTAGTGGATAACATTTTCCCCAACATGTGACCTTAACCCCTATCATCCTCACATAATGTTCTAATTTTTTTGTAGAAGTGTTTATTGCTTATTATCTAAGCAACATATGCTCATCATAAAGAATTTAGAAAATACATATGAGGGTACTACAAAAAGTTCACGGAAAAATAGAATTAAAAGATAATATAAATCTTTTCATGAACTTTTTGAAGTACCTTCATATAAGCAAAAAGGGAAAATACATCTCATCCCTAATCCTGTCATCCAGAATCAAACCCTATCAACATTCTAGGAAATGTCCTTTCAGTCATTTTTCTATACATATGAGTACATTCTTAAAAGAAAATATGTTATTTCTATATTTAGTGTTCTGTAACCTGATTTTCTCTATAAAGCACATTTTGAATTATTTTCAAGTTTTGAAATATTCACTTATAACATTGTTTTTAATGACTGCTTACCATGCCATTATGTACTAAGTTCCCTATTGTGAATATTTGTATGTTTTCCTGAACTTTTTGCCTCTATAAATAATGGTAAACTAATGTATTTGTAAGTAAGTATTTCCTTTGGAGCAATTGCTAGGCATAAAATTTCTGGGTCCTAAGACACATAAAATATCTTCGTAATAAAGATCTGGGTAATAAAAGTGACCCTCTGAAAAAGACTTAAGAAATGTGCAAAAGAAATGAGAATCTCTCTAATACATGATCCTGGTATAACCCACACACTGAGTGCCTAGCTTCAACCTCTATTGTTGCTCTGCTCTAACCTGGAAGCCAACTTAGCACATCTTCATATTCCCCAGCGAGCATCCACTTGAGTCAAAGGTATTAGTGGGCACTGTAACATGTTACAAAAGTTTCAGTAAAGAGGTTTTGACATTGCACAATTTCCAACATGCAATAATATAAACCAATCCCCTTTCTCTGAGGGAATTCTTCAATATCTCTAGGCTATGCTACCACCAAGGATCCCCATACCTGACCTTCTCCTGGTCAGCTCCCATCCCTCCAATCCTGCCTCTCCCTATACAGAGTGGCTTACTTTCTCTACCACAAACCTGGGGACCTATTGGTGACTCCCGTTTAGCAAAGAAAGGCCAATGTTAAGAGTGAACTCTAGAGTCACACAACCTCTGGTCAAATCCCAGCTCTCCACTTACTACCTGTGTAAATTACTTAGACACTCTGTGGCTTACTTTCCTCAAAATTTAAAATGGGCATTAAAGTAGAACCTTCCTTGTACTAGTCTGTTTTTGTTTTCCTATAACAGAATACCTAAGAATGAGTAATTTATAAAGAAAAAAGGTTTATTTGGCTCACAATTCTGGGACAGCTTCATCTGGTGAGGGCCTCAGGCTGCTTCTACTCATGGCAGAAAATGGCAGGGCAGCCCACGGGTACAAGGAGGTCGCAGGTCAAGAGGAAACGAGAGAGAGCTTCCCACACACTCTCCTTATAAAGCCATAAGAACCATGCTGGTGACCACAATTAAACCACCCATGTGGACTAATCTATTCACTAGGGCATGGTTCTCGCAATCTTATCACCTCTTCAAGGCCCCACCTTTCAATTACCATAATAGGATTTCCCACCCTCTTAACAGTTACAGTGGGGATTAATGAGTTTGGTGAGACATTCAATCCACACTATTCCTCTAAAGCTGTTATAAGGATTAAATGAGTAAATATACATAAAACACTTAGAACTATGCCTACCGTATAGTAAACATGCAATGTGTTAGCTATTATTATATCAAATAATTTCTCTACCAATAACTAAGAAAAAATTTTTCTCTTTATTGTTACATTAGTGAACAATTAAGTTGCTTTTCATTACAGTTTTAGACATCTTTAGTTTTCTCTTTGTATCTTTTTATTCCTTCCACCCCAACTTCCCTTTAAAGAAGAAATTTCAGTTTCATTTTCTCCCAAATCCTAAGTGCCCCTTCTCCCCAAACTACTTTCCCATTGCCACCCTGAAAGCTAGTTGGGTTTTTGTTGTAGTTATTGTTATAGTTATTTTCATCATCATCTTTTATTGTCGGTAGACAAGAACCTAATTGAGAGTAAGACTTTTTCATAAATATACATACTTTTTACCTGCTGGTATTGTGGGTATTGCTGTACTAACTGTCTTGGAAAATAATAAGGCTAAGAGTCTATTTCATAGGACTCTCAAATCTTTTGGGTTGGTTATTAAAAGTCTCATTTTGATGACTTTCCTGACCATGAATTTTCTATAGAAATAAAAATAAATTGATAAGACCCTATCTTCCTTTGACAAACTGTAGGCTAGTTCTTAGAGTACTAAAGAGTACTAGAACACACCAACACCTACTCAAATCTTTTTCAGCTATAAATTCATAACATTTAGCTAGGTATCAGTGACCATTGAACTATTTCTCACCTAGTTCTAAGAGCTCTGCTGATGACAGGTGTTATTCAGCAATATCTCCCATAATTTCCCACTAGTGCTCTATTTTAATAGCAAAACATTCAGGCAACTATTAAAAGACTAAATATATATGCTTCATGAAACCTTTGCATGTTATAATACCCATTATACGTTTTAATGTGTCTTCTGAAATGTCATATAAAATAAATCTATGCATTTTTTCATTATTTTTACTTGGAATAATTTTGGTTTGGAGATTTCTAGAGAAAAAAATTATTTTTTGTTCATTGAATTTACTAACTTCTACCTTCTAGATGTAATGCCTTGAAATCATTTCTAAATCTCTCTGGGTCTAGTCTTCCTTTTACAAATTGGATGAATCTTAATTCTCATCCAGCTCTATGAATCTATTATCTATGATTACAGATGATACATTGGTAACAATTATTTGTTCAACAAATACTGTATCCTTTTAGGAGTCTCAAAAGCGATGCCACCTGCCAGAATTTGCCTTTGAATATATTTTTTTATTGAATTTTTCTCTCTTTTTCAGATGTTACCAATTTTTGTAGCACATCTTGGAGCCCAGGTAAGATTATTTTTAATATGATCTTTATTTTAAATCACTTTGATGTGAGATATTTAATCTTGCCTCAATTCATCAGATAGTTGTGAAGTTTCCAACTTACTGTGCACTGTAGGAACACTGATAATAACAAGTGCTAACACTTATTGAGCACTTATCATGTGCTAGACACTATTCTAAGTACTTTACATGCATTATCTCATCCAATCTCAAAGCAACCTTTCAATATTTTTATTTCCAGTTTGAGGATGAATAACGGAATACCTACCATTACTCAGTTACAGTCACACCATTAGTAAATGTCACACACAGATGAAGCAACCAATCAATCCTCTAAACGAAACTGTTAAGAAAAAAAGAAATTAATGAGATTGACCTAATGATTAATGACTTTGGAATTTATTTAATCTCATATTTATTTTTTAACTGTGTATTTTGCCTGAAAATGCTACAAATGCTTTCTCTCCTCTCTCCTTGTTTATCTTTGTGAAAGTAATTCTTGAGATCGCTGATAAAATTACCAAATGCCAAGATCAAATATTAGCATCAGGTGACAGCTTTTACTTCTGAAAACAGAATCAAATATAAAATTCCTATCAAGTCTTAATTCTACATGTAAAACAAATCCCAAGGAAATAATCTGGAATACAGCAAAGTTTTATCTACATATATTCATCAAAATAGCATTTGCAGTAGAGAAAAATATTGGTTGTACCTTAAATTTAAGACCAAAATAATGGTTAAATAAACTGTGCAACATAAGAGAAAATACTGTGTGACCATTCAAAATTACATTTATTAAAATTTGTCAATAATTTAGTTAAATGATTGTTGTGTAATACTAAAAGAAAAGGCAAGACACAAAATCGTACAAATAACATGATTTCTATTGTGTAAAAAAGAAATGTATGAAAAACATCTGGAAGACAATGTCAAATTCTAAATGGTGGGATTATGGTTTGTTTGGTTTTTTTCTTTATTGCTTTCTGCATTCTCCAAGTTTCCATTAATGTGCATCTATTCTTAATAATAAATATATATATATAACTTTTAAAATGCAGGTAACCTCACCTTACTCAATAATGAATGCTAGCAGTCCCATATTATATGCTCACTTGAGTTTTGCCATAAAGATCACAAAGGCAGTTTATCATATTATTGAAAATACAAAATCTTTTTATAATCTTTAAGAGTATTTCAAATGTTTAAATTTATGTTGTACATATCTTTCCTCAAATATATTAAAATTTGTCTAGTAACTCATGTTTATAATTTTGCTTTCAGGGTACTATCCTAAGCTCAGAGGAACTGGTAAAAAAATAAATTTAATTACTAACATTTCAAATTCTTTTCACTTCTACCGTAATGTTTTCTGTCCTCATACAGTCTTTTTTGACCACAAACCCTGCATCTGGTGTACGCTACATTGCTATTGGTTCTTGCATTAGATTATTCTGTCTCTAGCTAGGGATTTCATCATCCTTCTCCAGCTACTTTTCCATTAATTTGGCTTAGCTTTTATTTTCCATATATTGTTGTCAGATTCAGTTATATGCAGAGGGCAAATGCACATTTTTTAAACTTTGTATTGATTAAAACCTAGGATTATAAGCTATTAAAATGCATGAAGATGTAGAATACTGTAAATATTGACACTTACTGCAGGAAAGATTAAATTTCTTGACTTGACTTGGATTTTTTATTTTGGTGGGAAAATATTTTTTTCTAGCATCTGATAGTGATGCATGAACTCTTTCCTATACACATGAAAAACTGGAAAGGTGAATCTAAATGAAGTTCATATTACCACTACCAGACACCTCTATGCATTCCTCCATAGGTCATTTTTTAGAGAAAATGACTTGAATTAATTAAAATGGCTTGATATTTAAACATGACAAAAAAAGTAAGGACTTGAGGCAACATCAGGGAACACCATTTTTAGACAGTTTTTCTGCCATGAAAAAGGTAGAGATTTGCTATACTATCCATAAATAATAAAGTAGTGTGGTTAGTACCTGTTTTGCCAACATTGATACACTAATATCCACATCTACCAGTTATTGAGGCCCTTGTTTATCACAAGAATTCTAGCAAATCCTTTACGTGCATTGTCTTCAACCCTCACCAAATTACAAAGTGGAGATTTTTTTACCCAGATTTACAGATTTAAAAAAAAACAAAACAAAAAACGGAGACTCAGAGAGCTTAAATAAGTAATTTAGGTCCAAAGACAAAAAAAAGAAAAAAAAAAAAAGAGAGAAGATTCAGATCCAAAGCCATTTTTCTATGTGCTGTACTAGTGGTTTTCAAACATTTTTTAGTACAACTCACAGTAACAACTACATTTTTCATGCAGCTCAACACACGCACACACACCCCCACATACACGTTTCATGAAACAATACTCACCCTTACTACATGAAATGCACTTTGGTAACTTGTAGTCTACTCTTATTTTTTAATGATGGTTGCCACCACCTTTTTTATTTCAAAACTGAGGATGTCACAACCCTCAATTTGAAAACTTCTATTCTTTACTCCCATCTCTCATCCAGCAAAAGTCTAATTCTGGTTTCAGTATCTCTTAAATCCAAGACAGTGTTTCCCAAACTTCAGTCCCAGCCCACTAAATCAAGATGACTTCAAGAGCTGGTTAAAACTGCAGATTGTGATCCTTTTGTGATTCATTAGCATGATGACTGGGTTTTCACCTGTTGTGGGTGACGTGCCTCGCTGAAACCTTGTCACCACGCCAGCATGATACCCATCTGACATGAGGAAAAAAATAACAAATACATTGAAAATTAAAAAGTGCAGATCTGGGTCCTACCCCATATCTGTTCAATCAGAATCCTTCTAACAATGGAAAACTCCGATAGAGAGTAGTTCCTTAAGTAACCTCAAGGAACACGCAAGTGGTTGAATTGCCAAAAGAAATATTTCTGACTAAATATTCCAATGCTTTTGAAAAATACATCAAAAGAAATTTGAAAGGATGCAAGCTATGAAATTGTGGATTGATTAATGTACTTGACTCAGTTACTTTTTCATTAAATTTTAGTCTCCTAAATTACTTTTTTGGGGGGGGCAAAAGAAAGATCATATTTTATGTCGGTAACAGAGATATAGCTCATCATAATTGTGTAGATTTTCTGCCCTAGTTCGACCTCCAGATGCACTTAAAAAAAACAAATCACGCATTATTCCTTTTCCCGCGATTGGTTTGTTTCTGCCTTTCCCTTTCTGAGGGAAACGGAGCATAGCCAGGAATCACAATAGTGAAACCAGCACTAGACTTGGCTCCAGGATGGGAGGCACTCCTCTGAGGAATGCCAGATCTTTGCTGTTTTCTCTGCCTTGACCTTCTCCATCCTGTCATTCCTACCCAAACTTGCTACCCTTAAAAAAAAAAAGCTGGCTGACTAACAGTAAAATGTGTTGCTTTTGTTTTCTGTTTGCCTCCCACATTCTAGCCAGTGGCCCCACAAATCTTCACAGGCCTAATCCTCCATCCCTTATACCCGGGAGACCTCCTGCCTTCCAGTCAGGCAGGAGCCAATCCAGATGTCCAGGCTAGAATCCCTTCTGCAGGACAAGCAGGAGCAAATCCTGCCTTCCAGAGAACCCTCCCAACTCCCAGAGGCACAGATGATGACTTTGAAGTTACCACCCCTGCAGGCATTCAAAGGGGCTTGCATACTACAGAGGAAACCACCACAGAATCACCAAATGGTAAATTCTCCCAGGTTGGCCATGAAAGTTATCTGCAGAAAGGAAAAGAAGAGTGCTTTGTCTTGCCTTGACAAATGCAGACCTTAATAAAATCAGGGAGCTCATTTACTAACTCATAGTTGATTCCAGCAACATGAGGGAATATTGTTACTGGGCCACCAACCCTATGGTATTAACACTGAAAGAAGACATTTAATTGCTGGCATAAGGTATCTTCTGTCTTAGGTCAGAGCTGAAAATATTTGGAAGCAGACTGTGCTTCTCTCCGTCCTGTCTTCACACACACACACACACACACACACACACACACACACACACACACACACACACACACACACACACACACACACACACGGCCATAGCAGACATTTCAGTTCATCATGATCCTCTTTCCACTCACTGATGGTGGATGAACTTCAGAACTTTCCTAATGTAATATTGCAAGCAGCCACTAGTAATAGACTGGACTTAGCAGAAAAGATAAACCCGTTTGCCATTCAAACTTGAGTAATGCTGCAAAAATAAGCCTTTCTAGCATCAACAAGCAAAGATTACTATTTAACATGTGGGAATGTCTAGAATCAAATATCCTTAGAAATGAAAAATGATTTGAAATTGATGCTCTTATTCCTGGAAAAGAAATTTTGGTCACAAGTAAGTATGTTTAAAATGTTTTTACTTACATTTCAAAGGTCTTTTATTTTCTTCCAGGAATTCAATAAGCTGTTTCAAACTTGGTGAAACATGAATCTTTTCAATGATCATATTATGAAATAGATTGAGACACATGGGATAGTCTCAGAAGAAATTAATTTTTAGTTTACCTGAAAACTTTCTCCAAATTTCAAAAAATATATTCTACCTAGAGAAGACTGACTTCTGAAAAAGAATGATGAAATGGATAAACTTGTCTTTGAAATATAACAAATGCCACCTCAGACCTAGAAAATATGTATATTAAAATGCATTTTGAAAACTGACTCTTTTTTTTTTTTTTTTAATGGAAGAAAGTTGGACTTTTTCAGAAACTACATGGCCCAGGACACCTACATGATACTCTAGGTCTGGGACTTTCTTGGAATCACTGTGGTTAAGGGAGGGGACACCCAGAAACATGAGGACAAATTCTGATCTCCTCAAAACCACCTCATGACCCCTCTCCCCAAAGCACTGCAAATTTAATTTTCAATAAGCAGATTTTTGGTCATCTAAAACATACAGTGGAATCAAAGAATTATAAATCATACTACTTGTCCTCAAGTGTGTATATTCACAGCTAGCGATTAGGTTTAATTTTGGTATGTCTGAGAGTGGAAAATGACATCGATAAGAGCAATTACTAAAACAGACTGAGGTGATACTCTTGCTCCATTCACCTAAAAGGTAGAATTTAATCTGATTTAAACTTATAACCTAGACCATGGCAGTTCATCCAGAGCGGGAGGGAGTGAAGAGAATTAAAACAAACTATAGTAGAGCCCCCAAAAGGAAAGGCATGGATAGGGTTAATAACATTTCTCACGGTGTTTGGCTCAGCCCCATCAGTATGGAACAAGCCTAAATATACACCCATGAAAAATATTCCATGTCAAGTTTTCCAAGTGGTTAAAGATTCACTAGTGGTTAAAGTTTTTTAGCCAATGTGTTTCAGATTCTGCAAATCTGAATGACATATTCATGAACCATCAAGGTTTTCATGGCCAAGTGAGAGTAAATTAGGATTTGATCTCCCAGAAATATTTTGCCATTTAATTAAATGTGCTATCCAAAGACTTCCTAGATAACTCTCTATCAAAAAAAAATTACCTCTGGGCCTCATTATTTTATCTGTAAAATAGGGGCAGAAATACCTGTCATAGATATCCCACAAAGTTAATATGATGATCAAAGTAGGTCATACATGAAGGTGCTTTGCAAACTCCAAACTACTATGGAAATTTTTTTCATTTTCTTTCAATATCCTTCAAACAAGCTGAGCTTATCTGTCCTTCCAGTCCCACACCTTCCTCGCTAAACTCCTACATACCTATCTCCATGATAGTATTAACATGCTTTATTAGTTTAGGTTTATGATCACCACCTAGACCATCTAAACCAGGAGTCTTCCAACTGGGTTATGCCACTCATAAAGGACCCTGAAGACTTTCCAATGGTTACAGGAGACAGGTAGCTTTAAGGACTCAATTACCATCCTCAACTTCCACAGATATATTCTCCTAAAACATACCTGCCTGAGAACAGTTTTTCTTCTCCCCCTTCGTAGTCATTCTTTTGATACCTGACAAAAGAAAGATCCATTTCTCATCTATCATTGATCTTACTATGGAAAATTGCTCTGTCACAGGTGCCTAATCATTAAAAAGTAGTTTTGATGGTAGAAATTAAAATTTAAAAAGTAAAAATATTTAGTTACGAATTCATTTAAAAATATCAAGAATATATAAATTACATGTGAATATAAATAACATTTTTAAATGAAAAATACAGCTTTTTAAAATTTGGTGAGAAGAAGCTTAGTTTAATTAACAAAATTTGGTGAGGAGAGTGGTTTTATTCTTGAAATCTCTTTTATGTCTGAATTAATAAAAGATAATAGGATTCTCGTGTCTGCTTCTGCATTCACTCTGTATCTGTCACAATATCACATATGTAGGTGCTAGAATATTTCACTATGTACCCTTGAGAGAATAAGAATTAAAAAGGGAAATAAAATCTTGATAATATTATAAAAAATAGTTTTACCTTGCTGACCTACATCTTGCACTAAAATTGACTCAAAATGGTTCACAGACCTTAATGTTAAATGAAAAACTATAAAACTCCTAGAAGATAACATAGGAGAATATCTAGGTAGCCTTGAGTTTGGCAGTGACTTTTTAGATACAATATCAAAAGCACTATCCATGAATTAAAAAATTGATAAGTTGGACTTCCTTAAAATTAAAAACTTCTGTTCTGCCAAAGACGGTGTTAAGATAAGCCATAGACTGCTGGGAGAAAAATCTTCGCAAAGCATTTACCTGATAAAAGACTGATATCCAAAATGTACAAACAACTCAAAAAACTCAATAATTAGGAAACGAATAACCTAATTTAAACACGTGCAAAAGGTTTGAACAGACACCTCACCAAAGAAGATATACAAATGGCAAATAAGCATATGAAAAAATGCTCAATATCATATGTCAGCATGAAATTGCAAATTAAAAAAGCAATGAGATACCATTGCACACCTATTAAATGGCTAAAACCCACAACACTGATAAGTCCAAGTGATTGCAAGGATGTGAAGCAGCAGAAATTCTCATTCATTGCTGATGGGAATGCAAACCGGTGGAGCCACTCTGGAAGACATTTCAGCATTTTCTTACAAAACTTAACATGCTCTTACCATACAACCCAGCAATTTCACTCCTTGGTATTTACTCAAATAAATTGAAAACTTATGTTCACACAAAAATCTACACAGTGAATGGCTTTGTTCATAACTGCCAAAACTTGGAAGCAACCAAGATGTTCTTCAGTAGGCGAATGGATAAACAAACTGTGTTACATCCAGAAAACAGATTATTCAGTGATAAAAAGAAATGAGATATCAAGTACCCTTAAATACACATTGATAACTGAGAAAAGCCGCACTGTATGATTCAGCTGGATGACATTCTGGAAAAGGTGAAAATACGGCGATAGTAAAATGAGGGGATTTTTTTCCTTTTTTTTTTTTTTTTTTTCTTTTTATTTTAACATTTACTTGTATGTATTTCTGGGGTACAATGTGTTGTTTCAATACATGCATATACTGCACAATGATTCACTTAGAGTAGATAGTGTAGTTTTGCGTTTGTTAATCCACCACTTCTCCTCTTTACGCCACCTTCTGCCCCTCCCGGCCTCTGGTAACCATTATACTACTCTCTACTTCTATGAGAGCCACTTTTTCTTAAACCTTAGATGCCACAGATGAGTGAGATCATGCAGTATTTGTCTTTCTGTACATGACTAACTTCACTTAACACGATGGTTTCCAGTTCCAACCATGTCGCTGTAAATCACAGGATATCATTTCTTTTTATAGCTGAATAGTATTCCATTGTGTATGTATACTACAGGTTTTTTATGCATTCATCTGTTGATAGGCATTTAGATTGATCCCATCTCTTAGCTATGGGGAATAGTGCTGCAATGACCATGGAGTGCAGGTGTCTTTTTGATATACTGATTTCATTTCCTTTGGATATATACCCAGTAGTGGGATAGCTGGGTCATAGAGAAGATGTAATTTTAGTTCTCCAAGGAATCTCCATACTGTTTTCCACAATGGCTGTACCAATTTACATTCCCACAACAATGTAGGAGGGTGCCCTTTTCTCCACATCCGCACCAGCGGATTGTTATTTTCTGTCTTGTTGGTAATAGTCATTCTAACTGGGGTGAGATTGATATCTCATTGTGGTTTTAATTTGTATTTCCCTGTTGATTAGTGATGTTGAACATTTTTCATGTGCTTGTTGGCCATTTGTATGTCTTCTTTTGAGAAATGTCTGTTCGGATCCTTTGCCCATTTTTTCCTTAGGTTATTTGTTTTTTCGCTGTTGAGCTGTTTAAGCTCCTTATATATTCCGGATATTGGCCCCTTGTCTGGTATGCATTTTGCAAACATTTTCTCCCATTCTGTAGGTTGTTTCCTTACCTTATGGATAGTGCCCCTTGCTGTGCAGAAGCTTTTCAGTTTGATGTACTCTCATTTGTTTATTTTTGCTTTAGTTGCCTGTGCTTTTGTTGTCTCATTCAAAAGAGTGCTGCCCACTCCCATTTTGTATAGCATTTCTCCTGTATTTTCTTCTAATAGCTTCATTGTTTCAGATCTTAAATTTAGGTCTTTGATCCATTTTGAATTCATTTTTGTGTATGGTGAGAGATAAAGGTCTAGTTTCAGTCTTCTGCATGTGCATATCCAGTTTTCTCAGCACAAGTTAGTTATTGAAGAGACTGTTCTTTCCCTACTGTATATTCTTGGCACCTTTGTCAAAAACCAGTTGTCTGTAATTATATGAGTTTATTTCTGGGTTTTCTATTCTGTTCCATTGGTCTATTTGTATGCCAATATCATGCTGTTTTGGTAACTGTAGCATATTTGAAACCAGGAAGTGTGATGCCTCCAACTTTGTTCTTTTCATTCAAAATTGCTTTAGTATATGCAGTCTTTTGTGGTTCCATAGAAATTTTAAGACCAGTTTTCCTATTTCTGTGAAGAACATTATTATTATTTTATAGGGATTGCACTGAATGTGTAGATTGCTTTGGGTAATATGGACATTTTGATGACGTTAATTCTTCCAACTCAAGAACATGGTATATCTGTCCATTTATTTCTGTTCTATTCAATTTTTTTCACCAATGTTTTATAGTTTTCATTGTAGAGGTTTTTTACCTCCTTTGTTAAGTTTACTCCTAGGTATTCCATTTTTTCCATAGCTACTGTGAATGGGATTACTTTCTTAATTTCTTCTTCAGCTATTTCATCATTGGCATATAAGAAGGTGATTGATTTTTGTGTCAATTTTGGATTCTGCCACTATACTGAATTCATTTATTAGTTCCAGCAATTTTGTGGTGGAATCTTTAAGGTTTTCTATGTACATAATCATGTCATCTGCAAATAGGGATCGTTTGACTTCCTCCTTTCCAATATGGATGAGCTTTTTTGCTTTCTCTTGTCTTATTGTGCTGGCTAGAACTTCTAGTACTATGTTGAGTAAGAGTGGGGGAAGTGTGCATCCTTGTCTTGTTCCAGATCTTCAAGGAAAAACCTCCAATTTCGTCCATTATGCATGATATTAGCTGTGGGTTTGTCATGTATGGCCTTTATTGTGCTGAGGTACATTCCTTTCATACCTAATTTGTTAAGTGTTATTATCATGAAAGGGTGTTGTATTTTATCAAATGCTTTTTCTACATCTCTTAAAATGATCTTTTTTAAAAAAATCTTTCATTCTGTTGATGCAATATATCACACTTATTGATTTCCATATTATTGATCCATCCTTGCATTCCTGGGATGAATCCCACTTGATCATGGTGAATAATCTTTCTAATGTGTTGCTCAATTCTGTTTGTTCGTATTTTGTTGAGGATCTTCACATCTGTGTTCATTATGGATATTGGTCTGTAGTTTTCTTTTCTTGTTATGCCTTTTTCCAGTTTGCATATGAGGTTAATGTTGGCCTCACAGAATTAGTTTGGAAGTATTCTCTCTTCATTTTTTTTTTTTAAGAGTTTGAGAAAATTTGGTTCTGTTCTTCTTTAAATGTTTGGTAGAATTTGTCAGTGAAGCCATCTAGTCCTGGGGTTTTCTCTGTAGGGAGGCTTTTTATTACTGATTCAATCTCATTACTTGTTATTGGTCTGTTTAGGTTTTCTAGTTCTTCATGATTCAACCGTGGTAAGTTGTATGTGTCCAGGAATTTATCCATTCCTTCTAGGTTTTCCTATTTCATTATCGGCATATAGGAATATATATATGTGGCCTATGCTCACATATACTTGATAGAGTTTGGATGTGTTGTCCCCACCGAAACTCATGTGGAAATCTGATCCCCAGTGTGCCAGTACTGGAAGCTGTTTGAGCAAAGGGGGCAGATCCTTCATGAATAGATTAATGCTCTCCCTACGTGGGGGGATTAATGAGTGAGTTCTTGCTGTATTAGTTCCCGTGAGAGCTGGTTGTTTAAAAGACCCTGGCACCTCCCCTCTCTCTCTATCTTGCTTCCTCTTGCCATGGGATCTACTTGTACCCACCAGCTGCCTGCCGCTTTCTGCCATGAGTAGAAGCAGCCTGAGGCCCACACCAGATGCAGCTGTCCCAAAATCGTAAGCAAATAAACCTCTGTTCTTTATAAGTTACTGTTTCAGGTATTCTGTTACAGCAACACAAAACAGACTAAAACACTTGTTCATAGTAGTCTCTAATGATCCCTTGTATTTCTGTGTTATCGGTTGTAATGTCACCTTTTTCAATCTGATTTTATTTATTTGAGTCTTCTCTCTCTTTTTCTTTGTTAGTCTAACTAAAGGTTTATCAATTTTGTTTATCTTTTTGAAAAACCAACTCTTTGTTTCACCAATACCCATCTTTTGTATTTTTTTTAAATCTCTATCTCATTTATTTCTGCTCCGATCTTTGTTTTTTCTCTCCTTCTACTGATTTTTGGATTTAGTTTGTTTTTGTTTTTTGAGCTCCTTAAAGTATAATGTTAGGTTGTTTATTTGAAGACTTTCTTCTTTTTTGATACAGGCTTTATTGCTATAAACTTCTCTTTTAGAACTGCTTTTGCTGTATCCCACAGGCTCTGATATGTTGTGTTTTCATTTTAATTTGTCTCCAAGAATTTTTTAATTTCCTTTTTGATTTCTTTTTTGACCCATTAGTTATTTAGTATCAGGGTATTTAACTTCCATGTACCTGTACAGTTTCTAGTGTCCCTTTTGTTGTTGATTTCTAATTTTATTTCATTGTGATTGGACAAATGTGTTAGTCTGTTTCTGTTGCTTATAACAAAATACCTGAAACTGGGTAATTTGCAAGAAAATGAAATTTATTGCTTGCAGTTTCTGAGGCTGAGAAGTCCACAGTCCAGGGAACACAACTGTTGAAGGCTTTCTTTGGTGGTGACTTCAGTGATGGTAGGGTATTACACTGCAAAAATGGCAGAGCAGAGAGAAAAGCAGGCTCTCCCCCCTCTTCTTTTAAAGCCCTCAGAACCATGTCCCTGACCACCATTTTTAATCTACTCATGACCACATGGTCATCCAATCTAATCACCTCTTTATAACCTCACCTTTCAATTACCATAATAGGACTTCCCACCCTCTTTACACTGTCAGAGTGAGGACTAGGTTTTGGGGGAACATTCAACCAGAGGCAAAAAGGTAATTGATGTAATTTCAATTTTTAAAAATTTGTTGAGGTTTATTTTGGGATTTAACATATAGTCTATGTTAGAGAATGTTCCTGTGCTGCTGAGAAGAATGTGTATTCTGCAGCCATTGGATAAAATGTTCTAAACATGCCCATTAGGTCCAATCAGCCTAGTGTAGAGATTAATTTTGATGTTTCCTGGTTAATTTTCTGTCTGGAAGTTCTGTCCTTTGCTGAAAGTGAGGTGTTAAAATCCTCAGCTATTATTGTGTTGAAGTCTATTTCTCCCATTAAGTCTAATAGTAATTGCTCCATACAATTGGGCGCTCCAGTGTTGGGTATGTTTATATTTAGAATTGTTATATCCTCTTGTTGAATTGAAAACTTCATCATTATATAATGACCTTACTTATCTTTTTTTACTTTCCTTGGCTTGAAGATTATTTTATCTGATATAAATATAACTACTCCTGGTCTTTTTTTGGTTTCCATCTGCGTGAAATATCTTCTTCCATCCCTTCACTTTCAGACAATGCGTGTCTTTATAAGTAAAGCAAGTTTCTTGTTGCCAGCATATTGTTGGTTCTTGTTTTATAATCCACTCAGCCACTCTGTGTTTTAATTGGGGCATTGAATCCATTTATATTTAGAGTTATTGATCTGTAAGGACTTGTTACTGCCATTTTGTTCCTTTTTTTCTGGTTGCTCTATTGTTTCTTTTTTCCTTTTGCCTTCTTTTGTAATAGAGTGGTTTTCTCTAGCCATGTATTTTGATTTCCTGCTATTTACTTTTAGTATGCCTCATAAGTTTTTGTGTTATAGTTACCATGAGGTTTACAGAAAAACGTTATAACAGATTATTTTAGACTAATAACATCTTAACTTTGATATCTAAGAAAAGAGAAAAAAACCAAAGCCAACTCTACTCTTTGGCACCATGCCCCCTCCACACACACACTTTTTGACAATTTGTTGTTTCGAGTTACATCTTTTACTATTGCCTATCTTTGATATGGTTGTTGTATACATTAGTGTCTTGTTAGGTTTGTCCTTTAGTCTTCATACTAAGGATGTAAGAGGTTTATTCACCATGCTTACGACCCTGGAGTATTCTGAGGTTGTCTGTGAACTTCCTTTACTGATGAGTTATGTACCTTCAAATGTTTCCTTGCTGCTCCTCAGCATTGTCTTCTTTCAGACTGAAGAACTCCCTTTAGCACTTCTTGCAATGCAGGTCTAGTGTTGATAAATTCCCTTTGTTTTTGATTGTCTGGGAAAGACTTTATTTCTCCTTCATATTTGAAGTTTAGTTTTTCTGGATAGAGAATTCTTGGCTACAGTCTTTTTCCTTCAAGAATCTGAATATATAAGCCCATTTTCTTCTAGCCTGTAGGGTTTCTACTGAGAAATCTGCTGAGATATGTATTGGGGCTCCATTGAATACTATGTGCTTCTTTTCTCGTACTCCTTTCTGTATTCTTTCTTTGTCTTTGGTTATTGATCATTTCATTATTATGTGCCTTGAGGTGTCCCTCCTTGGACTGAATTTGACTGAGCTTCCTGTACCTGAACGCTGTCTTCTTTCTCCATACTTGGGAAATTTTCAGTCATTATTTTCAGCCATATATTTTGAATGTAATTTCTATGTCTCTTCCTTTTCCTCTCCTTTGGATATGTCAGTGATGCACAGGTTATTTCACTTGAGAGAGTCCAGTATTTGCTGCATTGATATATTTCTGTTTCAGTTTTTCTTGTTCTTTTTTTTTTCCTTTGGTGGCTGGATGGTACATTCTTTTTCTTCTTTCTTTTTGTTCCTCTGATTTGATAATCTCATGTGTTCTATCTTTGAGCTCACTGATTCTTTCCTCTCTTTGGTTAAGTCTGCAGTTGGAGCTTATTGTCAAGTTTTTTAGTTCAGATAATGTATTCTTTATTTCTGGAATTTCTATTTTGTTTTAATTGGTTCAATTCCTTTTTCAAATTTCTCATTCTGTTCCTGGATTGTTTTCCAGATATCATTTAATTATCTATCTGTATTTTCTTGTGACTCCTTGAGCATCCTTAAGAGGGTTATTCTGAATTCTCTGTCAGACATTTCATAAATCCACTGTTCCTTTGGGTCCATTTCTGGTCTTTTGCTTGTTTCCTTTGTTGATGTCATATTTCCCTGTTCTTTCTCAATCTTCATGTCTTGATGCATGGGAGTTTAAGGAGACCACTACCTCTTCTAGGTTTTATAGGTGTCCTTTGGTGGTGTTAGACTTTTGCTGGTTAATATAAGAGCTTTGGCTCTGGTCCTTGGTTTTGGTTAATTCCAAAACTGGAGAACTTCCTGTAGGGACCAGCACTTGAGCTCTGTGGCTGCACTAAATTGCTGCTTTGCTGCTGACTCTCTGGGGAAGGCTTTTTGTGTGGACGGAATTTTAATTGTCCTTTTAATCACAAAAATGTGGAGATAGTAAAATGGGGACTTTTTAGGGCAATGAGATTATTTTGTGTGACCTACTAATGGTGAATACATGCCATTATAAATTTGTTAAAACCCACAGAATATACAACACAAAGATAAAACCCTCTTGTAAACTGTGAAATTTAGTTAATAATAATATATCAATATTGGATCATCAATTTTAACAAATGTACCACACTAATGGAAGGTGTTGATAATAGAATTAACTGTAGGGAGGAGGAGAGGGAGTACATAGAAACTCTCTTCCTCCTCAATTTTTCTGTAAATCTAAAACTTCCAAAAAATAATAAAGTGCATTAATTTGTTAAAAGACACCTTGTTATTATTTTAATATATTACAATATTTTGCAAATTGGTATGGTTTGCTAGAAATGATCTCCCTCTAGTGGTTCTGCAACAGAAAAACTAAGAGTATGAACCAGCTGGAGTCAAGGAAAAGACAGCAATAGTGGGACATGGTACTACTACAAACAAATTACATCTCAAATCTGTTAGCCATTGATGGAGTTTGGATGTGTTGTCCCCTCCAAAACTCATGTGGAAATTTGATCCCCAATGTGGCAGTGTTGGAAACTGATTGAGTCATGGGCACGGATCCCTCATGAATGGATTAATGCTCTCCCTGGGGGAGGAGGGAGTAATGAGTGAGTTCTCGCTCTATTAGTTCCTGGGAGATCTGGTTGTTTAATAGACCCTGGCACCTTCTCTCTCTCTCTTGCTTCCTCTCTCGCCATGTGATCTGCTTGTACCCACTGGCTACCTGTCACTTTCCGCCATGAGTAGAAGCAGCCTGAGGCCTGCACCAGATGCAGCTGTCCCAGAATCATAAGCCAAATAAACCTCTGTTCTTTATAAATTACCCAGACTCAGGTATTTCTGTTATAGCAACACAAAACGGACTAAAACAGCCATCCAGAAACCCAAGTAAGGACTCAAGTAGTCAGGAAGGAGGGTGATTAAGGATGACATCTAGGAAAAAACAGAGAGTAAACACTTAATTTTGTTTATTGGCATTTTCCCTTCTAGAATTTCTACTTGGCTCTTTTTGAAATCTGCTATACCATATTTAATAGTTCCAGTTTTCTGTCAAGCTTTGCATTTATCTCCTTGAACACAGTCTGAGTTTTTAAAAAGCAAACTATAATTCTAATTATCTTGATTCCACATGTGTCTTCTTCTATTTTCTGTTTTTCCTCTCATTCTTCCTCATGGGATCTTACCTTCTATTGAATCAGATTATCCTTAATAGCATGTTTAATGTTGTTTCTAAATATTTTTTGTAGAATCAATTTGGCCCAGAGAGTGTTTCTGTCAAAAGCCATGGGAAACAACAATCTGGATCGTCTTAATCCAGTTTTAGAGTGTGAGATTTTTCTGGGCCACTCATAAGAGAAATCCTGGCTGCAGTCCCTATGACGGTTTATTTACCCCTGGTCAGCCCTAGTCTATAGAAAGCTGTAGTTTTCTAGGGTTCTCACCTCTAGTGGGTCCCGGACTCTGACTTCAATCCCTCTAGCCCAACCAGCAAGCATGCAATTCAGCCACTTTGGGGTATCAGTCAGCTCTAGGGCAAGAACAGCTCCAAAAGCTGAACTCTCTAGATTTGCATCTTCTCCTTGATCTTGTCATAGTAGCTCCTCACTATCTTAATAACTCTTTGATGGTTTTAACATTTTTAAATACATTATTCAGCTTTTTAGTTGTATTGAGAAGGGAGAATTGGTACAGATTACTTAATCTACAATTACTGGAACCAGAAGTCCATTCCTGATCTTTGCTCCTAAACAATTCCAGGGTATCTTTGGCAGGGGGAAGACCTATTACCAATAAAAAGCTGTACAGTGCTCAAGGAGATTGTGGGTCCCAGTACCCGATGGTTCCCTAAAACTAAGAATGTGGAGACTCGGCCCCTGTTCTTCCCACCTGGGGCTCAGTTGCTAATTCTGATAGCAACTAAGTAGTAACTGAAGCAGTAAGAACTCCACATTGTGCCTCAGCCCACCCTATGTAATATGAAAAGTGGTTACTCTTTAAAGATACAATAGATCTGGATTTTTCACAAATTAAACACTAACAGTCCCCTCCTGTCCTGGATGAAGAAAAAATTAACAAGAAACTTATATGGAGTGTATGTGAGTGTGTTGTGTGTGTGTATATACTGGACTCTAAAATATCACTTTGGTCTTTCTACTGACTTTGAATATGTATAAACACTTTCATTTAAAAAGTAAAACATGGACCTGGGGATCAGACCCTCCACTCACAATGAGGCACACTGCCATCACCACCACCAACTAGCAGCTAGCTGCCACAACCACCGTGCAGGATGTTCTGCCAGCCACTGGAGTGCATTGACACAAAAAGAGTCACCAGCAGAGACCAAAGAAAAGGAGAGGCTCATTCCAGAGTGACAGAAGCTCATCCACAAAGCCCATCCAGAGTGACAGAAGAAGCATCTGCTCTATGATAATATTGGGGGACCTGAACACACGTCTCAGCATTGGACAGATCATCTAGGCAACAAATCAGCAGAGTAACCAATACTCTTTCAGAGGGAGAGAAGTCGTCTAGGGTAATTAAAGGGGGGAGGGAAGAGGGAGAAGGGGTGGAGAGGGACTGGACAAGGGGCATAAAGAAAAAGTATGATTTGTAACAATATATATGTAAGTAATATCAATTTGATCAATATATGTCAACGTTAAACCCCAAAAATATGTATAATCAACTATGATTCAATAAAAATTAAAAAATAAAAATAAATAAAAAGTAAAACAAATTATTATGCCAGGATTGTAAAAAGGTCCACTATTTTTTAATATATCTATTTACTTTTAATTGACAAATAAAAATTGTATATATTTATTGTATACAACATGATGTTTTGAAATACATATACATTGTGGAATGGCTAAATTGAGCTTATTATCATGTGCATTATCTCATTTACTTATTTTTTAGTGATGAGAACACTTAAAATCTATCTTTTAGGAATTTCACAAAAATACATTGTTATTGACTATAGTCACCATGTTGTACAATAAATCTCTTGAACATATTCCTCATATATAATTCAAATTTTGTATCCTTTGACCAACACCTCCCCAACTCCCCCATCATATGGTATTTTTTGGAGCTGGTGCAGCATAACAAATGATGACAATTACAGTCACCAACTTATTATGGAGACTTTGTTTTTTAAAGCAGAAGCAGATAGAAAATTTTTTAAATACAGAAAATTATAGGAAAGAAAATTAGTCACCCAAATCCCACCGTTCATACTATCATTAACACTTTCATGAATATTTTTTATTCAGTTTTTTCTGTGTGTGTAATAAGTATTTTCTCACAAAGTTAATTTATTTTTTATTTTTTATTTTTTATTTTTTGGCAGCTGGCCAGTACAGGAATCAAACTCTGGACCCTGGTGTTATCAGCACCAAGCTCTAACCAACTGAGCTAAGCAGCCAGCCCACAAACTTAAATTTATATTGCAGTACTATACACAGTTATATAAATCCTCTTTCTACTTAACTGTATATCATAAAATTTTTCTCGTATCTTTTTTTGCTAAAACATAATTTTAATGCCTAAATTGCTTTCCACTTTATTGACTAACCATAACTTAGGCACCAATTCCCTAATACTCTTAAATTTTGTACAAGAAAATCTTTGTTGATCTATCCTTATAAAAAGTAAAGTTGGAATTGTCTACCACTGTGTGAATTTTTTCCTCCTTTTCTTTACCTGAAAACTGGAAGCAGTGAGATGATTTGGGGTTTTTTTCCCTCTTTCCCTCTCCATTACTATGACATGATGATATGGACCAAGGATAATGGGGGGGGGGGCGGCATTTGGTACACAAAGAAGGAGAAGGGAAGAGAGAGTCTCTAGGAATAGTTTTGAATGGAAGACAGGCTAAGAGGTGGGCCATCCTAGTAGTGTGAAAGGTCCAACTAGCTAATAGGCACACCACCTATGGTGTAAGACCCCTCAATCAGCCCCATCCAGTGAGAAATCAGATGGAAATGACAACTTGCTCTGGAAATCTAGGAGAAAACAATGCAGGGCCCTAGATTCAAGGAATCTAGCAGTCATGGAAAATATTTAAATCCAAAAGAAAGGGTTCCCCTCCGCCTTACAAAGTATAAAGTAATATATAAACTGTTGTTTCCATAAGAGATGGAAGGACTCCTGCCTGTGAGTGGCCAGTGAGGATAAGTGACTGCACCTATGCCCTTGAGGAGTCCATGTGGGTTGGAAGACGTGACTCCAACCAGAAAGACTGTTTTGTACATTTATGTGGGCACCGTGTATATGCTTCATCAGCTGATGTGAGATTGCTTAATAATGTACTGTCTCTCCAGCCCTCTTCCACTCTGAAGGATGTAGTTGTAGGGTTACAGATAGGGAAACCCCACATAGTGTAATATGTACCAACACCTTTTTTTATCACTACTCAGATCAGACTTTGTGTCAGCAAGCTTCTCCTACTTAATTACCAATCACTTACCCACTTTAACACTCTGTCTCCTCCACACACTGTAATTGTGGTCTCATTTGCTTTTCAAAGAAATGTCTCACAGACTAATTGCAGCCAGTTACATTAATGCAATCTTAGAAACTGCTTAGGAAAGCTTTTACACTGTACCAAACAAGTGGATACCAGATGAGTCTGCTGAAACTTATGAGCTTACATTCTCATATCTAATCAAATCTCAGTCTTTGAACCATTGCAATAGTAAGCACATTTAAAAATTTTTTTTAATCCTGACAAATTATTCTAAGTGCTTTAGAGAAGTCATATAGTGAGAATACTGCAGAGTTGATACACATGACATATTCAAAAATGAAATCATCCTCCCTCGGGTTCCTCTTTCTGCACCCTCTGTTTTTGTTAATGGTTCCACCACATTCCACATCACCAAAGCTCATAACCATCATGACCCTTCCCTCTTCTGCCCATCACATCCAATCAGATGCCAATTCTCTTCATGTCTGCTTCAGCACCTTGGTAAAATTGAATTTTTTTGTTAGTTTATTTGTTTAGTATATGTAGTTTTTTTGGTTATTTTTAATCATTACACTATGTGAACATTTTTTGGCACTTTACCAATTTCTCCCTAACCCCCTTCTCCTCCCCCTTTCCTGCCTCTGGTGTCCTCGGTTCCGTTCTCTCCTTCTGAGAGCTCAAGGAATGATTGTGATTGTTTTATCTTTCTTAACTTTCCTTCTTCTTCTTCTCCCTCCCCCCAGCCCCAGCTCCCACTTAATGAGAGAAGACATGCAGTATTTCTCTTTATGTATCTGGCTTATTCAACTTAACATAATTTTCTCTAAATTCATTCATGTTACTGCTAATAGCAGAATTTCATTCCTTTTTATAGCAGAGCAGTATTCTACTGTGTATTATACCACATTTTCCTTATCCAGCCATCCCTGGTAAAATCGTGAAGAACATTTCTCTGATTTATATGGGTATGTTAATAACATGTGTTCCAAAACTGTATAAGTTTCTAAAAAATCTGATGTCTTGGTACAAATGCTATCTGTCATAATTTTGGCTGTTTTAAATTGTTGTGTGCCATAGAAATAACCAAATTTTCTCTTCCATTTTAAGTCTTACTGTCCACAGTTACTTGCTTTTTGCCTTTTCTTAAAGCTCTTTCAAGCAATTATAGTTTCAAGATATTGTGTCATCAAGAAAATTCATGGAAAGAATGAGAAGAATTCTGACAAGGACAGGTTTCTAATAAATTTGAGTTCATACCATTGGACTGAATTTCCAGAACTCTAATGAAGAAACTGATGGGTTTGTGAAACTGCTAACCAAGGTCAAACAGAGCAAAAGTTAGCTACATGGGACTGAATGAACTGATGAAGAATTATGGGTTTTTATGGCTTCTTTATTTTGAAATATAGCTTGTTCTTTTAAGTGTTTTGTTTTCCAGATTTAAGAAAACTTTTTAAGCTATAGCAGTTTGGTAAAATATACTTTTGTAAACAGAAATTGAAACAAGTACTTTTCTCTCTACTTGGTCACTTCAGAATTTGGAAATGATTTGTGAATATTCTTATTTTTATGGCAATATGTTTATTTACATAAGTTCAATAAGAATCTGTTCTCTTTAACAAGATACCATTGGAATCATTGGTTATATTACCAAGGCTTTGACTGGAATGTCATATTTGAAAACGTGCCTAGAACGCTGGGCTTCAAGGGTTCCAAACATAGTGAGTGAGTAAAAAGTTGTCACTTCCTGGCAGGCCCAGGGAACTTAAGATATCAAATACAGCAGGCAAAGTCTAATGGTGGACTCTTTTTGACTTCTTAGCATCACAATTTTTAAAAAGTCCAATTTGATATTCTCTGTCAAAATTTCCAGCAAAACAAATCTAAAAGGAGCCTGTGTGGTTATTCTTACTGCATTTGTGCAAATAACTAAGCAAATTGGTCTCACCATGATTATCTTCGTAGAAGGTGAGGTGGAAAAAAATGTATGTTTCAAAAGAAAACTGTAGCATACTTATTATTATATTGTAGCCCTGTTTACTGTTTTTGAGATTTATTGGCTGCCTCTAGACTGGACTGAATTCTGAATTCTTTTAGTTTTCTCTAATATCTGGCTACAACTGTTTAAGACCAAGAACCGCTCTGTTCCTGAAGACCTGTAAGTGAAAGCTGAACAACTTGATGTAGATTTTAAGGGACAAATCTTATGCCTGATGCCATAATAGTGACATTTAAAGTGAACCAGGATGAGAAGCTGCCAACTTCATGCTGTGGGCAGCTTCTCTTTTTTTGCCCAATATCATCAGAGCAAGACTTTTTACCATAATGAGACTCTTACCCCTCCTAATTTTTTCTCACTTATGCCTTCCTCTTTCACTTCATAGGATGCTATAGTTAAGAGCAACTAAAAATTGTCACTCCCTGCTTCAACCCAGTCATGGGATGCTAGATTGCCTACTAACCAAACAGGAATAAGTCTGTGCAGTTGCTAACACTTCTCACTGCACATGGATAAATACATCAGGCTTTGTGGAGACTCAATTACAAAAAAGATTAATAAATAGGCTTCTTAGTAATCAATAGGAACAAAGTTAAAATGGGTAGACTCCTCATCTGTCTGTTCAGTTCTGGTTGGCTTGGTTCATGGGGACCCTGGCTAAGGAGCATTCTCCATACTCTGGAGGTATTATCCTCCAGATAGTAATAATAGAAACCTCCCTGGTGCACTGTATTCTCTCAAAAATTTTCAGTGTTTTTTTGCAGCTATCCGTTGAACATCAAATGGTCTTATATCAAATGGTCAAATAGTTGGAACAACCAAAACTCAAAGAAATGCTTGATAATGAGGACACCTTAACCTATGAATGGCATGCTGAGACCTGGAACCTAGAATGAGAGTGGCACTAATGCCTTAAGTTTTGGTCGTGCTCTTCACTTAGGTGAGAGCCTGACCAAAAGGGGGGAATAGTTAAATAAAAATTATGTGAGGCCATTGTTTTTGACAAAGTTTCTGCACTAGGCCCCAAAACACCAGACTAAGTATCAAAATGGAGTCACCCCTCCTGAGTTCCACATCACTAAAGTTGTGGTCTGAGCTTCCTCTGAGGAGAAGTCAGGAGAAAGAGATAACAGCCAGTTATAATTTCTCAAACGGGCCAGTTTAAATTTTAATAGGAATGATAATGAAGTTCCCTTTGCTTTAATCCTTACAGAAAAGAGATAGCCTGAAGTAACCTGATGTAAATTTATTGTTAAAAATAACTGAACGGTCAGTTATGCTTCTATTGTTCTGTGTTCCTGTCCCCACTGTACAAGAAAAGTAGCTTTGAAATAATCAATCCACTTTCTGTTCTTTGTTTCTGCTTTCTTCAGCCTTTTTCTGTCTATAAAATCAACCATCTCCTCTGGGCTCGTTGGAACATTTATTCTATTTTATGGGAATAACAGGTTGCCCAATTCTAGAATTGCAGTAAAGTCAATTGAGATCTTTAACTAAAAAAAAAGAAAAAGAAATCCATAAAGAACATTGAGTGAGATTCTCTATTTAGAAAACATTTGACAAACTCTCTAGCATAGTTTAAGAATGGAATAAAGGCTGGCTATTATTATTATTGAAAGTAAGCCAAGACACTGGGTACCATTCAAGTTTTATTAAAGGAAAAGAATCTGCCAGGCTGCACTCAAAGTGGGGGACAGCACAAGATGTGGGGGTGGTAGAGCTTATATAGGGCACAAAGGGCTGGCTGATACCATCAAGGAGGGGCATTACGCTAATGTAGAAACGATGCGACCAGGATGGAGAACTGCGCCATTGCAGAAGCAAAACAGTTTCTGTTTAAGTCATGAGGCTTCTCATAAAGGGAAGAGGGGAGGAGTTTGGGGCTGGAGCGGAAGACAAGGCCAGTGGCTATTTTGTGCTTATTTTGTACACAATGGCACTGGTCACATCCAACATCCATCACTCCCACCTTTCAAGTATAAGGAGAAGGGAAAAGAGGCAAAGGTCTCATTCTTCTGAAGCTACTTCCTGCTGGAGATGGGCAAAGATATGGAAAAAATACAAGATTTATGTTCGCAGGTAAAACAATTAGGTGGCTGGGTATTGGTTTCATATGAGGAGGCTGTATTCTTCTGGGGAAGGGTCGCTGATTCTGAGGAGCTAATATCTTCCTCACAGGAACAATTGGGCGACATTTTGGTTGGTGAAAGCCTGCATACATTCCTGCAAGAAATTAGAGAAACACCAAAAGAGACAGGGACCAGAAAGTAGGATGAGGCACAGTTAGGGGTCCTAGCAGAGGCATAAGCCAGGGTATCCAAGGGTTCAGTGACTGGGGCCACCCTCCAGGTGTGTTTGTGTTTTGTAACCCTTTGCATCAGTGATCAATGCTTGCCTTTAAATGGTTTAAGTTGTTTTGGATCACCCTAAACTCATTTATGTAATAACAGCATTCCACCCCCAAGAAGAGGCAGGTGATTTCCTTCTCTGCTGTAAGGAAGTCAAGGCCCCGACAGTTCTGTAAAGTGACTGCAGCGAGTGAGGTGACCTGTCACCGGGGGAGAGGAGATGCTATCTATACTTAGTTCTTCTGAGAGTTTTTGATAGAATTGAGAGGCAGTAGCAAGGCCTACTATGCCAGTCCCAGTTGCAGGAAGGATCCCTGCCCTGATTAAAAGGTACAATTAGTGCCCTATAGGAGTAGGGGGAACTTCCTGAGAGGGGGGACCAAAGTTATTCCCAGTCCCATCTCCATCCCTCCATCTGTCTGGACTGTGATGTCAGAAGGAGCCAAACAAATATGCAAGAAGTTGTGTTGGGGCAGGCAACAGGATAACATAGTTTTACAAAGGAAATATATTTTGGTTTTAGGGCATGGATAATGAGGGGGTAAGTGAGTGGGGTAAGGTTGGCCTATTCCCTAAAAAGATCCCTAATGAGTGAAAGACTAGGGAGATATTGGCCTAAAGGCAATGAGCTGGAAGGAAGAGGTGTGAGGGTGAAGGACCTACCATACACAAATTCAAGGGGGCTGAGGCCTGTAGTCTTGTGGGGGCAGCCCGTAGATGAGTGAATGACTGGTGAGGAGGACAAAATGAGGGATAATTACTGAGGTGAGACCATGCATTACTGCTGTAGCATCCCCTGAAGTGCAGGGAAAAGCCTCAATCCAACCTGAAAAGGTATCTACTAGGGTAAGAAGATAACGTATCCTTTTCTGGGGAGAGTAATATAAGGGCTGGAGAAGGCATAGTAGGAGTTCATAGCCTATATGAACTGAATTATGGAAATCTAAAAGGCTTTGCTCAGCCAGTGCGGTAGGGAGGACATAGCAACCTGAGAGAGTACACCAGTTGTCCTTTCTTTGTGTTCCCAACTGTTGGAGGTGTTGTATTTCTTGAGATGTGTATTGGGGTATGGGTATAGGGGCCATGAGAAGGACCTGAGCAGGAGAGGAAGAGTGGGGGCCTGGTGATTGAGCAGCCTGTGTTGTAGTTAGATCTGCCAGTTTGTTTCCCTGGGATATGGGGTCATTGGAGGTTTGGTGTCCTCTGCAGTGTATAACCCCAACCTCCTTTGGGAGTTGTGCAGCCTCAAGAAGTATCTTGATAAGATGTCCATTTTTTATGGGCCCTCCCTGAGTGGTCATGTATCCTCTCTCCTTCCATACAGCTGGGCATGGAAATGGTGCTCCCATCTATGAACCGCATAATGGGATGCAGGGAGATGTGTGGAAAGGGATTGAGAAAGAGGTCTAAAGCCTCCATGCAATTGTGTTCTAAGGGTCGTGAGTGTTTTGGGATGAGAGTGGTTGGATTTTTAAGGGAGGGCAAGGTATAAAGGAGAACTGGGAGTTTTCAATGGAAGTAAGGTGAATAAGTTGTAGGCAGGAAGGGGAGAGAATTGACTTGGCCTTATGGCTGAGAAGGGCTTGACTGTTTATTGTTCAAAAGTTGGTTTAGAGCTTTCTTGTGTTAAAACGGTGGCTGTCACCAAGGCCCGTAAACAGGGGGGCCCATCCTCAAGCTGTTGTGTCTAGTTGTTTAAAGAGGTATGCAACAGGGGAGAAAATATCTCCTGCCTCTTGTCCCAAAACCCCTACTGCCAATCCTTGGGTTTCAGTGATGTATAGGATAAAAGGATGAGATAGGTTTGGGAGAGATAGAGCTGGGGCTGCAAGGAGAGCAGCTTTTAATCACTGGAAGGGAGCATGAATGGGCTTTGTGGGATCTAAAGGGATGGCAGGATCTCCTTTGGCTGTCTCATAAAGTGGTTTTGCTAACATGCCAAAGTTGGAGATCCACACAAGTAGATATCCTGCAAGCCCCAGGAAAGAGAGAATTTCACTCTTTGTGGTGGGGGTTGGTAGTTCAGAAACTATACTCTTGTAATCCACTGTTATTTCTCTGGTATTGGGGGTGAGGTGGACTCCCAAGTAGGTGACTGAAGGAGAGGAAATTTGGGCCTTGCTGGGGACACTCAATATCCCCTGGAGGCCAGCAGGAAAGTAAGGAGAGCAACACTGTGGGCCTGTGAATCCTCATAGGAGGGGCTACAAAGGAGGAGGTCATCCATATATTGTATTAAAGTGCTAGAGGTTGGGAGAAGTTCATATAAGTCTTAAGCTAAGGCCTGGCCAGAAAGTGGGGGGCTATCCCAAAACCCCTGAGGTAGTACTGTCCAAGTAAATTGTTGGGAATGGCGCATGTCAGGATCAGTCCTGTACTAAATGGTATGAGCTGTGAGGCTTTATAACCAGAAGGATGGGTGTATTGAAAAGCGCATGGGTAGGCCATAGAAGATGAGAAGAAAGGGGCTAGTGTATGATGGGTTTTAAGCCTATTAGGTGTTTGTTAGCAATGGGGTACTGTGGGACATTAGGGACCAAAGAGGTGTTCCACAACTTAACAAGGATAGGGGAATGGTGCATAGCAATGGAGGGAGAAGTGTCCCATACTAGGGATTAACCTTGTCCGAGGGGGAGGGGAAGGTGGAAGTCTCAGGAGTCAGGTCTGGGTACAGCCTGTAACAGGAGTATTGTAGCTGGAGTTAAAGTGTTTAGGGTAAGAGTGGCTTTGAGTTTGAAAAGAATGTCCCGTCCCAGTAAGGGCACTGAGTTATTATTAAAAATTTTTATGTGAATTGGGTATGATGTAGGGTGCAGGAAAGAAATTGAGTGATCCATGGATGGTATTCTGATCCTGTGACCCCTACTATTGTGATAGAGGATGGGGTTGTTGGTCCTGCATATTTAGGAAGGGTAAAGTAAGTGACCCCTGTATTAATGACAAAAGAGATCATCAGCTTACCTGCTATGAGGCGAGTTATGCTGGGCTCACGTGTGGTGATCTTCATTGGGGCCTCGGGCCTTGGGCATCATCAGTCCTCCTCCTGGGCAAAGCAAGAAGCTCTGGTAGAAATGGCTGTGAAGCCAAAGGCTGTGGGTTGGGGACTGGGCCATGCCCTCTCTGGCGAGTGGAACACTCAACCGTCCAGTAATTTGGCTGTTTGTACTGAGGACAGGGCCAAATAGGAGGCTTGGTGTTAGAACGGGCCCATGCCGAGTGGCCCAGTTGACCTCATTTAAAGCAGTTCTTGGGTGGCTTGTCCCTAGAGGCAGCTGGCTATGGAGTATGTGAGCCTCAGATGGCATTAGCCAGGAGTTGGTATTTGGCCTGATCTCTTTTTTAAAATGGTTCTTTTTCTCCTCCTCCTCCTTATTGTTAAACACTTTGAAAGCTGGGCTTTTCAAGATGGCGGTGGCTGCTGCGGCTGGCGTGGAGTAGCTGAGGTAGAAAAGGCGGCCACTGGGCCTCAGGCAGCCGGGAAACTTGTGGACCTTCCTCTTGCCATCTCTTAAGGGAGGACTGCTGCTGCTGGCCGGTCGTGGGGGGTGATCACCACTTTGCTCCCAGCAAGAGAGGCTGCCTCATTTACAGGCAACAGCTTTGAAGTGTGGAGCAGGAAAAGAACTGTTTCTTAGCTGCAAAAGCAAGTCTCGAAACAGGGAACACGGTGCCAGGGCTGCAGTGGATGCAGACAGGATCCCAGAGGCCGGGGCCGCGCTGAAGGCGGCCAGCTGCCCTATTCAGGATTCGAGGTTTCAGGCCGGCATTGAAGAAGATTCCTGGGAGCGCCCGAGCTGCGCCGTGACTGAACAGCCCGAGGCGGCAGCGGCCGAGAACGGGGAAGGCGGCAAACCAGAGGCAGAAAGTGAGCGCCTGACCTGGCACAGCCCTGTGAGTGACCCCTGGACCAGCCCTGTTCGGGGGGGCTGACGCCCACCCGGCTCCCGCCTGCATCACCGCCCCGGGGCTGCCTCCATTTTCCCAGGTGCTGGCAGCTCCGCCCGGCTCGGCCATCACTGAGCCTTCCCACCTGTTTGACCCGGTACGGGGCTTTCCGGAGCCTGCGGGCCAGCGTCCCCTCCCACTCCCTCCACGGTTCTCTGGTGGGTTGGTGGCGTGGGGCGTCCCCGGCCAGTGTCGGGAGGGCAAGGAAGTATGGGTGGGCCGACTGTCACTCCACCACACCCTGGACTCCGGCCCCGGTAAACTTCCTGTTACTGGGAGGCAGATACCATCTCTGCGGCCACCAGTTCGGAAAAAAGCATAACGAATTTCTGGTTGGGAATAGTGTGGTAGGAGAGTTCCCAGGTCTGCTTGAACCTGCCGGAGAGCAGGCTGCAGGTGGGTGCTAGATTCGGTCTATGCTGGGGGGATACAAAGGTGAACAAGACCCGAGAAAGATCTACACAGTGCTACAAAGGCACCCAGAGCGACCGGTCATCTGTGCCTAGCAGAAACCTGGTAGACTTCCTGGGCGAGGCGGTGCCGAGCAGGGTCTTGAAGGCCCAGCTGATAGACAAGGGGTGCAGAAGACATGCCCCAGCCCAGCACAGTGCGCACAGAGTGGGGAGATGTGCGGCCAGGGAGGCGGAGACTCGACAGAAACCACACACCCGGTGGGGTCGCCACTGCACGATCCAACAGCCTGGACCAGAGCACACGGAACAGGGAGAAGTCCAGCATGGGAAGTGAAAGCTCAACAGAGATCACACACCCTGAGTTACGTGATCCACCAGCCCAGCAGAGTCCAAGCTGACCAGAAAGGTGGCTCCCCGTAGAAGCCCAAGATCCAAGGCAACCACACACACAAGGCACTAGAGGCCAACTGAGCAGTCACGGAGGGAGCCATACCAAATTGGCAACCACAGCAACATCCTAGTTAGTCATTAGTCTCAAACTGGTGGACTGTGAAACCCCCTGCCACAATGAATAAACACCAAAAAAAAGATACCAGAAATACAAAAAATCAACAAAGTACACCACCAAAAGTTAATAAATCTCAAACTCTAGATCCTATAGAACAAGAAGCCCTTGAAATAACTGACAAGGAATTTCGAGTGATAATTCTAAGGAAACTGAATGAGATACAAGAAAACTGAGCTAGACATCATGATGAAATGAGGAAAAGCATACAGGATCTTAAAGAGGAAATGTACAAGGAAATCAATGTCCTGAAAAAAAATGTAGCAGAACTTGCTGAACTGAAGAAGTTATTCAACGAAATAAAAAACACAACGGAGAGTTTAACCAGCAGGCTTGTCGAAGTTGAAGAGAGAACCTCTGAACTTGAAGGTGGGCTGTTTGAAATAACACAAGCAGACAAAAAGAAAGAAAAAAGAATCAAGGATATTGAAGAAAATCTGAGAGAGATATCAGACAACCTTAAGCGCTGAAATATCCAAGTCATGGGTATTCCAGAAGGGGAGGAAAATGGAGATTCCATCGAAAACATATTCAACAAAATAGTGGCAGAAAACTTCCCAGGTATAGGAAAAATCACAGATCTTCAGATCCAGGAAACTCAACGATCTCCAAATGTATTCAACCCAAAAAGATCTTCTCCAAGACATGTCATAGTCAAATTGGCAAAACTCAGAGACAAAGAGAGAATCTTAAAAGCTGCAAGAGAGAAGCGTCAAATCACCTATAAGGGAGCCCCAATCGGGCTAACATCAGACTTTTCATCACAAACCCTAAAAGCTAGAAAGGAATGGGATGATATATTCAAAATACTAAAAGACAAAGATTGCCAGCCAAGAATTCTCTACCCTGCAAGGCTATCCTTCCGAAATGAAGGGCAGATAGTATATTTCTCCGACAAACAAAAACTGCGGGAGTTCACTACCACACGACCACCCTTACAAGAAATCCTCAAGGGAGTACTGGGTTTGGTTCCTGAAAAATAACTACCACTGACTTAAAAACCCAAGAAAACTCAAAACCCTCTAGTATAATAAAAAAGGCGTTCATGAAGAGAAAACAAGCAAACAAAAATGCTATCTACAACCTTAGGAACCAACAAACACAGAAACCAAACAGTAAATCAGAAAGCAAGGAACAAAAGACAACTAAGACAACCAAACAACCAACAAAATGCTAGGAATAAATCAACACCTTTCAATAACAACTCTTAATGTAAAAGGCTTAAATTCCCCAATGAAAAGACACAGACTGGCTGACTGGATCAAAAAGAGGACCCAACTATATGCTGCCTACAAGAGACCCACCTCACCCGTAAAGATTCAAACAGACTAAGAGTGAAAGGATGGAAAAAGATTTACCATGCAAACAGAAAAGAAAAACGAGCTGGGGTAGCTATTCTTATATCTGACAAAATAGACTTTAAATTAAAAACCATAAAAAGAGACAATGAGGGACACTACTTAATGATAAAAGGACTGATCCATCAAGAAGACATAACAATCATAAGTATGTACGCACCCAATGTTGGAGCAGCCAGATATATAAAACAAACTCTATTAGACCTAAAGAAGGAAATAGACACTAATACCATAATAGCAGGGGACCTGAACACCCCACTGTCAGTATTAGACAGATCATCTAGGCAAAGAATCAGTAGAGAAACACAAGATCTAAACAAGTCTCTAGAGCAATTGGAATTGGCAGATATCTACAGAACATTCCACCCAACAACTTCAGAATATTCATTCTTCTCATCAGCACATGGATCATTCTCCAGGATAGATCACATAGTAGGACACAAATCAAGTCTCAATAAATTCAAAATATTGGAATTATCCCATGTATCTTCTCAGACCACAGTGGATTAAAACTAGAAATTAATAACAAACGAAACTCTGGAAACTATACAAACACATGGAAATTAAACAGCATTCTACTTAATGACATATGGGTACAAGAAGAAATCAAGCAGGAAATCAAAAAATTTATTGAAACTAATGAAAACAATGATACATCATACCAAAACCTGTGGGATATTGCAAAAGCAGTATTGAGGGGAAAATTTATTGCATTAAACGCTCACTTCAGAAGAATGGAAAGATGGCAAGTGAACAACCTAACACTTCACCTTAAAGAACTAGAAAAACAAGAACAATCCAAACCTAAAGTTAGCAGATGGAAAGAAATCATTAAGATCAGAGCAGAACTGAATGAAATTGAAAACCAAAAAACAATTCAAAAGATCAACGAATCAAAAAGTTGGTTTTTTGAAAAGATAAATAAAATTGACAAACTATTAGCATGGCTAACAAAAAAAAGAAGAGAGAAGACTCAAATAACAAAAATTAGAAATGAAAAAGGCGATATTACAACTGATTCATCTGAAATACAAGGAATCATTCGAGACTACTATAAACAACTATACGCAAACAAATTTGAAAATCTGGAGGAAATGGATAAATTTCTGGACACACACAAGCTCCCAAAACTGAACCGTGAAGACGTAGAAAATTTGAGCAGACCAATAACAATAAAGGAGATTGAAGCTGTTATCAGAAGGCTCCCAACAAAGAAAAGCCCAGGACCAGATGGATTCACAGCAGAATTTTACCAAACATTCAAAGAGGAATTGACACGGTATCTTTACAAACTATTCCAAAAGATTGAAACAGACGCAAATCTCCCAAACTCATTCTATGAAGCAAACATCATCCTGATACCAAAACCAGGTAAAGATATAACCAAAAAAGAAAACTACAGGCCGATATCCTTGATGAATATAGATGCAAAAATCCTCACTAAAATACTAGCAAACAGAATACAGCAACACATACGCTAAATTATTCACCACGATCAAGTGGGATTCATCCCAGGGATGCAAGGTTGGTTCAACACACGCAAATCAATAAATGTGATACACCATATTAATAAACTCAAACACAAGGACCATATGATCATCTCTATAGATGCTGAAAAAGCATTTGATAAAGTTCAGCACTCATTCATGACAAAGACCCTCTATAAGTTAGGTATAGAGGGAAAGTATCTTAACATAATTAAAGCCATATATGCCAAACCCACTGCCAATATCATCCTGAATGGGAAAAAGCTGAAAGCTTTTCTTTTAAGAACAGGAACTAGACAAGGATGCCCACTCTATGCAACATAGTGTTGGAAGTACTAGCCAGAGCAATCAGAGAAGAGAAGGAAATAAAAGGCATCCAGATTGGAAAAGATGAAGTCAAACTGTCCCTGTTTACAGATGACATGATCCTATATATCGAACAGCCTAAAACCTCTACAAAAAAACTCTTGGAATTGATAAGTGATTTCAGCACAGTAGCAGGATACAAAATCAACACACAAAAATCAGTAGCATTTCTTTTTTCCAATAGTGAACATGCCGAACGAGAAATCAAGAAAGCCTGCCCATTTACAATAGCCACCAAAAAAATAAAATACTTAGGAATTGAGTTAACCAAGGAGGTGAAAAATCTCTATAATGAGAACTACAAACCACTGCTGAGAGAAATTAGAGAGGATACAAGAAGATGGAAAGATATCCCATGCTCTTGGATTGGAAGAATCAACATAGTGAAAATGTCCATACTACCCAAAGTGATATACAAATTCAATGCAATCCCCATCAAAATTCCAAAGACATTTTTCTCAGAAATGGAAAAAACTATCCAGACATTTATAAGGAACAATAAAAGACCACACATAGCCAAAGCAATGCTGAGCAAAAAAAATAAAGCTGGAGGCATAACACTACCTGACTTTAAGCTATACTACAAAGCTATAATAACCAAAACAGTATGGTACTGGCATAAAAACAGACACACTGATCAATGGAATAGAATAGAGAACCCAGAAATCAACCCACACACTTACTTCCATCTGATCTTTGACAAAGGCACCAAGCCTATTCAGTGGCGAAGGGACTGCCTCTTCAGCAAATGGTGCTGGGATAACTGGATATCCATATGCAGGAGAATGAAACTAGATCCATACCTCTCACCGTATACTAAAATCAACTCAAAACGGATTAAGGATTTAAATATACACCCTGAAACAATAAAACTTCTTAAAGAAAACATAGGAGAAACACTTCAGGAAATAGGACTGGGCACAAACTTCATGAATACGACCCCAAAAGCATGGGCAACCAAAGGAAAAATAAACAAATGGGATTATATCAAACTAAAAAGCTTCTGCACAGCAAAAGGAACAATTAACAGAGTTAAAAGACAACCAACAGAGTGGGAGAAAATATTTGCAAAATATACATCGGACAAAGCATTAATATCCAGAATATATAAGGAACTCAAACAACTTTACAAGAAGAAAACAAGCAACCCAATTAAAAAATGGGCAAAAGAGCTAAGTAGGCATTTCTCTAAGGAAGATATACAAATGGCCAACAGACATATGAAAAAATGCTCAACATCACTCAGCATCCGGGAAATGCAAATCAAAACCACATTGAGATACCATCTAACCCTAGTTAGGATGGCTAAAATCCAAAAGACCCTGAACGATAAATGCTGGCGAGGTTGCGGAGAAAAAGGAACTCTCATACATTGTTGGTGGGACTGCAAAATGGTGCAGCCTCTATGGAAAATGGTATGGAGGTTCCTCAAACAATTGAAGATAGATCTACCATACCACTCAGCTATCCCACTGTTGGGAATATACCCAGAGGAATGGAAATCATCAAGTCGAAGGTATACCTGTTCCCCAATGTTTATCGCAGCACTCTTTACAATAGCCAAGAGTTGGAACCAGCCTAAATGTCCATCATCAGATGAGTGGATACGGAAAATGTGGTACACCTACACAATGGAATACTACTCAGCTATAAAAATGAATGAAATACTTCCATTTGCAACAACATGCATGGACCTTGAGAGAATTATATTAAGTGAAACAAGTCAGGCACAGAAAGAGAAATACCACATGTTCTCACTTATTGGTGGGAGCTAAAAATTAATATATAAATTCACACACACACACACACACAAAAACAGGAGGCGGGGAAGAAGATATCACAACCACAATTACTTGATGATGATACAACAAGCAAACAGAAAGGACATTGTTGGGGGGGAGGGGGAGGGAGAAGGGAGGGAGGTTTTGGTGATGGGGAGCAATAATCAGCCACAATGTATATCGACAAAATAAAATTAAAAAAAAAAATAATAACCTTGAAAACTGTGCAGAGGAGGTAGTGTAAAATCACCATGCCTGCAGGGGAGTTTAGATCTATTCATGTATATTTATATAGGGCCTCAGAGAGGTGGGCTAGGAACTTGCTGGGATTTTTGGTGGATCTCTGTGTGATCTCTCTAAGCTTGCAATAATTGACTGACTTGTGAGTAGCCTTTTGGAGGCCATGAAGTATGTATGCAATCATGTTATCCCAGAGATCCCAATACCCATGGCCGGCCTGGTAGTCCCAATTTGGGTCTGTGCAATGAACAGCAATGGCTCCCCCAGGCCACCTATGATTTTGAGCATGTACCTCGTCTTCCTGTTGGGCCACTATCCAGACCTGCTCCCTGTCTTCAGGGGACAGATATGCATCTGGGTTGGACTGGAAGGATCCCAGCTGTTTTTTGAGTTGGGAAAGGTCTGAAAGAGAAAAGGGGACATGAACTCAGACAATCCCTCCCTCCCAGCCACTTCACAGAGGGGGGTATAAAGGAGCCAGGGCTGAAGACAAAGAGAGGGAAAATGTGGAAGGGCTGGTGAAGGATCTGGAGTGTAAGGATGTAGTCGAGGTTGCCCATATGGGGAACAGAGTAGGCTGACAGATTAAAACATTAATCTGAGTCCAGAAGGGGAGGTCGGGCATGAGCTAGGAGTATTTGAGACATAGGACAGTTTTGACAGAGAGAGAAAGCATTCAGAGATAGAAGAAGGCTTGAACATAAAGGAATCTCTCCAGCTTGCCATTTCAGTGAGTATCTAAATCAGGAGTGCCATCTTGTGGCCACTGGGATCGATTGTAACAAGGCATTAGAGTTTTAATGTCTCCCTGGAGGCCAATAAATTGGCCAGGAGACAGCCCAAGGGCATAGAGCATGGAGGTTTTGGATCGTGAGGATCACATGTAGAGGGTGAGAAAGGGAACAGACCTGGTAGAAGAAGCATGCCAACAAAAAGCATCCTCTTTGGTGTCCACCTTCTTTTTCAAGAGGAAAGCCATGACCAGCAAATGAAACGTCCTGCAATAGCTGGGGGGCACAAGAAAAGTTCACTCGACCAGGTGCCTGGGCTTCATAGAGACTGGAGTCATAGAGAGTAGTCGGGGGAACTTGTAAAGGCAGGACAGACCCACTGACTCAGCCTGAATTGAGGCCGATGTTGGATGTGTTGGTCTGGAGCAGCAAAAGGAGAGAGTCCAGAGTGTACTGGGTTTGGCAGGTCCAGGAGCCAATCAGCCCAAGAGAGGGGATCATCCGACGGTCTGGCCAAGACCCTTTCTGGGTTTCAGCACCATAATGAAAGAAAGTGACCTGAGACACTGGGTATCATTCAAGCTTTATTAAATGAAAAGGATCTGCCAGGCTGCACTCAAAGTGACAGGCAGCCCGGAGCTGCCCTCAAAATGGAGGACTGCACCAGGTGTGGGGGTGGTAGAGCTTATATAGGGCACCAAGGGCTGGCTGATACCATCAAGGAGGGGCATTATGCTAATGCGGAAGCTATGCCACCAGGGTGGAGAACTGTACCCTTGCAGAAGCAAAAGGATTCCTGTTTCTCAGAAATCATGAGGTTTTCCATAAAAGGAAGGGGGGAAGGGTTGGGGCCATTTTGTGCTTGACCTTGCCTTAAATGGTGCCAGTTATGTTCAGAACCTATCAAAATTTTTGTAAAATTATTTGTGAAGAAAAGTTTCAGAAATGCCTATGATTGTGAACAAAATTTCAGAAATGCCTATGTCAAGAAACATTCTGTAGAACACGAAATTTTCATCTCACAGGAAGAATGCTTTGCAGACCTTCTGACAGTGAATGTGTAGCGTTATACAGCCAAGGCTGCTTCTGCATTTTGTAATGAAATGATTATTCTTTACAAAAAGAAATCCTAATTATGTTTATATTTATTATTCTTTGCCATGAATATGGGTTAGGGTTGTAGTCATATGCTAAGGACTAAATCAAGATGAAAAGACACAGATAAACTTTTTATTGTTTGTGTGTGTTTTAACTTTTTATTTGGAAATAATTTTAGACTTACAGAAGCACTGGAAAGATTGTACAGTGAGTTTCTATATATAGTCCACCCTCTGTTATCTGTAGGTTCTGTATCCATAGATTCAACCAAACACAAGTCAAAAATATTCAAAAAAAGTTGGATCTGTACTAAACATGTACAGACTTTTTTCCTTGTCATTATTCCCTAAACAATACAGTATAACAACTGTTTACACAGCATTTACATTGTATTGGGAATTATAACTAATCTAGAGATGATTTAAAGTATATGAATGTGCACAGATTATATGCAAATACTGTGCCATTTTATATAAGGGACTTGTGCATCCATGGACTTTGGTGTCTGCAGGAGGTCTTGGAACCAATCCCGTACAGATACCAAGGGATGACTTTATTCTTCATCTTGTTTCCATAATGTTACATAATCTTACATAACAGTCGTACAATTACTAAAACTAAGAAATTAACATTTACAAAATACTGTTAACTAAACTACAGACTTTATTTAGGTTTCACCAGTTTTTCCACCGCTGTTCTTTTTCTGTTCTAGAATCCCACATTTTATTTAGTTGTCATGTTTCCTTAGTCTCCTCCAATTGGTGATCTTTTCTGGGTCTTTGTCTGCAATAACCCTGACACTTTTTAAGAGTATTGGTCTTTGGAAGAGTATTGGTCAGGCATTTTGTAGACTATCCCTCAGTTTAGTTTTTTCTAATGTTTTCTCATGATTAGATTGAGGTTATAGATTTTGAGGAAAATACCACAGAAGCGATGTGCCCATCTCATTGCATTATTTGGGAGTAAATTTGGGTATCAATATGTTCTTATTACCTATGATGTTAAAGTGGTGTCTGCTAGGTTTCTCCCCTGTAAATTTACTATTTTTCTCCTTAGAAGGAAAAAATAATTAGGGGAGATCATTTTAGGCTATGCAAATATCCTGTTTCTTCTTAAAATTTTAACCAATAATTGTCATTCATCCATGGATCTTGCCTGCAGCAATGATTACTGTGAGATTCTAATGGTGATTTTCTATTTCCCTCATTCCTTCTACATTTATTAATTGGAATTCTGTAAGGAAAAGTTGTCCATTTTCCCCAAAAAAACAACTTTATTTGTCTCCAGTAACAATCACTCTTCAATTCTTGTTATGGTTTATGATCTAAATATCCTGACTACCTTACGGGGTTATCATGGCAATTAAATAAGATAAAACATATACATGGTAAGCACTCAACGGATGTGAGTTCCATTCCTTCCACTGTCTGTTGCCTGATGCTTAGGTGACTCCAATAACTGAGTCATGAAGTTAGCACTCAATCAACCATAATCAATAAAACTTTTTATCAGTTAAATTCCAATGCATGTAACCATATCAAATAAATTGTAAGTTCTCACAATGAGCAAATAGACTTCTTTATGGCCATATAGACTCACAGGACTAGTACAGTAATTTATACAGAGACAACTAGAAAATGTATCGAATGAATGGATGACTGGGTAATTTGATTAATGCTAAGAGGAGAGATATAAATGCTAAAAGTCCTAAATAAGGATTGGCCTAAATATTCTTTCTTTGTTCAAGACTTTCTTCTTTATCTCTCTTTTATATCATTTGCTTCTAGATGTATTTAAATTTCAGTGTCAATAAATCTCTGTTTCATAGTTCACTCATGTCCCTTCTCAACCACATCAGTTTGTTCATCTCTTTAAACATCTGAGAAAATAGCTTTCATTTTAAAAGAAGCAAAGATGGAAATGGACAATTTAAAAGAACAGCTAGAAATGAACAATAAATATATGGAAAGGAAAATTTAACCTTAAAAACTGAACTTTTGCAAGTTCAAATAAAAACAAGATACTGTTTTTGCCTTATCAAATTAAGAAAAGGTATTTTACATCAATGCTTCACAAACTTTAACGTGTGTTTAAATCACCAGAGAATCTTGTTAAAACTTAGATCCTCATTCAGTGGGGCAGAAAAAAGAGCAGAGATTCTGCATTTCTCATAATCTCCAAGTGATACCAATGATGCTGAACCTGAGGACCACACTTTGAACATTCAGATCAATTGTAACCATAATGATGAGCGTAAGAGAAAATAGCTGTGTGCTATATGTAACTAATTCTGTTGTAAATCAGTACAACCTTTATGGGAAGTGCTTTGGCCACATAGCTTACAACAGCACTTCCCAGCCCTAGCTATATATTAAAATTGCCTGGCATACTTTACAAAATATCTATGCCCAGATCCCATTCTAGATCAATTAAATTGAAATCTAATGGGTGGGGCCCACTAATGAGTTTTGTCAATTAAAAAAATAGACTAAAGGTAAAAATCTATTAAATGGATAATTAATGAAATATAATGCAGGTTTTAAAAATATAACAAAAATGCTGACAATATAATGCTAAATTTTAAAATGATACAGACTACACAGTATAATTTTTTTTCATTGGTTCATTAATTCAACAGTTTAATTATTTAGTACCAATATGTGCTAGGCACAATTCTAATAGGGGCTTGGAATCAATCAGTAAATAATTCAAAAATTCCATTCCTTAAGGAGCTTACATTCTAAATATTATGTATCTAAAAATAAAAGTAGATACAGCCAAAAGTGAGTCTATGTTTATTCTGAGCAGTCTCTTTTTTCTTTAACCTTTTTAGTAGTTTCATATTTCAAAATCAAATAAAAATAGACATTTTTCACAGGATGTCAAGATTAGAGAGCACTGTAAAAGTGATCTTTTATTGAAAGACTTAAATTAAGCCCTCTTGACAATTTCAAATTCATCTGCTTCCTTTTTTGACAGTTCTATTTCTATAGCTAGAAATTTTCCTCAGTGCTCTTTGATCTTAAGGTGGATCTTGTACTCCCTCTGCTGGCCAGACAGCAATGGCAGGAGGCGACCGAACGGTGAGAATAAGCCAGGAAAATCACAAAACACAGCTACCCCCCTACCTACACATTTATTTGTCCCTCATTCATTCAATCAAAAGACACCTACTGAGTCTATTATGTGCTAGACACTATGATAGGAACTGGAAATACAAAAGAAATAAGACAATCCCTGTCTTTGAAATCACCTTTTACTTTTCTCCGGGAAATTACCACATCCCAGAAGATTTCTTGGGCCTGGGGTTGCAAGAAAAACCAATAACTCTCCACCAAGAAAGGATAATCGGTATGTATATATGCTGGACTATGAAAATAACTTAGGTCTTTGTGAAAAACAGGAAACACTCTTGGACAATACCCTGTGGAAGGTACTGACATATTTAATTTCCACAAACTACTACAGTCAGCACAAAGTAAGAGACCTGACACTAAAGGAGAAAAGTGACCCAAGATCTTGAGAAATCTGGGCTGAAAATGTGGTCAGTTGTCCCAAGAAAAATCAGGTATGTTCTTAATTCTTTCCTAACTTTGACATGATTTAGAGATTCACATCGTTGCAGAACTACAAAATTTCACAAAACAAAAATTCTAGCAAGACACTCTATTCTTACCGCCTTCGTTACATGACCAGCAGTTATCTATTTGATGTGGTGAGCAAACACGATATCCCAGGAATGACATTCCTAAAATGAGCATTCCCTACAATTGATGTTTTAACCACAAATGCTATGGCAGACAGCAGGGATTTGAACATTGCTTAAATATCTACTAGTGAGACAGTACAACTTGCAAACTCATTGTTTATTATCCAAGGAATTTGATCCTTTTTATAACTCTGATAGTATAAAAATTACAGAAATGTGGAAAATACAAAGGTGTGAATTTTAGGATAAGTAATGACATTAGTACTTTCCAACAGCTTCTCAATAATTTTTGAACAAAATCTGCATTTGTATGTGTCTCTGCCGGTTGGCTTTACCCAACAGAAGGCCACATCACTCTCTTTCAAATCCACTATTAGTTTTAAAGTGTAACTTAGCTTAGCCTGAACATTTTTCACTGCTGTGTAGTAATAAAACCTCATAATGAAATGGGACATCTATGAGGGGCATTTTGGTAACTTTTACGGGCATGTTTGGCTGTCACAATAATTGGAGATATTATTGATGTGTACTGCTTAATGTCCCTTAATGCACAGGGAAATGCCAAACAAGGAAGATTTGATTCATGTTTTGCATGACTTTCAAATACCCCACCAGATTTTCATCTATGGAAATAAAACAATTTGTTAGTGTGAGCCTAGAATCTAATTCTTTTTTATCTATAACACAACGTATTTTTTGCACAATGTTAATACATGTGAAATATTTTAAGCCTATACCATCTTTTTAATCATGGGAAGATTGTGATTTGCTTTTACTCAAACTTCTGCAAGAGTTGCTTACCATTGTGAAAATTATGTCCCTATAGGCAGCACCATTCGTGACTTGTGAGCCAGTAACACATACTTGTACCTTCCACATTTGTAGCTGATGCAAATATTTTTCAGTGAAAATTTGAGACACCATTAAAGTTAGCTAATATACATGAAATGTAAAGATCTTATCAAATTTTATTAATAACTCTATTATTTTAATTTTGTGGCATAATAAGAAACCTGGGTTATGAAAATTACAACTTGAAATGACTTGAAATTGCCTGTTGTTTTTCAGTCTTTTTTTATCTTTTCAATTTTACAGTCCCCAGAAATCTACCAAAAAACTTTTCTATTGTCCCCTGTACTGCTGTCTTTTTTCAACAGATTTCTAATCTGAAATGCTGATTTGGGAGATGTATATGTGTGTGTGTAATTGTCTCCTCAGCTAGATTATAAGCTTCTAAAAGGCAAAATTATTTGCCATGACTTCATAGTCCCTACAATTACACTCCACACAATATTAGAACTCAATAAATTGTGGATGAGTAAATAAACCAAATTCTAAACTATATGTGGTAGTATAGTTCTTGGCACATACCTCTATAACACTTGTCACACCAACCTTAATTAGTTCTTTATATGTCTGACTCTCTTACAGATAGTAGCTCCTAGAGAAAAGAGCCCATAATTATTCACCTTTGTAATCTCAGCATCTGAGCAGACTGACTAGTTATTAAAATCATCCAGTGAGTACTTATGAATGACTAGATGGATGCATTAATTAAATTCATGAGGAGGATTGTGATATAACCATAGATTATGTGGAAGCAATTTAACAGGAATGAATGCAATTAAATTCACTCCAATATAGGAAATTCCAGAATGGAGGTTCCCAGAATATTACCTATAGATTTACATTATCATTTTGCCCTGACTTCATGTGTAATTTTTAATCCTCTACTGTGCAGAAATTTTCTCTACAAGGGAATTCATTGAAATGGGTATGAAAGAAAGTAGAGGCAAATAAAAAAATTAATTCCATCCTGGGATTAGAAAGATTTTGTCATCCTGTAAAGATAAAACGAATTACATTCAAGGACTGAACAGTGTAGAGTTGGAAATGACCCTAAATTTCTAAAGGAATTTATTCTAATTCATTTTATTACATATGCATTATCAAAGATTCAGCATACACTATATTTTAAGGGACATCTAATGTGCTCTTTTATTTTAATGATAAAAAATTCACATTCATTGTATAAATTTTGAAAAGAAAGACAGATATATTTAAAATTTAGATCATCCTCAATCCTAACAAAGATTATCACCGTTTCCATGTATTTCTTTTCAGTCTCTTTTCTATGCATCTGTATGTCTATGACTTAAACAGAATTAAGATCTCATACCATAAACCAATGTTTTTCCCACTGTTTAAGTTATATCAATGTTTTTTAAAAACCCTGTTACAAAGGTTCTCAGCCTTTTTGGTCTCAGGACCCATTTACATTCTTTTTTTTAAATTTATCTGTCCAATATTGACAGTGGGGTGTTCAGGTCCCCTGCTATTATGGTATTAGTGTCTATTTCCTTCTTTAGGTCTAATAGAGTTTGTTTTATAAATCTGGCTGCTCCGACATTGGGTGCATATATATTTATGATTGTTATGTCTTCTTGATGGATCAATCCTTGTATCATTATGTATTGGCCCTCATTATCTCTTTTTATGGTTTTTAGTTTATAGTCTATTTTGTCAGATATAAGAATAGCTACTCCAGCTCGTTTTTCATTTCTGTTTTCATGGTAAATCTTTTTCCATCCTTTCACTCTTAGTCTATGTGAGTCTTTATGGGTAAGATGGGTCTCTTGAAGGCAGCATATAGTTGGGTCCTCCTTTTCAATCCAGTCAACCAGTCTGTGTCTTTTGATTGGGGAATTTAAGCCTTTTACATTAAGAGTTGTTATTGAAAAGTGTTGATTTAATCCTAGCATTTTATTGATTTTTGGTTTTTTGTTAGGTGTCTTTTGTTCCTTTCTTTCTGATTTACTGTTTGTTTTCTGTATTTGTTGGTTCCTTGGGTTGTAGATAGCTTTTTTGTTGTTTGTTTTCTCTTCATGAATGCCATTTTTATTATACTAGAGGGTTTTGATTTTTCTTGGGTTTTTATGGCAGTGGCAGTTATTTTTCAGGTACCAAACCCAGTACTCCCTTGAGAATTTCTTGTAAGGGTGGTCGTGTGGTGGTGAACTCCCACAGTTTTTGTTTGTCTGAGAAATATACTATTTGCCCTTCATTTCAGAAGGATAGCCTTGCAGGGTAGAGTATTCTTGGCTGGCAATCTCTGTCTTTTAGTATTTTGAAAATATCATCCCATTCCTTTCTAGCTTTTAGGGTTTGTGATGAAAAGTCTAATGTTAGTCTGATTGTGGCTCCCTTATAGGTGACTTGATGCTTCTCCCTTGCAGCTTTTAAGATTCTCTCTTTGTCTTTGAGTTTGTCAATTTGACTATAACATGCCTTGGAGAAGACCTTTTGAGGTTTAATACGTCTGGGGATCTCTGAGCTTCCTGAATCTGAAGATCTGTGACTTTTCCTACACCTGGGAAGTTTTCTGCCACTATTTTGTTGAATATGTTTTCAATGCAATCTCCTTTTTCCTCCCCTTCTGGAATACCCATGACTCAGATATTTGAGCACTTATGGTTGTCTGATATCTCTCTCAGATTTTCTTCAACGCCTTTAATTCTTTTCTCTTTTCTCTTTTTTTTTTTTTTTTATCTGCCTGTGTTATTTCAAACAGTCCATCTTCAAGGTCAGAAGTTCTCTCTTCTACTTCTGCAAGCCTGCTGGTCAAACTCTCTGTTGTGTTTTTTATTTCATTGAATGAATTCTTCAGTTCGGCAAATTCTGCTACATTCTTTTTCAGGGCATTGATTTCCTTGTACATTTCTTCTTTCAGGTCCTGTATACTTTTCCTCATTTCATCATGTTGTCTACCTGAGTTTTCTTATATCTCATTCAGTTTTCTTAGAATTATCACTCAAAATTCCTTGTCAGACATTTCAAGGGCTTCTTGTTCTATAGGATCTAGAGCTTGAGAGTTATTACCCTTTGGTGGTGTGCTTTCTTGATTTTTCATATTTCTGGTGTCTTTCCTTTGATGTTTAGTCATTGTGGCAGGGGGCTTCACAGTCCACAGGTTTGACACTGCTGTCTGGCTAGGATGTAGCCGGGGTTGCCAATTTGGTATGTCTACCTCAGTGTCTGCTCAGTTGGCCATTAGTGCCTTGCATGTGTGGTTGCCTCAGGTCTTGGGCCTCTCCAGGGAGCCACCTCTCTGGTCAGCATGGACTCAGCCAGACTGCTGGGCCATGCGGCAGCACTGTAGGGTGTGTGGTCTCTACCAAGCTTCCACCTCCCCTGCTGGACGTCTCCCTGCTCCACGCACACTGGGCCAGGCTGCTGAGTCATGCTGTAGCACCGCAGGGCGTGTAGTCTCTGCGGAGCTTCTGCCTCCCCTGCTGGATGTCTCCCTGCTCCGTGCACACTGGGCCAGGCTGGGGATGGAGATGGTGGCGATGGTGAGGCCTACCTGCTGGATCACGTGGTGGCAGCACAGCAGAGCATGTGGTCTCTGCGGAGCTTCCACCTCCCCTGCTGGACTTCTCCCTGTTCCGTGTGCACTGGGCTGGGCTGCTGGGTCATGCAGCAGCACCACAGAGTGTGTGGTCTCTGCGGAGCTTCTGCCTCCCCTGCTGGACATCTCCCTGCTCCATGTGCACTGGACCCGTTTACATCCTTAAACATTTTCAAGGACCCCAAGGAGTTTTGTGGATTAAAACAAAGAAAATTCTTAGCATTTACATATTAACAGTTTTAAAATAAAAATATGTTCATTAAATGTTAACATAAATATTTATATAAAATATTCATATGAAAAATAACAATTTCTGCAAAACAAAACAAATATTTTAGTAGAATAGTGACATTGTTTTTACATATTTGTAAATCTCTTTACTGTCTGACTAAATAGATGATAGCTAGAGGAGCTGGTTAGAGCACAGTGTTATAGCACCAAGGTCAAGAGTTCAGATTCCTGTACCAGCCAGCCACCATAAATAAATAAACAAACAAACAAATAAAATATAGAAGAAGGCTAGATTCTTATATTTGCTTCTGCATTGTTCCCGTGGTTACATCACATATCATGTATCCTCTGGAAAACTCCAGTATGCAAAGACTGGCATGGAGACTGGAGAGACCTTGCACTGCTGGGACAAGAGGGAGAGTACACATTGAGTCCCCCCACTCCCACCCCACTCAGTCCTGGGCTGCTGCCAGACATTGACATTTTGGGATAGGAATCAAGGGTGTCCAGAGTCCTACTGACCCAGTGCACCCACCCACTCCAGGAGAAAGCATGACGGGAGCTCACCTGCAGCCTGGATCCATGCCCACCATCCCTGAGAGCTCAGAGTCTGGCCTGACACAATGGACCTGTCCACACCAGGAGGGATCATGGGGGGAGCATGCTGGCTGCCTTGATGCACTCTCTCTCCCCCCCCCACCCAGCACAGATTCAGTGGACCCACCCCCACTCCAGTGGACAGTAAACAGGAAGTGTGCCAGTCCCCTGCACCAGTCACCGGGATCCACACCCACCTTTCCCAGGATCTCAGAGTCCTGCCTGACACAGGAGGCTGCCTGCACCAGCAGAGAGTGTGCAGAGGTGCACAGGCAACCTAGACCCACACCCACCTTCCTTGGGAGCTCAGAGTCCTGCCTGACACAGCAGGCCTGCTTGCACCAGCAGAGAAGGTGTGGGGAGTAAGCCAGCACCTACTAGTGGGCTTACCCAGAACCAAACCTATAATGCTCAACCCAGTTATCAAAATAAAACACTTCTACAGTCAAGTCTTTTGCCTCAAAAACTATTCCAAAAATTAAAAGAACTACACCACCAGATTCTTAGACATCAATGCAGAGATACAAGAAGCATGAAAAAACAGGGAAACATGACTCCCCTGAGAAAAGACAATGATTCTTTAATATCAGACCCAAAACAACAGGAAACTAGTGAAATGCCTGAAGAGGAATCCCAAATGGCAATCTTAAGGAAACTCAACATGGTGCAAGAAAAAATAAATAGAAATCACAGTGAAGTCAAAGAAACAGTCCAAGACATGCATGAGAAATACAACAGAGATAGAAACCATCAAAAAGAACCGAGCAGAAATCATGGACCTGAAGAATTTATTCAACATAATGAAAAATACAACCAAGAGCTTAAACAACAGGCTACAACAAGCAGAAGAAAGAGTTTCTGAACGAGGAGATGAGCTTTTTGAATTAACCCAGTTAGACCAAAAACAAGAAAAAAGAGTTTTAAAAAATGAAGAAAGCCTACAGATCTATCATACTACCTTAAGTATACAAATATCCATGTTATGGGTGTACTGGAAGAAGAAGAGATAGGAAAAGGCATTGAATGCCTATTTAATAAAATAATAGCTGAAAATTTCACAAATATCAAGAGAGATATGGTCTCCCAGATCCAAGAAGCTCAAAGATCCCCAAACAGATTCAACCCAAAAAGGACCTCCCTAAGACACATTATAGTCAAATAGTCAAAAGTCAAAGACAAGGAAAGAATTATAAAAATAGCAAGAGAAAAGGGTCAAATCACCTGTAAGGGAATACTCATCAGACTAACAGTAGACTTCTCAACAGAAACCTTACAGACCAGTAAAAGTGGGATAATATATTCAATGTACTAAAAATTTTTAAAAAGTCAGCCAAGAATACTATACCCAGCAAAACTATCCTTCAGAAACAAAGAAGAAATAGTATCTTTCCCAGACAAACAAAAAATGCATGAATTCATCACCACACAAACAGACCTACAGGAAATCCTCAAGGGAGTCCTACATCTGGAATCAAAAGAGCAATAACTATCACCATGAATACACAAGAAAGAATACAAACCGCTAGTTTAGCATATATGCAAATGAGACAGAGAAAGAAAATGTAAATTATCACTACAAAAAAAACCCAACAGCAAAGACAAACAATAAAAGGGAAAGAAAGGAACAAAAGAAATACAAAACAACACAAAAAATTAATAAAATTGCAGAGATAGGCAATACCTTTGAATAACAACCCTAAATGTAAACAGATGAAATGCCTCAGTTAAAAGATATAAACTGGATGAATGGACTAAAAAACTAGACTAACTGCATATTGCTTTCTAGAATCTTATTTTACTAATAAAGACACACATAGACTAATGGTAAAGAAATGGAAAAAGAAATTCCACACAGATGGAAACCAAAAATAAGCAGGAGTTGCTATACTTACATCAGATAAAATAGACTTCAAACCAAGAGACAAAGAAGGACATTTTATAATTTTAAAACGATCAATGCAGCAAGAACATGTAATAGTCATAAATACATATGCACCCAATATGAGAGCATACAGATATATAAAGCAAATATATATCTTTTATATATATATATATTTAAATATATATATCTAAAGGAAGAGATAGACCTCAACACAGTAATAATTGAGGACTTTAGCAGGCTGCTCTCGGCATTGGATAGATCATCTAGACAAAAGATTAGCCGAGAAATATTGGATTTAAACTGAACTTTAGTTTCAGTTAATGGACCTAACAGACGTTTACAGAACGTTTCATCCAACAACTACAGAATATACATTCTTCTCATCAGCACACAGATCATTATCCTAGATAGACCACATGTTAGGCTACAAATTAAGTCTCAGCAAATTTTAAAAGATTAAAATCATAAAAAAGAAAACAACAAAATAAGCCAATAGACAAACAAATAAAAACAACAAAATAATAATAATAGGTTGAATTGTTAAAAGTAGGGAGAAGAACTATGGTTACTAGAAACAGGAAAAGGGAAGTGGGGAGGAAGGATAGTGAAAGGCTAATTAATGGACACAAAAGCACAGCAAGATAGGAAAAATTGGCCCTATTTGCATACAGTCAACCCAGAAATTTATAATCAATAATGTTTTACTGCATGTAACTAAGCATATAGCTCATGACAGGGACATATGAGAGGGATGGATTTACCACCATCATATGTCCCTGAGATTATAATGTGCACATCACCAGTAAATGATTAAGTTTTGTAATGATGAATATGCTAAGTATTCTGATTTGTTCATTCACATTATACACATATATTGAAATATAACTGTACCCCATAAATATGTATAAACAATATGTTTCAATGAAATTTTTTTTTAAAGTCCACTATGCAATCATCAGAGAATAAGACTGAAAAGGGCAAATAAGATCTTAGTATTATTATAAAAATAATTTTGACCTCAAGATTCCCAAAAGGGTCTCAGGGACCTCCATGTGTCCTCAGACCACACTTTGAGAACCTCTGCCCCACAGTACTGGATGTAGGTGAGAAAATATTAAGGGGTCTCTCCTTCAAGTACAGATTCTGATTCATACACTGCAAGAGTCCATGCTGGAGCTTGCTGTTCCAGGTAGACTCTAGAATGCCAGTCTTGGCTGTGATCTTATCACCGTCCTGAGGAACAATAATTTACACATGGACCACTGTACCTCAAGTCCCACAACCACAATGGCACAAACGACCAAAGACTCTGCTAAGCTGGGCTGAGCAAAGGCTTATGACCAGAAGTAACAAAGAGGGCCATACATTATTTTTATAATTTTTAAATGATATTTTTATTTTGAAAATAAATTAATATTTTTTAGCTAAAAATAAAAAATTAAATACCATCTGTGATGGTTAATTTTGTGTGTCAACTTGACTGGACATCAGGGTGCCCAGACATTTGGTCAAATAATATTCTGAGTACGTCTATAAGGGTGTTTCCAGATAAGATTAACATTTGAATCAGTAGACTGATTTAAGCAACTTGTCTTCCCCAGTATGGGTGACCCTCATCCAATCAGCTGAAGGCCTGAATACAACAAAAAGGCTGACCATCCGTGAATAAGGGGAACTCCTCCTGCCTGACTGCCTTTGAACTAGGACATTAGTTTTTTCCTGCCTTTAGACTCGAACTAAAACATCAGCTCTCTTCTGCTACAGCTTGCCTGCTGCACATCTTACGACTTATCAGACTCCATATCATATGAGCCAGTTCCTTATAATAAATCCCTTTGTGTGTGTGTGTATCTATCTATCTATGCATCTTATTGGTTCTGTTTCTCTGAAGAACACTAATACACCATTCTTATAAAAAGGCAAGTCACAGAGACCAACACTGGTAGTCTCTAGCCCAACATCACCTACTGGAGGAGCTTTTTCCAGTGAACCAAACAATTTGTAAGGTCATCTCTAAATGTGAGAAAGACACCAGAGGTTGTAGCTAAGGAATCCCATGTATTCCAGGCCCATGGCACGTCCATCCTCCTTACATGTCTCTGTCATGAGCTATATGCTAGTCTCTTGCCATCTAACATCTGTGTTCACAAAGAATTATGTGATTATGATTTTGCCCTTTTTTTTGGCAGGTGGCCAGTACAGAAATCAATCTTTGGACCTTGGTACAATTTTGCTTTTGATGTAAGTCTTTCTATGGGGAGATAATAGAATGATTATGAGTAATCTGACTAGAGAGAGAACTCTGCTGCTCATTATAAATTAATAAAATAGTAGTCTGATTTTACCTTTTTTTTTTTTTTTTTTTTGACACAACTATGGTATCAAGAGGCTTATTCTGGACAAGCCAAGAAATGTGTCTAACAATCATAACCCACTTCTGGGAGCTTCAAAATGCCTACCAGGCCCACATCCCTTCTAGAAGATTTCTTAATTGTGCCTCATACCATTTCACTCTGCCTCCCTGGCTGTAACTGATTGGACAAGAGATGGATACTTTTCCTGGCCAATAATCTATGAGATGTCCAGACTCAAAATCTCTGCCCAAAACAGGCCTCCTATACAAAATGGTGACGAGTTGAATCAGTCAGATTCTTTTTCTTAGGAATTTTAAACTGGAGAGTTAGGAAGAGGCAGTTAGTAACAGCTGGGTCATTTAAAACAGGGACAGAGAATAGCTGTGGCAGCCGCTAGGGGAGAAAGCTATGCTGCCTTCTAAGACGTGAAGCTGCTGGCAGATACCAGAGCAATTACCAGGTCTTGGATGACATCCCATCTCCATGAGGCCTGAAAAAGCATCTGCTCCTATTTTGCTCTCAATAGTTAGATACGAAGCATATTTTGTTCTTACAGCTTATGATGGGATAAGCCACATACTGCCCTGTGAGTGGGAAGACAATTTAGCCGCAGTTGTCCTGCATGTTGTAGTGAAAAAAAAGCACTTAAGATCTAAAGTGGGTAAAAAAAAATAAATAAAATAAAAATAAAAATGCCTACCTAGGCAAGGCAGGTAACATAGATGAGTGAAGCCAGCCAGGTATAAGATAAATGAGAAGGACATTTGCCCTGTTAGAGGTAGCAATTGCTTCCCAGCTTTGGTCACAGTTGCCATTCAGGACAGACACTGTTTGTCAGAACTTCTAAGTTTTAAATGATATAATGCTTGTCAAGTGATTAATATATGCCCAACACATTTGCAAGAGCTCATTAATATTAGTTCTTATTGGCTTTATATCATTTATAATCATTATTAGCAGTTACAATCTGTAGGAGTCACCTGGAGAGATGAAACTACTTGGCAAATTTACATTTTCTAATTCCTTAACATATTTTTATCTCACAAATATTTTTGGTCATTCTCTTTAAAAATGCTTCTATAAGTTGATACGACAAGCAAACAGAAAGGACATTGTTGGGGGGGACGGGGGGAGGCGGGGAGGGAGGGAGGTTTTGGTGATGGGGAACAATAATCAGCCACAATGTATATCGACAAAATAAAATTTAAAAATAAATAAATAAATAAATAAATAAAATAAAAAAATTTTTTTAAATGCTTCTATAGTTCTAACTGGTCTCAGTTTATTCATGAAAACCCTAAAATTTAAGGTATGCTGACTCTTCTGGCTTACTTTATGCTGACTCATTTCTTTGGTGTGGAAGAATGATAGTCTACCCATTTCTTGATTTTTCTGGTCTATATTTTCCCTGGGTAATTACCCCCATAGACACCTTCAGACATTGCCTATCAGACAGAAATGTGGATTGAACGTAATATGATTTTCTCCAAGTTGGTTTAGGCCTTTAATCAGGACTGCCAGTTCTGATCAGCTCTTCTAAGAAAAAACAGTAAGTTTTCTTGCCTTTAAAGGATTAGTAGAAACAATGAAGTTCAACTAAGAAATGAGCCAGGAGACTGTATTTTAAAAAGCAGCATAGTAACACAACACACACACACACAAAGCACTTTCACATAGCTTGCAACTTCAAGCTTTAGACTGGTGAAAACTGATTTGTTTTGTTTTGTCTTATTTAAAAAAAAAAAGAAAAGTACAACCAAGACGAAAGTAATTGAGTCAAGTCTCTGGGCTTCCTTCTGTTTTAACAACTATTATAATTAATATCTACAACATATTTAAAGCATGTCAAAGTCTGAGAGTAAATAGTGCTGTATTAATACAATCTATTCAAATTCAGTTTTCTATCTAGGGACAGTATGAAGTAGGGTAGAGCATACATGGATTTTGGAGTCAGACTGACTTGGATTCAAATTTCGACATGCTTATTAGGTATGTATCTTTGGCAAGTTCTTTAACGTCTCTGAGTTTGTATTATCATCTCTAAAGATGGAGATAATAAGACTTACTTTGCAGGGCTGATATGAAGATTAAATGAAATAACGTATAAGAAATTTCTTTTCATTGTCTATCATTTAGCAGACATTTAATATGGTTACTTCTCGTTTCCATTACACCTTCCTCCAGCACAATGTGAGAATCAATCTAGTTTCATATCTCAGAAGATAAGGAGAGACAACTTGAATGTCCTTAGACACAATGCTGAAGGATAAGGGATCTTCCCCTTTATATCTTGAGTAAGCACAGGTTTGTGCAGCCCCTTCATCTCAGGTAGGTCTGTCTGGAGTAGCTGGAGTGAGAAATGGCATTAGTTTGTTTACTAGCAAAGTCAATTATTTAACAAATATTGAGCCCTATTGTGTGACAGGCACTGAAGATACTGAAGGTCAATGACACCCTTGCCCTCAAGGAGTTCACATCCCAGACTGTGACAGACTCGCCTTAAATATCATGTCCTAAGGTATGTCACACAGAACACCAGTTCCACAGGTTAAAAAGTGTTATAAGAAAACTAAGTTTGGGGGAAAGTTTTAAAGTTTCTTTACTATGGGGTTTTTAAGAACCAGTAGTGTGCTTGGGGATATACAATGCAGTGTTTGTATTTGATCACAGAACTTTTTTTTCAAGGAGTATCTCAAGAAGCTAGTGGTGTTTCTCAAGACATGCTTTGGCAAGAACAAACCTATTGTATAACTGTGGGAGCTCTCCCAATACAGCTGGTCCTGCAAGCCTTCCAGGAAGAAAGCAGGCATTCTCCCCCGCTTGCCTGTGCAGCACTATTTCAAACCTCCACACTGAAGTCATGGGAGAGCCATGGGCTTTGCACCCCAACTGGGTTGGAAATTTAATTCTGCACCTTACCTGGGTGGCCTTGAACAAGTAGTGAAAGCTTTTTGATCCTCATTTCCCTATCTAAACAACAGGAATCTTAGTCATGCCTACCTCCTGGGGTTCTGTGTAATAAATGTAATAACATAGGGAAAGTACCAGGCATAGAGTAAAAGTAGAACCTAATGGATAGTTTTTCACTTCCTCCGTTATTCTGTGCTAGATTATATTATATCCTGGAAAGCACAGTGTGGTCTGTCAGAGATAAGTACACCCTGCCAGTTTAAAGAGCAAACGCATGTGCTTCGTCATCTGTACTTCCTCTGTTATTTTTGCTTGCAGTTTTGTACTTTTCTGCATATCTGTGTTCCAGCCAGAAATGCTGAGACAACAGAAGGAAAGACACAGGGTCTTCATCTTGCCTGAACAAGATATCTTGACTGCCTTCTGTGAGAAGTACTTCTTGTATTTGCAGATCATTTGGTTTAGAGTCCTACTTCTTTGCAACGTCAATCAGATATTACCTTGCTCTGTCTAAAATGCAGTAAAATTCTGCAATTTTGATGACGTCTAACCCAACATTTTATATATCCTGTGAAAGATAGTGTCTGAGAGTCACAATACAGATTCCTCAGTCATTACTGTAATCCGTGTCAGTCTAGAAATAGTTGAAATTTCTTTTCAGTGATAAAATTAAAACTGAAAGAAATAATCAGGTGAAACATAAGTCTTCATATATAGTATATAATCAGTAATGCTCCATTCATTTAGCTTATCAGAGAAGGAGCTCTTTCATCTAAGTGAATTTTCCAGATAAATGAAGTTTATAGTTGCCTCCTTCCTCCACCACTCATCCCAACCTACTGAGAAAGGGGTTCTAGAAAGCAGAGAAGAAAATGGAGAAGATGTGGAGAAAGAGCAAAGTACACATAAAGAATGCAGAGCAGTATAGACAGTCTGACTGGAGAAGGCGAGGAAAGGAAGCCACACCCCTGCCCAAGGCAGACAGAACTGCTGAGCCCCTCTCCTAGGCTCCATCTGGCCTACATGCAGACCTCAAAAGCCTAGTGGTGGGAAGAACTGAACTGCAGACGGGTTGGCCAGAGGTTTGGAGACAGAAGGTTTGAAATGAGAGGTTTCTTGGATTCAAAAATTTATGGCTTTTTAGCCTATAGTTATTGACTTAAAACTGAAAGATTTGAAGGAATTTCATCTTAGGGGTCTTTGGGGCTTATTGAGCACTTTGGGGGCATCTTGACACATCTTTGGAATGTGTAAAGAAGGGCCCCGGGGGGGGGGGGTGGACATGAAATTCACTGATGGGGCTTGAGCTTGGTGTCAATTTTCATTTAAAGAAAGGGGAGTGAAAATAACCTCTACAATTTCTTCTCGTTTGTTAAGCCAGCTCTTTAGGATAGTGAAGATCATAATCCAGGACCAAAGTTCTATTTATCTACCAGAATATTGTCTGTGCTCATAGAAATTGATGAAGGTAAGGAATTCCAACATATTTCATTCTTTTAGAGGCAAAACAAAATCTATAATTTTACCTCTCTACTTCCTTGACCAAAAACTTCAAAACATAATCTTACCTGACTTTAATGGCACAATGACCATTACAAACTCCCATTTCTATTTTAACAGGAGCTTCTAAGGCAGTGAGAAACATTAGATTCTATACCTAACATCCACAGGCTCTAATTTGTTTTGTTTTGTTTTCATATTTTTTATATTTACCCTTGGTTTCAGCTATTATTTCTGGTAAATATAAGTTTTTCTAAATCTGGAAATACTTCTTTCCCTCTGATTTGTTGTTTTTAATATCTTAACATCTGAACATGGTAAAATGATGCATTGATTTGAATTGTAACTCAGATGAGAATAAAAAAGAGCTAAGAAAATCTCTTATGAGTACCTGAGCTTTAGTGCTATGTGCTCTCTGTTTCAGTGACTTGAAGAGACCTTTTTTATTAATTTTTTTTATTTGAATATGCTCCAGATAGCTGCATTTAAAGATAAAAGGGGTCCTAAGCAAGGATCCATGGGCCACAGACCCCTCTGCCAGGAAGCAGGAAAGAGAGCACACCTGGGGTCCTAGACAAGAAGGCAAAGGCAATACCTCCCACCCAAAAGCAGGCAAGAAAGCATGCTAAAAACCACTTCCACACAGGTGGCCTACCACAGCCAAAGCTACCAAAAAAGTGGCTCAGCACCACAGCAGCAGCCACAATCACCATGCAGGCAGCCCACTAGACACTTGACTGTATTGACACAAGGAAAGTCACCAGCAGAGAAGAGAACCTCTCTCCTCAAAGCCCACTCAAGAGTAACATCTCTACCACATGACCTGACATCAATGTAGAGATACCAGAAACATGAAAACCCAAGGAAATATGACAGCACCAGAAAAATACAGTAATTCTCAAATACCCAACCCTTTAGAGCAGGGAACCCCAGAAATGACTGAGAAGGAATTTTGAGCAACAATCTTAAGGAAACTCACTGAGATATGAGAAGACTGAGTTAGACAACATAATGAGAAAAAAACAGGATATGAAGGAAGAAATTTACAAAGAGATTAATACCTAAAAAAACAATGCAGCAGAACTCATGGAACTAAAATATTCACTCAATGAAATAAAAAACAGAACAGCTTAAGCAGCAGGCTAGAACAAGCTAATGAAAGAATATCTTATCTTGAAGACAGTCTTTTTTAAGTAAACCAGGTGGACAAAAAAAGGGAAAAAGAATTTTTAAAAATGAAGAAAATCTAAGATAGCTAGCAGACAACTTTAAGCTCACAAACATTCAAATCATAGGTGTTCCAGAAGGGAGAGGAGAAAGGAAGAGGCATGGAAAACCTGTTCAATGAAATAATAATGGAAAACTTCCAGACATAGGGAGAGACACAGACCTTCAGATCCGGGAGACTCAAAGATCCCCAAACATATTCAATCCAAAAACATCCTTTCCAAGACACATTATACTCAAACTAGCAAAGCTCAAAGACAAAGAGAAAAACTTAAAAGAAGCAAGAGAAAAGCACCTAAAAGGGAGCTCCTATCAGACTAACAGCAGACTTCTCAACAGAAACTCTGCAAACCAGAAGAAAATGGGATGATATATTCAAAATACTAAAAGAAAAAAAAATTGCCAGTGAAGAATACTATACCCAGCAAGGCTGTGCTTCAGAAATAAGAGGAAAATAGTGTATTTTACAGACAGACAAAAGCTTCAGGAGTTCACCACCACATGACCAGCCCTACAAGAAATCCTCAAGGAAGTACTACATCTGGAATTTGAAAAACAATAATCACTACTGTGAATACACAGGAAAGAACAAAACTCATTAGTAGAACAAAATGCAAATGAAAAAAAGAAAGAAACTGAATATTACCATCACAAAAAGCCAAAATCCATAGTGACAATGCAATAATTTCTGATTTTAGTAATTTCAGTCTTCTCTCTTTTTTCTCAGTCTAGATAAAGGCTTGCAAATTTTGTGATCTTTTCTTAAAAATCAACTTTTGGCTTTGCTGATTTTCTCTATTGTTTTTTAATTCCCTATTTCATATATTTTTGTTATAATCTTTGTTATTTCCTACTTATATTTGCTTTTGGTTTAGTTTGCTCTGCTATTTCTGTTTTCTTAAGGTAGAAGTTTACACTACTGATTTGTGATTTTTCTTATTTTTAATATAGGTGTTTACAAGTATAAACTTTCCTCTAAGCACCGCATGAGCCCTGCATCTTATAAATTTTGATATGTTGCACTTTGATCTTTATCTCAAAGTACTCTCTAACTTCCTTGTGATTTTTCTTTTTACCCATTGTTTATTTAGAAGAGTGTTGCTCAGTTTCCACACATTTGTGAGTTTTCTAAATTTCTTTCTGTTAATCTCTGTTGTCAGAGAACATATTTTCTATTATCTTAGTCTTTTTTTTTTTTAAGGAAAAAAGCTAAACAAACAAATAAACAAAAGTCATGGAAAGATTTCCATTATTTTTCAGTTATGTTTTTCCACAAACTTTTTGAAAAGTCTTTGTGTTTACATTGTTTTACTGATTTTTTATGCAACTTATGCTAAACTTAGATATTTACTTTCTGTTCTTGTTTTTTTTTATTAAGTGGATTTGTTGATATGCTTAAAAATTAGTTTGCCTTTGAAAAGTTTATCCATCTTCCTCTGTTGAAATTAATTTGATATTTGCATGCTTTTGGAAGACTTGACAGAGCTATTTCAAATAATTACAGAGATTATAAAATGAAATATGCAAATTTTAATGTCTTACATCTCCAGTTTTGTGAAAAATAGAAGCCCTACTTTCTACAGAGTATTTTGTCATTCATCTGCTATTCAGTTTATGTATTTGTTATTTGAACAAATAAATGTGTATATCCTTAAAAACTTTTTAATAAAGGCAAACAATGATTAAAAAATAAAATAAAATTGCATCCATATTAATGAGGTATAAATCCATTTGATAAATACTATGCCATGTTGGTTCCTTTCTTTCTCTCATACACTCCACGTACTCCATCAGTAAATTCCACCAGATTTACCTTAAAATATATCCAGAATCCAATCATGTTTCATGATTTCCTCTGCTACCATTCCAGCCCAAACCATCATTATCCCTCTGGTGAATTATTGCAATTCCTTCTAATCCTTCTCTGTGCTTCCACCATGGGCCCCCTTCAGTCCATCAGACCCAGCCAGAATGGTCCTATTAAAATGTTAAGTCCAAAGCCATTACCATGATCTCTGAGATACTACACATTTTCATCTACAACTCTTTCTCATTCAGTCCTCTCCAACCACACTGACCTCCATCACTGATCTTCAAACACACCTAGAACAATCTCCCTGTACATTGGCTGTTTCCTATGCCTGGAACACACTTCCCCCAGATATCCACATGGTCTTCTCCCTCACTTCTTTCAGGTCTTTTCCCAGTTGTTCCCTTACATGGGGACCTTCCATGGCCACTCTACCTAATATTTCAGCATTCACCCCAAACAATTCCTATGGTCTTTTCCTGCTTAATTTTTTCCCCTTGGCCCATACTACGTTATATGGTTTATCTATTTATCTTGTTTATTGACTGTTTCCCCCACTAGCAGGTAAAGTCTATGAGAAATTTTTTTGAAATCTGTTTTGTTCACTTTCATATCTCCAATACCCAGAAGAGTATCAGATATATACAAGGGTACTTCAAAAAGTTTGTGAAAAAATAGAATTAACAGAAAATACAATTCATATTATCCATAACTTTTTGAAGTACTCTCATATTAGATGCTCAGGTGTTGAATAAATAACTGAACTATTTCAACTTCTCATTTAAGTTGCAATGAAATTCAAACATCCAATTAATTCCTTTTATGCATTTAGCTCCTTGCCACTGAGAAACTTTAAGTCTTTTGGTACCATTTGGCTGGATCATCAGACAAACCTGAGTTGAATCCAGACTGCTGTGTGACTTTGGGCAAAATACCTAATCCTGCTCAGCTCACTTTCTCCATCTAAAAACATTGGTAATCATTAACCTCTATTCCCAGCTAAGCAGTTTGACCCCAGAGCCCACATTCTTAACAATTAAGCAATTCATACCATACTCTTTTTACATAAGTTTTTTTCATAACAAGTCTTATGTCAGCTTATATATCAATGTCATGAATTATTTCTCCAAATAGACTGGTAACATTTCTTGAGAAAAAGAAGCTTGAGTTTCTCGATTGTCTGTTCATGGTGAGCCTGTAATAAATGCTCTTTAACAAACTCAGTAGTTAAGTGATTAATGTGTTGCCTGACTTTCTTTCCAATTATTTACATCAGAAACTTCGCTTGGGCAGGACAAAAAACAAATACCATTTCTACTGCAAAACTGACTGTGATATCATCATGCAAGGTCAATATGTGAAGAGCTGAAGTCATTCCATGTTGGCTTGTGGTCAACTGTCATTCTTCCAAAAGTCCTTTGAATGTGGGCTTACTCTAGGTATCAACAGCAAATAATAATCCAGGAGCAAGTGGGTGTTTACTCAGCAAGCTGCCAAGAGCTGCTGTATCCATTACACATATTTCAGCCACAAATTCCCTTGTTCGTAAAGGACCAATGCCACATTTGTTCACTGTTAGAGTTTCCAGATATGCAACTTTGGGATCCACCAAACAAAGAAAGGCAAGAGGAACATAAAATAAAATCAAACAGACTCCAATATGCGCATACAAAGTATACTACATGAGAAATTATTCTGAAATATAAAGGCTTTTCGTATAAGGCATTTTAACTTGTACTTTTTTTTTAAGTCTATAAAAATACATCAAATATGACAAGGGATCAATTTGTATGTTACATAAAACGTCATAATATATGCTCGATGATATAAAAATACATACAAATTGAAACAAATATCAATTTCCCTGTGCCGAGTAAGTAAAAACATGAACAATTTCTAAAATGTGGAAATATAGTTAATAAATAAATATGTAAGGAAAATATATATAACTTTGATGATGATTGAAGAAATATAAATTAAAACTCCAGTGAAAAAGTGCACTACACTATACAACCCCCCACTACTAAATTTAACTAGGCTTTAAAAAAAATTATGGGGGGAAATCAATTATATGAACAAATTTTGGCGAGGCTGTGGTAAAACTGGTATACATAGATTATTGGTAGTATATATACTTGAGCAACTCAGCAATACTTACCAAGAGTCATAAAAAATATACATACTTTTAACTAAGAATCATATTTGTGGTAAGTTATACTAAGAAAATAATTCAAAATATTAAAAAAATTTAATCTTTACTAATTGAAATATTTATTATGAAAAATTAGAAACAACCAAAGGTCAAAAAGTAGTCTAAGGGGGCTGTCCGGTTAGCTCACTCAGTAGACTGTGGTGCTGATAACACCAAGGTCAAGGGTTTGAATCCCCATATAGTCAGCCACCAAAAAAAAAAAAAAAAAACCAGATAAGCATCAACTTGAGAATCTATTAAACAGACAATTAAAAATATAATATTCATCACTATTGCCAAATATTAATATTTATGATAGTAAGTACCTAAAGCCCATTACAAAATTATACTTATGCTACAATCATAACCATGCTAAATATAAATTTAACGTGAATATCTACTGTAAGAGAAAAAAATGAAAATTAAGTTGACTAATTCGTCTTTCTTTTATATTTGTATGATTATCATAAGGCTATTTTTCTGTTTCTTGTTCTTGAGAATGAAATAAATAGAAACCAATAAAAAGACAATATCTTCTAATATTGTCTGCAATTTTCAAAATAACTTTGGCCATCCTATTAGCAGGCAAAAATAATTCAAATTTGATTCCTATGTTGTAGTATACAGTAATAATGAATCAATAGACTTCACATACAATTATTATCCATTTTGTGTAAGAATTAAAAATCAGATATCAACTTTAGCCCAAACCAGCATGATAATAGGCCCTACAAAAACAGTAAATGATAACAGCCAGTGTGGGCTGCCTAGTGGTCAAGAGCAGAGTCTTGGAGATTGAGCCCCAGCTCTGGCACTAATGAAGTCTGCAAAAGATTAGCACTCTTTCTAAAGCCCAGCTTTCATAGTACTTATCTCATAGGGTGGTTCATAAAGGTGAATTAAGATAAGGAATCTAGGGCTGGCCAGTTAGTTCAGCTAGTTAGAGTACAGTGTTATAACACTAAAGTCAAAGGCTTGGATCCCCATACTGGCCAGCTGCACAATTACAACAAAAAAAGTTAAGGAATCTAAGGCACAGCACCTAGCACATGGTAGGTCGTCAATAAAAATAAGATATTAATATTATATACAGTAGACTTTGCTGGAAGATTTATAAAACCTTATTATTCCTTTCATTATTCTAACATACAAAGGCAGCTTTAAAAATTGGCCTTCCCCTGACATGGCCATACTTTCTTCCCTTGTTCCCTTCTACTGAAGCTTAATGCAAAATACTTCATCAGATTCTTTCCCTGGAATACTTAACACAGTACTTATCCATTCACTCAGTCACCACCTCCTGACTGAGGAGCTTGTCAAATCTCATCCTTTCTCCAAAGCCCAGCTCTCCTCATACCTGACCCCAAATACCCAAAGGATTTCTCCAACCTCAAAAATTCTATAGCATTCTTCTATAGCAGAGTTTCCCAACCTCAGCACCAATGACATTTGGAGTAGGATAATTTTTTTGTGGGGAGGTATACAGCTCTGGCCTCTACCCACTAGATGCCAGAGGCAAACCCCCTTCCCCCTCCCCCCAACCAAGCACAGGCAAATTTGACAATTGAAATAACCTCCATACATTGCCAAATGTTCCCTGGGAAGCAAAATTGTTTCTAATTGAGAATTACTCTCCTGTAGCATTCTTATTGGTAGGTTAATCCATGTGAGTTTAAGCCTCTTGACATTGTATGTGCTTTTTAATTAAGTTATTGTTAATTTATAGTTTGCTTCATTAACGATTTTTGTGTACCTCTCTTCTTTGTGTAAATATCTGATAGATTCCCTACAGACAGTGTATATGTTACGCTCCTGTGCATCTGCCAGTGACTGATTGCTCCACGTCATCTGCCACTGGGTGATTGATTCATTTTGACATAGTGCATAAGAGCAAGGACTCTGGAGCCAGATGCCTGAGTCTTAATTCTGGTTCCACCACTTACTGACTGTCACTTTGGATAATTTACTTCATCTCTCTATAGTTTAGTTTTATTATATATAAAAAGGGGAGAATAGTATCATCATCACAAAGTTCTTGTGAGGATTAAATAATGTATGCAAAACACTCAAACTAATGCCTGCCCACAGTAAATACTATCCAAATATTAGCTATTACGATGTGTGTAGAACACCAAAGGATTCAAGTTAGTAGAATGGGTGATTTCTGCCCAACAAGAATGTTTCATATCACTGAAAAAACATGAAAATCATATCCAAAAAGTTAGAAGACACATACAAAATAAATATTAAATATCTATAATGAGCAAGCTGTTACAATGTAGTGTATGAATGATTGCCAAAAGAACAATATAAATATTCAGAAATCAGAGAAGGGAAAAAAATCACAGTGGAGTGGAATGGTGGGGGAGGAAGTCACAGATGAGGTAAAACTTAAGGAGGATTTTGAAAAACAAGTTGTAAAGAGGTGATGACAGAGTCTAGGCAGAACCTCCCTGTTCACTTCAGCATTATTCATAGTAGCTAAGATATGGAAAAACCCAAATATCCATAAACAGATGAATGAAGAAGAAAATATAGCACACACATACCGTAGAATATTATTCAGCCTTAAAAAGAGGGAAGTCCTACCATATGAAATGACATAGGTGGACCTAGAAGACATCATGCTAAGTGAAATAAGCCAGTCACTAAACAACAAATTTTGTGTGATTCCACTTACATGAGGTATCTAAAACAGCCAAACTCATAGAAGTGAAGACTGGAATGGTGGTTGCCAGAGGCTGGGGAGAGGGGAAATGGGAAATTGTTTTTCAACAGGTGTAAAATTTCTGTTATGCAAGATGAGTAAGTTCTAGAGATCTGCTGTACAACATAGTGCCTATATAGTTAACGGTAGTGTATTGTGCACCTTAAAATATGTTAACAGAACAGATCCATGTTAAGTGTTCTTACTAAAAAAAAAAAAAAAAAAACACGAAAGAACACAAGCAAATTTTTGGAGGTGATGGACATATTTAGTACCTTTGTTGTGCTGATGGTATCACAGGTGTACACGTATGTCCAAACTCATCAAGACGCATACATTAACTGTGTGCAATTTTGTATATCAATTATACCTCACAAAAGAGTCCAATATGAAGCAGATTTTTAGCATGCATATTTCTTCATTTCAACAAGAATAATAATAACTCATGATCATTGAATATTTTCTACATTCCAGATAGTATACAGAGCACTTTATATTTATTTATATTTAAATTAAATTGAATTAAATTAATGCTGACCTATAGTGGACTACATTTCACAGATGAAAATACTACATGAAAACATGAAAGAGAGGCTGGCCCAATGTCATATGATCACTGAGTGTTACGGAAGAGATATAAACAGTTATGCTCTCAGCCACTCTACTAACGTCTTCCACAGAATCTTTTTTCTCTATACTTCTCTTTGCAACTTTTTCTGTGGCACGTGTCTCTTCATGTGTCTCAGAAATTCTGTCACTCTGAGTTTTTCGGATTTTTTCCTGCTTGAATACAAGCATTTTTTGGTTTTTTTCATTGGCACCCTGGTTGTTCTTCATATGGTATAGGCTTGAACAACATGACATAGTTTCCATCAACTGCAGTAATTTCCCCACCTATATCCACTACCAGAAACTCATTCATACACTCACTCTAATTCCCAGTCAGATTTCTTGACAATTAAAAATTTTTCATAGGATGTATTAGGATTATATTTATTAACTTTCCTAGTAACATACATCACATAAGCCAAGATTTAAAAAACCTTACTAGATGCAAAAATGAAACCAACTCCAGCTGATTACAACAATCATTATAATATCAACACACGGTGTCTCACATAAAGTAGGAGACAAGATTGGAAAGGTGAACTTTACGTGATAGCCTTAGGGATCTTTAAAAACTTTTTGAGTGGGGCAGTGCAATGCCAAAACCAGTATTTTAGGAAGATAAGTTTAGTGTTGGTATGCAGGATACCAGAGGAAAAAGAAACTAGCAGATAAACATCTTGATGACAATAATCCAAGATTGAGTTTGACATTTAAAAAAGGAAGAAGCAACAACCCCTAAGATCTGCTCATATTGGATATTTGGCTTAAGGACAAAGCAGAACATAAGAATTTTACCAAAACATCATTATTAGCATGTCACGATAATGCTTATAAACTATAAAAGATGCACACACGTACACACATACACTGTGTCCTTGCGGTCTCGTGCTTTATGTAGCTTCTCCCACAAAGAAGACAATCAGCTCAATTCATTGAGCATCACGGTTTGGCAGCTGCTGCATCTATCTTCAAGACAAGCCTGTGGTAATAAATTATTATCTTTATATTACAGAGGAAGAAACTGGGGCTCAAAGAGATTAAGGTACTTAATCAAACACCAGAACTGGAAGAGAGAGAGAGGAATAGAGACAGGGAGGGAGTGCAAAAATAATACCTTTCATTTCAATAACATTTTGCTGCTTACAAAACACATTCACAATTTTTATTTCTTTGCATCCTAAAGATAATTCTGTTATCAGTGGGAAATGGAGTTTTTCAGGGACAGCTTCTTGGATAACATTATTTGAATCTGTTAGGCCTACACTCTACACATGGAAATGGAGACATCTTTCTCCCATAATACCAGCTTTCTCAATGTTCCCTGTAATTGTCAAGATCCCTACTTCCCTAAAGAGAGTACTGACTCATCCCTTCTTCAGAAACTAATATTCAATGTTTATGCCTACCATGTCTAAAATCACAACTTTGGAAAGACAAGGAGGGGGCAGGGAAAGACAAAAGCATCTAAGGTTCAATTCACATCCAAGACATTCTTATATGTTCATGGAGAAAAACCCATCACATTGATGTTAAACTTTTAAGTGAATCAAATATGTCTTACTAACTTGGCTTGATACTAATGCCTGGGAATAGGTTTACTTAAGCATGAACTGAGATTGTGCCCATTGATTTGATTGGTTCATGGAGAACATTCTGATTGAGGCCCCTCTCCACAAAGACATGCACCAAAGGTTTGCCCAAAGTGATTCTTGCTGAAGATCCAATTGAAATATCTTACAAAATCTTGGCTAAATCTAATCAATTCTTTTCAGATATGAAAATATCTAGGAAATTCTGAGGAAAAAATTCCAACACATTCATTATCCACCTAACCTTTTTGTCTTCTTTTTCAAGCCCAGGAAGGTATTTTAGTATTTCCTCCTAGACTCTGTGTGTATGTGTATGTGTATGTGTTGGAGGGAAGGGGGTTACTTTTACCACAACAAACATGAGGATGAAAATCTTGAGAATTCTGGCATTGTCACTAGTTTTATCTGCAGATAAAAACCTGTACAAAACAGATAATGGCTTGTTTTGCACCTATTTTACATATATTTCCTACAGCTCACCTAAATAATTGTCTTCAGAGCTTATGTTCATTATGCCTTTACCATCTTCCCTGCAATTGAGTTCTCTGAATAAACACAGGGGCTGAGTTACAATTAAAAATAATGAGACCCTACTGGGCCAACGTCCCTGCATGCAATGAAAGGGTGTGGGCTAATTGCAGGAGCAGAGATTTTTCCCCCTTTCACTTCACTTTGATTGGTGGATTGGCACTTTAAATAAAGGTTTTCCATCTTCCCCAAACAAGAGGTAAAGAGCAAGTCCCAGGCACAGTCCAGAAAAAATTTTAGTCTTCTTTTCTTAGAACTACCTTGGTTGGCATCACCAGGCCCTGAGAGCACAGTGCATGTCAGCACCTAAGGTAAAATGTGATTTTATGATTTCCGTATGTTTCCTGTAAGTTCTTTTATCCTATCTCCAGCCAGCTTTTATAAAAAGGATTTATCTTCATTTGTCACAAGAAGCTGAGTAATAGCTTATTGTAATGCATTAGCATGTTCCAGAGAAGACATGCCTAACTCCCATACAGCTAAGCAAAAAAAAGACTTATCTATAGACTTTTTTTTTTACTATTTGTGATTATTAATGACAGTGTCTAATTTAGAAAACTGTTAGAAGATGAGCAAATCTCTTGGCTAGTGAGATTTCCATTCTTGTAAGAGTAAAGAGACTTTTGAATTTATAGAATAAATTTAAAGAGATCATTCATTTTAGAAAGAGAAAAACTAAATTCAGAGACTAACATCAAAGGAAATTAAAATATTCAATTTACTCATTTGAAAAAGATAAGCTTTGTCATGTTTATGTAAATAACCTAAACATTGAATGATATACCCTATATATCTGCAAAAAAAGATTTGTTATGAAATGATTGTTAGTTGCATTTCAAATGCATTTCAACATGTGTCTCAGAGGGCAAGCAAAGTATAAACTTCTGTAAATAATACTTGATAGACAAATATTTCACCTAATAGAAGGGATTTTTAAATTCATAATTCATTTTACAAAATGAAGCACAGCATTTAAAGAAGATCCATGGAGGTTGTTCCTACATGTATATTTAGATTGTAGCTCCACAAAAAAAAAAAAAAAAAAAGTGCTTAGGGTTTTTTTAATTGCTTGTCAATTCATTTCAGAAACTAGTAAATACAAATCAGTTGTTTAGCAACATTTAGTTTTGTTGGGTTTTTTGTTTTTGGTTTTTTTTTAACCTGGTTGTTTTGGAAGAGCAGAGATTTAGCTCATTTAAAAAACTGTCTTTTAACCATTCTGAAGTAAAAATAAATCTGATTTAATTCTCTAACCCAATTATGTTTTAGATTCCACTTTCCAAAATGAAGGACCTGATACTGATCCTGTGCCTCCTAGAAATGAGTTCTGCAGTGCCGGTAAGTCAGTCTTCTAGAGTGTCCCCTCGAAGAGGCTCCCGATTGTTGGACACCAAACAACAGTGAAGGGACGTTGGCTGAGAGTCCATGCGTGGACTCATTTGATTTAATCCAGTGGTATCGTTCCTACTGAGTCAAAAGTCATAGTTGCCCAGATGTCAGCCTCGTCATCCAAAAGCAATAAGTCAAACATAGAATTTTTATATTCAAAAAGACGTTTAAATACTCCAAGAACAATTTCTAAGTCTTACTCTACTCATTCAAAGTTAAAAGCTTTAGGTGGTCTCTCCCATGCCATGGCACAATTTTATTATCAACTCCTTCACATTATTATGAAATCGAAATGGAAAGAGAAAATTTCTCTGAAAAAGTAAAGCACGTTTTCTTCATTTTAAAAAGGACATTATTAGCCAAATTACTATGGTTACAAAACTGAGCAAGATAATTCCATTCGAAGCTAGTAATTAACTAACAAATTTACCTTGTAAGGGTAAAATTGTGTGACTAAGAGCTGAAGTTTCTTAAATCAAAACATGTCATGGCAATGGGGCTAATTGTATGTTACAGCCCTGCACCTGATCCACTCTGTGGCATATTGAAATGATTTCATAAAAACATAGTCCAAACAACTCCAGCCAAATACTTTATTCAGTTGCTATATGCATTCAGAAAATATATACTGACCTGTATCCAGTAATGTACTGGGCACTGGAGACACATGGTCTCTTGTCTTGAGTAGCTCAAAGTTGGCCCCAAATGAACTTGAGAGAAAAGGTTAGCTACTTGGTTTTCTTAAAGGTAAATGTTTGGGAGAAAGAGAATGAAAACTGATTACAAGGATGAAAACCTTAGTTACACAAATAGAAAACAGAGTTTCTATTTCATCATGCAAGATGAATTTTAAATGAAAGAAAAACTGAGGCTGCGACCCTTTGCAACTCTTTGTGTGATACTGACATTAGCCTTGGCCATCCACCATCAAACACATTGACACTCTTTGAACCGACCCTGTTGCACACCTGAGTCAATCAGGTCCACTCTGAGGAACAGCACAATTGCTCATGATTGCCAGCCAAATGCCCATCAAATCAGATATTCTTCTCCTTTTAATTCCACAAGGGAAATATATCCCCTGTCTATTTACATTCGTGTAAATATTGTTCTTTAATTCATGACTTGGAGCAGATGAAAAGCAAAGATTTCTCTGTCCTGTAGTTGAGTCTGTCCAAGATGTGTTGTTTGTATACTGACAACCGGGGGGTAGAAGGCTCTGCTCTCACAGTCCCCTCAAATTCTTTTTTTTTTTTTTTTTGTCTTTTTCGTGACCGGTACTCAGCCAGTGAGTGCACCGGCCATTCCTATATAGGATCCGAACCCGCGGCGGGAGCACTGCTGCGCTCCCAGCTCCGCACTCTCCTGAGTGCGCCACGGGCTCGGCCCCAGTCCCCTCAAATTCTAAACAATCTGCCCACCGCACACACACACACACACACAATCACTCTTCCTATCTACACAGTTAACCTCTTTCTCTACCTGGAGTGTTTGCTACACATTTATGATGTCTTTCCCTTTATTCATCTCCAAAACTGAATAATTTGAAGAAATTTGTACCATGATTCAGAAAGTAGGATTTTACTTGAAAAATTAGGGGGTGAAAAAATAACAGATGGAATTTCTAAACTTCTTACTCATAAAGAAAAAATAATCCCAATACATTTAGTAGACATTCCATGTATTTGTGACATAAATGAAGGAAGGACAGCATTGTAACCTCTTGACCCTAGATAATGAGAATATCCAGAGAACCAGAGTCTCTCACAATCCAGTTTATTCTAATTCCTACTTTTCCATTCTCCATTTTTTTTTTCTACTGGTATTTATGTACATTAATAAGGATTGGTTTTGAAAGAGAAATATCTTACGTTTTAAAAAACTATTTGTAAATGTGGCTATATTTTTGAACAACTTAAAAGAACACATCAAGTATAACAGTACTTACCACTAGAACGCTTTTTTATTTAAGAAAAAAATACTTTTGGCATGATCCAAAACTATAAACATAGATCGATAGGTTTACACAAAAATCATCTATATCTAAAGATGATGGAGGATATGTTGAAGCCCTGTGAATGGGAAGCAAGTTGGGTTTGTGCGTAGTTTTTCTGAATGCCACTATTCCACATCATATCCCATAAACCAAAAGCATGTAACTTTGCAGAAAGCACATGAAAATTCAGTTCACATTTGTCACCTTTACTTTTTTATGTGACAATTTTTTTAATAATATAAAGTAGAATATACAGTTCTCTTAGTTTTCTATTTTGTTGCTTTATTTTAATTCTCATTGTAACTTTAAACTAAATCAAATTTTGCTTCTGAAACAACATAGTATTAAAATTAAAACAAAGGGTAGATAAGTCATGTGGGTGCAAAATTGTTCAATGTTATGTTAATTCTCTCCAAACAACTTAAATTCTTCTTCATTCTCCCCAAAAGCTCAAGTATTTTGGGTAGTAAACCAATATGGTGGCCCGTCAGCTGGCTCCTGTGCATTGGGGTGACTTTCTATTCCCAATGTACATTTAAGAAAGTTTCTCACCAAAGAAAACTCAAAATTATCCTTATTTACATTTAGATGTTTCCTCAGCAACCTGGGACACTGGGAATGGCTAGTTTGAGCCTTGAGGTATGTATTTTCAGAGTTTTTACATATAATCTTTACTTCGGTGTGTTCCTGATAAGGGAGAAATATGATAGGTTGTTTCTCCGTTTTCCTAGTCAGAAGTCTGTGGCTGTCAGCCTGAGCAGTTCTAGAAAAGTTAATGGCATTTATTAGAGCTTGATCTTATAATTCAACTGCATTTTTAAACTCCAGAGTTTTAAGCTTTAGAACATCACTTGCACAGTATTTATCTTACACCCTCTGGCTTGCTACTTCATGTTAATCAAATCCTGTTGCATTGTGTCATCAATGTACTGGATAGGCATGGTGTCCTATGGGATCTAAAGATGATCAAGGACCCTCGGGACTATATCAGGACAGATTGCAGGACAGTTGACACAGTCAACTAATAATTAATGCCTAACATATAGTATATTACCACATTAATTAAAACACGTTATTCTGTGGTCACAAATGGCTTATATTTAGTCCTGCTCCTTACAGTATCTTACATGATGAAGTTCTCACAAAGAAAATTTACTCATACAAAATTTAATTGCTTATAAGAAGTCTGTAAATAGCATTAACATTATACTGTGATACCTCCTGCATAGCCTGTATTTGTCTTCTTACAGTTCTCATAAATAATGTATATTCTGTTTAGAAAATGATAGCAAAATAGAAATTTTTGACCATATCAACAAAAACTATTGACAGTTATAAATATGAGATTACAAATTTTTCATAAGGTCTTGCAAAATTTCCCTATATCATGACAACGTGAGGGCAATCAATACCTAGGCTCATATATCAATATATAGGCTATGTGCTTCTTTCATCTGAAAGCTAATTTTACTGAGGTTTTTTTTCCTCAATTTCTAGCTTAAACTCAATCCAAAGCACTCTAAATGTCTTCTCATTAAAAAAGTGGAATTGACTTTCTGTTGAAATGCTGGTATTCTTGATAATCTATCTAGATTCTTATTATGTCTTCCAATTTTTTTATGTTTATTATTTTGAAGGTTTTTCTGTTTGGGAAGGAGATAGGGGTTATTTTGTTTTGTTTGTGTGTTCTTTCACATTCTTCTTCAGACTGAATTTGTAAAAGGCAAAGGAAGTTAAATGCAATAAAAGGGTCAATGAAGTGATGTCCTCACAATTACATTTACATTTCAGTTGAATGAGCTATTTTCCCATGTTTCAATGTGATCCCCAGTTAAATGATACTTTTTTCTTTAATTAATGACAAAATTAAGTTCATTATTTTAATAGCAATAATAACAACAATGGCAGAACCATATTTAACATTTCTACCTTTCAGTGATGGTTTGTGTCTACATTTGTTTTATTCAAATTGACCCACCCCAACTTGTGCTGATAATGTCACATATCATGAGAAATCAGTTGTGTCAAAAGGAACATGTGTGACAAACATTAACCCACTTTTTTTTCTTAATAGACAATGAGACAGTTGGGAAGTTTGCAGGGGTTAAATGCACTTTCTCAGGTAACGGTGTTTTCAAATATTTCCTACTGCAAGTATTAATGGTGCTGGTGGTGTAATATTAGTGGCAGCATTGTGATTCATAAAATTTATTTGTGAATTGACAATATCCTAAATATTGGAAGAACAAATAAATAACTGAGATAGCCTAAAACAAAATAAGATGGGGTAACAGAAAAAAATAAATATAATATTGAATTTTCTTTAGTAAAAAAAAAAAAAAAAAAACTTTTCCTGCATTATCAATTATAATATATGGCCCAAAACACAAGTGCTTAAAAAGCTAAATATCAAACAAGTTTATGAGAATATTGCAGTCTGGCTCAGAATGGAATTTGAGTTTGTTGGAAGGAAGAGTTTACCCATGCATTTTTAATTAATCAACATCACTTTCACTATTGCTATCTCTACGCTATCTGTGGGGTTTTTTTTTAAATGAAAGCCAAGTTTAACCCAATATTGAAATATAAAGACACTTCAAAACGTTTGTGGAAAAATAGTATTAAAAGAGAATATGAGTCTTTCCATGAGCTCTTTGAAGGCCCCTGGTATAAGCACGTCTTTTTTTCCCTCCATGTCTTCAGTATTCTAGATATGGCTTTGGGAAATCATTTAATTCTTTGTGGATGCATGGTCTCCTCCCACCACATTCCTCTTTCCCCTGGATGAGACCAAGGGAACATGAAACTCAACAGGTAAGTTAATCCCATCAGTGTGTTTGAAATTTCAGGCTTTAAAATCTTCCCCTATTTGCCTTCTTTAAGTTGCGATATATTAACAATAGACAAGTACTAGTAATTAACAAAATAAATCCAAATACCATATAAATCAAAGCCTATAACTGGTTTTAGTACTTAGAAAATTTTAAAATAAAACAGTCCAAATTTCAATTCACTTGCATATTTATTTCAAATAGGAAGATATGGCCTCCAAAGTATGAGAACTATGTTAAAGATATTAGCAATTACAATGGATAAATAATCCTCAAAGATGGAAGCAGGCTATATCCTGGACAATTTTCATTTTAATCAAGAATCCCTAAATAATTACTCAAAGACTAATTCCAAATGATGCCATACAACCTGGTAAAAATACCATGAACCCTACAGAAGTCAATAAATACATCAATCTGTTAACCATTATTTATTAGGTGCCTAATAAATACATAAACCAAATTTTGGTTAAGGAGTGAAATTGAAGACATTTAAAAATGGCTCATAAAATTTCAAATCTGATTGGGAGATAAGACAAGACAACATATTTCAATGTGCTGAATTGTGAGATGTTAACGAACACCACAGGAGTTTAGAGATGGCAATTGTTGAAGAGCATAGCAGAGCCAAATTATTGTGAGATGTCTATGCAGGTTTGAGGAGTTTGCAACTAGTGTACAGGCAATAGGGAGCCATTCGCCACAGATAATTTCTTCTTCCTTTTTTTTTTTTTTTTTTTTTTTTTTTTTTTGTGGCTGGCCTGTATGGGGGTCCAAACCCTTGACCTTTGTGTTTGCTGTAACAACTCACTCTAACCAACTGAGCTAACTGGCCAGCCCAACCACAAGTACTTTCCAAGAGAAGCAACAAAACATGGGGTTTTAACAGGAACTTTTAGTTCCAGATGGCCTTCCACAACAGGAGCATTACCCAGCAGGCCACATTTAATAAGACAATAATGTTCATGGGGACTGTTTCTTCACTTGATTGTTTCCAAAATGTACTCCATGCTGCAGGCATTTGATTTGTATTTTATTTAATTACCCTTTATCCTTTGAATAACTCAAAAAATATATTAAGTATCCACTATGTGCGAGGCACTTGTTAGGAGCTCTGTTAAGTACAAGGGCTAGAAAGATAAATAAGACATATTGTTTGTTCTCTCTCAGTTGACTGGGGGACAAAGATTTAAAATGAGTAATGATAATCCAAACAGAAAGTGGTAAAATAAAGATACATAGAGGCAGCTGTGGGAACCCAGAAGAGGAAATGATTCATTCTACCAGGAAGTGGAGGGAGCTTCCCATCTTCGTGAGCAATAGGGGTCCCAGAGAAGGTAGGGGAGGTGGGATACACAAGACCTCCCCAAAAAGCATTGACTCTAAGCAGATTGGTGCTTCCTGTGTAAAGCTTCAGGACGAGTCTCCTAGATTCCTCTCCAAACAGAAGGCCCCCCAAGCCCTTTGCTTTAGAAATTGTAGGCAGCACAGCTCAGTGAGCCATCCCTTCCTGACGCTCTTTTCAAATTTCTCTGCAGTATGAATATTCTTTGCCTGTGCACCCCCCACCTCTCCCATCACAGCCATCCCTGCAGCCCCAGCAGCCAGGACTGAAATCTTTCCTCCAGCCCACTGTTGCAGCCGCCATCCAGGCCACAGCCCTGGAAGGAGAGCCTCAGCCTCCCATTCACGTGGGACAGCTACCCTTGCAGCAAGGAGAACTTCCAGCAATGCAGCAGCAGGTGGCACCATCAGATAAGCCACCAAAGCCTGAGGTACTTCCAGAAGTCACATCAGGATCACCTGCTAACCTAAGGAGAGAAAACCAATTTGCAGGACATATTTAAATAATCATAGCTCTCAGGCATAAAGCATGAAAATACAAATATATTCTTAATCAGCCTTTCATATCTGGGACTTTTTTTGAGTAGAATGTAAATATCAATTCCTATTCTTTGTTCATTGACTGGTAATGCCATCAGAGACAGGGCATGAATTCTAAAAGATTCTGTGCATGTAAAACTTGGTTCCTTAGTGGCAAAAGATGAAAGCGTCCAAAAGAAATAGGGAAGCCCAGAGAAGTCCAAGCCTCCAGTCATTAGTCTTTTTTACTGTTGGAAAGACTAAGAAAAGTGATCAAACCTTCAGCATAAGTAGGATTTTGCATTATTATCTCTCTGACATAAAGATGACATCCAGGCAAAAGGACCTTGTAATAATGGAGAGAAAAGAGCAATGGACAGAAAAGGAAAATTCTAACCACAGAACTAGTATGTGGCAGGCATTTAGCATTCCCCCATATCATCCTGACTACAGTCCTATAAAGATAGATATTATCATTCTTTTTACACTTGGTCTTAGCCAAAAGGCCAAGAAGTGATATCACCCTTTTAAAAAGAATAAAACAGATTTTGTGAGGTTACAATATTTACACAAAAACTAAGTGGCAGAGCCATTATTCAAACCAACCAGATATGTTCCAATACCAAAATTCATGACTTTTTACTCTGTAAGAGATAGCAAATCCATGATAGGCATGCCTCATCTCTCTGCAGGTACACTTGAGTCATGTTAGCAAGTGACATTTGTAAACTCTTGGGTCATTCCCTCCAAAAGACCAAAGAGAGTAAAATAAAGAAATTCATTTTAAATTGTCTTATTGTAATTTTAAACAAGATAAATATGTGTTCAGTTTACTTTGTCTATTTTGACTGGTAATTTTAATATTTATCTGTGATATAGCTCCCAGGAATGGATTTCGCTGGTCCACAAGTTCCATCTGTAAGTACAGACCTCAATGAGACACTTTCTAGGGAAAAATATCTCTGTATTTCAAAAAGAGTAAAAATGTTTAAACTATCTCCTTTATCCATGGGTTCCTTTGTTTTCTTAAATATTAAATATTTATTGTTCATACTAATCCATCTGAAAATGTGTTTCATATAATTCTTAGAAATTACTAGAATGGGGATTTGCCTGTGTGAATTACTCATTCTGTTTTCTACCACTTAAAGATATTCCAAATAGCCCGTTTGATATCTCAAGGACCAATGCCACAAAATAAACCATCTCCAGTAAGTTTTTTTAAAAAATACTACTTCTCTGTTTGCAATTTGATTAAAAGTTTTCCACTTGGAAAAAAAATTTTATGATAACTTTTGTATTTTATTTAGCTTTATCCAGGAATGTTCTACATCCCCTATGGAGCAAATCAGTTGGTAAGTCCATATTCTATAAAAAGTATCATTTTTAATTAAATGTTATCTTAAGGGCTAAAATTGTAACATCCAGGCATCACAGAGGAGATTCCAAATAGTTTCTGAATGCCAACAATAGTAGCTGAAATAGTAAGGAGGCACCCTTCCTATTTGGATAATTTTGGCCAGACACACAAACACATACACACACACACACACAGTAGTATTAAATAAAAAGCAAATTTAAGATCTGAAATTATCCAAGTTGGCTACGTTTATTTGATAATGACTCACCTCTCCACTTTACTCAGCTCTGGACATTAATATAAGGTTTAAGAGAAAACTGAATGACTTTTAATTTTTTCTTGAGTAGATAAGATAATAGAAGGCAGCTGGTTCATAACATGATGCACTGTTTCTTCTTAAACAGAATGCCCCTGCCAGACTTGGCATCATGAGTTCAGAAGAAATGGCCGTGAGTAATGTCTTTAACTCTTCTTAAAAAATAGTGGCCAGGGAAGAATAGTCATGGATGACTGGCTGCAAGAGACACTGGCCATGAATGTAGCTGAAGGAGCAACAGGGCTCAGATTTTTCCATCCCAAACCAAAAGCTTTATTCTGAAGCAGTACCCAAAGATTTCATCACATCTCCTACACAGTCATTCATTTCTTAGTGATGACCATTCTTGAGCATAAGGTTTTGCTCCATTCCTTTTTCATGAGAAAATTTCTCCTGAAGGGCCATCATCATTGAACTGGCAACACTTCAAACCAAAAAAGATACATGTGGTTCATATAAAGTTCCATTCCTTCTAGGATCCTCAAAACATCAAATTCAACAGCATCCCAAGTAATTCAAACCTCAAAATTGAAAGATCAGAAAGGAAAATAAAACTAACCAAGTTTAAAATTTGATTATTGTAGGTCCGGCCATGGGTTCAGATCCTATATAGGAATGGCCGGTGCACACGCACCGGCGACACCAAGCCAAGGGTTGCGATCCCCTCCGGTCACAAAAAAAGACAAAAAAGTTTTTTTGATTATTGTAAACTTCAAAGTGCATTAAGTCAATGAGAATATATTCTCATTCTGTTATCACTATCTGTGCATATTACAAGTTTAAGAGTTGATATCAACAGATTCACACAACTTGACATTTTCCCTCAGGAATTTCTACCTGTTACATCTGCTAGAGCAAAACAAAACAAAACAAAACAAAAGCCATACTGAATTAACAAATCATTGTCAACTACAGATTCTAACAAATTAATAAATTTGCACATATGCTATCACTGAAAGAAAACTCCCATCTCAACATTTCTGAGTGCCTTCAATATGCCAGACACATGGGAAGATGCTGTAGACAAGATAAATAAGATTCCTGTTCTCAAGGAGCTTAAAATCTAATGAATGGAAATGATAGGTACCAGGGCAGATAATGTCAAAATCATGAGATAATGGTAACAAAAGTTCTATTAAAGGGTAAGAGGAAGAGAGAAAAAGCAGTTAGTCCAGCTCAGGGATTCACAGTACCATCCCTGGAGAAGATGGTGTAAAAGCTGAGCCTTAGAAAGCGAAGAGCCAGGAGAAGGTAGAAGGAAAGAGTATTGTATCTATATAAAACCAACACAACTGGCTGAAAATGCAAAATTCAAGTAAGCGTTTACAACCATCTCATAATATTAATTAAGTTATTTATATTCTGTCTCATTCACAAAAGATTTTGTGGTAGCTTATGAAAAAATACACAATAAATATAACAAAAAATTGAAGGTAGAATTTCAAATGAGTAAAAATTACAAGGAAATTGGAATACAGGTATGAAAATCACAAAGCCCTGCTCAATTGGTGCAAATAGCCCAAGATTTTGGTCCCAATATTTCTGGCAGCAAAGATGGAAAAAGAAACATGGTCAGTCCTAGAATTCTATCTGTCCCCAGGAAGAAAATATTTTACTTCCCCCAGAAAAAGCAAGCTTTTTCTTATACTTTTTCTTTAAAAAAACCAACTTACATGTGCTTTATGTATTTGAGGGATACTGAGAAATGCCATTGACAATATCCTTCAAAACATCCCTCAACAAATGCAGTTATGGATTTCGGTTTTTGTTTATTTAATAATGGTAGTGAGAAATGTCCATACACAAAGCTGTCAGCCACCTCCATGTTCTCTATTAGTGTTTCCTAGATTCCTGGTGAATATGACCAGGTATGATTGCATGGTATAGTTAACATAGTTAAGATATAGCATGTGATAATGGTGTCTTTCATGAATTTTTTTTTCAGGGAGGGAGAGGAGGCCCCATGGCCTATGGAGCCATGTTTGCAGGTTTTGGAGGAATGAGGCCCAGCCTTGGGGGCATGCCCCCCAATCCAGCCATGGGTGGAGACTTTACTCTGGAATTTGACTCCCCAGTGGCTGGAACCAAAGGCCCTGAGAAAGGAGAAGGAGGTGCACAAGTTTCCCCCATGCCAGAGGTCAACCCAACCAATCCAGAAAACCCAGCTCTCATTCCAGAGGTAGCACCTGGTGCCCACACGGGGCTCCTTGCTTTCCCTAAAGACAATATTCCTGGTCTGGCAAGAGGCCCTGCAGGGCAGAGGAAGGGACCCCCCAGGGTCACCCCAGCAGCTGCTGACCCACTGATGACCCCTGAATTAGCTGATGTTTATGGGACCTATGGAGCTGATGTGACCACACCCATGGGACCCGAGGGAGAAGCGACCATGGATAACACAATGACCCCAGAAACTCAGCAAACATCAGTGCCAGAAAACAAAGCCCAGCAGCCCCAGAATATGCATGATGCGTGGCATCTCCAAGAGCCCTGACAACCTTGAGACAGAAGCTACTTTCTGTATGCACAAGCTCCCCAGCTTTGTCCCCATAGTGTATCTTCTTGCTAAAACACTTATTACCCTTTTGCAGCAAAGGCATTAAAAGAGCTCAGCAGGTATTAATAAACACAAGTGGCTAGAAATAGTATAGATCCCCTTCTTGTTTTCATTCACTTATTGAAATAAAATGTGTCAACTGTCTCTGTGATTTAGAAATACTACTAATAACATAGAGCAAGTCTAAGAGTCTCAGCATTTGATAATCACTTTTCCTAGCTGTCTTAGGCATTACAGAATTTCTCTTACTAGCATGGCATTATTAAATCCAGGAAATGTGGCACTGCTTTTCTCTCTAAGCAAAGTCTCAGAATTTTAAGCTATTTCATTTAAACTTTATTAAATGGGGATTGGTGGCGAACCCTTGAGTGGTATTACTGGGTTTGGTATATTGATTTAAAATTCTCATTTGTAGAGTATTTCATTTAATCTAGTAAAAAAAAAAACTAGCCTATTTTAAATAAAGAATTTTTCTCACTGAAAACATCTGGAATTGAATGCTTATTATTTATACAAATTCAAATGGTTAGGAAAAGCATACCCATCATTTACCTTTGTTACTCTTTAACTCATTTTATTCAGTTCATTCATTCTTTCATTGAAAGTTTACTGAATATCTATCTATGTCCTAGGCACTGTGCCAGGGACATAGTCCCTTCCTTCAAAGCTTACAGTGGGCATGATTGACAAGCAAACAGACAGCCAAAATAATAATAACCACCACCACCACTACAGCCAAGCTCAATTACTTTACCTGCATTATCTCATAACAATACTGCAAAATAGATACACTCAACCCCACAGTACATGAAAGAAGTGCTACTAAAAGGTCAAAGAAGCATCTAACCAAGCCTAAGTGGAATCAGAGGGGCTGGAAAGAATCAGACAAGTCTCAAAACAGTATCAAAAACATCTGCAGGATAAGGCCTCCCAAAAGAAGAAATGCAAAAAGAGTCATATGGGTGCCATGTGAGATTTAGCTCATTCCCGTGAAATATGAGAGTACTTCAGGAAGTTCATGAAAAGATCTGTATTATCTTTGAATTTTATTTTCCACAAAGTTTGACATACCTACCCCACTCTCTCCACCTTCTCCCAAGTTGACCAACCCAGGTCTTAGACTCCATGGAACTCAGACTTCCCTCCATCCCTTGATGGAGACTCTGGGGATGCAGCCCAGGAGAAAGAGCCCTGAGATGTCTCCCAACCTGGGATACTTCAAGAGCCTTAGCAGGGGCAGGTAGCCACCACAATGCCTCCCTCTCTTCAGACAGGGCTCTGTTCACCCCCACTCCATAGATTAGAGCTGAAAGAGAGAGGCAGAAGATAAAAATTCAGTTTGCCTCACCTAGTGGCTCTGGCAAAGTTGCAATGGCAGGAAAATGACCACAGTAGCCAGCAGATACACACTGAAACCTGCCTTAACATTCCAGACAGTCTCCTAAAATACAGTATGGTAAAAGACAGACCGATAAATCTGTGTTCAAACCTTGACATCGCATCTTATCATCTACAAGACTTGAGATGTGAAACTCAATCACTCTGCACCTGTGTTTTCATCTCTATAATGGGGCTACCACCTGGCTCATAGGATTGTTGTAAGAACTAAATGATATAAAGTACACAGATGAAGTTGCTGAATCATAGCAGCTTTCTTCTTTTCCAGTTGATCCTTTTTATAAAGAGAACTCAACAAAACAGCAACAGTTTCAGCAGAAGAATGTGATCGTTCCCATTATCTGGTGAATTTGTGCTTTTCCATTCACACTCCACCCATTGCCCTTCTGGTCCTTCTTTGTAATTCTGAGCATGCATTTATGAAATCATATGCTGTTTTCCCTAGTGAATGTTGTCATATCAAGGGCTTAGAACTGGCCTCTGCTATTGGCAGGCTGGGCACTTAACAGCAGTATTAGCTAGATCAGGGGGAATAGATAATAACAGAATGATAAGTAATAAGTAATTGATAAGGGGGGATATCATGTTTTGAGTCCTTGAACAATTTCTATCCCTGCCATCATAGTCACCTCAAACATGGGATCACCAGGCAAACGCCAAAGTAGCCAGGGGAAGAGCCTAAATGCCAACCCTCAGGAGAGGCCATCTTGATTATTGAGGATTTTCTCCACTGTGGTTTCACTCTACCAGGCACTTACATGAGAAATAAATATCTTCATCTGTGTCCCATTCTGAGAGGTCTATCCAAATAATCTGTCTTCTAGACCCTCTGTGTCACCAATCTTGCAATTTTATTTTTTCCAAGTCCCTGACCAAGTGACCAATCTGGTACTGACCCTGAGTCAGTGTAGATCAATATCTCAGGCCATTGATCCTTCACACAAAATGTACAACCAGATATGCCATTTAAAGTTCTTCACACTGGGGTTGTAGTGCATTGACTGTTCACTTCCAGCTGATGCCAGAACACCATATAGAAACCCATGAGCCAAGAACATACTCTTTCCTCTCCATTAATTGGTCATAGGCGGGGTAATCATATAATTGATCCTCCAAAGTGGGACACTTTTGATAATGAAAGGCGGTTGTCAACATTAACAATTATGTTGGACAATGGGTATAAACCAGTACTACCCAGGGCAAAGCTGGACATCTGGTATTCTAGTTTTATGGAACTTCCCATGAACATAAATGTGTAGACTGAGGGAAGGGCATCAAAATTACAAAGGGAAAGTACATGAACATCTAACCACTAGCTTGTGCAATTTACTTGAGCCCTCCAGACCTGCTAAAGCCTGGTGTCATATATATTTCTACTTACAAAGGAATGCGGCCATTTATGTTTATTTTTATGGATCAGTGGATCATATATCACCTAGTTCAAGATGAGCAACTCAAACAGCATAATCACTCAGCATTCCATAATCACAAGTATTGTCTCTATCTAGGTCCAATAGCGAGGTAAGACCTACTTTTCACAAAGAAAACCCTAAGATCCTGTGCTATTATTCTCCTATCAAGTTTGCCACAGGTCCCACACAGCTGCAGATACTTCCAATACATTTGAGTCTTCTGGGTCACAATACCAAAGTGACAAGGAAGCTTACTTTATAGCATTGACCCATTTCATGCTCAAGTCCCACTCAAAACTATCAGCCTTTCAAGTTCTACAATATGTGGTGTATGTTGCCTTCAAAGATGCAACAATTTGCCAAAACGTTTAGCTATCCCAACATGTCCCAGAATCCTATACCCCTAGAAATGTCATCAGCCCCACAACTCATGCAGTATTTATCTTACACCCTCTGACTTGCTACTTCATGTTAATCAAATCCTGTTGCATTGTGTCATCAGTGTACTGGACAGGCATGGTGTCCTATGGGATCTAAAGATGATCAAGGACCCTCAGGACTATATTAGGACAGATTACAGGAGAGATGACACAGTCCTAGAGCAAGACAGTATAAGTTTGCGTTGTTCTTGTCCTTTAAAGGCAAAACCGCTTCTGATGTTTCTTACTGATTGGAATAGAAAGAAAGCATCTGCCAGATCAATAGCTACATACTAGGTACCATAGGTTATACTGATTTTCTAAAATAAAGTTACCACATCTGGAAATAAATCTGTAACTGATTCAGTTTGTAACAATCCACTGTAAATCCCCACGACCCATTTAGCTTTTGCACCAGCCAAATGGGTAAGTTAAATGGGGAGGTGATAGGACACCTTCCCTGTATCTCTCAAGCCTTTGATGGTAACACTAATCTCTGCAATTATCCCTACAGGACTACTATCTTGTTGAGAATGAACAAGAAGGAGTAAAGTTTCAGGAGTCTCCTTCCACTTGGCCATAGCTTTTATTCCACTGGTGTAGCAGTCATTATGGGATTCTGCCAGTTATTAGATATATCTGTTCCCACGATACATCCTGGGACGGGAGAAATAACCACATGATAGATCTATTGGACCTCCTGTTAGGTGGATGTGGGCCAAAATTCCATCTCTATCTGACTTCTTTAAACTTTAATCAGTAAACTGTGAAGGCTTTTCAAGTTCAGAACCACTACCTAATAACACCCACCACGTCTGGGTACTTCCCTTCCCCCACCCTACCCTACAATCTCCCTAGTAAATTGCTTCAGGTCCTTCTATAGAAGGTTTAGAAAAACTTTCATGGTATTCAAATGTGGCCATATTTCAGGGTTCTTCCATATAGGGACCTGGTCTCCCCAGGGGCTCTAGGTCTGAGAACTAGCTAAGAAGCTATGAATCCCACTATGTTGATTTGAGTTAGGGTCAGTGAATCTAATTTTTTTTTCTGTTTATGTGAACAGGATGTCCATCTGTTTGTTTGTTTGTTTGTTTGTTTGTTTTTCTAGAGACCCATGATCAATTAGCCATCACCACAGAACTCTATTGGTCAAAACGTGCTGATTAGCATTTCATCCTGTGGCTTATGGTGGTCATTGCATCCTCTTTGCCTCTAAGAGATAAGCATTACCACCTGGCCCCTGCTATTTCAGACTCCCACTTTTCCCATTGAGATTCCAAAGCAGTATCCCTCATTATTATATCTGGCCTACAGAGAATAAAACTACATAGCTCTTCATTTCTTATTGCCTTAAAGAAAAAGTGTTTTCTGGGCTCTTCTGGGTGGAGAAGGATGGAGAGTGAATCTGGAGTGGCAAACATAATATATCCATGATACCAGTGTGTCAGGTGAGGCACACTTATCACTGCGAAGACAATAATCTCTATGTAGTACACAAATAAACTTTTTCTTACTTACATTGAGTGATGTTGGTTTTCCATTTACAGATGCAAAAAAGAGGTTTCTTTCAAAATGAATTTTGTTTTTTAAGTGTTGAGATAAAAGAAAAAATATTAAGTAAATAATAATTAGATGTGACAATAATCATAAAGACAGTCCGTAAATGACTATGTACATAAATAAACTGTGGGAAAACACTGATTTAATTCAACCTTCTCATTTATGGGTGAGAAAACTAATGCCCAGAGGGGTAATGTCTTTTTTCAAGTTCTAGTCGCTATTGGAGGCTGAAGAACCCAGGCTTCAGGATTTCCCATTCAGTGCTCTCCCACATACATCCTCCACAGCAGTCAAGCATTCTCTTGAGAATCTAATGAAATTTGTGAATAATCTTTCCCAAAAAAGTAAAAGGAGAGAACACACAAAATTCTGCCTGCAATTTCTGTGATTACTCAGATGGCCTAAAGTCCATCCATGGATCAAGGTTAAGAAACTCGAATTTAACCATTCAAATACCCACCAGTATATGGTATTATACAAGATGAAGCAAATATTTAAACTGACCTAAACTCAGTGTCTGAGTTTTATTAGAACTTGAGAATGCTCTCTTCAGAAAAAATGTCTCAAACCCACGCAAGCTTTGAACTTCTACGTGTGATTCTCTTCCATTCAAAGCTGCTCAGCACTAAAAGTTTGACTCTTGTAGACAGCATTTGGCTATAAGTAAAAAGACACAAACAGACAGTCTGTGCTGCATTTTGCAAAGAGGGAGACCAAACCAGAAGTTTAGATGATTCCTTTCTTCCATAAACATTAGAAACTAGGGGGAAAGCAGAAACAGAGACAACCACACTCCACAGAAGCCAGACATTAGGAACAAAAATTCCCAGTTTTGAGAAATGATCATTATGAAGCTGTTTGCACAGTAGCTTTTGCTGATGTCTTCAGCTCTCTCCCGGCACTTTCATCTTTTCCCCAGGGTTCAGCAGCTTTCCACCCAGAGACCCACCTAACAACCAGTTTGATAATGACTTAAAGATAACCTGCAGAGAGCGCAGTGAAGGAAATGACTGTGGGTTTTCCAGAGTGGATGGGAATTTACATTCTAATTTATTCACAAACTAGAAATGTATGGGTGTTATTTAAAATTGTGTTTTGGAAAAACTAACGTACAAAAGGTCAACCCTGGAGTTATGTGTCTAGCACACTATGGATATCATTTTAACATGACTGTCTAGGGCTGCACTACATCCATGAAACACAGAGGACGGATTCCCAGAAGACAAAAGCTACAGCACTTCCATGGGTGGCAAGCTCCTGTTATTCTTCCTCACCTTGGAAAAAAAGGAAGAAAGAAAGAGATCCTGGTAGAGACTGTCTCTCTGTCTTGAATCTCTAAGGCTCTCTTTCCTATCCACCCAATGCCCAAATATGCTGTCAGCTACTTTCAAGCCAAGTTTATGAAATGTAGTTTTCCCTTTAATAGAAGATTCTAAATGACATAGATTTTGCCTCCTTTTTTGTAGTTTTGGAACTGTTAGTGCCAAGTGAATATTTTTGTGAAGAACCCATGATTCTGAGGATTGCCACCTATACCAGTTTCCTGGAAAATACATTTGTTCCATTAAAATTTAAGTAAACACCATGCATTAAGAAATGTTCTAGGCTTTAGGAAAACAGCAGTAAACCAAACATCAAAGCTTTGATACACCGTTAGGTCATGATAAGTCCTATGAAGAAAACCAAAGTGGGATGAGGGGAGAGAGAGGGAAAGAAATGTTGAGATGGTCAGGAAGAGCTCTCTGAGAAACTGATATTTAAATGCACTGATTTACTACAAATAGAACTACCAAATGATATAGCAATCCCACTTCTAGGTATATACCCAAAGGGATGGAAATCATCATGTTGAAGGGACACCTGCACTCCCATGTTCATCACAGCTCTATTTACAATAGCCAAGATTTGTAATCAACCTAAATGTCTATCAACGGCTAACTGGATAAGGAAAACGTGGTATATATCCACAATGGAATACTACTATGCCATAAAAAAGAATGAAATTCTGCCATTCACAGCAACATGGATGAGCTTGGAGAAAATTATGCTAAGTGAAACAAGCCAGGTACAGAAAGAGAAAAACCACATGTCATCACCCATAAGTGGGAGTAAAGGGAGAAAGAGAAAAAGAGAGAGAGAAAGAAAGGAGATGAGAGAGAGGAAGGAAGGAAGGAAGGAAGGAAGGAAGGAAGGAAGGAAGGAAGGAAGGAAGGAAGGAAGGAAGGAAGGAAGGAAGGAAGGAAGGAAGGAAGGAAAGATAGACCACAATAAAACACTGAACTTTCAGAAGGAGAGAACAGACCCATAGTTACTAGAGTTGGAAAAGGGAGATGAGGAGGAGAGATAGGGAGTAACTGGGTAAGGGACACAAAGAATAATTACTATTTGTAATGATGAACATGCTAATAACATTAATTTGATCATCATATACTGTACACAAATACTAAAAGTCAACTCTGTACTCCATAAATATGTGTAATCAATTATGTTTCAATTCAAAAAATAAATTTAAAAAATAAATAAATGGACTGATTTTAAAACTGAATGGTCCTTAGAGAACAACTAGTCAAACACACACATTAAAAAAAAATTGCTAAATAACGTAAATAACTTGCTCAACGGTTAGAAGCCAGCCTGATGCCACCCTGACCAAAGCACTTCCAGTCTGGTGTTCTGTGCTACCTTCTGCCAAATTCCGAAGCAACTTCTTAGTCATGATGTTGTACAGGTGAGAAAAAATATGTAAATTACCCTGGACTACACATATGATTTCATTAGAACTTGAAAATATTCCTTCTTATGTAACTACTAAACAGTAATATATCATAGTAGTTTAAATCTCAATTCTGCCCTTCCTAGCTTGTGACCCTGTTACTTAATCTCCCTGTGCCACAGCTTCCTTATCTGAAAGCAAAGCAGAACAAAAGTGTTATAATAGAACCCAACACTCAGGATTAAGAGAAGTAATAAAATTCAATGTGTAAAGCACTTACAACAGTGACTTGCACATACTGAAAGCTCGATAAATGCTAGGTATTAGTATGCTTCTTAGAGTTACTGATGTATGTAATATCATCTGTCCTTATGATTGCAAAAATTAATCATTTGTGTAAGATTTGTTTAAGATCTGCCTCCCTGCTAACCCATAAACTCTATAACAGCTGGGATATTATCTATTATTTCGGTGTCCCCAGAACAGTACCTGACACAGAATGTGTTCCCAAGAAATATTTACTAAATGAGTTAATGAACTAAAACTGCGTAATTTCCATAGTCACTGGAAAAGAAAGTAAAGTTCATGAAAATTTTGCCGATAAAAACTGCCGATGCACACTGACTTAATGAGGCTCTAATCAAGAACTTGTTTTTGTTGTCACGAGAGCTTTAAGCAAGCAGTAGCTAAACTTTATTTTGTATAACCAGCTGCATGTACGTGATCTCCTACTTCTTACTGCTTATAATCACTTATCATAAGCAGCAAATTCAGTTAAGCTGCTGAAACTGGTCTTAATTCATACAGTAACACATTTTGGCCACCTACTAGACCTTGGCATTGTGCCAGCCACTGGAGACACACTGATACTGCAGTGAATAGGAGACTCAGACACTGTGGTAAATGCTGCCACCAAGAAAAAGACTCAACAGCTGTCGACACGCAGAGGACAGAAAAGCTGACTGCTGGAAGAGAAGGGGGGAGTTTCACAGAGGAGGAGACTTCTGAGCTAACTTGTAAAAAATGTGGAGGAGTTTTCCAGGTGGGAGAAGTAAAGAGGGAATTCCAGGCTCAGTAAACCACACATGCAGATGAACAAATATGTGGAAAGATCTGGAGAATCTGAAGAGGGGAAATAGAACACAATGGAAAGAGTGTTAGGATTCCAGGGAAAATTATGTGGTGCTGTTCTGGGAAAAATAGAAGGAGGCAGATGGTAAGTTTATGCCAAGCTAAGAAGCTTACATTCTGTTCTATAGCTCCCAGGGAACCACCAAGGGTCTTATAGGATCATAACTGGTTTGGGGGAAAATAACCCTTATAATAGCATAGAGGATTATAGGGTGTACTTGGATGGGGAATAGTTGGAGGCATGACTCCAATCAGAGCTGTCGCTAACCTCAGTGTCTTTCTTGTCTCTGACCTCTCTATCTCCCTGACTTGTGTGAGTGTGTGTTCTCATTCTCTCATTCTCTCGCTCTCTCTCTCTCTCTCTCTCTCTCTCTGTTTCTCCCACTGTTATTATTTGGTATACTGAGTCTCAAATGTGGAATGTGATATCAATTGCAAAGAATTGCTCAAAACAAGATATCATGTAGTGAAATGCAAACTAAACAGAAAGTCAATGCTCCCAACTCTGACCCTAATCAACAGTGGATACCCTAGAAAAATCAATCTCTCTAGACCTTAGTTCTCCTATCTACACAATAAAGGGGTTGAATTAACAAATTTTATTTAATTCCACGAATATTTACTGAGCACCTACTATGATTTAAGTGCTATAGATACAGTAATGAACAAAACGAACAAATTCCCTGCCTTTATGGAGCTTATGTTGTAGTGGAGGAAGACAAACAACAAAATTTAAGTTAGGAAAACGTTAATTGGTGATGAGTGCAATATAGAGAAATACAGCAGAAAGAAGGATTAGGAAGGATGATGAGGTTACAATTTTCTTAGGTAAAGCCTCTCTCAGAAGGTAGCTTTTGAGTGAAGACCTGAAAGAGACAAGGGAATGAGCCATGCAGACTCTAAGAAAAAGTGTTCCAGATGAAGAGCACAGCCAATGCAAAGGTCCTCAGACAGGGGCACACCTGTTATGATCCAGATAAAATAATGAGGCCCATGTGGCTGCAGCAGAGGAGGGATAAAGAATAGTAGGAACTGAACATCAGAGAAGTGACATCAGTAAACACAGAGCCTGTGGATACTGTAAGGACTGGCTTTTACCCAGGCTGACACGAGGAGTCTCTGGAGGAGAAGCATGATCTGACTTACATTTTTAAGTTATCAGTGGCTGCTGATTTAAGAATAAACTGAAGAGGGACAAAAAGGAGAGGAACCAGTAGGATGGTAAGACTGAACCACAGTGGATGAAGATGTGAAAAGTCTGGTTCTGGATCTGTCTTGAAGGTTAGGCAGACAAGATTTCCTCAGGAATGAGAAAAGAGAGGAGTCAAGCATGACCCCAAGGTTTTAGGTCTGTGGAACTGGACCGACAGAGACACATCTCTTTAGATGATCCTGAATGTCCCTTCTGACTCTGAGAGGCTTTTCTCTTTCTTCATGGTAAAATCTTCCACACATTTAGAAACTAGTTCTTAAAAAACTGAAAGCATATGCTGTATCTTTTAAGTTCTTTTCACTCTTCAGAAAGTTTCACAATGAAGAAAAGTCTATGACAAAAACCTTTTAAAAAAAAACAAGGAAAAATGTTCATTTGTTTAAAAGCCCAGTCTTTGCCAGTTACTTACCAATTATACTGTGTTCCTAATGTTTCTCATAGACAAAACAGGCATTGAATTGCTGATGGGCTCTGAATAATCTTGTCACTAGAGAAAGGCAGAAGAACCAAGATGGGCCCAAGCCCGAAACAGAGAAACTGCCTGCCGGCCCACCTCTAAGCTACTGACTCTCGTGGCCCTGGTCAAGCAGTGCTCCTTGTGCTGGTGTTTTCCTAGCTCTGTGATGAAGGTGTTACGGCAAGTGGAAAGTGAAGGCAGACAGATCTTGGTACAAACCAATGCTCATGTTTGTTACCTAATCACCCTGAGCCTCAGTTTCCACATGTGTTAAACACCTAATGTTCAGAGTTGTGAGGAAAAAACAACATATCTGAAGCATGAAACCTTAGAGTCTAAGGACATGTTAGTCTCATAAGCCTGAGGGTGGGCCTATGAGATCCATTCCCTGTGAATGGATAGATGGATTTGGGTGGTGACTGGTGGGAAAGGGAACCCACACAATACAAAAGCCATAAACAGAGGACTGCTCTCCATATAAATGGGCCTGTTTGGGAAGAGGGGTTTGAAATGTATGCATCATTTGAATGTAAATTTGTCAGTATAGGTGCTAACATCACTGGAAAAAAAGTGATTAGATGATGTCTGGTAAGAAATGATGTAATAGACTCAACAAGCTTCAATTATCTTGCCTGCACTGTCTATTTAAAAGTTGATTCATGCTGCCCAGCATGCACTATATTTCCAATGCCAAGAGGGTAATCTCTCATTTTCCAGAGAAGTTAAACTTTTTTTTTACTTTCCGTGCAATTGGACTTTTAAAAAAACATAATTCATCTCAGTAGTTGGGATTGAAATGTCACAAACCCATTTCAGTTAAGCTCACACCCCACTTCATTTTTATGAGAAGACCTTTACAGAATACTGGTCCTGGTGTTCTAACACCACTGGTAAAAACACACATACTGTATATGTCTACACTATTTACAGTGAAATGGTTAACCACAGGCAGACCTGGCTGCAAATCCCTATTCCACCACTTAGCCTTGGGCAAGTTATTTAACTTCATTTTTTCAATGACAAAATGTTGGTGGGGGAGGATTATAGTATCTATCTCGTAGGATTTTTCTGAATATCAAATAAGGTAAGTCATCTAAAGCACTTAACACAGTGCCTAGCACATAGTAAATGAAGTTATTATTGTTATACGTTGCAGGGTGCTTTCACTATAAGAGAACAATAATTAGGCAGGGTTTATCATCTCTATTTTATTTTACTTTATTTTTATTTCTCCATATTGAAACATAATTAATTATACATATTTGAGGGGTACAGAGTTGACTATCAGAATTTGCATACAAAATATGATGATCAAATCACTGTTTTATTTTATTAAACTATTTCTATCTATCTTTTTCAAAAAAAGGTTTTTAGATAGTTCACATCAAGAAATAGTACTTGAGTTAGTAAAATTACAAGGTAGGCACAAGCAGAAAGGAAGTTCACAGATAGGCTCATATAGGGTCAGATGCAGAGTCATCATGAAACTAATGATGCACAGGCCCCTTCTATACCCTAGGAGGGGCCCAGGCAATGTCTTCACATGGCCATGGGGTTTTGTAAAATTTTCCCCAAATTGGTTAAGACTGCTGTGTGTTTCCACTCCCACATACCCTCTGTCACATTTCTCCTAAAGTCAAATGGTGCTGGAAAAGTAATGGGCATTTTAAGGAAGCTGGGATGGGGAAACATTTAGCTTGGGTTTAGTGGGATATATTTATGTGATTCACAGTCAATTTTTGTATATAGTTAAAATATCCTCATGTACGAATGGCTTCCAGGAATATTCCTACCTCCCACACCTAACTCTCAATGCCTAGTCATTGGGAATGTGACCCAAAGGTATAGATCAGAGGTTATATTGCAATATGAATGTGTCCTTGGCAGCTGACACTAAAAATACATGAATAGTAGAGAAGAAATAAGACTTGAAATGTAAGGAATCAGATGCTATTATAGAGGTTCATTATCAGTCAGTGAGAAAAAAATAAGTTGTATTTCTGTTTTTTGTGGTATTTGTACTATTTGTCACTTTTTTAAAATCTGAAATTTGTTGCAATTTCTTTTCTTATCAAAATAAATATTTACTTTCTTATCTAATTTTGCATTCTTTTTCTTAAAGAGATCCCTTTAAATTTTATTTGCCTAGGCCTCATATAACAGGGACCCATTGTTAATTAAGCATCAAACTGAGCTCTGAGTTTCCTAGTAACCAGAATGATAGGGAAACAGAATGTTACATACGTTTTTATGGCAAAGGAGGAAATAAACCATAACAATTGTTCTAATAAAAGTGATCAAATATAAGACATTATTTTTATGATGAAATGATATTACAGCCAGCTTATGTAAAGTGTAAAAAGTCAAAAAACCCCGAACCCTTATGGAACACTTACTATGAATCAGGTGCTGGGTTGTAAGCGCAGTATATACATTACTCAGTATTTCAGACCCCAAGGCCTGTGTTCTTAACCATTGCGTTACATTTTCTCCTCCAGACGAAGAGAGAAGATGGAGAGCAAGATAGTCTTCTCTGATTCTGCATCATCTTAAAGCTGATCTTGAATGCATATATAAGAGAGTTCTCATTGCCCAGCGTTCCAAGATGAAACACTACCCCTGAGAATGGTCCAAACGAATAAATACCCACTACCAGTTATTCACTGACATCACAGAGTAACTTCTGCATCTGTAGACCAAAAGCTGGATTTCAATTGGCTAAAATCCCATAAACTTTATGATCCAGTTTCTTTTTTCTGTATTCTGTTTATGCAGATGTTTGTTTACCCTTGGGAGGTTTTCCATTTGTTTTGTCTTTTGTAAATGAATAAATAAGCACAATAAGGGGAAACATTTTTCAAAAATCTTTAGGAAAAGTGTCAGTGGTCAGTAATAAAACAACTATTGAGAAAGCTCTAAAAATAATAATAGGGAACATCTATTTATCTATTTATTTACTTATAACATTTTTTTGAGCTATGTACTAAGAACTTTAAATAAATTATCGTATTAAATTCTCATCAAACCCATGAAAGGAATACTATTATTATCCCTCATTTTACAAATCAAGAAACTGTGGCTTAAAGAGCTTAAGTCACTTGACCAAGATTTTAAAACAAGGTAAATTGTGGAAGTCAGAATTTGAACCCACTACTGGGTTCAGCTCAGAAAATTTATTATCCTAATATTCAGTGCGGAATGAGTGGGTATCTAAGCCAGGGCTGTGCCTGAAGAGGCCGCTCAGAAAATGTTTGTGGTATAAAACAGTATTAAACATTTAAGCTGTGCAAGATTAAATTGCACCTCCTCTCCTTTGTGATAGAAGAGTTCCTCACATTTGGGGCCTGAGAATTTGCTATACGAATGGTTTCAGAAAGAAGTCGAGGTTGTGGATGCTTAGACACTATTCGGCACCAGTTATTGATCCCTAAGATACTACTTTGTCTCGGGTGCTTCTTTCAGTGGCCCTGCAGTGTTGGGGTGCTCTGCTAATAATAATCCACAGAACTTCAGCTCAGTAGCTGTCCTTGGAAGAGGATCTATTAGCTCTGGGGGTTGTGACTGCATTTATTACTCTTAAATCCTTAGTAAATCATTATAAGGTGTAATGTGGAACCATAAAAGTACCTTCACGTATCGATCAGTCAGTCACTGATAGTTATCTACTAGGTGCCAAGCATCTTACATAAATTTTATTTTTTCTTAGGAAAACTTTATGGGGCAGATAATATTAGCCCCATTTTATTGAATAGGAATTTAACAGTTGGATAATTTGTGAAAGGTTTAAACTCAGGTCTGGCAACTCCAAAACCAAGCCTCTTTCCACCATATCTAGAATAAGAAATCAAAAGACCTTTCAGCTCCTAGTAGCTTATCTACAATGCAATCTAGAACAATGAGAGGATCTTAATTGGAGGCAATGAGAAGAGGGGAAGTCACAGATCCTTGGAGGGCATGAGTTCTCTTTCAGGGGAAAAAAAAAGAATGCACTTTCACATAATTTATCCAATTGCATCTTATATACAATTTCTCGGATTTATAGATCCCAGGTTAGGTGCCTTGTTTTATAGATGAGAAGAGAAATATTAAGAAAACAAAGAGATACTTTTAATTTTTAAAAAGTGAAATCATAAGCATGTTCATAAACACTTATAATTGTTTGGAGGAAAAAGAGTTTATAAAATAAGTAGAGATAATTGGAGTAAAGGGGAAATAGTCATGAAGAACTGGTTTCAAAACATGTTATAAAGTTAAGCACTTCTTTACTTTTGGGTTTTTTTAAAGAAAAAAAGAGATTTGGTTGTTTTCTCAATCCAATCTAACACTAATAAGTGTTCACTAATTCCACCAATTCAGTAGCTTGGCTGGATTTCAGAAACATGGATTATTTCATCACCACTAACCACTCTGTGGCAGAGGGAACAAGGGTAAATAGAGAAAGCAATCAAAAGTGAGGTTTAGTGGAAACTCCCAATAGCCTATGTGGCTAAATCAAAAATCCAGCCTCTACGTGAATGGCACAGGCATAGCCCAAGGTCATCCAGCGGCACAATTCCCACTTCACCACCAAGAATAGATTGTCCCCCAGGTGTCCTCCCACTTGCAAATTCATCTCACTGTACTTACAGTGCTAGAATTGCTATGCAGTTTCTACAAAATTAGACATAGGCAACCAGGAACTTGAAGCAGATATACTTTTGCACACTTGGATACACACAGAATTAAAAGCTTACTTTAGTCAAATATTCTAGTGCAATCTTATTCCTGGTGGCAATAAACTTGGGGAGTATATGGGCTAAGAAATGCAGTATTATTTGGCCCAAAAGGAAGGAAATGTCACTTCTCATGCCTTGGAAGAATATCACCATGTGCAATCACTGGATGAACTGAAGTACATGATCCTACCAAGCGGAAACTAGCTTTTGGCATCAAACTCAATCATTCTTAATTTTTAAGTGCCAATATTAAAATAAGCGAGTATCACCACTACAAATATTTTCTCTTGTGGAGCCATAAGAGAACAGGAGAATCCAAGCTCAGCACAGATAGCAAAGCTTGCTCTTGTCAATGAAAAGAATAATTAGCCTATTTATTTAGAAAAGAAATCTTTATGATGGAAAGTCAGATTTCATTTTTTAAAAATCCATAACAAAACCCCTTCAAGTGACTTTCTCAACTCCTATATTCATAATGCTGCATTATCATGAATAGCTAAGAGTTCATTTGCCATTATGCCCAGCTCCTCTAAAATTCTGAACCTCCAGTGACTGAACTGAATTTGACTTCAAAAAGAATATTATGTCCTGGTAGCATCACGTAATACAAATCAAATCAAGTCGTGGAATTGTCCGTGGATATAATATTCCTGTTCATTTTAATTACATATTAAATATATATTAATTAAATACATTAAATTAAATATATGTAATGGTTTGACTTTTTGTGACAGCCAATTATTTATGACAATGGCATATAATTAATATTCAACTTTGTTCCCCAAATATCTTTGTATAAACAGAGTTTCTATACTTCAAAATCCAAATTCACCAAGGAATGCATCCTCTAAATCTTACTGCTGTAAGCTAATTTTCCTGGACTGTTATTATACATAATAAGAGACTTGATTTGACAGCTCCTATAATAACACATTATAAATTTTACACTGGATGTGGGTTTTTGGGGGTTGTTTTTTTTTTTTTTTTTTTTTTTTCTGTAAACTCTTGTCATGGCAAAACCATTTTGCGCGGAGCTGATTGGTTGTGCAGGTCTACGACAGTGCTTAAATGTAACCTTCCTATGCCAAACTTTCTGACAAGGAGGACTCTTTTTCTTTTAAGCTTTTTTGGTACTGAACATGACATCTGCATGAAGAATTTTTGTTTTATTATTAAGAAATAAATGTGCTTGCTCCTGAGATCTCCCTGGCTTCATCAATTTGTAGTCATTTCCTCTACAGACCATTAAGAATATATGTCAAAGAGAGGCTAACAAAATTCAAGTAAACGTTATTTTTTATCTATTGCAGCTTCTAACTGGCATTGGGTAAGTATTAGAGATTACCAACACAAATTAAATAGTGCCCAATAATGAACTTAATTCGTGTATGTTGACTAATTTTCCTTATTGTACATCTTGATGTTGGTTGTATATTCATTGTTTCCAGACTAATCTTCTGATAAAAATTTAAACTCCTTAACTTATTTGGTGTATTTATTTTTCTTATAAGATTTCTTCCACTTAGACCTCCTTTAATACTGTGCTTTTTGTACATTTTTCCATAGAGAAGTAAAGTTTTATCAACATTGCACTAAAAGTATCTCAAAATACAGTGCCTTTGTCATTTTCTCTCTGATTTAGCTTTCACCCAACTTTTAAAGCAAGAGAAGATTAAGCTTGATTTTGAGGACCCTCTTATAAGGGTATGATTGGTTAAAATAATTAACATGACGTGCTGCCTTAGAGCTAAAACTTTGTTCTTAATTTCATTTATTTGTTCTGTTTCTATATTTGAGTTTCTTCTCATGCTGTATCTGTATTTTTCTTAAAGGCTTATAAAATTTTGGTGACAAAATGTTGCTGCTTCAATGCAGGCATGGAGCCTTTTTACCTAAGCTACATAACTTGGTGAGTATTTTCATTTGCTTTTCCCAGTCTATGCAGGCTATCAAACTAGATATTGTCAGAAGTACACTTGAGAGGACAAAACACTTCTTAAATATCTCAGAAGAACCCAAGAGCATCTGCGTTCACATATGGAATGAAAGAACTTACACTGTCATTGTACTTCTTAACAATCTTTATGAGTGTTATTTTCAATTCAAAAAATAATTGGTCATAGACTTTTATACAATCATGGACTTTTAGAGATGACAGGGATCTTAAAAGTTACCCAAACTAATATATTAATTTTACCAAAGAGAAAATGAGTGGCATTTTTTATTTGCAAAATAAAAGGCCACATTTTCCTATACAACTGAGCAACATTATCAAACTGCTATAAAGATGAAATGGTTGGTTAAGCGAGAGAGAAATTAAACATCTAAAAATTCCCCCAAATCTTGGGCCATAATCTTAGAAACATACTAGTATTCTCTTTATTAGCTTCCTTCTGTTGTTATAGCCTATACTAAACACACTAGTTTCAGATGTTATTGTAACTCTCTCTGATGTTATCATTCTGAAAATCTTTAATTAGTAGAAAAGGCCTTTACATACTACCGCTTCCTTTGTTTAGTTACTCTCTACCAATTCCTCTGATATACAAAAGGTAATTGATTATACCTACGATTTAGGAAAAAGTCAATTATAAAAATGCTAAAGTGTCCTTTAATTAAATTGCTCCTATGGGAAGCAAGCAGAAGGGTAAGCATTTGTTCAAATCATTGCTACATACATTTCATGCCCAGAAAAAGGAAGAAAGAACAAAAGGAATGAATGAGCGAGCGACTGCTGGGTATCCACATGCTGGTCTCTATGCTAGAAATTAGGCTGCATCTGATAGATCATGAAAATGAATTGTTCTGATTAAGGTCTTTATTTTACTCTATTGTGTATGCAACTAGAAACAGTCTTCTTAAGGAATTGCCCAAGTAAATGCTTCAGAACAAACCTCGTTAAAAGATGTAAATACAAGTCTTAATTATACAAATATATTTGCATAATTAACAAAAGTGGGAAATAAAATCCATAAAAACAACCTCCAAACTTCATATTTAAGACTATAGTTTTAATCTTTTCCTCTATATAGTTAAAGTATCTACGACAAGCAAACAGAAAGGACATTGTTGGGGGGGAGGGGGGAGGAGGGAGGGAGGGAGGTTTTGGTGATGGGGAGCAATAATCAGCCACAATGTATATCGACAAAATAAAATTTAAAAAATAAATAAATAAAAATAAATCCAACTGTCCTATTTTAAAAAAAAAAATCTATGTCAAATAGAAGAGACAGTTATAAAAGACATTTTGATTTCTGTTGGGAAAATTTAAATATGGCTTATAATTTATACATTAAATTTCTTTGTCATAAATAAATAAATAATAATAAAGTATCTAACAAGAGGTAAATTTACATTTTTGCCTATTTCTTTTTATTGCCCTGACCAGCCCTTGAGCAGAAGTGATTTTTTTAAAGGTAAATAATAACAATAATAATAATCACAACAACAACAATAGAGGAAAGAAGGAAAAAATAGGATTCTGGAATATTCCAGTTTATTTAACTAGCCTCTACATAAAAGAATATTGTCTATAGTATCTTAGAAAGTAGCACAAAGTCCTAATTTTGGAGTGTACCCTCATTGAAACTAAGATTATTCTGTGCAGTGAACGTAATTGAACATTACCATCTTCTAAACCAATATAACAACTAGATATTCAAAACTATCAATATTCCAATTTTTCTAGTAACCTCCTAATTTCTAACTTTCACACTCTAGTGCTATGAACCATCTTCTCAAGCATCACTGTTTTCTCTCTCTCTTTCTCTTTCTCTCTCTCTATATCTCTCTTTTCCTTTTACCTTTCTTTTTTAATATGACTCTTTTGGCAGTTTGGAACGGTACCAGGTAAAAACTATCTAATAGTTTCTTAACATAAAATTAAAATGGCAGCAGAGGCTCCATCTGTTTCTGTACTCTACTTGACAGACAACTGGACTAGTACCTAGACAAGTGCAGAGTGCCCTAAGCAAAACTATTTCACAGTACAAAAATTAAATTCAGTTTTGTATTCCAGGTACCAAATGGAAAAATGAAGATTCTTCTGGTCTTTCTAGGTCTGCTTGGTAATTCCGTTGCTATGCCAGTGAGTACTTTTTAAATGTTAGGCCTTTTGTTTGTGTTCTATAGCTTGGGGACAATTGTTGGGCTTTTTTCAATTGATGTTCTGCATTTGTCACTGATATTCTCTCACTTACAGATGCACATGCCCCGAATGCATGGATTTAGCAGTAAAAGTGAGGAGGTATGTATGTTCAGTTTTCCAGAGTCATATTCTGGAAGTTCATAAAAAAGGAGAATATTGGAAAACTTTCTGATAAGTAAAAATTTTTATGAAAGAGGTAAAAGGAAGGATAGTTGAAATTCTTAAACTCTCAAATATAGGCAAAGTGGTAATTTCCCCAGCATCATCCTGCTTATGTGCTTCTTTTTAAGGCAAATGTGAATTTATGTTAAAATATAGTTAATGTTAGTGTCTTTGCTAAGTTTGTTAGCTAGCAAACATAGCCACTTGTACCAAGGGTTGTTAGAAGGTACATGCTTAAGTATATAAATATCTTTTACATGACTCATACTCATCATTAGCCAAATTCAATATACCTCAGAAAGTAGAATCATCTTGTCACAGAAATACCGTGTTCTCAAATCCCAAACTCCTGAAGAAAGAACAGAACATTCAAAAATTTCAAAGGAGATCAGATTTCTCTCTTCTATTACTCTATATTGATTTTTCTCACAATAAAATTCTGTCTTAAAAACAAAAGTGCCCTAGAAGTTTCTTTAATTGCATACTTATTTTAAATTCATGCACGAGTAGCAAAAGAAAATGACTCTTGTACCTTAAAATCAGAAATTTAACTTACTTCTTATGATTTGTGGATTGATGGAATAAAATTTTCACCTTGTGCCACATTAATGGATTCCTTTGGTTGCAGATGATGCGGTACAGTCAATTCAATTTTATGAACTCCCCACATGTAAGTTCCTCTTTATATTATTTCTGATTATTTCTTGTTTACATTCAAATTGCTACATTATAAGATTTGTCTTAGCAAAGACACCAATCTACTGTTTTAATTACAATATAATCATTATAAGAGTTTCAAGGGGAGAAAATCATTTATTTCACCTGTCTCCTCACACCAAATTTTCTCCGTATTCATTAGTAAAGTTCTTTCATGTAAATCAAAATAATTTATTAATTACAATGTTCTTAATATCCAAGAAAAATTGGTCCAGGGAAAAAATCATGAAAGATATATTCACAAATAACAACAACAAAAATAGCATAGTAATTACTGGGAGAAGAGGTAAATTTCATTTGGATTATCTTGAAAGATAACACTAAAATTATGAAATACATTTTTTATCTTATTTAAATAAATGTAGGTTATTCTTGTCACTGTGTACTAATTCACAGAACAAACAAATTATACATCAAGTATGTTGGATCTTTTGGTGTCATTTTTCTGACAAAATTGTGTGATAGCACAATACTACTTACACATCATATTTGACTTCTATGGCATAATCATGAGGGCCACTTGGGAGGGAAATCAAGGACTTCATCAATTTTCTCTTAATCCTTTTTATTCAAATAATTTTCTTCTAAATCTGCTTGCCTAAAATCAGCATCATTGTCAATTTTCTGTTCTTCAACTTTTGATTGACCCAACTTTTTCAGCCCTCATGCTTGGTTTTAGTGACTTCGCCTCTGATTTGAAATTTTCACCAACTTAATTGTCATGGAATCCTGCATCTTAGTGCTAGATTTGCAGTTTTGCCTTATATCAGTCCACATATCATGGGCACATCATCCAATAAACAGTGAGAGACTAATTAATAAAGATTTGGGATAGAGACTGGTATTAAATCAGAGCAGTAATGTTTGAATGGGAACTGATGTTGTAAGACTGATGCCAATTTATAAAATTGGTATTTTCAGATTAAAACTATGTTTGCTTCCCTGTCCAACCCTATAACTGTGGAGATTTCAATAATGAAAACAGAATTAGTGAGGATCCACCTGTAACCAAGAAGTATAGTGTGTTTACACAGACAGAATTTTTATTCTTTCTTCCTTTTTTTGTTTTTTGTTTTACAGTCCCATTTCCTTTATCATACTTTTTCCTTTTTCTCCTCTTTATCTAGCCTTATAACAAGTCACTTGGGTTTGGGATTTGACATCAAATCATCTGTAACCCGAGCAGTACGTTTCTTATCTAAGTAAGGGTTTCAAAGTTACAAAATCATCAGCCAGAATTTTAAACCGAAAGTTCTCACCTAATTCTGCCTTTTGTTTTATTTGGTGTTTTGGTTTTCCAGAAGACTCAAGTTCATTTCTGTAAGACAACATTTAAAGAAATTCTAACTGAAGATCTTGAAGCTTCCATTGTTGAGTCACTTTCCATTAGATTTTTAAGCTCCTCGGCTGGGTTTTGGAGACTGACAGAGGATGGGGAAGGCCTGAATCTCAATCCTAGTATGATTTCACTGTTATTTGCTCCCCTTTCAGTTGGCACACCTGGGCCCCATATTTGGAAACGGTTTTCAGCTCCCGCAGCATTTCCCTCAGTACCAGATACCCATGTGGCCTCAGCCACCACCCAACACATGGCACCCACAGAAACCCTCGGGGTCCAAACGCAAGAGCAAGACCGACCAAGACCAAGAGACCCAGAAACCCGACCAGCCTCAGCCAAAAAAGCCACTGCAAAAGTGGCCTTTTAAGCCACCATATGCTCCAACTCAACCCACAGAGGAAGCTCAGCCACCTCAGGTGAGGCTTGCCCAGAAAAATTCCAAATCAGAGTCATAAATGGCCTCAGAGAGATCTGGAGGGCCATGCCACCCTCACATACTTCCTTCAAACCTCCTCAAAACAGGTATTTTTATATGGCAGTACAATCTTTAGTTTTGCAATTTACCCAAAGCTGCATGGAGAGTCAATTCCAGCCTTGCATGGTTCAAAATTGCCCAAATACTGTTGCTTTAAAGAAGCTCTTTTTAAAACACAGAGGCAACATGGTACAATAACATGAGCACTAATCTGGGAGTCAAGAAACAAAGGCTCAAGTTCTACCCCAGCCTTTATTAGTTGTATGATCTGGAGCAAGTCACTTCACCTTTCTAGACTCCAGTTTCCCCATAAGTAAACTAAATGGTTTCTAAGTTCCTTCCAGATCTATGCTTTGGTGACCTAAACTATTGCTCTGAAATTAACACTGCTTCCAGTACTTCAGGATGACATAAGTACGAGGGTACTTCAAGAGGTTCATGGAACGATAAAATTAAAAGATAATACGAATCTTTCCATGAACTTTTTGAAGACCCCTCATGTAGTCCTGAAATAAGGCAAGAAAGGGGTGCAAATGGTTTCTCAAGATCTCATCCAGTGTGGAGCTTCAAAAACACTGGCTTTTAGGGTCTGGCCAGTTAACTCAGTAGGTTAGAGTGCAGTGTCACAACACCAAGGTCAAGGGTTCAGATCCCAGTACTGGCTAGCCACAAAAAAAAAAAAAAAAAAAAAACCTGGCTTTTAGACAGTTAACATATATTATTAGACACTATTCTAGATGCAGGGAATACAAAATTGAATAAAAAGACACTCCTGGGTTTGACTCTTGGTTTCAATCATTCACTAGCTATGAGATTTGGGTTCTAATTCTCAGAACCTCTGATTCTTAAGTAAAATGGGAATAATGATACATATTTTCTATGATTTTGTGAGAATGAAATGAGTTTAACAACATAAAATGCTCAGCACAGTGCCTGGAACATAAGTGTTCAATAATATTAATTATTATTATTATTCTTGTTTCTGCCTTTAAAAACAAAAAAGCCACACAGATTAATGCAAAGGGAGATGTAGATTCCCAAGTTTCAAATAATTGTGTTTAGTTCATTTGTTTAATTTTTTATTTATTCTCCTAACTTCCACATCGCTCTGATTCTTTCTTTCTCTCTAGGCATTCCCACCATTCGGCAATGGGCTATTTCCCTATCAACAACCACCATGGCAAATTCCACATGTGAGAATTTTTTTCTCTATAGTAGAACTGAAAAATGCTATTAGCATGTTATACCTTAAATTAATATAAATTCATACATTCTAATGGAATACCATACACCAACTGATAGAGGGTGTGAGACAAAATCATCATACCAATAATCATGCAGGAAAAAACAAAGAATTTTTTAATCAGTGCTTTACTCAGATAAATTGGTGACATGAACACAGCCTGCATCACCAAATAGCAACTACTAATTTAGTTAAGAAATTAATCTTAAAGGGTTGTGCTACTTCATTGCTATTTCCCTACTTTCTTAAGAGATTAGGAAACACAAAGATTATCCTCATTTAATATAATGGGGAAGTTGGGACAAAATGGAGTTTGAAAACCGTAAGGTAAGCTATGATTAAACTAAGATCTTTTCATCATGTCTTATTGTTTCTAGCCACAGGTATATCATTATTATTTTGCAAAATAATATTTATAAGAACCCTCAAAGAATCCTCTAAAGTTTAAAATTATTAAAATAAAACATAATATTGAAATTACATCATAGGTATTAAAAATATGAATGGCAAATAAACTAAACTGGAGAAATATTAAAGGTCAGTTTCTGTTAAACAAAAACAACAAGAAGAAACATTTGATGACTGTACATTTAGCTATGACATGGGTTTTTCTTGTCTACAATTCTATAACCAAGAAGCCTTCTTACCAACAAGGAACAACTCATTTCAAAGAGTAAGTTTCTTACTTTTTTTTTCCTTAAAAGAATGAGTTTCTTGTACTGGCTATACTGAACTAAGGAAATTAAGGCAGTACCAAGTAAACATTTAAAAAGCAGAAAAACATGATTCTCCTGCTGAAGTAACTATCGATTTCACCTACGGAGAACTTCTTGAAAGCGTGTAGGACCTGAAACACTTTGCTAAATCCTCCCACCTGAGCAGAAACTCAGCCTCCAAGTTTGATTAGGAAAATTAACCTTGGTCAAATAAAAAAATTATAGTAATAATCGGAAAGGATTGTCAGTTTGTCCCCCTAAATGTGAAGCTAACATCCTAAAAATAACATCATTATATAATCTCTATTATTAGATGTTCTAATATGGATGTTTGGATCCTAATAGAACTCAAAATTCTCTCTCTCCTCCCTCTGTATGTGTGTGTGGTGGGAGGGGTGAGTGTTGGATATGGTGAGGTGGGGTGATTGCTAGCAGATGCAGCCATACAGGGTATTTTGAGTAAAATAATTTAGGATCCAACTGAAGCCTCTGTATTTGCTCATATTCAGTGATAGATCATAAATCTCAATAGCTAGACTGTAAGAGCTAATGACTCAGAAGCTAAAAGCTCACAGCAATAATACGCAATTGCTAACTTGGGCTATTTTAAGACCTTGAGTCTTACAAACAAAAGGCAACATAGAAAGTGATTTTCCCTTTGGTCACTGTGTTTTCCTACCTTTCAGAGGGTACCACCACCAGGTTATGGACGCCCACCAATCAGCAATGAAGAGGGGGGGGTAAGTACAAGCAAAGCTACCCTCCCCATTAGGAATTATAGTCCATTAGTCTCTGCTTTTTGATCCACATCTAATAAGAAAATTAAAATTCAACACATAAACCTGAAGCTCAAGCTCCCAAGATTAAAAAATAAGTGAACCAAATCAATCCAGTGACCTAAAATAAAATGTGATATGTCATTTCTCCTCTACATGTATTAAAAATCTCTCTCTCTCTCTCTCTTTCTGTCTTGCTCACTAAGAAAGCAAATAGGCTTCTTTCAAGATTTATGGTGGACTCTAGATAGTGATAAAAAGGGAGGGAAGTAATAGCATCTCGGACTATTATCCTTAGAAGAGAATTAAGTGATCATCTAACACTCTCAGTGTACAAATAAGTTGAAGCCCAGGGAAGATAAATGACTATTCAATTTCATCTACTGAGTTAGTGGATAAACTGGACCCAGAAACTTAGTCTTCTTATGAAAAGCATAATGTTTTTATTCAAAAACTTCACATGGGAGAATCAAGTGGGAGAATCCAAGTAAAAGAGGCAACTGAAATTCAGTGGGATGACTGTTCTGACAGAACTCTGTACTGCTGTGGACACCTGGGAGTAGAGCCTAATTCTGCTCATGGAAGTCAGGACACAGAAGGTAGAAGTCAAGCCCAGGGATAAATGTGCCAGAAGGGATAAATGTGTAGATGGGAGAAGGTTCGATATGAAGAAGCCATGTACAAAGGCACTGAAACAAAGACAATAGAGAACTCAAAAAACTAATAGTAGTTGTGATTTGCAACTGCGTTAAGTACCAGGGGGAGGAAATGAGGCTGAATATAATAGCTATGGCCCAGATGGTTATAAAAAAATTATTATTATTATTAATATAGAACACTACTAGGCACTTACTATGTACCAGGCACTGAGCTTTACATATGGCACCTCATTTGACGCTCAGGACAATCTATGACGTAGATATTATTTTATTCACTCCATATTCATTTGTGTGAATAAACCAAGTTTAGCACAGCATCATACTACTAACACTGCAGAACCAGGATTTTAACCCACATCTGTCAAAAGCCCCAGTATTTTGCATCATGCTACATTGCCAGTAAGAAAACTATTGCAATAGTTCAGGGGTACCAGGGATAAAGGAAGAGAAGAGAAGGATGAAAGTTTAGATTTCATAGGACTTGGTCACTAATTTTCTGGGGAAATAAGGGAGAAAGCAGTAACGGGAAACTGTGTAGACAGCTGCTTAGGTATAGAATATTAGAGAAGAAGGTTTGGGAAGAGATGAGCACTGTTCTGGGTGCATTTAGTTGGAGGCACTCATGAGATCTCTAATGCAGCAGTCCAACCTCAGGAGAGTGTCATGGGCCAGAGTTATGCTCTTGAGAGTCATCAGCACGTATTCATATTGAAAACATTGACATGCAGTAGATTGCTTAAGGAAGGTATGTAAAATGAGAGCAGAAAAATAAGGAAGATAGAGGATAGAATCAAAAAAAAAACAAACAAAAACAAACAAAACCCCTCAGATTTAGGATGTAGGCCTAAGAGAAAGCTGAGGAGTAGTGGTCAGAAAGAGTGCCAGAAGAGAGAACCAGAAGGCAGTAGTGTCATAGAAAGTAAGGAGGAATAAAATTTCAAGAAAGAAAGCACAGCCAATGGTGTTAAAGAAACATGTGGCTGATAAGAGCTCCCTATTACACTGAAAAATTCAAAACAACACTCTGGTGAGAAACAAAAAGTAATTATTCACTTCCATCTTCTTCCCTACAGAATCCTTACTTTGGATATTTTGGATTTCATGGCTTTGGGGGTCGCCCTCCTTATTACTCAGAAGAGATGTTTGAACAAGATTTTGAAAAACCCAAAGAAGAAGATCCTCCTAAAGCAGAGAGTCCAGCCGCCGAACCCACAGCTAATGCAACAGTTACTGAGACTAATTCTACCCAACCAAATCCTAGAGGGACTCAGGGCAGAAATGACACCAGCCCAACAGGAAATGGTACCCCTGGGCCGAACACAGGGAATAGCCCTACCACTCAGAATGGGGTCACCCAGTCCCCTGCAGCTAATGCTTCAGGCCAGGGAGTACCGGGAAGTCAAATCCCACAGAGACCAAGTCAACCAAATATTCATGAAAATTATCCAAATCCTAACATCCGAAATTTTCCTTCAGGAAGAGAGTGGCATCCCACTAGTACTGTCATTGGGCATGGACAGTATGGGCCTTTTTACCGAAATCAAGTTCAAAGGGGACTTGTATGGAACTCCTTTACTTTGGAAGGTAGACAAGCAGCTCAGCCAGGAAATCCAACTTATCGCAAAGGTTATTATTTCACTCTGAGAGGCAATTATCCCAGTTATGCAGGAAATCCAGCAAATTCCAGAAGAAAGCCTGAGGGGCCAAGTAAAAACCCTACGGGAACCAGTGTTGCCCCAGTTAGTCCCAAACCTACTACTGGTAGCAATGATGAAAAAATCCAAAATCCAAGGGAGAAGCTGGTAGGTCAAAAAGAAAGAATAGCCATTCCTACAAAGGATCCAATCAGTCCCTTGAGAAACTCTCAACATTACGGAGTTAATAAATCAAATTATAAACTGCCTCGCCCTGAGGGTAACATCCAAGTCCCAAATTTTAATTCTATTGATCAACGTGAACACTCTTATTATCCAAGAGGATATTTCAGAAGAGTTCCAAATTCTGATGGACAAACCCAAAGCCAGAATTTGCCCAAAGGGATTGCTTTAGAGCCAAGAAGAATCCCATATGAATCAGAAACTAAGCAGCCAGCATTAAAGCACAGTAGATATCAGCCTGTATACCCTGAGGAAATCCCTTCTCCCACAGGAGAACATTTTCCCACTGGAAGAAATACTTGGAACCACCAAGAAATCTCTCCACCTTTCAAAGAAGATCCTGGGAGGCAGGAAGTACATTCACCTCATCCTTCCCATGGCTCTAGAGGAAGTGTTTTCTACCCTGAGTATAACCCCTATGATCCCAGAGAAAATTCACCATACCTTACAAGCAATACATGGAATGCGAGAGATGATTCTCCCAATACAATGGGGCAACCAGAAAATCCACTGTACCCCACAAATACTCCAGATCAGAAAAAGACAGTCCCTTATATTGAAGAAGGCCCAATTGATCCAACTGGAAATAAACTTTTCCCAGGACAAAATAGATGGGGTGAGGAAGAGTTGAGCTTTAATGGAGGCCCAACAGTTAGGCACTATGAAGGTGAGCAATATAACTCAAACCAACCAAAGGAATATCTTCCCTATTCCTTAGATAATCCATCAAAACCCAGGGAAGATTTTCCTTATAGTGAATTTTATCCCTGGAGCCCGGATGGGAATTTTCCATCATATGCTACAGCTCCTACTGTATCACCACCTGAAGAGAGCAAGGGCTATTACACTAATAATGCTGTTGGACAAGAGGAAAGCACTCTCTTTCCTTCCTGGAACTCCTGGATTCAAGCCCAAGGTCAGAAAGAAATAAGGCCATATTTTAACAGAAATTTCTGGGATCAGACAACAAACTTACACAAAGGCCCAGCCAGTGCACCAGACCAAAAAGAGAACCAGCCCTATCCCAGTAACTCCCCAGCTGGGCTTCAGAAGAATCCAACATGGCATGAAGGTGAGAATTTGAACTATGACATGCAAATTACTAGGTTAAATTCACCAGAGAGAGAGCATTTAGCTTTCCCAGAAGTAATTCCTCAAAGTTACCCATCAGGTCAAAAAGAAGCACATTTATTTCACATAAGGCACAGAGGTTCCTGCTGTGCTGGGGGTTCCACAGGGCCCAAGGACGATCCACTGGCTCTACAAGACTACACTCCATCTTATGATCTTGCACCAGGGGAGAACCAAGACACCAGCCCTCGGTATACAGAAGATAGTCAAACCAAGCATGCAAGCTATATCATCTCCCCAGCAAGCATCCTACCTGGTCAAAGAAACAGTTCCGAGAAGAGAGTGCCTGGGGAAAACCAAAACCCAAGTCCTTTTAGAGATGATGTGTCCCCTCTGAGGAGGAACACACCATGTTCTATAAAGGACCCAGTGGGCCAAAGCGGAATTATGCCCTTTCCTGAAGCCAGTTCCCTCCAATCAAAAAATACACCTTGTCTCAAAAGCGATCTTGGAAGAGATGGGAACAATGTTCTGGAACAAATTTTTGAAGGCAACCAGCTCAATGAAAGAAATGTTGACCTTACTCCTGAGCAACTTGTTATAGGTACACCTGACGAAAGTGCCAATCCAGAAGGCATCCAAAGTGAAGTCCAAGGAAATGAGCATGAGCGGCAGCAGCAAAGACCATCTGGCGTACTGCAGTTACCATGCTTCGGCTCCAAATTGGCAAAGCATCACTATTCCAGCACTGGCACTCCATCTGGCAATGGAAGGCAAGGACCATTTGATGAGGATCCAGTTATGCCTACTGAAAATCCTAACACATTAGTTGAGTTAGCTACTGGGGAACAATTTAAGAGTATAAATGCAGACCTGCTTAATGCAGGTGAAGACACTCCATTTGAATCCCTCCAAAGAGGGACCAATTCACAGAACCAGGTACAAGACTGCTTACTACTTCAGGCCTAGGGATTATCTCAACCAAGCATTCTTGGGGGAAAAAAAATAACTGATATTCTATACCAATGGTTCCCAAACTCTTCTCCCCAAGACTCAATTATGTATCTGACCCTCTTGATGATTCTTAAGATTTTCTCCCTCCCAGCAATAGGAGTAATGGCCAGGTGGAGCTAAATGAGATTGGACCTCTGGAGGTCACTGGACCCAGCACTGTCACAAATTTGTGCAGACCTAAAAAAAGCAGAAAGGCCATAGCCAACCCTGCCTCAAAACTTGGAAGCCACTTGTCTGGGTTAGTTTCCTTTTGCCTGCTGATTATTCCTTTTTCTCTCAAAATTCCATACTTACAATATTATCTGGTTTTGCAAGATGGAAAGGCAAATGAACTTTCCATTTTATGTATGGAAATATAAACATCAGTATAGTCCTGATGTACTGTACATTTTTTTCTTGCATTGGTCAGGTTTTTTTTTTTTTCCTAGTTAATATACTCTTTTGACATTTTTTTTCTTCTATTGCCTCTCTCTTTACCTTTATCATTTCCTTTTTTATCTTCCTTATTTCCTTTCTTTCTCAACCATTCTATATTTACCTTTCTATTTTTCTTCTCCATCTTTCTCTAGCACTTCTTACATCCTAGCTATCTTTAACTATCACTAGTCTTTTCTTTATTTCTACCTCTTCTATTATGTCTTCCTGTCTTCTCACCTTTCTGTTCTGTCTCCTAATGTATCACTTGTCAATTAACCCCTCTCTTCTCTGACTCCTTTCTTCCCTTCAATTTATCTTTTTCCCCACTCCACCATTTTCTTATGACTGCATGTTACTCTCCCCCATTTCATACTTACTTGTTAAATTCTACCCTAATATTTTCTTGGTCCAGCCTAACCATCACTACAGAATATATTTTGGAAATAGTAGATATTGATATATACTTTCATTTTTAATTGTCTTATGGTCTCTACCAGGTAGACACAGCTGAGTTAGAGGAACACATTCAAGGCAAAGGGAAGACAGGCTAGTTACCCAGAACTAGCAGCCTAGGGAAAAGTCTAAGGAAAGTAGAGAATGATGAACTGAAGGAACTGCCACTGTGGGACTGAGCATCCAGAAAAAAGACTAGAACTTGCCACACCCCATCACCAACTCAAAATCTGCAGGATCCATAGAGGACATTTTGGAAAACAGTGTCTTAAACAAATATGACACTCAATGTTTAGGATTTTTTTACTGGTTCAGCACAAGTGATTCTACTAGTATATGCTACTACTAACATTGATCTCTGTGTAGCATTATTCAGAAACACTTTCTTGGTATCTTGATTAAATAGTATAAATTATTTTGTAAAGTAGACATTTCTATACCACCTTGCTTAGAATACATCTGGGTTTTTATTATTATTATTAATGGCATTTTGACCTGTTATCTAGATATTCCTTGCCTGGAGGGTAAAAATTCTCAGAATTACCTAGAAAGTTACCTTCTAACTTTAAGGAGTCTCTTTGGAGAAAACTTCTGGGAGAAGTTTCATAAGAAGATCTCAGAAATTTGGGGAAATACAATGTTGGAAACTTCCTGAGTAAAGGAATCTTGCCCTTGAGTCTTCTACAGTACCTAGCACAGTGTCTTGCACATAGAAGTTACCCAATAAATATTTATTGGTTGACTGACTTTTCAGTGGCTCTCCATGCTCCCATGAAAACACCATAGTCTGCTTTTCTTGCAGGTAAACTGTCTGGGCTGCTGAATGAGCCACCACACTCTGTAGCTTTATATATTCAACAATATTTGCATCATAGAATTTTAATGTAAGAAGTGATCTTAGAAGTACAGTATCTAGGCTATGAACAAGTTGCTTAAATTCCACACACACTGTACACCAGCTTTATATTTTAGTCACACATTGAAAAATCATTAATTTATTCTGTATAAAACTATCTCTTAAGAATTATCTTCTCAAAATAAAACCACATTATTATGATTCGCTACTTTTTTTCAAATGATTTTTTTGAAATCTCAATATGAATACATTCATTGTAAAATACTCATTCACTTTAGATTTCACCAAAATATGGGTCACATAGCTGTTTTGACAGAAATGTTGACAAATCTGAATCTATGAGGCACTACTGCTTAAATTATCATCTGAGAGCTCTGTAAGGTAAAATGCAAAAAGTGCAGTGTGACAAAAGGATCTAGTGGATTTGAGAATATAGAGTAAAAAGAAGAGAAAATATCCCTGTAGGAAATGACTCTTCATGTCATCAGCACAAGCCTGATTTTGCAAGCCTGGATACCAGACCTGAACTTCTTACAGTAGAGAAATTAATTATTCTGTGTGCCCTTGCTAGGTATTGATAAAGCTCATGACATCTGCTCTAAAGTTAAGGTGCACATGGTGGAGATGGAAGGCTCTGAAAGTGACCCCTTCTCCATCTCCAGCATCCCCCCACCCCACTGCCCTACTCCTATGGCGAGTTCCTATGTTTAGTGGTTGTCACCTGCTGATTCTAAAATGGCTAGATATAGCCTATGTTGTTGTTACTTCATAAAGTAAAGAAAAAAGAAGAAAATAGTATCTGAGGATTACAAACAGATAATCCAGCAAAGCTAACGCACACCTGCCTTATAAACTTTTCTGTCACAAAGCCTATAACAGACTTCTCTAGAGGATAGTTGGGCATTGGCCTAGTTGACTGGGGAAAATCTTGCACTTCCTCAGTCTATATGGGAAGCAAGGTAGGATGATGAATTTAGGGTCCAGCCAAACCTCTGAAAACTCAGTCTAGTAGACATCATCATGGAAATTCTTCTTCTGGCTTTTTACACCTAAAGATGTAGAAAACACATTTTACTTTGGTCACTCACATCAGAGTCTTAATTTTATACATCTTTAAAGAAAACTCACAAGAAATAACCTTGGAGTTATTTTTATTGCTTGTTTAGACATATCTCTGCCTGCTTGTTTCCTCTTCCGTTAGTTCTGTCATGACCTTAAGGAACCTAAAGAAGATTCATCCCACCTCCTGAAAACCAAACTTCATTTCTAAGAACCAGAAAGGGATCCAGAAATGTTGAACTTAAAATCAACAGCTCTGTCCCTCCTTCACAAAACCTTAAAGACTTCACTGTGACTCAGGCCAACTGCCCAATCGTGTTAAGTGAAATAAGCCAGGCACAGAAAGACAAATACTGCATCATCTCACCCATATGCAAAATCTAAAAAAAAAATCGATCTCATAGAAGTTGAGACTAGAATAGTGATTACAACCAGAGTCTGGGAAAATAAATAAGGAAGGGGGGATGGGGGAGAGGTTGGTCAATAGGTACAATGTTACAGTTAGATAGGAGGAATAAGCTCTGGTACTCTACTGCACAGTAGGTGACTATAGGTAACAATAATGCATTGTATATATCAAATAGCTAGAAGAGAGGATTTTGAATGTTTTCACACAAAGAAATGACAAATGCTTAATGTGATGCATACGGTAATTACCATGATTTGATCATTATACAACAGATACATGTATCAAAACATCACATTGTACCCCATAAATAAGTACAATCACTATGTGTCAAATAAAAATTTTTTTTAACTCAGAAGAAAATCTCACTTGATGGAAAATAAAAGATTATCATTCCGCAACAGAATATAGCATTTGGTTTTGTCCACCTGTTCCTTCTTGCCTTTCCATCTTACCCCTAGTCCAATAACATAAGCCACTGAACCTTTTTCTCTCACTTTGAATTTATAGCCAATTAGATTTAGAAACAGGATTCAGCTGGTAACAAGCATCCATGTTGGCAGAGGAGAAATCTTCAAATGAAGAAGCAAGGAGGATGCTGAGCTGTAATTTGGCTCGGGCATAACTGTAAGATAGATGAAGCTTTTCTAAGTGCCCATCTCCCCCGGACTCTAGGTCCTCCACTCTCAGAGTGTCCATCACATCTGCCTGAGCACCCAGCACCCTCCATTTCTGCACTTCGTCAGAGCTTGGACAGTAATTGCCTCTGAACTTACCCAAATGAACATATCTCAGTCCTTTCTGTACTATATAAAGCAGGTATTTTCTGTGCTTAACCCTGGTAAAAAGATTTTTTTATTAAATGATGGCTAATATGTAGTCCTCCCAGATCATTCACCATTCCCTTAAAGAGTGAGTCTAATCATGGCATATTTAGGGAAGGATAATGGTAGAAAATTTTGTTGGGTAGGACTTTGTCAGTCCCTCGGTTGTTAAACCACATTGGCAGCTGCCTCCTTAGCTAGGATTAAGGGTGTTTTCTGAAAGTGTTACATGCCATCCCAGCGTTTCTCAAGGTTTAGTGTGTTTATGAAAGCAGATTTTGTTGAAATGCAGATTTTGATTCAGTGGATCTTGAGCAAGGCCCATCTTTCTGTAGTACTAACATGCTCCCAGGTGGTAATGATTCAACCAGTCAGTGGACCAAACTCGGGTTGGCAAAGTGCTAAGCTATTTCCTGTAATAAAGTGACAACTGCACATCCATCAGGGAAGGAACAGAAAGGTCTTGACCACTGAAAAAAGCTGAACATCACCAATTTGAGGAGATGTGTATAAATGAAACATGTAAGTGAAATATTTGATAGAGAACACATAGAGAAAGAGAAGCAGGCTGATCCTGTCTCTATCCCTATATTTATGTTATGTTTCTTCCTGTCTCTTTGCCTAGCTCCTGTAGTTCTAGAAGGGTTCTACTTTCCATCAGTGAAGTTCCTATTCAGTTAACATCTCCTCCAAGATTACCTCAGCCCTAATATCCCCAGCTTCCCTGAAGGCTCACAGCACATCACTTTTTATATTTAATCACATATTTGTCTTATGTCATGTGCCAATTTTTTCCTGTGTTAGTTTGGCCTATAAAAGGAGTAGGGAAACTCCTAAAAAGCAAGACCTAGCTATTAGTCTTCTTACATATCCCTCATAGCAACGGCATTGTGCTGAGCACAGAGCAGATGTTAAGTAAACATCACTTGCTCTTCTAAATACATTATGTAAATAGATAAAAATTTAGAATTTCCCCAAAATTAATACAATTGATTAAAATTTAAAACGTATTAATAATAATTAATATTCCTCTAATTATAAAATACACTCTCATTGTAGAATATTTGGAAAATACTGAAAAGTAAAAGGAAACAAATAAAAAATAATATTTTGGCCTATTTTCTTCCAGTCTTTTCTCATGTATGTGTAGAGGCTTGTTCTTAAAGTCATTCTTTTATGCAATATCCTATATTTTACTCCTCGTACTGTATAAACAATTTTCATAAAATTAAAAATATTTAAAATTTCATTTTTGTCAATAAAATGTTCTGATATATATATACCTATACTCATTCCCTTGATGATGAACTTAAAGTGTCTTATGAATTTCTACTATTATAAATAATGTTTTGATAAATATCTCAATCTCTTCTTGTCCGTGTTTTCTGGCTATTTCCTCAGAAGTGGAATTACTGGGGAATATGGTTTGAAAATGTGTTTGGACAGGGTAACATACTGAATGAGAACATCCACTTGGGAGTCTGAGAGTCTTGGATCCAGTTATCCAATCTCCGCATACTACTTCATTTTACTTCTTCAGGTTACTCCATTTCTTTACATTTCAGTTTCATCATTTGAAAATGAAGCACTTGTTTCATGAGGATGAAATGAAACTACATGTTAAAAATGCATATTCATTCTACTTCATAATTCAACCACTAGGTGGAAGTGGAAGTTTATAATTCTAAAGCAGTGGTTCTCATGCGATCCCCAGCAGCAGCAGCAGAACCTGGAAATTTGTGAGACCTGCAATTTCTCCAGCTGCACCCCAGAACTACTTAATCAACATCTCTGGGGGTGGAGCTCAGTAGTCCGCTTTGACGAGCACTCCAGGTGATTCTCATGCATTCAAAAATTTGAGAACCACTGTTCTAATATATATTTACATTTTTCTCGATTTATTGCCTAGGTAGAGATAAAAGCCAAAAAACAATTAACACAATGCAATTTACAAGTGTTGCTGACTGCTACAACAGCTTTTTCAAGTGATATACATACATAATATATGCCATGTATCCTTACTTTTATAAAAATCTATGACATAGTTATTTTTACTCCCATTTTTCAAATGAGGAAACAATCTTAGATTGAATTAATTTGCCCAATGTCATTTAGTCACTTAGAGTCTATATTCTAACCTAGGCCCTAAATTTATGTACTAGACTACACCCAAAGCCAAGACCTGGAAAGTCCATTAAAAGGTAATTATCCTATCCCAGTGCTCCCAGGTCAGGGAGTATGTGCATGTCTGCTTATGAGTGTGTATACATCTGTGTATTTGTAATTGGAGAAAAGTAATTATGGTTCATTTTTATTATCAAGCCACATAAAACCATTAAAAATGACAATAGTCTTAAAGTGAAAACTGAAGTGCTTAGATTGGGTCTATTGGTTTCTAAAAGCCTGGCACAAAGAAACTTTTATTGCTAACAGATATAATTTTTATCTGGCTGGTACTGAGTGTACTCACTTGGGCAAATGGCTACTTGTCAAAAATTATGCAGATGAAAAATATTTCTCACCAATGGTACTGATTTATGCTTGTCTTTTTAAATTGTTACCCATTTAGTTCAAATTTAAAAGGGAGAACAAAAAGTGCAAAAATTATAATAGACTTATGATAGGTAACAGAATTGGTCACATTAACCTCAAAATGCCACATGAGTGCTAAAAACGTTACAGTGGACATGATTGTCTAAGAGCCTCAATTGATATTTATTAAGACTATGGCAGAGTGAGTTAGAGTTTTCATTGCCGTTTACTAGATAAGTGAACCAAATTGCCAATTACCCACTGAGATGGTTTTCTCATTTAAATATGAAAGTAATATCCAACAAGTTATTGTGAGAATTAAATGAGATGACATAAATCATTTGGCATGTGAAAAATGTCCGCTATCATTATCATTAAATCAGATAGATTATAATTGTCTATTTTGTTAATTCAGGCCCTGAAGAATTGCAAGATGAAATTAGAGGTGCAAAAGATTAATTAGGAAAAAACCTGTGACGTAAAATGGAGAGGGAGCCAAAGAAGGGTGTGAAAGGCATCAGATACTGATGCAGGAAGGTTGGGTAGATAATATCTGATGGAGGCGCAGCGCTAAGAAATTTTCAGCAAAGCTGATAGGTAGTCCCCAAGTCAGTGACCCATCAGAAGAGTCCTGTGTCTCTGAGGAACTGATCTATCTCAGTAATCCTACCACACTCAGTCGTCACCGGCTAGAGCAGCTTATATGAAGCGTGACCTCACACAAACTCAGTTACGGATATCAGAGCCATAGGTTACACTCCTTGCAGAGAACAAAGAGTCTCCTTTCATGGCTGCCACATCTACATTGATTTCTTAGTGCACCCCTGCTAAACATTCCACTAATACAGCAAATATATGAATGAAACTTACAGGAAGGCTTTAATCTATCTTCAATAATTCTCAATGAAGAGCCACAATCTACTCCAGATTTATATCACATAAGTTAATATTTACAAAGCACTTAGGTTGGTGCCTAGCATACAGTAAGTGCTAAATTGTTATTAATATGGTGATATTAGTGATTAACTAAACTTCTGAAAGAGAGAATATCTGCAGGACTATAAATTTTCCGTCCTCTCCCAGCTAGCATTTGATGAGGTAATAATACTAGAATAAGGGTCTTTCATACAAGAGTCTGAAGTGTGGTGACAAAAACTTTTTCTATTATTGGTACATAAAAAAAAAACTAAGATAAAGATGGAGAGAGAGTAGAGGGGCCTGTTCAGAAGCAGTCTCCCGTAAATTCTCATAACACTGTGGAACCTATCTCTGCCTTTGTCGGATTCTGCCAAATAATTGCAATTCTTGATGTATATGTCTTGTCTCTTCACTTAAGCTGAATTCATGTTTATTTATTCAACAAATATGTATTGAGTGCCTCTATATGCCAGACACTGTTCTAGGTGCTGGGGATATACCAATGGACAAAATAAAAATGCCTGCTCTTGTTGAAATTACACTCCAGTGAGGGGAGACCATAAACATGATAAATAAGTAAATTATGTAGTCTACTAGAGGGTGACAAGTATATGGTGAGAAGTAAACTAAGATAAGGCAATGGAATTTGATATTTTTAGAAAGTGGTAAGGTGGGCCTCACAGAGAGGATGACAACTAAGCAGAGTTCTAGGGAGTGAGCAGTGATGGTGACTTTCTGGAGGGCACTCACCATAACATAATCATCACAAAACAGTCCTGTGCTTATGTTTAATATTCAATAAATGTTTACTGATTAAAGATTTGGCTAAAACCACATGCTAAACTGAAGATCAGTCAAGAATAGATGTATCTTTAGAACATCAAAACTATGATTCCTACTGAAGCACCAGAGTGTCCTATCCTTATCCCTAAAGAAACACTGAATACTCAGTATAAATACATTGGAAGTTATTAAAAATGACTATTTCACCATAAAAAAAAAAAAGGAAACAGAACAATGGCTCTTCAAGAAACTGACTTTTACTAATCATCCTTCCACTATTTTATATCCAGAGTCAGCATTTACCTTATGGTAATATCCTTAGAAAAACTGTATTTATCCCTTGGCCTTGGCTATCTGCCACATGATAAACATTGTATTTATCAGGAAGGACCTTGCCTTCTTATTTAATTTTAGGTGTAGAATGACAAAGCCACCTCAAATATGTACATGTATGAATTCAGTGATTAATACACCATTACATAATACTTACAAATTGCTCACCAATATCAAATTATATCTAACTTATAAGAAAATTAACACAAGCAAACTTTTCTCCAATAAAGTATTTCACACAGGTATATGCTTATGAATCTATTTAATTGTTCAAACTGTGATAGAAAATACATATTTTGGAATACATATTTCATTAGACTTACAACATAGATGATTTCCAATGGGATTTCTTACACTAACCTGATTATCAAAATAAATTTTTTTTATCAAAAAAAGAATAATCTGTATCATCTGCTGCCATGTCTGTATATTATGTCAAAATATATTTTTCAATTATGCATTTAATTATATCACTTTTGGCTAATTGGTATCATATTAGAGGTCCTATTTTAAATTATTTGTATAAATAGTTATGAAACTTGTTTTGAATTATTATTTTTCCGATGAAGACACATAATTTTTATATGTCTATTTTTATACATATATTTTCTCTACACAGCGAAACTTTTTAAAAAGAGAATAGTAGGGAAAATGCAAAAGCTCTGGCTCTCCAAAGCAAAGTCAAAGAAAGGCAACATTTAATTTCACCTCCTGATTTTTACTTTTTGAGTTTTATTTTTTCCTCTTGCCTAATTGAGAGGTAATTGCCTAATAAAGATAAAAATGTTACTATTTCAGTTATTTGGGGGGAAAGTTAGTTTTATATCACTGAAGAAAAATCTTGGTTCCAAGTTCATTTGTAGTAAACATATTAACTTTCTGGATCAAAATGGAGAGCCTCTCAAGATAAAGAGTTGTGCGATCAGCAATGACTTAAATTAGTCAGGGTAACAGGAATCTGGGGTCAAGGCTACTTCCACCATTTTGGTATTACCATCATAAGTAAGTGGGACCATAGCTGTGTAGCACTTGTTTCTGTTATAAGTGTAGCAGGTCTCTGTAGCACTGTCTTCATTACAGATATTGCTCTGTGTAGCAATAACTACATTATTATCCAGCTCCACTTCTGTAGGATCACATTTTTTACAGCTGAAAAACAAATATACACATGAGACAATCTCCATCAAATGCTGTCTCAAAATCTGAGTGAATATACATATCTATCCAAAATCATCTGGAGCATGACTTGACTGTTAACAAAGGATGACTCCTTTCAGACCTGAACAGCTCTACAATGCAGAATAGTTTGAGATTTTTCAACTTTTAATACATAAAAATTAGTTGAAAGTAAGCAAGATGATTAAAAATATGATCAATGTGATTGTTTTGTCTACACCCTACAGCAGCTTCTACTATTAGGCTTATTCCCAACTGTATACCTGTTTAAATGAGTAATTTAACAAAAAAGGAAAAATTTTTTTAAAAAGTTTGGTGTTCGATTCTATCATTTCCAAAAAAACACCTGTATGTTGATAAGCTAAAACCCACATATTGAACCATTAAAATAAATTGGCCCTTCCTGTATACATGGCAATAATATCTTCTTTAGAATTTATATTTAGACAAAGTTGTATAGATTTATGATACATAATAATTAACATAGGAATTAATGTATTTAAAAGTTCAGATTATATTTCTAAATGTTGATACCCCAACATATTTTCAAAAACATTCTTTCTAACAAGGTTAATTAAAAGTTATTAACTTCCACATCTATATTGGTATGAAGGAAAATCTCTTACAGGTCAGACAAATGGTACACGAATTTAGTTCTCAGTGGTGATGTGGGATCAGAGATGTTCTCCCTGTTGTTCAGAGGAACACTAAAAAAAGAAGAAGAAAAAACAAAGTAAAATAATAAAATGCAAATATTGTATTTTTGATAATAGGTATATTTCTAGAACAGTACTACTATTTCATCAGAATGGTACTTATCAAACTTTAGCACTCCATAACACTTTATAGTAATACTATTACTCAGATTTTTACAGCAATTTGCTATACACAATACAGTATTGTAATTGTATTTTTGTTTAAAGTTCTCTATTAGACTGTAAATTCTTTTATAGCATGGACTGTGTTTTATATTAATTGTTGTACCTCCAACACCAACCCTCAATATTTGGCACTCGCTAAGTGTCTCTTGAATGAATGAAAGTATCTATTCCTTATCAGATTGTAAAGTCTCCACTAATATCAGAAAAGGCTTGAAATAATGTGAAACACAAGGGAAATACATTTATGAGAATCAACTGTGAGCTAAATACTATTCTTTCATAAATCATTATAAAATTAATCTTCACAAACCTGTAAAATATATGTGTATATATTCACATGTACATAATTATCCCTTTTTTTACAGTTTAGGAAACAGATTCAAATTAATTAAGTAACTTCCCCGAAGTCTCATCATTTTAGTAAGTGATGGAGCTGGGAATTATGCTGTAATGACACAGTAATGGTAATTTTCAGAAATAAGATCAGGGAACACCAAAATACATCAGGCAAAGTGGCATAAAGTAAGTGAATTATCTGATTTCAGTAAACAATATCATATCATAAAATGAATCATGTCATAAAAGAAAAAGATGAATTAGAGAATGATGGAGGGACATTAACAAAATCTTCCCCTGGAGATTTAAACATAAGATAGGCACTTTCTTCAACATGGTTAAGTTCCAATGTCATGGATGCCACCCCCTTCCAATCATGTGCTTCTCCAATTGTTCTATCCCCAACAGGAAGCTATATGGGGCAGGACCTGAGTGATCAAAGAAAACTTTCTAGAAGAAGCAATGGCTAAACTAAGACATGTAGATTGAGGAGGAGTTAACCAGGCTGACAGGGATGGGAGAAGGAGTTCTTCAAATAGAGGAACTAGAAAGTGTAAAAATAGAAAAGGTAACACCAAGGACCAGGGTTCAATCCCTGTACAAGCTAGTTGCCAAAAAAGAAAAAAAAAAAAAGAGGAGGAAGGAAACACTTTGAATGTGAAAAAATAAAAACATTATAGTACTTCTTGATTTTTAAACATAAAGTAAAAGAAAAGCATCAACAGATGGTCTTCAGAGTTATGCTAAGCTTTGCAGATTAGGCCAGAGCATTTGTAATATATCCTAAGAACAATTTTGGGAAAACCATCAAAAGGGTTTTAAACAGAATAGTGACACAATGATAACTGGTACATAGGTTAGGTGAATAAATAATAGCAAATAGTTTTTGAATATGTGCCAGGAAGTATACAAGCTCTAAAAGGAATAGACAATCTCTATTTTACAATAATTTGACAAGGTAGGCACTATTTTTCCCCTACTTAAAGATGAGAAAGTTGAAGTTCAGAGTGGATAAGTAACTTGTACACAAGAATACACAGCTATTAAGTGACCCAGCCAGAACTTGAAACAAAATTCTTAAACACACTATACTTTCCCCACTGATTGAATGAAATTGAATGTTACGTTCTCTTTCTATAAGAAGTTTTTGTTTTTTGATTTTTGTTTTTGTTTTTATTTTTTTTGATAGCTGGCTGGTACAGGGATCCAAACCTTTGATCTTGTATAAGAGGTATTTTACTGAGAGAAAACTATTAAGGTAGGAATGGTTCAAAAAGAAAATTTATTACTGATTGGATCCAGAAGGAATCTAATTTCTCAAATATTATTAGAATTCTTGCTATTGAATAAGATCTGCATAGCATAAAACTCTGGACTATGTGTGAAGTGAAATGAATATCTAAAGTCCAATCTACAAGTGAAAATTGAATACAATTAGTCAGTTTGATCAGTCTGCCTTATCTTTGTGCAGACATTTGAGTACAGTATGAAATACTCAGTAGTCCATATATGGTAAAAAGTAAAGCCTTCAGTGTTATCTGAAGTTTCAGTTTGAACTGATCAAGGGCAACTGAAAGTTCTGATTCAAACTGAAATAACTTCATACAAGCAGGGTATGATGATGACTAGATCAGAACAATCAATTATAGTTTGATTTAGCTGACTGGTTTTAGGTTGCCTGAAAACTTCTGTTCCTGCCCACAGCTCTACAAAATTGCCTCATTAACAAGATTCAACCTCATGTAAGGTGTTAAGATCAAAAAGAGGAGTAAAGACAGAGATATTACATTAAAACAATGCTTAATATCAGAAAGTATTTCTTCTTACAACAGAAAAAAAATATATATGGAATGCCACATACATAACTCGGATGTTTCTCTCCACAATGTCCTCATTAGGGTCTTCAGAAGTAGAACGGATGATCCTGGAAGTAACCCGGGCACACTTACATTTGTTATCAGCAAGAACAATCATTCCATCTTCATCATGGGCTTGAAAGCAAAACATATTAAGAAGAAAGGAAAATAAAAGTCTATTTCTACATTTTTTATTCAGTTAATGTATCTTTCTTGTCTGCAGAAAAAAGTTTTATGGTTGATCGGTCTCAGCTTGTCTCCATTTGTTCTCTTTCCTAATCTAAAATAGCTAAGTGGAATCTCATGTTATAGTGAAGGAAATCCAAATGTACTCTAAAAAGGAATTTTCTTTTTCCTTGGACCAGTCTATGGGAATGCTGGCTCAAAGAATTCTGATTTTCATCTAATTCTTCTAATAGAGACACAGTTCTCTGAATGATGTAGCCTTGTAAAAATCAGTGCCAAATGCCAAAGTGAGAGAAAATGAAAACCTAGATTAGACTTCTCCTAGGCCAAAATAATTTATTCAAAAATGAACCAAAAATAGCATTAGCCTTTCTAAACCCAGTTTGAAATGTCATATCCATCCTGAACTCTCATTTGTACTTAAAAAAAATTTTTTTTTTTGCTTAAATTGCATTAGAGAACACTGAATGTTTTCCCCCAAGGTAACCTTATATTGTAAGACTTAAATATTCTTCACCACAACTTTCCTAAACTAATTAGATTCTTCCTTTTCATAATAACAATTAGATTATAATGGTACAATGATTCAATCAAATAAAATAAGGGCTATATTTATTAATATTTCTTATAAGAATTACTTTAAAAGATAGAGCATATAGATGAGAGGTGCTCTAAATTTGCAAAAGCAATTTAGAAAATATTGTGAGGCACATGCTGAATTTAATATAATATGCCTGCGTATGGAAAAAAATGAATAAATGAATTAATACACAGATGACCATTAAAGCCTTCACTTTGAATGTCAATATTTATTGTCTAATCTGAATATTAGACAGAGGTCTGGTAAGGGTTGCAAAGAATAAAGAAAGAAAATTTCTTATGATCTAAACTTGCATCAGTTAACAGATATTTGAAGAGTTAATAATAGCTTTATTTAATAGTGCTTATTAAACAGTAATAATGTTAAATATCTTTTTTATTCCTATAATTTTAGCTCCTCCCATTAAACCTCAACTGACAAAACAAAGATTTAGCACATGAATTCAAGGTATAAAGTTTAAATGATCAGGATAGATATAATTTTAACTGGAAAGCTAATTATTCTTGAGATGATTCCCAGAGAAGAGAGGATCTAATTGCAGTATTTTCATCTTAATGGTAACAGCCATTACAAAAACATTTTAAGACCATTGTTACTGTACTTATAACTGTTTGAAGTACTTTATAATGCATTCTTATGCCATCATTCAGAAGTTCTTAATAAATCTTCTGACACAAGTCTGCATGGTATTGGAGAAGAAATACTATAAAGTCAATTCTAGATAATGGTATAACTCTTATTAGCATTCTGAAAAGAGTAAAATGACTTAAATGGTGTCTTCTTCCCTACTTCTGTATCCATGACTCTTAAATGTTTTCCCCAATGTAATATAAATGAGCATATAATGCTTGACTAAAAATATAGATTGAGTCCAGTAAGTGACTTGACTATTAAGTCTTAAATAGAAAATGTCCATATTCTATTACAGCATATATTTCCTTACCAGAAAAGAAATTGGGAAAATTAGAAAAAGAAGATAGGAAGACACTATCATTACTGTTAATATATAAAAATATTAGGCAAACTAATATATCTACCAGAAAATGTACAAATACTTCCAATTCACCAAGACTTAGATTCTAACATTCTCGCTCACTGACAGTCTTTCCTAATAAACCTGTTATTAAGGACTGTGCCTTACTTTTTTCAAAGAGCACCTGAGACATAGTAGGTGCATACATGTTTATATTGTACACACATTACCACTACTATTTCTCTATTTTAAATATTAGAAAATTATTATCCTTATGCTGTTACTATAAAAATACATATAAAATGACTATTCTTAATTCCATTTCTGTCATGCTCTGTCTTGAAATAATAACAATAGGCTTAGTAAGTGTTAGAAACAATCCAGCTAAATTATATCACTTCTAATTTATGTGCCCTTCTAAATGAAAATTATTTAATACTGTATTTCTACATTCAGAATGTATTCCATTTTCTACAGTTGTTTGAAAGGTCAATAAACAAAATAAAAGGAGTTCAGCCATCAAGGTTTAGACAACCTGTATAACATTATACATCGTTAAAGGGGCATTATGAACTTGTGGGCTCAGATCCAGGAAAGTTGTTAGAACGAACACCAGTCTCTTTGGGGAAATAAAATCCCAATGTTGTACTATATTGTACTTACAGTAATTATTACTTCATTTCTTCTCAATATTTACTTCAGAGACTCAGGGGAGGATTACTGACTTTTAAGATTTAATATGGACCTTCATATAAGTATGGCTATTTATAATTAACCAGAAACATCTATTTTCTTATTCTGTAGGATGTAGTATACAAACCACAGAGAAAAAAGAATAAAGAGAATGACACTGAGTCTTGTCTATGTAAAGATCACTGCCATATAAAGATTAAAGCATGTTAGAAAAAAGAGGCTAGCTAGTTGGCCAACCAACCAAATCATAAACATGTTTAAATCTGAAAAACAAATCCATGCTATATTTTTCTTTTATTTGAGTTCATTTTCTAAATACCACATACCTGTCACAAGAACAGCCTTAACAAAAATGGCCAGCACTCCCCAGAAAAGCAAATGGTTCTTCATCTTGACTTCACTTCTTTTGAAAGACTGGAGCGAAAAAGTCAGGGTTAAGGTGTGTGATCTATAAGGAGTGTGCAAATGATGATGCTTCTGCTTTCTTAAAATAACGTTCCAGGCAGCTAACAAACTGAAAACTATCACAACTGCGGTTGAAGTCTGAACTTTAAATTCTGCACTGAAAAGAAATGTATGATTCACATTTAAGTATTATCTTCCAAAGCATCCCCAAATAGCCATGTTTTGATGCAATTATTTTTATTTTGCATTTATATTACACAAATGTGTAAACCAGAAAACTAATAATAATTTCAAGGCAGGAGTCCGTTAAGAATTTTTAAATAGGGGTTCTCAACTTTATTACCTCAATATGTTCATATTAGTATTCAAATCAAATATCTGACATTCGTTGCACCTCAAACAATAAATGAAGGAAGGGAAGGATAAAGAAATGAAAGCCCATTAAACTCCCAATTGTAACTTATGTCAATTTTTTCTTAGTCCTTAATTAACCAAGCTACCAGATTTAAATATATATGTATATATTCTGATTACTTTCAGTTGCTTTATGAGCTCAAACATGGAATTGGAATTAGAAACTGGTGTATACTAGATGACTCAGTTGCCACATTTTAGTTTGATAGCAGATCAAAAGGCAGATCTTGTATCTGCCCATCTAGTAACACCTTTCAGAACTGTAAACCATGAGATGATTTTTATCTGAGATGCCTCAACAGAAAACTGAATCATTGCAGTATTTTGTGCAAATTATTTTTCATTTAATTAGTGCCAAATAAAAAAAAAAAAAAAACTGAGCTTTTGGACAGAGCACTCCCATAGCTCCAACCCAACATGCTAGAATTTCCTGTCTTTCAGGCAGGGTTGGTTGCAAGAATATGTTGGTTACATTTAGATGCAGTAGCATCAAATCTCAGTTACTTTTGGTTCTCAGCTCTAATTTTTGAAGAATTTTAATAGGTGATAGAGAATACTTCAGGATCATAAGTAGGCAAGAAGATTTCATAGCTACAAGTAGGAAATGCCAGAATAAAAGAGATATTAAAAGCTAGCACATAATTGCACTCCTTCAAAGAATATGTATTGAAGGTCTAGCAAGAATAAAGTACCAGGCACTAGAACATGTACTATACCATCAAAGTTTATTCTCATTTTAATTTTTACTATCAGTAGGACTTAGAAATCAGTGGAGTTTAAGAAAAATATACTAGAATCACATGAACAATTTTATCTCTTAGAAAAAGAAAGAGATCTGAAAGTAAATTATTTTAGTCTATGGTCAGGATGTCAAAACAAATATCAACCACTCCACGGGCTCCTCATCACCAACTGTAGTTTCTAAATAACTAATTTATTCTATCACTCCTAAAAATAATAATAATAATTAAAAGTTAGCTGTAAAAAAATAAATAATTTTTTTAAAGTTAGCTGGATACTTTTTTAAAATCACAATTTCCTTGAAAATAAACTCAATGCTACAGTGCCTCCCCAAAGCAAGTTGGATAAATCCCTGTGGTCAAATTAAAACTTTTTTCAAAGCATCTTTTGTTAATAAAAGCAAAGATTATTTAATTCATAATTACTAACCTAAAGAAACACTCTATATTTCATGCTTCTATTCTTTCAATCTTGCAGTTTTATATTTCTATTGAGTAAACTGTGTATCTAAAAGAAATTATTTTAATAAAAATAAGGGTGATACTTTTGTCACCAGGAGAGAGTTGCTATGCTAGCAATATAGGCTGTAGACCAGTGTTTTGACTTATGTTGTCTAGGGATAATCTGCCTAGAATCACTTGGAGTAATAGTTAAAATATGGATTTCTTGGCTACACTCAGTCAGAATTTCTGGAGATGTGGTGTTGGAATATGTATTTTTGGAAAGCACCCCAGCTGATTTTCATGTGCACTAAAGTTTGGAAATTAATGGACTAGAAGCCTGTTGAGGTTGGTGGGGAATTACTAGCAGCATTAATTATTCAGGGAGAGCAAGAAGGTAATAAAGGTAATTTTTTAAAGCAAATAGGCTTTACTGAAAACAAATTAGGTAAAGTTTCAACTTACATTTACAATTCTGTGCTATTCTGTGCTATAGGTGAATTGTTTTATATTCTCTTTATCATTAACCAACTATATGTACATATATGTAAGTATATACGTATATATGCATATATATATGTGTGTGTGTATATATATATACATGTATGTATGTAAGGTTCCAGTTTAATTTTTAAGTCATTTCTTCACCAGTTTTAGTTATGTTCTTCCCACTGAAAAATGTAAAATGTGAATAGTAGAATCCTTCACGTGAGTTAAGTGACAGAAAGCTTAGCCACATGTTCTAAAGTTTTAGCCAAAAAAAAAAAAAAAAGGCTTATTTTTCTACATTCATATCTAAGATTCATGTAGTAAGTGGTTCAGTAATATACTCAGCTGGATGAAAGAGAGGATAAGGTAATTTAATCTCATCTTCATTACTCTCACTCAAATTTTGTTTAAATTTCCTGTTTAACAGTCTGAGTCCAGTATTTGTTTGAAAACCATGTGAAATAGTTGGATGCTTCACTCCCTCTGGACACAGCTTATTATATTTTGGGATACTCAAACCATGACAAGACTTTATTCTCTTGGATATGGAGAATATGCTCTCCTTGTTTTCCTCCTGTCTCACCAACAACTCCTTCTGAGTCTCTTGCTGAATTTTCCTGTGAATACTGAGGGCATTAAAGCTTAATCCTCAGCCTCTTCTTTTCTCTCATCCTCTCCCTAATTAATTTTATCTTATCCCATGGCTTTGAACATAGGACATGCTGAGGACCCTCAAATGTATAACTCTAGTCTTGACCTTGCCCGTTGAGCCCCAAACTCCTATATACATCTTACTATTTGATACCTCCATTTGGCTATCTAAGAGGTATCTAAAACTTAAGCAGGAAAAACAGTGCTCTTGATAACAAATCCATCCTCACACTCCCACGCCAATCTCTTTCTGTCTCAAGTCTTTCCCATCTAAGTAAATGGCACCTCCATCCACCTGGTTGCTCAAGCCAAAATTCTCTGATTCCTTTCTTTTTCTCTCCCCCACATCTAATCTACCACCATGACCTATTGGCTTTATCTCCAAAATATATTCCAAATTCATCTGATTCTCACCATTTTCACAACCATCCTAGTCTAAGCCTCCATCGTCTTTCCTGGTCTACTACAATAGTCTCTGTAATAAAAATAACTTTTCTTTTGCCCCAGCATTGGTGACTAGGGCACACAATTGACAAACAAGAATGATTAAGTACCCCAAATTCTAGCAAGCCAGGCACTTCTCCAAGTTTAATAAAAGGAAACAGAACTCAACTTACTTCCATTGAGCACCACCCCACCACTGCCACACTGCCATCTCCAGTCTTTAGAAGACTAGGGAGACAAACGTGGAGTGTCATTGTAGGAGCTGTTGGCTTTTTGTAAATAGTAGTGTTTGTAATAAGAGACCTTCCTTTACCCTTGGGAAAGTGAAGGGTAGGGTATTTTCCTCTCTCCAAAGTCAGGTGAGTGAGAGTTTCAAGGAAATCAGAGAGATCAGGGACATGAAATAAAAGGAAAGTGAGAAGCGATATAGCATAATAATTAAGAGAAAGGACTCTGAGCCTGATTGATTGGGTTTATCTGACAATTCCACCACTTTAGCTGTGTGACATTGGACAAATATTGGACAAATCACTTAACCTCTCTTTTTGAGTTCCCCTATCTGTAAAATGGGAAAATAACAATACATATTTCAAAGGGCTGTTGTGAGGTTTAATAATGTTTTACTGCATGTGAAGAAGTTAAAACGGATCTTGGCACATAATAAGTGCTGCATGGGTACTAGTTATTACTATCATTATCATCATCCTCACCATTATCATCATGATGTCTGTTAACTTCTTGTTGAATTGTAGAAAATGCAAACCTAACGTGCAGTTACCAACTGCAATAAAGTTTGGGGAAAGCATTCCTGGAAGAGCTTGACATATCCCCTTGGGTTGCAGACTTATAGAAACATAGAAATTGATACATGCTCATGCTATATAAGGTATAAATGAAAATATCCCAAATTTTTCTAACTTGGGGTGGGTGGAGAAGGAGGACACTTGGAAAAAGTGTTAGCTTTATTTGTAATATACTAAAGCTGGAAACAATCTAAATGTCCATAAACAAATCAGATAAACAAATTGTGGTATATGGATTACTCAGCAATAATAATGAATACACTATTGATATATACAACATAGATGAGTCTCAAAATAATTATCCTGAGTGAAAGCACAACAAAAATATTAAAAAGGGAGTATATACCATATGATTCCATACCTTTATAAATTTATATTTTTTTCTAGAAAATGCAAGCAAGTCTATAGTGACAGAAAGCAGATCAGTGATTGCCTGGGAAGGACATGGAGAGAAAGGAGGGAGGCATGAGGAAACTTTTAGGGATGATGGATATGTTCATTATCTTGATGGCAGTAAAAAATTTACTGGTGTAGACATATGTCACACTGTATCAAATTGTATAATTTGAATATGTGCAGTTGATTGTATATCAATTCCATTTCAAGAGAACTGTTAAAAATTTCATAACTTCAGAATGTTAGGTTCATGGATGTTGTTTATCAAGTTGAAGAAGTTCCCAACACTTCCTAGTTTGCTGGGAGTTTTTATCAGAAATGGATATTGGATTTTTTTCCTAATGCTTTTTCTCTGCCTATTAGATGAACATGTAGTTTTCCCTTTTTTAGTTTGTTAATATGGTGAATTACATTGATTTATAGATGTTAAGCTTTCGTTCTTGGTATAAACTCAACTTAATCATGAGGCAATATCCTTTTTATAAATTGTAGGATTCAATTTACTATAATTTTGCTTAGAAGTTCTGTTTATTATTCACGGAGGATATTGGCTCAAAATGCTCTTTTCTTGTAATGTCTTTGCCTGGTTTTGTTATTTCAATAATGCTGACCCAAAAGAATGAGTTTAGAAGTATTTCCTCTTCTCCAGTTTTCTGGAAGAGTTTAGAATTAGTATTATTTTTTCCTTAAATGTTTGGCAGAATTCACCAATGAAGCCATGGCTTGGAAACTCTCTCCAAGGCAATAAGCTGGGGCACTGGTAGCAGTCTCATTGGTTTTCTGTCTCTCAGAAATCGCTGTCCTTCATTCCCTTAAAAACAGTTGTTTCATAAATTTTGTCCGTTTGGTCTCTGTCATTCCATCGTGTTTAGAATTGGCAATCAGAGACTTTAAAAGTGAGTTTAAGATGTAAGTTTTTTGTCTGAACTAAACTAACAGACTTCCTTTTTTATAGCAATTTTAGGATCACAGCAAATAAACTAGATGTTTTTACTTCCTTTTATATTATTCATTTTTGTTTTCTGTTTTGTTTTGTTGCTGGCCAGTGCAAGGATCAAACCCCAAACCTTGGTGTTATGAGTAGGATCATGCTCTGACCGAGTTAACCAGCCCCCTAGACATTTTTTGGGGAGGGGGGAACTGGCCAGTTTGGGGATCTGAACCCCTGACCTCGGTGTTATCAGCACCACACTCTAACCAAGTGAGCTATCTGGCCAGCCAGCTAGACTTTTGTTTTTTGTTTTTTTTGTCTTTTTCGTGACCGGCACTCAGCCAGTGAGTGCACCGGCCAGTCCTATATAGGATCCGAACCCGCGGCGGGAGCATCGCCGTGCTCCCAGCGCCGCACTCTCCCGAGTGCGCCACGGGCTCGTCCCCAGCTAGACTTTTAATAATGGAAAATTACCCCCCAAAATGGAATCTTCTTAAAAGAAAATTTAATTATAGTAATTTGAGAACAATAATTGGGGGGAAATAAGGTTTCATATTTATAACTCATTAAACTATTCACTGCTCCACTCCTTCTCTACAACCAGTCTTAGCCCTACAACTCACTGCCCAGTCAGCAAAGTGATTTTTTAAAAGGTAAATCAGATCATATCTGACTTAAAACCCTCCACTGATTTCTTATTATACTTAGAATAAGTTCAAACTCATTATCCTTCTGGACTTTCCACTCTCCCTTTCACTCATCCCTCTCCGGCTACCTCTGCTCAGGGCCTTGGTACCTTCTAGTCCCTCTGCCTGAAAACACTTTCCATTCTTTGCATGGCTGTCCCCTTAACTTCATTCAAGTCTCAAGTCAAATGTCACTGTCTCAGAAAGAACTTCCCTGATTGCTAATCATCCTAACTAATCACCAGTCACTGTCACATTTCCCTATTTTATTTTCTTCATAACATTTATCATTGTTTGAAATTCTTATTCAGTCTATTTAGTAGCTGTCTTCTTCTCATTAGAACAAAAGCTCTTTGAAAGAGGCATTGTCTTGTTGCTCACTTCTCTTTCCAAGAACAAAATAGGAATGCCTAAAATATATTGACAGAATGAAAGATGAATAGAGAACACTGTCACAAGAAGTTGCCTCTAAGTTTAGTTCTCTAACGAAATTAGTCTCTTTTTTAAATTGGCTCCATATTGTCAATGTCCTTTTTAAAGTGCATTATCCAGATATGTGTCCAATAGTCAAGTGTTATCCAACCAGTACAAAACACAGCAGAACTGTAACATTTTTCAATTAATGTCACTTAAGACGATAGCATCTCTTTTTTGGCAGCTGTGTTACACAATTGGCTTCAATTAAGTGTATGATCAACTAAAATCCCATTTTTAAAAATATGTTTCTATAAAGTAATGACTTCCCCACATTTAATACTTAAACAGTTGGGATTTAGGTATGAGATTTAGCACTGGTCCCTAAGTTTTATCTTGCTAAACTCACATCAACATTACAACCTGTTAGATTCTTTTTAAATCCAGATTCTGAAACCTAGCCTATTAGTTATTTCTCTCAGATTCACAGTATCTGCGAACTTGATACAAATGCCATCAGATCCTCATGTATGTCATTAAAAATGTTCAATGGGATGGTGCTTAAGATGGACTTCTGTGGCATACACCTAAAGTTCTGTCTCTAAGCTAACACCATTCCATTAATAAGCACATTTTGGGTATAACAGTTCGTTTCAAATTAACTCATACATCCATACTATCACACAAACTGAAATTCTCCTTAAGGGTAGCATAAATGCTTATCACAAAAAAAAAAAAATCAATCTCTTCTTCAGCCTGTATCTTTAATATCATCTGATTTCTCCCCTTGAAAGTCTTCCCTAATATGAAAAGATCCTTGATAGCAGACTGACATTTTGCCACTTAAACACTTAAAAGGAATGATGATATTCTCTAATAACCTTCTTGGCTTTAAGTCCAAGATGTAGCTGAAATCTCTTGATTTTTCTTTTCATGAATTAAGTTCACATTTAGTGTAATATTCATATTTTCCATTTGTCTTTGATTTTTATATGAAAAACAAGCTTTGGTAATAAATAGTATTGCCTAATCAGCTCTTAAAAAAAAAACAGGAAAAAAAAATGGAGTTCACACTAAACCTTGAATTAAATGTCCATCTGTAAATTCCAAATAATCTAGAAATCTTTTAAATTTTAGAAATAAATTCTTAGTTTCCCCAAAAGTGCTAGAAAAAGGGAAATATGCTTTTGTGTGTGATGCCCTAAATATATTTAACAGAAATTTAGTGTCATTATTAAAGATAAGTGAAATGAAAGAGCATCATCAGTCTTGAATCTCCTAAGAATTATCTTCTTTCATTCCCTTAGCACTCTCATGAATAGACTCCAGAAACTTGATTCCAGAGGGGGAAAAAATAAATAATTTTATTTTATTTTTTATTTTATTTTATTTTTTTTGTCTTTTTCGTGACCGGCACTCAACCAGTGAGTGCACCGGCCATGGGATCCGAACCCGCAGCGGGAGCGTCGCCGCGCTCCCAGCGCCACACTCTCTCCAGTGCGCCACGGGCTCGGCCCAAAAATAAATAATTTTAAAAGAAGACTGTAAAATGTATATTTGAGTTGAAGATTTTATATCTGACAAATTTATGAAGTCTATTACAGAGGAACTCCATGTGTACTTTTATAATCAGGTACATATTACAACCTCAGAAACCCAAAATTAATTGACACTCCTGCAAGAAAGATATATACGGGAAATTTTGACATGAGAGATTTCATTCCCAAAAACACAGCTTCAAAAATACATTAAAGGGTCATCAGAAACACCGCCTTTATACCTTCTCCATATATACCACATCTCTACTTTCTATATCTTTGAGACACTAGACAATGCAAAAGTAACTTTTGAAGCAACCCAGAGAAATAAGCTGAGGAAGATTCTATTAGCATTGGAGCAAAGATCTTCGGCCAAGAGAAGCCATTAGCAAAAACGACCTCCAAGAGAAGTGAAGCAAGGCAAAGCATTCAAAAGTGGAAAATTCAATATATGTATATATACTTATAATAAATATAAATGTTATCAGTTTAATATTAAATAAACTAAAAGTCCTAGAGTTTCACAATTCAGTCATGCATAAAGTAACTAACAAAGGATAGAGAGGTAGTTCTACTATCACAAAGCCAAGCTAAAGCCCTTGATGTGACTAACAATCTATTCTCTCAACCAAGAACCTGGCAGGGGGCACTAAACTTCCCAAAATTCCTGTAGGGTGCTCTCTCAAAATCCACAAGAGTAGACATAACTTATCCAGAATCATTATCAATAAGATTTTAAAGATATGCTTAATAACATTAAGGAATACACAAGAAATTGCAACTGTATTTTAAATGTTTTATTTCTTTTTTAAAAAAATTATTTATTTATTTTTACATTCTAATATGTTGTTGCAGAGCAGCTGGGGGAAAGGGAGAGAGGGAGAGGGAGATAGGGATAGGACTGTGGCACTCCCCTCATTCTGTCAGGGGAGGCAGAGGGCTTCCAGCAGCAGCTCAGTGGTCATCACTGGGCTGGCTGCAGACGTCAGGGGGGTGTGGCTAAAGCCCTTGACTGGCCCGCATGCCAGCTTGGGAGCCCAGGGCGTTTCCAGTCCTTCTAGGTTTTATAGGTGTTTTTTGGTGGTGTTAGACCTTTACTGGTTAATATCAGAACTTTGTGTCTGATCTGTGGGTACTTTGTTTTTTCTTTCAGTTCTGTGTTGGATTATTCGCTGTTCCCACCACTTAAATACTGCACTGGAACTAGTTTGTTGTTCTTTGGTTACTTCTAAAATGGGGGAACTTCCTGTGGGAACCAACACTTGAGCTTTGTGGTTAAGCTAAATTGCTGCTTTGCTGCTGATTCTCTGGGGAAGGCTTTTTGTGCATCTCAGGATTTAACTGTTGACCTTGTAAGCACTTCGTGTCTTGTGAGGTCCAGTACATCTGGGTTGTGTGGAAACTTTGGTCTGGGCCTAAGTCCTTTCAGCAAACTGCACCCCCTGCAGATCTATATTCCTGATCAGTCTCCACTGAGTGGGCCTGTGCTGATTGGGGGGGCAGATCAGCTGTCCATGCTATGCCCCAGTGTTCCCCAATGGGCCCATCTTCCCCACCACCTGTACTCCAAACACTTCCCATGGGGTGGGCAGTGCACCAGTGCCTTGCAATGACTCACCAGTCTCTGAGTGGCTCCTTTTTGCAGTTGTCTGTGGCCTCTCACTCCTATGTAGGTCCACGGGAATTGTGTTAGTGGTCTTTCTGACCTGGGGGCCACCAAGGCCCTCTACTCTCCTGCAGCCTCCAAGCAACTTCGTGCAAAGAGCATAGCTGTTGTTTTTGCCAGCTCTTGCTCCATGTGCTCACCAGGGCCAGCCTTGAATCAGCCAGGGCTTGAAACAGTCAGCACAGTCCTTTCTTTCTCTCATCATGGCTTCTCCTGCCTTCATGAACTCCGTAGTTCTCTCCTCCTCTTCTCCTGAGTTTTAGAGGCCCCAGGTTGGCTGCTGTTGCTTAACAGTTGTAAATTGGATGATTGTGAGAGAAGGTGATGCTGAGTACTGTCTATTCCTCCATCTTGACTGGGAGTCCCTCGATGTTTTATTTCTTAGACTAAGTAGTAGTACACGGGTGTTTGGTATATTATCCTTTACAACTTGTATACTCATAATAAATTTAAAAATAATTGAGTCACTATCCAAAAAAATAATTATCACCTCCAAATAGTGTGTGCCTCTCCCCTCCCTTTCAGAATCTTAACACTGGATCTATTTTACAGATTAAGAATTGAACAATGGCCCTATGTTTTGCATATTATTATGGATTAAGCAAATGTAACTATTAAATTCAGAATTAAGAATACTAAATTTTATTTCCAAAATTAACTTCTAATCCTTAAAAGTATATATAAATGCATTTTACACAATTATACTTTTGTGCAAACTATTTTGTGTACCTTTTTCTCACTTGTATATTTTATATACCAATTTCCAAAAACTGATAGAGAATATATGTTAATCTTTTAAATAGTTGTGCAAGATTTCATCATGTTGATATTCCACAGTTTGCTGTAAAGTCTCTATTACCCCATTTGCAGTTATCCTATTTACTAGTATATCAAAAGTTATATTTCAACAAACATTTATTTCAGACCTTACATGTGTCTGATATGTTGTGCTCTTGCTACTAAAATACAGTGATGACCAGGACCAACGAGTCTCTTTTCCTGGAGATTATACTCTGGTGGGAAAGACAGTTAAGGAAAAAAAAAAGTAAAATAAATAAAATAATCACAGTTTTTAGTAAATACTATGAAGGAAATAAAGTAATATGACAGAAAGCATGTGGGATAGGGTTGGGGTAGTCTACTTTAGAAGACATACTTGAGAAAGGCCTCTCTGAGGAGGTAACATCTAGGCTGAGACAGGAACAAATAAAAAGGAGGCTGTACTTGTTTTCTATGGTGGCAAAACAAATTTACCACAGATTGAGTAGTTTAGAACAATACAAATTGATCATTTTAGAGTTCTGTAAATCAGAAGTCTGGGTAGGCTAGGCTGCTTCCTCTGCTCTGGTTTCACAATGTGGAAAACAAAGTGTCAGCCAGCCAGGGCTCTTATCTTGAAGCTCTGGGAGAAAATCCACTTCCAAGCTCACTCAAGTTGTTGGTAGAATTCAGTCCCTTTGAGCTGTAGGGCCTAAGTCCCCATTTCCTTGCTGGCTGTCAAGTGAAAGTTGTTCTTAGCTTTTAGAGGCTGACAGCACTCCCCGGTTAGAGGCCCCCTTCATCATCAAAGTCAGCAACAGTGCACCCAGTCCTTCTCATGCTTCATATTTCTGTAACCTCTACTTTTGCCTCATCTCTCCTGCTCCCAGCTAGAGAAAATTCTCTTCTTTTAAGGGCACATGTAGTCATATTGGGCCCATCCAGATAATCCAGTATAATCTCTCCATTTTAAGGCCTATACCTGTAAAGCCCCTTTTGCTATATAACAGATAATATATTCACAGTTTCTGGGGTTTAGGCCATGGACACTTTGGTGGAGACATTATTATGCCTACCAGAGAGTCAGACAAACACTGTTCCAAGAAGAGAAATAGCAAGTAAAAGGCACAAGATGGGAAAGAGCTTGGCCTCAACAGGACAAGGAAGAGGGAAGAAGGCCCCTGTAGCTGCAGCAGAGTAATGGGGAGAACCATAATAGATGACATCATGCACTTCTATATAAGAATAACTTTTTTTTGCATTTGAATTAATGAGTGTAGAATCTATTTTGAATTTTAGAATCAATCTTAGTCACTATTTTAAAGCCAAAGGTGGAGCTATGTCTCCTAACTTCCAGTCTATTTTACCTCTCACAATACCAAAAGCTATTAATGTTATTTTTTCACATCTGTATGGAGAGATTTCTTCAAACTGGCAGTTTTTAACCCTAAACATTTTGGTTCTTGCATGCAGAATTTCTTCAAATATTCATCTCTATTCCATTACAGTAATATAAAATTTATATTTAGATACAGGACAAACAAAAAACTGAAATCTTTTTTTCCAACAGCTTTCCTCATAGACTTTTAGGGTAGTGTTTTGTGGTTAAATGTTTATAAGGAGAATTGCACCTGTGCTGTGGTCTGTTTTTAAATAAACTTGCACCTGCAGTGGCTTTTCACAGAACTGCTGCTTGGGATATTACATGGCAGTTGTTTGACCAGCATACAGAGCTCTTTCTCCTCACTACACTACTTCTGGACAAGTTCCAATTTACAAACAGCCTACTTCCAAAAATCCATTTTAAAAAATCTGTTTAACCTTCATGATCACTTCTCTAGGGACACAATAATAAACAAGGTTCCCAGGAAACCCCTCAATAACAATATGCTCCTTTCAGTTCATGAACTACAATGCTATGGTCTAAGGAAATGTCTGCTTTTTAAGGAAACTTCTATTTTGGGGGGAAGGCTTCTGCTCTAGTCAAGTATGTCTGCTTTCCTTTTCCTATATATAACTTGCTAATTCCTGTTTCAGAATCTTTTTTATTCTGTCATTTTTCTTATCAAAAATTTCTCTTTCCTTCTTGTCAATCCTTGTAAACAAATCCTAAAATCTTTTAAAAATATATATACAAATTACTTATTAATAAAAGAAAATACTTTATTCTTTAATATGCATAAGGCATTACCTCATTTAATCCTTCCAATAATCTTACAATGTAGGTACTAAAATTATCCTCTGTAATTTGCTAAAGTCATCAATTTAGTATATGGTGCAGCTACTATACCATGGTAAAACTAACTTCAGTGGAGTGGAAAGAACAGGAGTCAGGATGCAGGAAAATCCTAAAATCTTTAAAACTAATTCTATTAAGTCTTCCCATCTTAATGTTATTCTATTCTGTTCACTCCTTTACTGTTTCTTTGTTGCTAATAAATTAATCTTATTTCTTGTATATCACTTTATACAAGTTGGCATACACCTTTACATATTTATCATTTTTCTTCATATGTGTATAATTTATCGACTAAATTACTGCTTTCTAGATGCAGAAAGGGGTTCATAAAGAGCAATATCAAATGGCACCCCAGAAAAGGATATGAGGAGACACCAAAAGGAAACAATAAAGACTTAGTTGGGAAAATGGGTGAGAAAATAATTCATTTTTAAGGAAAAAGGTTTATTGAACACAAAGAACTGACAATATATTTCAATAGGGTGATCAAATGAGTCATCATATTTGTATGTGACATTCTTCCAGATGAATGGGAAGATACTCCTATTGATTGTTGAGAAAGAGAAAGTCACAGAAATACAACAGGACAGACATTTTTCTTAAACTTGCTCACTTTTCTGAGCTGATATATAATGCCATTTTTTCTCTGAGGGGATTTGGCATATGTTCTCTGTTGTGTCTCAAATTAATTGATTTGAGGTTTCTCTTTCAAGGAGTGGAGTTTGATGGTAAGTATTTTGCTGCATTGATGTACCTTCTCAAGAACTTTCTTAACCACTATGGGTTTGGCATGCTCTGTTGCTTGCCTGGTTGTGGAGATGGGGGCAGGACTGGCCAGCAAATAATTTTTTATTGTTCTAACTTTCTATTCAAGTGTTTACATCACATGTAAGCACCATACTAACTCTGTTTTCCCTAATAACAAGGAGAAGGCATAAATTCATGGTGGGGAATATCCAGTCGGTTATTTTTAAATATCAGATACACCTATAAAGATGTGTCTTAACAGATACATCTATTCAGTCTTCATACTGAACAAAGAGCAAGGGCTCTGGAGTTAGGTATTGATTGGGTTCAAATGTGGCTTTGGCAAGTTGTTTAAAATCTCTTTTCCTAAGTTTCATCTACAAAATGGGCATGTCTATAGTACATACTTTATAAAGTTGATGAGAATTAAATTAATAAGTGTAAAACACCGAGAGTATGGCTGTAACATAAACACTCAAGTATTTTAAATCTATGATTATTATTATTTTATATTGAGAAAAGATAGCATCTTCATTCAGACTGACATAAATGCTAAGTTTTTACAGTGGTCAGAATAATGACCCATCAAAGGTGTCCACGTCCTAATTCTCAGAACTTGTGAATATGTTACCTTACATGGCAAGGAGGAATTCTGGTTGCAGATGAAATTAAGGTTGCTAATCAACTGGCCTTGGACTGGGGACAGTATCCTGGATTATCCAGGCAGGTCTAGTGTAATCACAAGGATCCTTATGAGTGAAAGAGGGATGCAAAGATCTTTCACTGCCAGCTTTGAAGTTGAAAAATGGGGCCATGAGCAAGGGAATGCAGGCAGCCTCTAGAAGCTAGAAAAGGCAAGGAAACAAATTCTCCTCCAGAGATTCCAGGACACCTTGACTTCAGCCCAGTAAGACCAAGTTACACTTCTAACCTACAGAAATGTAAGGATATAAATTTGTATTGTTGTAAGCCACTAAGTTTGTGGGTATTACCACAACAATAGAAAATTAATACTAAATGAAAATTTTAATTTAGTTAAATCATAATTTAATAAAACATAATTAAATCAATTATGAGCCATCATTTGGTGCATAATTTCCTTGTATAATTGGGGCAACCACATACTTTTAAACAATATCTCTTTAAGACAAACTGAAATAAAGTTGCCATTATGGCAAATATGAATATGTGGTCTCTAAGGCTAAGTCTGCTTTCCTGGTCCTTAATTCAAATGGTTATCTATTCATTTATTCTTTCTTTCAACACATATATTGGCATTTACTCTATGTGGCAGGGATGTAAGTGAACAAAATAGACATGACCTTTGATCAGATGGATTTACAGTTTAGTTGGTAATAATATATACTTACATGATGATGAAATACAGTGTGCCACAGGAGTACAGATGTTGGGTGGAAAGGGTGGGCAGGGTCAAGGAAAGTTTCCTAGAAGTAGTGATGTCTAGGTTGAGACTGAAAGATGAGAAGGTAGGCAAAAAAGGTATGAATGTAGTCTAGATAGAGAATATAACATTACCAACAATTTGGAGTTGAGAGAAAACACGACCATGTGTAGAAATGATGTTCAGTGTGTCAGTACGGGTCCAGAGACCACATACTTTATTTTTTTATTATGTATATATGGTTTTTGGCAGCTGGCCAGTACAGGGATTGAACCCTAGACCTTGGTATTTATCTTTTTTTTTTATATATATACTTTATATGTTTCAACACACCTGCCCTTAAGCACCTAATACAGTTCTGTGTGCTATGCAAAATTAAAATATTCTACATGTATGTAAATTTGGCATTATATATTATATATATATATATCATTACATGATATTATGGTTGTAGAGGAATGACTTTGTATAGGTTACTATAACATATACTTGGTTATTTAATATATTCATCCAATACAGCTCCTTAGCAACATGAAACAAGTTTCCAAATATAATCAGACTATTATTAGCGATTTATGTTTATCTGAAAATAAACACTTGAGTAATATGTTCACTGTTATTTTAAATACTGTATAATGGAACATTAATTGTACTAGTTAGTAATCACAGTATGAAGTAATACTCTGATATGGCAGTCAGTACAGAGAAAAATAAATTGAAAGGAAATAAAGTAATTTACAGTGAATAAACAATTTTATCAAAATCACAGAAGCAAAACAAAAAGATTAAATTTTCTCAAAATTAATCTATGAAGGAACAACAGACCAATCTATGAATAATATCCTATAATTATACTTTATGATTATTTGCCTGTATTTGCCTTTGCTCTTAGCATAAGGTCTAATTTATCTCTCTCTCTCTTTTTTTTTTAATAAAGCATAGGATTTATTAAGCCAATATAACCATTGTAACCGGGGAACCACATAGGTCAGGTTGCCCTGAGAAATGCACTCCACAGAGAGCCAGCAGAGCTCAGCATTTTATCAAAGGAGAGAGACAGCTCCACCTAATCACTTCATCAGTTTTTTTATTGGTTGTACATGACAAACAGATTTGGGATTGTTACTAGGTTATATCCTATATGCAGAGATCTAGGGTGAAGGTTACAAGAAGCATTCTAGGTTATTGTATGATTTTCTGGTGCCTCAAGTCTGCTTCTAAGTAAAAATGGTCTTCTGATAATGTTTTCCAGGACATGTGGATATGACTAGTGACTTATCCCAGATCTCCCAAGGTACTACAATTTAGCTGACCTGGTCAGAGCAGACGTTTTTGTTATGAGGTGGGAGTTGCAAAACAAGTCTTGAGGAGTTTAGGGAAAGTAGAGATGATCAACTTGGCTTCCTTCTCTTCCCCAGCATAGAATGCAAAGTAAAGAAATAGCAGGAGTTATTCCAGGATTTGGGGAAGACTCCTCCAACTCAGGAGGGCACAGTGAACAACCAAAGATCATCTGACATCCTTTTTCCTCCTTTTTCCCCTCTAGTAATCTAGTTTCAGGGCCCAGAAAGACAGGGACCAACACATGGGGCAGTTACCTGGGGCTAAAAGGGTTAATCTGAGAATTAATTCTCTGACATCAGCCACGACCCTTGTCCCTCCTCTCTCTAGGCCTGTCCACTCCCTGAGCCCCAGGCTGACAGCTTTCCTAAATTCCTTCTTTGGTGTAATTTCCTAGGGCTCTGTGACCCAGACCCAGAGCCAGTCCCCTACTCCCTCCTCAGGTCCCAGGAGTCACGGGCTTGCCCTAAGGGAGGAAGGAGAGAGGCTTTTCCTTGTTCCCTCCCCGTCCCGGATTGGGGCCCAGGGACCAAAGAACCTCTGTCTTTCCCTACCATGCTCCCACACTGTAGCCCAGACAAAGGGATTCCTTGTGTCCCAACCTCAGACAGGCATACTTGTGACCAAATAATGGAAGGGATTGGACAGGGTGGGGGAAGGGTAATCACAGAATCAGAGAAGATGATACCTCCCCTCATCCAAGATCCTGGTACACTCCCTGAGCTCTGAGACCTGGCTCCCATAAACAATGGGGAGAAGAGGCCAGGAATCGCCTACAGGTAAAATGCGAGGCCTGAAGAGGAAACTAAGAAGGTACAGAGACACAGATGCTAAACCTCCTGGCAGGCAGATACAGAGCTGCAATACAGGAATGGGGACCACCCAGAGACAGGGTAAGACAGGAAACCATGGCAGGGCAGGCCAAACAGGCTTGAGAGCCAAAGGTGGAGGTCCCTGACAGCTTCTCTCCCTATTAGCACAGGGATGGGAGTGCTGCCACTAAACAGGGATGCAGCCACAGAGGAAACGAGACCCCCAAGGATAAAGTAAGAACACTCTGTTTAAAAAGTAAAAGCCTTCTGAAAAGAAGCACAAACATCTGACAATGGGAAACTTTCCTGCCAGGAGGGGTGGTGTGTTCCCACTCACAAGAAGTAACAGTATGGACAATAAATGATATGGCCTCACTTAGCAGCAGGGCCTCAGACACCCCCCCACTGACCTATCACCATCTAAGGATTGATATGGAGGAAGGGCTAGTCCAGCATGGCAGGAAATGGCATCACTCAGCAGACAGGAAGGGGTGGAACTACTAAACCCAAAGGCTTCTGGGAAGGCCAGTCCATGGGAGGTTGGCCCTGAATGTTCATGTCACTTCTCAATCCTCCATCTTGGCCAAAGGGGGCCAAGGCTCCTAGAATCTGGGTGAGGTAATTACACCTCCATCTCTTCATCAGTGATCTCCTGGAGATCCTAAATTCCTTACCTAGTGGGGAGAGAGGAGGAGGAGTTACCATCACACTACGAGCCACAGGCCAAGCCTCTAGAGTCAATATCTCTACGGAACTAGCTCTAGGGACTTGATAAATGGGGGACAAAGGCAGAGACTCCTAGGGACCTGGGGTTAGCCAATTTTCCATGGTAACTAATTTCAGTGCAGCCTCCTCCTAATCTGAGATTGAGGGAGGGTAAATTTTGAAGGAGACCAGGGCTGAGGGATGAAAGAGCCACAGAAGTACAAAAGGGTGGGAAAATTGTTACAAGAAGGTCACATCATCCTGGCACTGCCCCCAGTACCAGTGAGCCTCAAAGCCCAGCTTGGCACTCTCCTCCTCTGGTAACTCAGGTGGACAACCTTGGAGCCCCTCCCCTGGGGCCTTCCGTACAGCCCTTGAGCTCCCTAGCCTGGTGGCTGTCAGGTCCACCTCAGTCCTGGCCCTCTCCCCTCCGGGTATAACCAGTGCCCAGTCCATCTCAGGCTCCCCCCAGGGGGACCTCTTCATCCAGCTTGCTGGGGGCCACCATGTCCAGGAAACTGCCAATAAAGACACTGTCCAGCCAGTCATGAAGCTGGTATCTGGCTGCCTGTCCCAGCTGCCTCCTCTTGAGCTGCCTGAGCTCCCACCTTTCAGGCTACATTGACTGCTGGTGAGGCTGCTGCAATGGCTGATCAATGTCCCCCATTCCTCAGACAGCCAACGTACTGTCTCAAGGCCCTTGTTCAAGGTCACCAGCTGCTGCAGGATCTTCACTTCGATGGCTTGCAGGTAAGCCAGCTCCATCCTCAGCATCACAGTCTTATCCCACAGGCTGTGGCCCATGCTGGCTCCCCTGACAGCAGCAGGGTGCCAGAGGTTCCTGGCTCCTACTTACCTCACAGCCTGTACAGTAGCCCTTCAGGGGTCTTCTGTCCACCTTGCCTTCCACGTCTGGCAGGCCAGGCATCTGGGATTCCACAGTCACATCCATGCAGGCCCAAGCCTGAACAAGGCTAGGCAACCAGATACCAGGGTCCTGCTTCCTGGGGGTCCTCCTTCCCCTCCTTTCCCCCTACCCTCTGCAGCTAATGCAGAGTGAAACCGGTGGGTTCATGTGGGTCCCTGCCGCACAGGGGAGGGAGGAGGGCGCCCTAATTTATCTCTTAGTACACAAAATAGATATAGAACAAGGTCACATTTGCGATCAGCTTATTAAATTCTAAGGCTGTTTTTAGAAAACTCTAACACTTTATTGAAATTAAAGGAAGCTCAGTTTTACTCATTATTTGGTCAGCTGTTTATTAGTATTTACTATGTCTAAGTAACTACTAGATATTATAAGATTTACAGAGATTAATGGTGATATATCTGGCAAAAAAGATAAGACAACTAGTATTAACACATGGAGAAAATGTTTAGATATTCCCTAACATAAGAAGAGTTAAGGTGTTAATTGAAGGAAGCGTACCAGAGAAGACAGCCTCGAGAAGATAAGATTTTAGCCGAGCCTTGAATGCTATGTAAGAATTAAGATGCGTGTCAGACTAAGCAAAGGCCAAGAGAAAGAAATATCAAAAAGAGAAAAAGAACAATGAATATTTAGTTTGGCTGGAATGTAGAATTCATGAATGGAAGCACTAGGAAAGCAGCTGGAAAAATAAATTGGGGCCATATAAAGGCAGACCCTGAATATTAGGCTAAGAGCTAAAAACTATTCTATAGAGAACGAGGGATGACCAAAGAAGTTTTTACATGAGCTGTGTTTCGAAGGACCTTCACCATCAAAGCTATATTTATCATTGGATCAAAAAGTTAATATATAATTAATTGTATCTACAAGTTTCTTCATGGCAAGAAAAATAAAAAGGGATTAAATATGTTTCCGGGGCTGGCTGGTTAGCTAAATTGGTAGAGCATGGTGCTGCTAACAGCAAGATCAAGAGTTCAGATCTCCATACCTGCCAGCCACCAAAGAAAACACACACACACACACACACACACACACACACACACACACACACACACACACAAATAAAGTTTTCAAAGTGATTAAACAGTTTTTAGTTGGATTAGAGTTTGAAAGGAAAAGCAGTGTTACGATTTCATTTGATTCTTCATTTTGTAATTAAGGCTACCAAACCAAGTCATTTTTAATTAAAATTTTACAAAGGTTCAAATAGAGTATCACATATAAGTAGAAGTTCTATATTTTACACCCAGATCACTTTTAGGATTTTTGTGACTTAAAATAGATCCAGACCTTATTTGCAAAAAGAATCTATGATATATTGGTCTCAGAGTAAGTGGTTTCTGTAATGAAACCAGATGAAATGAAAGCAGATGGCCTTCATCTCTTCCATTTTCTTTCCTACACTTAAAAATAATTCTTTCATTTTTGCACCCAAAAATAGTTCAGTAAGTTTCTGTGATTATATTATTAAATCATCTAAATAAATTGATAGCTATTAACACCAAGAATACATTTTCCCATTATTACTCTCATATCAAATTATTATTTTTCCTATTACTATCCCTCTGATCATTAAAAAAAAAAAAAAAAAGGCTACTTTTTTTGACAACTTCAGTCATACCTACCTAGTCTGTGATGCTGGAATAAAATGTAAATATGAATTCAACTATGCTCTTAAGCTCACAAAAATTGTATATTAAATATTTCATTTTTTAGATGTTAATTACTTTTAAAAAATTTTTAGACCTGGTCTGATAGCTACAGAAGCTCAAAAGATACTGCATTGTTAAAGGCTACTGCTGTGAAATGCTGACACTGAGTACAGAAACATATTTACCTGGATTGGCTGCATTTCCATTGCCCCCACCCCACCCCACACCAACCAGCAAGAAAGAATATTACATAATCTAGTATCTGTTTTGGAAACCATAACATTTAGAGTCTGAGTCTGAACTTAGCTGTGGACACCATAGGAAAAAGTAACTGTCTACCTCAGCAACACAATTAAGGCACAATTATGCACAGTTGACATGTACACACGAACAGCATGAGCCTTTTTGTTTTTATATCATTTCTGTGCAATCGAATTGTCCACATATAACTATTCAAATGCAGGCACTGAAGTGGCATAAATCAATAACTAATATGTCCATGTTTTTTGATGTTTAAACCCAACCAACTAGACTTGTTCCGCCTTGAAGAGAAATTTCAGAAAAATGTTTAAAACTGGTAGCCAGTTATAAGAGTTCCAGGTTGTTACTGTTCCAGCAGCCAAAAGAACTGGGCTATTTTACCAGCCCCTCATTCTCACTACATGTCCAAAAAGAAAAAGAAAAAATGCCTGTATAGGACAAAATGTTTTTCCTATTACCTGCATAACAGAAACACTAAGTAATGTGGAGATTTATGAATTAAAACTACTTAGTCCATATATTCAGAAAGTATATAGGCTAGCTAAAAAAAAGAGAAAAAAAGAAAAACCCTAGAAAGTACACAGGCTAGTAGGAGAGATGAGATATATACTTTATTCCTTTACTCAAGTATTGACCTAGATTCTGGGGATTTTAAAAATGATTACATGGACCCAGCTTTATGGGGGCTCATAGACTTAGTGGAGGGAAAGCAGTAAGTATAAAGATATGTATGAAATATTATGGAATGCAAAGGAGGAAGTTCTTCACCCTGCCTGAGAAGGCCAAGAAAGTCTTTTAGGATGTAAAAGTCTTTTTTCATTTATAATTAGTTTTAAAGGATGAATAAAAGTTCTATAGAAAGTACAGAACAACAAGTGCCGCGGAAAGGAGGCAAAAAAGAGCACAGCCTGCACAAGTCAATATATATATTGGGCCAATGCTACTTCGTGTGTGAAAGCAGTGAGAGTGTGGTAAGAAAGGAGGTTTGAAACCTATGCAGGAGTCAGGCCATAAGGCATATGAACTTGATCCCATAGACATTGGGATGCTTTTTAAGAAATTTAAGCTAGGAACTGGTATAGTCATTTTTTTGTTTGATTGTTTTTTAATTGAATCTCAGATACAGTTAATTATTCTCCCTAGTTCCTGGCACATGACCATCATTGGTCTGTGGAAAGTTCCTCTCCTATTCTAATCTCCAATCCTCATCCCATTCTTCACCCCTCCATAAACAACTGTTCTTTTGTGTTTAGTGCATATTATTTTGTTTGTATTTGTTTTTACAGAATGTGTACTGTTATATTGTTGTGTATGCATTTTTAATTTATATGAATATTGTATTACATATCACATTCTATTTTTAACTTTTTCTTTTAGCACATTGTTTTTAAAATCCATTCATGTTGCTATGTGAAATATAATACACTGCTTTCCATTACTGCGTAGTTAAGATGATCATAAAATTTGTCATGTGAATCATGACAGTGAAAAGAGGTGCTTCTAATAATTATATTGGTACTTCACAGATATATACAATCAGCTATGTTTCAATAAATAATAATAATAATAATTACAGGTTAAACAGGGCTGTCCAGGGCAAACCAGAATGTATGGTCCCCCTATGCTCCTAAATTCCATGCTGTTCACCCATGACATTTTACTGATCTGTTCTTCCAGGAATGGACATCCAGCTTGTCTCCAACTCCATTCTACCAAAAATAACTTTTCAAACGGCCTCGTAAAGTCCCCCTTATGGACCTGTGTGAGAATTTCTTAACCAAAAAATTATCTGTAATGATTTGTAAATTTCTGACACAAATAACTATTTGAACACTGAAAGGATAAGCAAAGTGGCAGAGGAGAAAACTGCAAAGCAAGGTTTGGAGAATAAAGATTAGTGGAGCACTTAGGTTAGAACAGAAGGTTTTCATAGCATAGTAATGAAAGGTCTGCCTGGAAAGGTTATTTTGCAGCAAGACTTTAGGAGGGCCATGTATGCTGTGAGCTTTATCTTGATAATAACTGAGAGCCACTGAAAGTTTTTGAATGAAAATGTGGGGTGATGAAAATGGTGTTCTAGGAAGATATATCTGATTATACTGGATCAAATGTACATTAAAAATGAGGAGACCTATTAAGGGAATATATGAAAGTCAGTACAGTACAGAAGTTAGTTAATACAGCATGGATTCTGGAACTAGACTATCTGGGTTTGAATCCAATTCTACTACTCACTAGCTTTATGACCTTATGACCTCAATTAAATTCTATATGCCTCAGCTTCCTCATCCCTAAATTAGAGATTATTATAGTACCTTTTTTGAAAGGTTGAATGTCAACAGCCTATAACAGTACCTGGCACATAAAAGTTGTTCATAATGTCAGCTATAATTAATTATTATTGCTTCAATAGTCCAGGAAGAAATAGAGATCAGATTAAGCTAATCTGCTGCTAGAATACCTTCGACATCCAGAACACATGCCCTGAAGGAAGTATCTAGTATCACTTTATGTGTCACTCACAGACCCTACCTTCCACAGTCAGAAAAATCCCCCAAAAGACTTAGAGTTAAAGCAAAAAGTATTCTTTAAAAAAGCCTGTTGGCACTCATTATGTGTAGCCTGCTAACTCTTGAACTAGACATCACAAAAATATAATAAAGATTCAAAGTAATGATGAATTGTGGTTGCTACAAGTATGATAGTTAAATGTCAAGTGTTATTCAATATTTGTTCATTTTCTCTGAGGACTTGGTGTTTTTCTTTTTAATTGGCATAGCTTATGACATAAAAAAGCTATTTATCCATTTTTTTAGAAATACAAACTTTCAACAACAAAAAGTTTCCTCACCTAAGTGGTAAATAATTCTAAGATTAGACTATGCGAGTGTACATAGGGTGCTGCTGGAGTCACAGAACTGACTTCTAAACTGTTCTTTATCAAAAGGATCTGAGAATGTTAGAATACAATATTGTCTGAATATGCATCGGGAACTGCAACTCTGTTCTAAAAGACAGGAAATGGAAGGTTTTGTATAAAGTAACTAAATAACATTGGAGGAATGTGATCATTCCCATTTAAAATAGGCAAAATATTTTTTCTCACTTATCTATAATAATATATGCATTTTGGTCTTGAAGTATGACTATAAATTCTCAAATAATTTGCAATAAAAACGAACAGAGGGGCTGGCTGGTTAGCTCACTTGGTTAGAGCATGGGGCTAATAACACCAAGGTCCAGGGTCTGATCCCTGTACTGGCCAGATGCTGACAACAAACAATAAACAGAACATTGGTATTTGTTTTGTGTGCCTAAATGAAACTTAATGTTTAGATATAATGAAAATTTAATACATGTAAAGTAAGGATATAATACAGTCCCAGCTTAGATACACCATTCTTTCAGCAATATTTCCAAAATAACAGTCTAGAGGTGATCTCTCACCCCTCTGATCTCTTACAGCACTGGATTTATGTCACATACTGCCCGATATTTTAGTAATCTGTATCTGTATTTTCTTTTCTATGTGATAATAAGCTCCTTGGTGGCGTGTCTTCTCTTCTACATGATTATAAATAAGCTCCTCAACTGGCTAATTTGCCTTTCTATCTACTACATACTGTGGCATTCTGCTATAGATAGTGAGCAGTTAATATTTGACAAAAACCTGTCAAAATTTACATTCAAAAATGAATGTCATGCTATCATCAGAACATAAAACTTTTACCCACATCTTTTTAATTCATTAAATTGTATTTTCTAAAATCTTGTAAAGGTTTAAAAATGCTTAAGATACTTTTGAGCACTCTGTAAATACTGTTTAGTTCAAAATATCACTTTTCTAAACATTTGTATTATTTTTCTTAACCTATTTACACTATACTTTCTGCAAAGAAATTGTATGACACCATTAATTTTAGCAACATATCAAAAGTTCAGCTTCCAACTACCTACATTTAAAGGTCATTAACTCTGAACCTTTCATACATATGTAAAGTCCGAAATCTTACACCTTGAATTACTCTAAGATTACAGGGCAGTCCTTTCATATTTCTATCCCTGATAATAATTCTAAAGACCTTTGACTAACCCTTCCCTTATTACCACCCTCTTCCTCAAATAATAGGAGTTCCTCTTTACTCCTGGTTTTTTCATCCACTCAGCAAAACCTACCCTCTGTATAGGTTTGAAATAAATTCACATTAAAGAGATAAAGGACTAACGTGAACTAAATATGAAAGCCTGGTGTGGAAGTCCAGACCCTGGTTTCCGTGCCAGATTTGCTAGTGTAATTTCCCAAGTCTCTGTCTCCACATGTATAGAATGAATGATTCCTGAAATTGATTCCAGCTTAGGTTATCTCCCTTAGAGATGTTTGCAGTCTTCTGCATCATTCACTCACTCAGTTTTATGTAGCACCTGAGATAGACAGGTAATCACATACTTTAATTTCAGATCTTATTCATTAAACAAATACTGATTGAACACATTACTCTGTGCCACACACTGTACCAAGTGCTTTGAACATCAGTGTTTGTACAGATCTATTAAGGGATATGAAAGAACTGAGGAAAAGACAACTGAAGGAGTTCAAAGAGGCAATGCTTAGGCTGTTTCTTGAATACAGTAGAAATTCCCCTGCTTGGGCGGGACAACTAAACATTTTTTTTTTTTGGACGACTGGCCAGTACGGGTATCTGAACCCTTGACTTTGGTGTTGTAACACTGCACTCTAAAGAGATGAGCTAACCAGCCAGCCCTAAACCCTTTTTAAGGAAGGGAGATGACGTGTGCAAAGACAAGAACAGTAGACGGTATGTTGAGTGTGTTCAGCTGCCGCAGGCTGGCTAACACAGGACCAGTGTGCGTATGCTTTTACAGTGCTTATCCCAACCACAATCTGACGTTCTGGGTAGTTGTTTGGTTAACGCGCGTCCCCAGCTACATCGCAAGTTCCACGTGTGCGGGAACAGTGTCTGTTTTGCCCACCATTTTTCTCCCAGACCCAAACACGCTGCCTGGCACATATGTCTGGAGCTTACTCAGTGCTGAAGAATTAAATCAAGGGTCCGACACTGAGAGTTAAAATGTGTTATTTCCCAAGCATCTCGAACAAAGAACCTCTTCCACTAAAAAGAAGAGAAACCGCGATTCCTTACCCTTTCTCAAGAGGATCGACCCCAGCAACCCACCTGAGCTCCTCGGGAAGAGTCGAACCCTACAGAGGGGCTCTGCCTTCCCACCGTCCCTCCTCTGGGTCACCTAGCATTTACCAACGCCCATGAGTAGGTCACCGAGCCCTGCGGGCAGGGAGAGGGAGATGGAGATCAGGTAAGCCCGGCCCGGAGGCCCGGCCTGCGCGCTCGCCCGGACGCTGACGTTAGCATTCTGGAGTCCCGGACCGCCGCCACCTTAGGCTGTGGTGCTTAGAAATGTGGCATTTGGAAAAAACAAGATAAAAACAACCTGATTAACTTACACACCGATAAGAGAAAACAAACCCAAAGAACAAGAAAACTGAGCGCGACACATGCGCGGTACAGCTCACGGGACCGCCGCTCGGACCTCTCCTGGGAGTAGAGGTACAGCGCCCTCTACTGGCCGCCGTGACCTCGCCTAGTGGTGCCGTCAGGATTCACCCGCCCCGCGCCAAGAGCAGGCTCGCGAAAGTACAGAAGTCTCCGGAAAGGGCTCTGCGGAACGGAACTTCTTGAACTGTTGTTCCCACACGGAAAGATTTTAATTCTCCGGAATCGTTTGGCGCTAAAGAGCACAAATAAAGGAAGGCGCTATCAACGTGACTAGGCCCATAGGATGGAGCGGAAGTTCCGGTTCACACGCCACGCGGAGAGCATACTGGGGGCCGGAAGGAGGTGAACTCCTGCAGCCAACCCCGGCGCCTCCATATTGGATTAGTACCGGAGCGCGCGGCTGTTTAAAGCGGCGTGTTGTTGGAGCGTGAGTTTCGAGCGCGGAGGTCGGCGGTGGCCTAAAACCTGGCGTTTCTGTTGAGCCTGGGACTGCGTGTGAGTCATGGTGGGAAGGTCCCGGCGGCGCGGAGCGGCCAAGTGGGCAGCTGTGCGAGCCAAGGCAGGTCGCAGGTCCGAGGACGAAAATGAAGACGATTTAGGATTGCCACCGTCACCAGGCGACTCCAGCTACTACCAAGATCAGGTAGATAATTTCCATGAGGCACGATCCCGGGCCGCCTTGGCTAAGGGCTGGAGCGAAGTAGAGAGTGGAGATGAGGAGGAGGGCGAAGAGGAGGAGGAGGAGGAGGTGCTAGCCTTAGATATTGACGATGAGGACGACGAAGATGGAGGGAGTGCGGGCGATGAGGATGGTGATGATGGCGAGAGCTCCGTGCAGAGTGAGACTGAGCCCTCTGTGGATCCCAGTTTGTCGTGGGGTCAGAGGAAAAAACTTTACTATGACACGGACTATGGTTCCAAGTCCCGAGGCCGGCAGAGTCAACAAGAAGTAGAAGAGGAGGAAAGGGAGGAGGAGGAGGAAGCACAGGTCATTCAGCGGCGCCTAGCCCAAGCCCTGCAAGAGGATGATTTTGGGGTCGCCTGGGTAGAGGCCTTTGCAAAACCGGTGCCTCAGGTAGCCGAGGCTGAGACACGGGTCGTGAAGGATTTGGCCAAAGTTTCTGTAAAAGAGAAGCTGAAGATGTTGCGAAAGGAGTCACCAGAGCTCTTGGAGCTTATAGAAGATCTGAAAATCAAGTTGACAGAGGTGAAGGATGAGCTGGAGCCATTGTTACATTTGGTGGAGAAAGGGATCATTCCACCCGGAGAAGGAAGCCAGTACTTGAGGACCAAGTACAACCTCTATTTGAACTATTGCTCCAACATCACCTTTTATTTGATCCTGAAAGCTAGGAGAGTCCCTGCACATGAACATCCTGTCATAGAAAGACTTGTTACCTACCGAAATTTGATCAACAAGCTATCGGTTGTGGATGAGAAGCTGTCCTCTGAAATTCGTCATCTACTCACATTTAAGAATGATGCTGTAAAGAAAGAACTGAATCCAAAAGCAAAATCCACCAAGGCCAAGCCAAAGTCCCTTTCAGAGACTTCTGCTGCTGCTTCTGTTGTTACAAATCTTTCTGATGATTCTGATTTTGATGAAGAAGCTGCTCTGAAATACTATAAAGAAATCGAAGACAGGCAAAAGTTGAAGAGAAAGAAAGAACAAAATAGCACTGAAGAACAGGCTCTTGGAGATCAAAATGCAAAGAGAGCCATTACCTATCAGATTGCTAAAAATAGGGGACTTACTCCTAGGAGAAAGAAGATTGATCGCAATCCCAGGGTGAAACACAGAGAGAAATTCAGAAGAGCCAAAATTCGCAGAAGAGGCCAGGTTCGGGAAGTTCGTAGAGAAGAGCAACGTTATAGTGGTGAATTATCTGGCATTCGTGCAGGAGTTAAAAAGAGCATTAAGCTTAAATAGTTTGTGCTTAGCTTAAGTTTTTTGGCAATAATTTTAGATCAGTAAATTTTCATTTTTAACCAAAATGATTGTATTAATATATAATACCTAACCTTAAATTCTAAAATGTGTCAACAGGAAAATTTGGGTTATTGCTCAATTTATTTATCTTTTAGTTTATATTAAGGTCATACTAAGAACTGTGAGCAATATGAAGGTGCTTGGGAAAGAGGTGGTGTTGAAAAAGTTCTCCAATATTATGTCAAATATTAGCCTAGGAAAATTACACAGCTAGTTGAACGTTAATCAAGCTTACAACACATAACTTTAAACGTAAAAAGAATGCACCTTTGGCAATTATCCTATTTGTAAGACAGCTTATAAAATAGTTCTGACATATATTTCATTTACCTAACTATAATTCTTGGGCAGGATATTTGTTAATAAAAGGGTCTAACATTAACATAGATTTCCTACATTCTGTGTGGTAAAAGCATAGGAACGGAGAGGAACTTTGGTTAAAAGTAGAAAAATGATGCTCTTGTTAGGTTTTTAAAAAGAAGTAGAAAAAGGAAAAGATATGCCTTAATTACATCAATTATAAATATTTTTTAATAGTTCTTCATGTGGTAAATAAGGTAGAAATTCCATTTCCCCTCCTGTACCAGTGACTTGCATGGTTGCTGTTAGTACTCATACTCCCTTTGCTAAAAATTTGGTATGATTACTACTAGATACGTGGTAACAAATTTATTATTCTTTACAGTTACTCTAGTTTTTGTAGTAGGGGGAAAATGTTGAGATGGTGAACTAAAAAATACTTAGGTTGATGCCAGGGAAGAAAACGAGAGGAGTAGTAAAGGAAACCATAAACATTGTGCTAGCTGCTGGAGATGCAAAGATGATCAGTGGTTAATATTCGTTAAACGTTTAACATGTACCAGTTGTGCGTCACCTCACGATGACTGTGAGGTGGTACTGTTCTCTCATTATCACAGATAAGGATGCTGAAATTCTGGAGGTTAACTCTCAGAAGGAGACTTGCTTGATATTTGAACCCAAACTGACTTAATATGAGCATTCATTGTCTTAACCTTTAGCTTGCAACTGCTTCCTCAGAGTAGTACACATGTCAAATTATTTTCTCTTGTTATAAATAAAAGAGGAAAGTTGGAAATAAAAATAGTACCAAGTGCTTACTCAGGTGCTTTTCTGAGCACTTTATTTGTACTTATTGCCTCATTCCTTACAACAACCCTTTGCGGTAAATTCTATTATCTACGTTTTGAGGATGAGGAAACTGCGGCAAAGAAAAGTTAACTTTCTCAAGATCACATAGCTATTAAGTGGCAAAGCCAGGATTTCAACAGCCTTTCTGGTTTCAGAGTCCAATCCTATACTTCCTTTTCTGATATAGTAAAAAAAAGTACAGATTTTGAAGTTAAGTTACCAAGGTGATTTTGAGTTAATCTCTGTTTAATTGTCTTTATCTGCATTTTGTACCTATATTGGAGAAGCCATATAACAGTGGTTAAGAGCACTATCTAGGTTCCTAACCCAGCTCCATCTGTTAATTCCTGTGACTTTGGGCAAGTTACTTCATCTTTCTGTTCCTCAGTTTTTTCATCTAAAATGATCATAATAGCTGTATCTACTTCATAAGATTATTATAAGGATTAAGTGAATTAATATATGTAAAGCATTTAAAACAGTGTCAGTTGTACAGTAATCACCTAAGTAAGAAAGATAAGTAAGAAATCAGTATCCTAAGTTTGGGAGGAAAGGTGAGCATTGAGCACATGAAGGGATATAGAAAATCGAGGACAGGGCAAAAACAAGTTACAGGTTGAAAGTACTTGGTGTTCTGTGTCCAATCCCTGCAAAATTTATGAGGATACTTTAAAAAGTTCATGGGAAAATGAATTAAAAGATAATATATTTCTTTCCCTGAACTTTGTGAAGTACCTGAAGTAACCTCATATATAGTGTGAGAAAAAATATGTTTTAAAGGAAGAAAAGTCTTTCATTTAGGAAAGTGGGAAAATTAAGCCTGTTATATATTCTTCTAAATATATTATTTTGGAGACTTCACAAACACTTTATAAATATTAATTCATTTTGGAATAGCTACATAAAACATGGCCTTGTCTCTGAGTTAACAGCAAAAGAAGTTGCTGGGTTTACTATTTACATATTTTAAAATTTGTATTTATTTAACAAACATTTGAAAAGCACTGAGATGTGCTGAATACTGTCCTGATGCATGAATAATAAATCATTATAATCACTTTTCATAGAGATGCACTCTTAACTCTGGAGAGCTTTACAGATAAGAGTTCCAATAAAGCAGATTACTGGTGTTAAGCGTCAATACAAAGCAACAACCTGTTAGTTTTATGGCAGCCTATTAAACTATGGTCAGCTGTGAAAAATACAGAATATTAAATATTAAAGTAGAGGAAAACATCAAATTAGTGACCCAGTAACTTCCTCTACCTCTATATGACTGGCTTTGGGCTAGACAATTTCTCTGAGTCACAGTTTCTTACCTGTACTCTTCTTATCTATGAAGGAGTTAAATAAGATAAACGTGCCCCTTTAATTTTTGTGTAGAAATAAGATTTATTTGCTTATCAGACCTCTAAAAACTACCAAATGGTCAAAGCTTTTGGCAGACTGGAAAATTACTTTTTGTGACCTTGAAGATAATAACTAGCTTAGATAACGTGAATAATGATATTCACATATCTCATAGAAAGTATTTGATATAGCTGAGAAATGGCTGGAGTTGCTTATTTGTTCTTGCTGATTCTATGAAATAAAAGAATTTTAAGGTAATATGTTAAAATATACAAGTTAACATTACCAAAATAATTCAGGAAAGGTGAAACTATTTTACATTTAATTTTGTTTAAGGTGTATTTTTCTTTTTTCTTTAACTTTGAAAAATATGTACTAAAAGGGTCACCTTTCATTTCTTTGTTTAACTACCATTAATGTTTTTTTTTAAAAGGAATTTATTTTTGGGCCGAGCCCGTGGCGCACTCGGTAGAGTGCTGTGCTGGGAGCGCAGCGACGCTCCCGCCGCGGGTTCGGATCCTATATAGGAATGACCGGTGCACTCACTGGCTGAGTGCCGGTCACGAAAAAACGACAAAAAAATAAAATAAAAATAAAATAAAATAAAAGGAATTTATTTTTTAATTGAAATGTATTGGTTGTACATATTTATGGGGTACAGAGTTATATTTCCATATATGTATACAATGTATGATGATCAAATCAAGGTAATTCTATTCATCATAGATAAACTTTATTATTTATCTGTGATAACATTTGATCTCCTAGTCATTTGAGAATATGCAATAAATTACTGTTATAGGTGCCTAGCACTACTGTACACCACTAGAACTTATTTTTCCTATCTAGCTGTGGTTTTGTGTTAAGGTGTATTTTCTCCTATTAGTTTTTTATTTGATATAGTTACTTTAGTTATGTATTCCAGATGATATATTTTCTTGATTCAGCTTATACACATTTTTAAAAAACAATGATTTTTAGATTTGCTTCAATGTGAAGCTTTAAATGGTAGTAAATAGTAATAATCAGTATTTGTTAAACTAGAACACAAAAACTTGGAGGAACTAGCAAAATGTTTGCCTTAAGAAAGACAATATAGGGTAGCAATTAGGAGCTTAGCCTCTGGAGCCCGATTGAGTTAAAATTCCAATTTCAACACTTTCTGTGTGTCTTTGGTCTACTTATTGAAACTCTCTGTGCTCCAATATTCCACATTGAATAATATACTCATATGATTGTTATAGCTATTTAAATCATTGATCCACATATATTTAGAATAGCACCTGACAGGTAGTAAGTGCTTAGTGTTGGTTACTATTAATCCTTTAAAAAAAAAAAAAAGTTAATTTTCTCCTTGGTTCTGCCATAATGGTTTTTAAACCAGAATGCCTAAGGATTGAGTTGGTAAGTTTAAAATGCAGATTCCTGTGCCCTACATCCACAGAATTCTATTCATCTGGCCTGGTGTGGGGCCTAGGGATCACTGCTTTTTACATGCTTCCCACGTGATTCTGATCTAGGTGGTCTGCAGAACACACTTTGGAAAACTCTGGGCACAATGATTTTTAAGTTTCTCTCAGCTCATAACATTAGGCATATAAATGAACTTAATTACAAGAATGAAATATGAGACAGTATTATCATGGGACTAAAAAATCTCAAGGATAGCCCTGGAAAGTAGCTCTCAGGAATATGTTGAAAGCAATGGACCTGCCCCCTAGAACTGTAGCATAGGCCTAATCACAACATTTTATGTATCACATCAGTGAGTTCCTGGACCCCTGAAGTCAGGAGTCCATGGACCTTGGTTGGGGACCTTATGCTAGGGGAATATTCCTTTTACCCACAGGCATTACTTAATGTGACCTATGTTAATATACTTATATACTAAGATCATTTTGCCATGAGTTGGAAGGTGGTATTCAAATTAAGTAGACTGCAACACAATTTTATTAGCACCTAGAATTTTTTTTTTTTTTTTACATTCACTCCACACTTGAACATACATAAGAAGGGAAATATGCACATAAGCCAAATAAGTCATTCCTTTAAAATGCATATTCAGTCCAACTTTTCTGAGTCACTTCTCTTCAGGGCCCCTGATAACCACAGGCAGAATCGAAGAATTTTGAGAGGATCTTAGAGGAAAGGGGTTTTTTTTTAAAGTGAGGGAGACTAAGTACTACATAGAGGATAAGTCTAGCGCATTGTAAAAGAGAAATTCGAAGATGTCAACTTTGGGAGTAGACAGGTTAGTAGAGATGGACCCATTACAATTAAAGCAATTAACTGCTTAAATAGGATGCTATGGGACCTCAAAAAAGGCTCATACTTCTCTACTTAGGAAGAACAGAGAAAGTGTCACAGATATGTTTGAATAGAATGATGGGGGAGAATAGAGGGTATGGCAATATGAGGAGTGCTAAACACGTTAAAGTTTAGCCAAAGGGAACAGATGTGAGGCAAGTTAGGAAGATAATACTGGAAAGGAAAGGAGGGGTCATGAAAAAGCTTACTGCCTAGCTAAGAAACTTAGATTGTATCCCAGTTATGGAGAAACCAACCAAAGTTTTTAAGAACTCACATGACATATTTAGATCCACCTTCAGAAAAGTAAATTACTCATTTTAGCTGATGTAGAGCAAAGGAACTGGAATGGATTAAAACTACAGGCAGGAGAACCAGCTAGGAGAGCTTTGCAATAATATTGTCAAGAAAACTTGAAGATGTAAATTAAAGAAGAAAGGACAGATTTGAGAGAAATGTAGAAGAATTTGAAGAAGAGAGCATGGATTAAAATAGAAGGTAAGCAAAAGCAAACAACCAAATAGCTTCAGAAACTGTAACAATATTAAGCACTCCAAATAGATAAAAAATACCATGGGCCTCTTGGAATTTACTCCACAGTGTATACAAGGAACACAACTTTGCTGTTACTAGATCTTCATAAAAAAGATATAATTATCAAACAATTAAAATAGCCTCTCAACATGTTTTTTTTTCTACCATGGAAGTAACACACCCATTATAGACTACTTGCAAATAGTATAAAGGGAAAAAGAGGGAAAAATATACCCATGTTTCTACCACCCAAAGAAAACTGCTGCAGATTATTTGACTTAGACTAAATATGTTGCTTATATTTCTTAAGTGTACTTGTATCTATAATAAGTATGGTGAAGAGGTATAAATTGGCTAAGCATTTTTATAATTAATGTTTTAGAAAAACAAGTTAATGACAGTCATCAAAACCTAGTAATTCAGAAGTAAAGAACAGTGGGCTCTCTAGGAGCTTTCACACTGATGCATTATATTAACTAATTGATATAAATAAGTTTCAGCATTTATTAAAGTAAGTTTAACATGGTCTTAAATTGAGTGCCTTGTTTTCAGTTTTCCCAATACCACACAATGTAAAACACCTCAAGAAAACCATTATTTTACAATTGTAATAAGTCTGTGTATCATACTGAAAATGAATAACCCTTCACAAGTGATTTTTTTTTTTTTTTTTTTTGGTGGCTAGCCAACACAGGGATTGAACCCTTGACCTTGGTGTTATCAGCACCCTGCTTAATCAAGTGGTATCTTTTCTGATTCACAGCTCTACGAAGCTTATACTAAAAATACATTATCATCCATGACATTGAGCTCTAAAAAGTTTTGAAATATATTCCAAGTATCCATCCTTAAGATCACCAAAGGGTTTTTAAAAACCAAACATGGATAACTAAAAATAAAATGCAGATAAGGTTGAAAAGCACTTCCTGCTTTATTTCACAAGCAAATTAATGGAGCTTGATTATTAATTATACTGTTGGTTTTTGTCACTTTAAAACAGTGTAGGAAGGCTGGCCATTTAGCTCAGTTGGGAAGAGTGTGATGCTCACACCAAGGATCCCAGTACCAGCCCAGCAGTATAGGAAGATGCTCTGTACATTTTCAAGAAGGAGCAACATGTTTAGGCTTGTTTTTATAATCTTGGCTTCCTTAAATGTATGTAGCAGCTGAATCAGCCCTTTATGTCAGATCTGTAATTAAATTATTGATCCAAAAGCTAAAAGCATAAGAAACGAGGAACTTAGAGTACCATCCACCTTCAAAGAAAAAGTTCATAAATAGCCTTGCTTGTAAAGTTTCAAAGACTCATATTTCAGCTGATTTTCTATATTATTATATTCTATAGTATTCATTATACTGCCACTTAAATACAAAAAACATAAATAGAACTTTTTAAAAGTAGAGAGGCATGAAAAAAAAGTAGAAGGGCACAAAACCAAGGCACAGAAAAAAAATTAAGAAAAAATCAATACACTGCATGTTTCCACAGCATGTCAATGTTTCGTACCTAAAACTATCTTGGCTAAAAAGAAGGGAGAAAGCTGGCAATTTAGACTAGATAGCATTTCATACTTTTGTTAACTTGGTGACTCCCTTGGCTGATTATTGGCCTTTCTCAAGAATGATCAGTAAGGATCATTGTTCTAACCCTTTTCTTCTACCTAAAATGGGATAGGTGTAGATTCTTGTCAAATTTTTTAACATTGCAAAACAACTCTATAAAGGATCCTTACAATATAATGATCTTTAAGAATTTCTGCATGCAAACACAAGATAAATGATCCATTTAAGGATGAGCATTAAAGCCATATAATATATCTGGAATCTTTTTGTTGTTCTCTTCAAAGTATACAGTTTGCAATTCCTAAGGCAAATATAACTTTTTATCAAAACTTTCACCCTCACCAAAAGGAACAAAAAGACCCAACAAACCTCCAATATGCTTAAGATATGAAAAAGCTTTTTTTCCCAACGTAGTTTGCTTTATTACTGTAAATTATATGCTGTTTTGCCAAAATGGTATAATTAATAATTATTATTTAATCCTATGTTAGACCATATTTTAAAGGCTTTAACCCTCACAACATCTCTATGAGTAAGAAATACAATCATTTTATAGAAGTGGACAAATAACTTACTAAATTAGGCAGTATGACTGGGATCAACAGGTCAGGGAAATGCCAGAAACTAAAAAGTGACTAAGAAATTTACTTAGACTGCTTGAAGTTAGCTTCTTCTAATAGACATTTCCTTTTTTAATGCTTCTTGTTTAAAAGACTTGAAGAATAATTTTAGAAGCTTCATGGTAATTTCTGGTGGTAATTTCAAGAGTGATTTACAGAGATAACAATTAAAAGGTTTACTTTTCCTTTCTGAGAAGTATACAAAGGGAAGGACTGAACAGAGAAAGGGAAAAGCAGGTGGGAAACATGTTACACAACAGTGATTTTTAATTATGAGTCAACATGGATTCTTTGCCAGCATTTTGCAACCCGAACACTCCCAGCTAGGAATCCAGGATACAGAATAACCACAGAAACGAAATTGTCTTTATTAGAGAAATGTTTATATAAAGGAATTACCGGATCAGTAATTATTGATTCAAAGATTCAAAATAAAGCAACGGTGGCCAATTGCTAGCGAGACACAGACACTGTGAAAGTGAAAACTGCCGACCTGTAATAGCCACTTGTCATGTAAATTCTAGGCTGTTTACCTTAAAATACACTCATGCGCAGCCGGAACACTGAAAAACCAGGGAGTGAAGTCAAAGCAAACGCAAGGTTTCTGTACAGCGCGCGTGACTGGAAACAAAAGAGGTGGTGGAAGGAAGACTCCCCCCTCTGGTTTCTCACATTGAAAAGCTCGTGAACCAACGGTTGAAGTTCCGATGTGTGATAGGCAAATAGTACAATTTAATGCCCGGGGGGAGGGAGGTGCCTTTTTTAAATTAGCTTTCGCCTTTTCTTCAACCCAGATCTTTGTTCCTTCGTGCTAACGATGAAGTTGACGGTTACACACAAAACGCCGCTAGACATTTCGTCAGGTCTCCCATCTTCCAAGCACTAGGGGGACAAAGGCACCCGACCGCCTTAGAGGGCCGTGCCGGGGTTGGGTAAGGACGGGGCACGAAGCACTGGGCACCTTCTCCTCCACCGGGGTCAGGAGGGAGATCAGCCCTGCCGGAGGGAAGCGGAAGGTGGGGACATGGGAAGAGGAGGACGCTGCCCCCTAGGGGAGCCGAGTAGCAGGCTGGGGGCCGGGGCGGGAGGGGCGGTGGAGAGGAGGCGGCCGGTAGGGAGGCCGCGCCGTCGGACGGGGCCGTCGCTCCAGCTGGCTCGGACCCCGGCGGGGCGGGCTGTAGACCGAACGGCGGAGCCCAGGCGCTGGCCCGTGGCCAAAGAGAAAGGTGGCGGCGGCGACGCGGACGGGACGGGGCGGTGGCTCCTCGCCGTGACCCTCTGTTTGCCAGCGCAGGCCCGGGCGCGAGTCGGAGGCGGCGGCGAAGGAAGGAGCGAGCATGGCTGAGACCCCGCCGCCGCCCACTGCCGGTGCGGAAAGTTGCAGCGAGGAGCCGGCGAGGGGCGGGGAGCGGCGGCCGGAGGAGCCGCGCAGTGCTGCTGCCGGGGGCGCGGACCGAGAGGGCGAGGCGGGGCCGCCGCCGGCCTCCCCTGCCGGGCAGTCGGAGCCCGGCTCGCCGGTGGCCGCCCCCTTCTTCCTGCTCTACCCGGGCGATGGAGGCGCCGGCTTCACAGTGCGTCCGCCACAGCAGCAACAGCGCGTCTGGAGGACCCCGCCGTCGCCGGGCTCCCCGCTGCCCTTCCTGCTGCTGAGCTACCCGAGCGGCGGCGGCGGCGGCGGCGGCGGCGGCAAGCACCGTGAGTGGCGCGGCGGATGGGGACGCGGGCGGGCAAGGGGACACTCTCGGCCGCGGAGCTCCGCCTCCCGCTGGGTCTCCGGAGCCGGGCCGGCCGGCGGGCGGGGGCGCTGGGGGCGGCCCTCGGGAAGCTTCTGTCCCGGAGCGCTGGGCGAGTTAGCAGGGGGCCGGCCGAGGTCCGGGCACCGGATTATTTACCTCCGAGGCTCCCCTGGCCGCGGGCTCCCGCCCGGCCTGGTCTCCCTCCCTTATCGGGCCGGGCGCTAGTCCTCGGCAGCCTCCCACGTGCTCGGGCGGGGACGACGAGCGGCCCCCCCGCCTCCTGCCCGGGGCTGGGAGCCTTTCCCGAGGAATCGGGGAAGGGGGCAGCGCCCAGGTACCCCACTGCCCCGCTGACCAGCCTTCGGCGGGCTCCGGGCGCCGTGGCAGCCGCGTGGGTGTGGCTGCTGCGCCGCCGCCGTATAGCCCGGGCAGCCTCCGTGGTACTAGTAACTAATTTTTTACGAGCGTTCACTCAACACCCGTAAATATGACAGGTCGCTCCCGGAATGAGAAGAGAAATCTGGAGCGGTGCGCGAGATGACGAGGAGGGAGTGTGGATTTGGAAGGGCACCTCCCAGGATTAAATCGTTTGTCAGGAAGAGGCCTCCACTTTTTAAAGCCACTGTCACACGCGAGCCCTTTGAATGCAGCGGCCCCCACTTGCTGTATTAGTCAACAAATGTTTATTCCTACTCGCAGTGTGTGTAGAAAGAAGACTCTTGAAGGAGTATTAACTCTGGCCTAAAAATACAAGATCTTGTATGAATATGTGGCCGACGATACTTTGAGGCATGAGTTCTGAAAAGGGAGAGAGAAACTTCTCTGAGGTGATGAGGTTTTCTCTCTCTCTCTCTCTCTCTCTCTCTCTCTCTCTCTCTCCCCCTCCCTCCCTCCCTCTCTCTCTCCCTCTCCCCCTCCCTCTCTCTCTCCCTCTCCCCCTCCCTCCCTCTCTCTCTCTCTCATGTTTTTTAAAAAACCAGTGCAGATCTTTTAGATGCTTTCACTGCCAAAACAACCCTGACTTCACGACTTTGCCTTTTCTGCCCCCTGATCCATCCCCAAAGAAAAGGTTAACGTTTGTTGATTCATATTTCCTATGTGCATGTACTGTGATTGTCATGATTAATACGTCTCCGTGAGCCAAATCTGATGCCACTTTTTCAGATGAGGAAGCTGAAGGTCAGTATGATTTGTCCTAAGTAACAGCTTGAGAGAAAGGAATGACGTTGACCCAGATTTCTTGTCTACCAAGCCCATGCTCTTAAAACTGTGAGATGGTGTTTCCCGGGTTGACAGTAAGGGTCCATTGGATTCAGTTGGAGGTAATCCAGTGTTAATCTCTTTATTACTTACCTAGAAAGTGAGCCAACACTGACCATTGACTAAGAGTCTTAGCAAAACTCTATTTATGTGTTGGAGTGGACTGCAGTAATGTCCACATGGGAGTGTCTAACTCATGGCAGAAATGAAGCTTTTTTTTTAAGAGCAGAGGAGGTAAAGATAAGAATATTCTCAACTCTACTTTTCATTTTCTAAGGAATCTGCTTTGTGCTTTGTGCTTTAAGCACAGCCTCTTTTTTTTTTTTCCTCCTTAAAATTTTCTGTTTCTTTGTAATCTACTTATGAACCACTTCATTAGAGAATGAAGAACACACCCCTGTCAGTTCTCTGTGTAGCAGTTATGGTACAAGATTTAATGTAGTAGAAGAAGTTTTCAACTGTTGGCCAGTTGGAAATGATCTGAATTTCAATTAACTTATTGGATTCCTTCCTCTTATTAAAGGTTGACTTTATTTTTTTAAATATTGTTAGCAAATAATATTTTATTAATATTATTAATTAATAATATTGTTGCCTAAGCATGATTAAGATCAGGAATGAAAGACTTAAAGCTAAAATTTCATGAGTATGATCTCTTAGTCTCTACCTAATATGTGTGGTGTGATTTGTTAGCACATAAAGTTCTAATATTTCCTCATGGTCTTTATTTCTGAAGTAATTTATTGGCATGTAAGTGTTCAGAAAAATTACTGAGGAAATACACGTGCCCCACTTTCTCTGTTTTTAAAGACGAGTCACTGATGACATTTCATGCTAGTAAAAAAATTACTTCTACGTATTTTATTCAGATGTAAAATTGACTTAAAGTAGTTATTGTTTTGGACTGTAATTTTTATTTTTACCTGTTTTTTTGTTTTGTTATTTTTTTATCTTTGACTGGTAAGGGGATCGCAACTCTCAGCACAGTGTGGTCTGCACCATGCTCAGCCAGTGAGCACACCGGCCATCCCTATATAGGATCCAAACCCGCGGCCTCGGCACTACCAGCGCCGCACTCCCCCAAGTGAGCCAAGGGCCTCTGTTTTTTTTTAATATGTACTTTAAAACCCAAACATACCTAGAAAACGGAATCCTCTAGATATGAATAAAAATACTTGCTTGTTGCCCAGCAGACTCAATGCAATATTGCTTTTTATAATGTACCTGGATATCAGAACTCTGATTCTCCTGACTGTTCATTTAAGAAACTGACGACCAAACACGCCTTCTCATTTTAATTACCAGGATGATATTTGGACTCAACCTCAATACCCAGTGAATATTGTGGTGACTGGGATCTGCCTCCCCAGCACCCAATTTTTAACTCTTGCCAGTGTATTTCACAAAAGTGTATAATATATAATAGCTTTGAAAGACAGTATTAAGGTAGTATATCTTTTTATTTTAGAAATCTTGACTGTACTCAGATTTTTTAAATTTGAGTTCAGAGGCTTTTATTTTTGAGTTCAGAAGCTTTGTTTTTAAATGACAGTGCCTATTAGCAAAAATGTATACAAAACAGAGGAGGTAGGCTAAACTTTTCAGGGTTTGTGTTCAGATTTCACATTTGAGTTCAGAAGCTTTGTTTTTCAGTGACAGTGCCGAATAGCAAGAATGTGTACAAAACAGAGAAGGTAGCCTAAACTTTTCAAGGTTTGTGACATGAACTGTTCCAATATAAAATCTTCCAGGATATAATGTCCATAAAATTATTACTATTATTATTATTTTTGATGGCTGCCTGGTATGGGGATCCAAACCCTTGACCTTGGTGTTCTCAGCACTGCGCTGTCCTGTGTGAGCTAACCAGCCAGCGCAAATGTCCATAATTTTAACATGCTTAAATGCAATGTGAAAGAAGTCTGCTGATGGGCCTTGTTGGATTATGTCCCTTCTGAGTCTTTGAGTGCTGAAAATCTGCTAAATTTTTATGCTTCTCATAAAACTCTCTACCATGCTTTTTAAATTTTATTTTATAAAAATTACAAGTAGCACATGGATCTATTCTCATTGTTTTGATGTTTTATCATACCAAAGTAATAGTACAAAGTGAACTTTCCTTTTTATGGGCCCCCAACACCCTTTCCTCTGGTTCCTTATCAGAGGATACCTGCTTTTGAGTTTGGTTGAGTTTTCTTCCAGAACCTTTCTATGCATTCATAGATATATATGTCTTCATATTTCATGTGCCTTTTCCCCCTGGGTATATGAACTTCCATGCCAATTTCTCATCAACTGTAAGAGAAGGATGCCATTTCATGCCATGATGCAATACTTTTAATGTCTTCTTGCATCACTTTTAATGTCTTCTTTTCCATCCTAACATTAGAAGTTGTTTTGTGGATGGACAGAATGGACGAGAGATGGCATCTGTTTAGTGATGGGTGGAAGAGGCACTCCTGCTGTTTGCACGGTTACCAGCTTCTATTTACAGTTATTCTCTTCTTCTTCCAACTTCCAGAGCCATAGCAAACATTTATGTTTAAGGCAGTGCTGTGTAAACAGCCCACATCTCTGCCCTTGTCTTTTCTCTCCCAATTTTAGCAGTGTACAAAAAAGTGTCCCACTCACAAAGAAGCAGCTTTCTTTCTGTATTTGTGCTATTTTGAGGTGGGAGGAGAGTTAAAAGAGGAATAAAAAGGAGAAAAAGAATCTTAGAAAGGACTGGCAGCATTACTATGACTACACATTTCAAAGTTGAGTATAGGTAACAGTGAGTGCCGTGATTGAGCCCTGGATAGTGCAGAGAATGGGGCATCTAGAAGCATTTGATTGTCTTGCTCACAGATACACTTGAGGAATCCATGATGTGGGGAAGGAGCTTCCAAATTTACATATAAACCCAAGAAGGAGTGTTTAAGAGGAGAAAATCAATTTTATGTTCACAGTTTCATATATTTATATATATACACATACACAGAGGTATACAGATATGTATCTGTACATATTATTTATGTATGCATGTATGTATATGTGTGTGTATGTACATGAGGGTACTTCAAAAGTTTGTGGAAATGTAGAATTAAAAGATAACATAAATCTTTCCATGAACTTTTTGAAATACCTTTTTGTCTTTGTTTCATTTATCCTCCATGGACATTTCTGTTATTGTCTGTCTCTCCTCTTTAATTGTTTAATAGTGCTCTAGAAAACATTATACCTCGTCAAAAGTTGAATATATATTAGTCAGTTTATCTATTGTATTCTTTCTTAAATTTTGAAAAGACCTTATTCTGTTTTGTAACTATAGAGGCATCTGCCCAATCTGGGAGATATGGGAGGAAGGGTCAAACCATCAGAACCCAAAAGTGCTTGTTTCTTTTGTCATTATTGTTTTTGTTGGCTGGCCTGTATGGGGATCTGAACCCTTGACCTTGGTATTATCACACTAGAATCCCATTTTAATGAATTTTGCAGGACATTACAACTATTATATTTCTCCACAAACCTTATTAATATTGAAACTTCTCCCTACAATGTGAAGAGGCTCATGTATGAGCCCTAAAATTTGTTTTGGGAAGTCAGTAGTGTACCATAAGCATTAAAAAAATTGGTTTGGAATTACATGAAAGGAAATGTTTTTAGAGTTACAAAGTAGTAGTACTTGAGAGCATAGGTATCAAAATAGCCATGCCCTGTACTTTAGCTGTATTTGAATAATTGTGAAAAGGTCCATAGTCTTCCTAAAACTTTTCAGGTCTGCTGGCCATGGGGTATTCCTCTTCACAGAGTCTATTTTAGTAACTGCCCAGCTCTAGACTTGCTCCCTACCAAGCACACTTGACCCTCAGCATGTGTCAGAGGGAATGGTGGGGCGGAGGTGGGAAAATTGGAAAGAAAGATGTGGGAACCTTGTAATGAATGGGTAGGAAAGGAGAGGTTGGCAAGCTGAGACAGAAAGAGGCAAGCAGAAAGCAGAAGTTGTTTTAGCATGTTGCCTTTGAGTGTGGTTCTTCTCATTTTAGAATCAGTTTAGGGACTCTCCACAGACATTTATCTGCTTCTGTTGCCTTTTTTATGAGCTTAGGAAATCTGGTCACTTGATGTGAATGCTTGGTAAAATTCTGACCCATCTCTCTTCCCCCTTCCTCAAAACCTGAGAAACACCACAATATACCCTTTGCTCAGATCTCCTTTTTACTTTCCTCTTACTCAGTCCCATAAACACTTACTCTTACCAACTTTCATTTCATGTAATGATTGATTCTTTTTTCCAAAACTCTAAAAGACAGAAGCGTTTATTATAATGATGATAATGGCTGACACTTACTGTTTACTTTGTGCCAAGTGCCATGCTAAGCATTTTACTTATATCACATCATTTAACTCTGATGTTGTTAATGTTATTATCCCCATTTTGTCACTGAAGAAACAGGCACAGAGACAAGTAATTTGCCAAGGTTTACTCGGCCTCTGTAATGGTAGACCCAACTATTATGGGAATTCTGACTCCAGAGTCCACATTCTCTGTCATGCCCCTTCATCACCTCCAATAACTGGAATTGAGACCTAGATTGGAAGGTACTTTTCAAGCAACAGCCCTCTAGTTCCTTGTTCTACTTACTAAAGCCCTATTTGCTAAAAATGAATGAATGAATGAAATTCACAAGTCACCAGTTTGATAGAGAAAATAGTTATGTATGTAAACAACACTAAATAGTCCCTGTGTAACAGTGACTTAGGAATTTCTTAAACACCTGTACTTGTCCGTTTCTTGTCTTTTGCCCTATTCTTCTGTATCACTAGTGGCTAGCACATAGTAAGCGCCCTCTACGTGTTAAATGAAAGAATCTGTTATATACACATGAATAAAGCCTATGTTAGAATTACCTGTTTGTTGGGACATAAATATAGTTTGATTTTATAGAACTTGGGGTTTTCATGGTTGAAGTAAAACAAGAAGGTGGAAAATATAACTGCAAAAATATAGAGTGTTTTACAGTTATATATTTATACTAAAAAGTATCTATGGAGAGTCTGGTATTTGACAGGTTCTATTTTGGGCAGATGTATAAATGATGTGCAAAACAGGCAAATTTCTCATGGAGTTTACGGTCTTTGTGAAGCTAGTGATTTAGTTTCATCTTACATGTGAATAAATTGAGGCAAGAGAAAGATAAATGTACCAAGGTCATCTCCTAAGTCGTTAGTAGCTGTACATCTGTAAATCATTGCCTACTGCCACTGAGCCATGAAATCAATTTTACTTTTCTAGGTAGAATTTATTTCTAGTCTTATGCTGGTTAATTTTAACAGGCAAAAAGATGATACATTGTAATACTCCTGGTGGTGTTTGTTTCTAAGAAAATAATAACTCAGCTTCCCAGGTAAAATCATTTTATAGTTACTTATTGTCATACTTGGTTAATATCTATAAACTGATACTGAGACTGCCTAGTATATAAACCTGAAATAGAAGAAACCTCAGAACCAGAGGTAGACACAATAGATTTTGGTTGTGGGAGAGGAAGGGAGATGAGAGGGAGGACTGAAGCATGTAAAATAATCATGTCATCCATTTGACTAATCCTATAATTCAGCAGAAATGTGGGCTTTCCACTGATGTCATCATGATGATAATTCATCAAGGATACCCTTTCATGCTAACAGCAACTACTGAAATAGGAGAAAAATGAGATTTTTTTTCAAATTGTGAAACTATGTTCCAGGAAGCCTCAGGAAACAAGTTTGTGAGCTTTACAAATTGATTTAGTTGCACAAGTTGACAAATTTTAAAAAGTACATTTGTACAGAATAGGAACTAGATAATAGGAGACAACTAACTATAAAAGAATTAAATGACATGGCCTCATTCCCCCAAACCTGTTAGGAAGAATTGGCATACCTGCAAGAAATCTATTTCTGAAAAGTATCTAAATAATATCATTTAAAAGGAAAAAATAAGAAATAACCTAAATGCCCACCAGCATGAAAATGAATCAGGAAATTGTTTATACATACAATGGAACATTTCCTTGTAATACAACAACCAAAAGGATAAAGTATAGCTATATACTCCAGTGTCGATGAATCTTAGAAAATGTATTGTTGAGTGAAAGGCTTAGGAGGTCATAGACAGCATGAAACCCTTTCTGTAAAGTTCAAAAAACCTGAAGCTAAATTTATTGTTTAGGCATCTGTATAGTCATAATAATATTTTCAAAATAGGGTAACTACACAATTCAGTAGTAGTTGCCTTAAAAGGGGAGGCAGGAATTCAGAAGAGAGAAGGCACATAAACATGTAAATTGTTGGTTTGTTTCTCCAGCTAGGCAATGGTTTCATGGATATTGCCTATCTTCTTTAAAGAATTAAAATTATAAATTGAGTTTGCTATTTAAAGAAGGTCTGCAATGGGTGATTTTAGAAAATGATTCCCCCCTTCATTTTCTTTTCCTATTTCTGAATGTATCGAGTGTTCTTAATGTGTCCAACTGAGTAAGTAAATGTGGAGGGAAATAAGTAAAGTGTTTTCTTCAACTCTCTCCCCAGAGTGGTAGTAGAATAAACCAAGTGACATTGTCCTTCACAGTGGTTGGGAATAATTTGGTTCACCCCTTGCCAACACATAACAGGAAAAATCCATGCTGGGTTCTCAGTTTCTCAGAAAATGCCCACTTACTAAAAACCTGAACTAAATATATAAGTTGGGGAAATAACTGGAGATATGGTTTGTGAAGCATTTAAGTTGTAAACCTGATTTTTTTAAAAAAATGAAAGTTGATTAAAAATAATTTCCTCTCTTTCAAATCTTAAATTTGTTGAAACTCATGTTTAGGCAATTTTATGAGGACCTTGCCTGTGTTACTTTGTCTTGGTTTTCTGTTTTGTTTTGTTTCGTTTTGTTTTATTTATTTTTATTTTCTCTTAATAAAATTAAATTTAGGGGGAAGAGTAGAGGTAGAATGCTGAAGTTTTGCAGAGTATAGAAGAAAACATGGACTTTGGGGGTATCTAGACAGAAGCAGAGTAGAATAACACATCTGTCACTTGCTAATTGTGTGATTGTTGGCCAGTTACTTGGCTGAATTTATGTTTCCTTGTATGTAAAGAGGGAATATCAATATCTACTTTGCAGTGTCCTTGTGAGGATTTGATATGATGTTTGTAAAGTACCTAACAGATGATAAAAATTCAAAAAATGATAGCTACCTTAAGCAATAATTTTTTCACAGTGTATAACAGGGACATTGGGCATAACAAATCAATCTTCGTCTTATAATAGTTGCAGCTGAGTACAAATATACCTTAAGAGGAATGTAACTTCTAACTTTGAAATGTGACTCTTGCTTGCTTTGAATCAATCATAATGTGGAAAATTCAGGCTGTTTAAGCAGCTAGAACACGGTATTATTTCTTTTTTTTTTTTTTTTTTTTTTAAAGATGACCGGTAAGGGGATCTTAACCCTTGACTTGGTGTTGTGAGCACCACGCTCAGCCAGTGAGCGAACCGGCCATCCGTATATGGGATCCAAACCCGGGGCCTTGGTGTTATCAGCACTGTACTCTCCCGAGTGAGCCACGGGCCTATTATTTCAATCATGATCTTGGATTTGAATTTCACATAGGCCTATTGATTGTTTTAGGGCTATGGACCACACCCCCACCCTTCTCACAACCATCTTACAAAGATGTGCTGTTATTCACAAGTGGGATCAAATGAGAAAATAGTTCATTCAGCTTATAATTAGTGTATGCATGAGAAAAAATTCAAGGTTTGTATGTCTTCCTGATGGCTTAATATTATCTATGTATTCAAAGCTAATATGTTTACTTAGTAAAGACCCAAATGTAAAAACAATACTAAGCAATATTTAGAATTATTTTTATTAGTCTTGTACAGATAGTGCTGTTTTCATAATAAGTTCATTGCTATGAAGAACAAGTAACTGTTTGTGCTGAAGACTAAGGTATGTTTACCTGAAGAACAAGTGTAGCTTAGATAGTGGAAGTACAGGTTTTCTTGCCCACCCACAGTTCTTATTTCTGAAATGCCTGCTAGTACCTTCTCAAACTGATAGATACGGGAATTTCAAGGGTAACCAGCGCAGGCAGGTTTTTGTCTCCTTGCCAGAAGCTTTAGTTGCTTTGGGCTTCCCTCCCTGTGTCCTCTACCTTGAGAGAAGGGGGTTGGGAAAGACCTTGGGAAGGAATGTTGACCAAGTTTCTCTGTTTATTAACCTAAACGATCCTGTTGTGCTGGTATGTTGTAATCAATCCAGGTCTCAATCAGGGTTAGTGAATGCTGTTTGGTTGGTGAAAAGATTGTTTGTTTGTCATGGTTTGTAACAAGGTTAAATTCGGTTATGGGACTAGGCAATCACAGAGCATTCAGATTTATTCACATATTCATTATTCTGTATTTTTTAAGAATGTATCAATGACCTAGAGTCTTTATCTAACAAGTACAGATAGGGCTATTTGGAGGTGTGGTTTCAGGAATTATTCAATATAATTTAAAGACTTTAATGATTGCTTACTATGTTTTGAAGTATTGCATGGTGTAAAGTGAAACTATAAACCATACCGTTTCGTTTTAATGGATAAGATGGAAATATGTCTGGCTAGAAAGGAATTGAACTGTAATTAAATGTGAACATTTAAATCAAGGCTTGTGTTTAGCATTTGGATATGTAAGCTCTGCTTCTTGAAAAGTGATTCTGACTTACTTACAGCTGCTTGCCCAGTGCCTGGATCTCTGTGTGGCACATGGAACGCCTCTCAGTAGCTGTATGAATGAATGAATGAATGAATGAATGAATGAATGGCTTTGAGTCCAGATATAGGATAATGTTGGGAGACATTGAAATAGAAATAAATAAATCAGGAGTATTTTATTTTTCTTAGTAACTTGCAGACCACCCCTCCCCCATTATAAATAAGCATATTTATATAAGCATTCTTACATTGTACCCGGTTTACTCTCCTAACAATACAAAAATGCCTGTTTGCCTACAAAATCTGGTTCTTAACATTGTTTCTGTGAGCTCACTCTCAAATTAAGATGAAGCACTTATGAAATTTTAGTAATATTCAAGGTGAATTTTTTTTCTTTTAGTTTTCAGAAATTAGGTAAATCAAGGTGTTCCTCTCATAAGAATCCCTAGAATGGAGCAAATAGCCTTAGGTTATATTTCTTGAAGTTGTATGTTCCTCTTTCAAACTGGAACCCTTAAGTAGAAAAAACACTCCCTCTTAATTGTCCAAACATTCTTAGAGAAAATCTTTGTCATCCCTCTCCTTGTTAGTTACATAGATCAGAAAGCACATACCTGCCCTTTTGCTTCCAATGTATAAATTGGATAATATAAATATGTGTATGTTAGTTGATTGGCTAGTTGGTTGAAGAGAATATGGTAATGTGTCTTCAGTATTATATTAGAGTTCTTCAGAGAGACAGAACCAATAAGATATGTATATAAATGTATGAGAAGGGACTTATTAGGGGAATTGTCTCGTGTAATTGTGAAGGCTGAGTCATCCCATGATAGGCCGTTTGCCAACAGGATGCTGGTAGCATGGCTCAGTCCAAGTCTGGAAGCATGAGAACCAAGGAAGCTGATGGTGTGATTCTCAGTTGGAGGCCAAAGGCCTGAGAGCCAGAGGTGCCACGCTGGTTTAAATCTTGGAATCCAGAGAAGAGTCTCCAGTTCAGATGACCACAGCCAGGAGAGAAGAGTGTATCCCAGCTCCAGCTGATAGAGCAAGAGATTCACCTTTTTCTGTTTTTGTTCTCTCCAGGGCCTCCAGCAGATTGGATGGTGCCCACCCATATTGAGGGCAGATTTTTCACACCCAGTTGCTCAGGCTCACATGCCTGGAAACACCCTCATGGACATACCCCAAAATAATGCTTTATCATGTTACAAGGTATTCCTTAACCTAGTCAAGTTAACACCTAAAATTAACCATCACAAGTATGTTCCAGGATGGGAGTATTTTTTAAATATAACATGGTTTTATCTTCTGCTTAGAAGCATATTTCATCCTTAACTTAGAAACGTGGTTATTTCAGCAATATCAGAAAGGGGAGAAATTGCCATTGATCAGGAAGGGTTTTACTTTTTTAACTTCAAGGTTTTTTTCTTACATTTCTGTCCAGTCTAAAAAGTCAGGTCTTTGTATCTTGGAGAAAGAAATTATAAATGCTTGAGAATAAGATATTTAAATTAAAAATCTGCTTTAGCTTTTCTTAAAACACCACGTTTAGAAAAGTAAAAATTTTAAGATAGAGGTGAATTATATGTTTGTTAAATTAATTTAACTGCCTCTTTTACCATCTTTGCTATGAAGTATTATCAAATATCAATTGTCCTGTTGTCCAGCCCTTCTATCCCAAAGTGAGGGGCATTGATGAGCGTATGTGCATTGTGTTATGTCTGATCGCAGTTTGACTAGCACAGTCTGGAAGTGGGTTGTGCAGGATGAGAGAGAGCAGCCTAATTGCTCTGTCCGCATCAGCAGCATCTATAAAGCATCCTGGGAATTGCTCGCCCTACGTTCAGAGCAGCTGGTCACATGAGCCTGAATTTTCAGTTCAGTTCATTAGTCAGCCATTTTGGTCAACACCCTGCTTACTGCGCACAACCAATCCTATTAGAACTCAGCATCCCGGCTCATCTGAACAGATCCTGGAAGTGATTTCTGCAGTTCAGGATTTTTTTAAAGCCAAATTGAAAATATAGGTTTATTTTTCATTTTTTTTTTCCCCTGCACAAAGACGGAGGATTTTTCACTTATTCATGCCGAGACCACTTTTTTAAAGCCAGCTAAGGCAGCATCGGTGGTGTGGGATTTAAAGCCTGTATAGCTTAGCTGAAAAACAAAGGTTAGGGAAGGGAAGATAAAAGGAAAGGAAGCTGGGAGAAGACAAGCATCATCTTATTTTGCTATGTGGTAGGAACTGTCTATAAGAAAAGATAGTGTAGAATTGTTTATCTTGAGCCATTGGTTCTTAAACCATAAGGTATTTTTTCTTGTTTTTCTTTTAAAACCTCTCTCACCCCTTTTCCTGAAAGCTTTGTTTCAGAGCTTTGGATTTGGGGGGGTTTGAGTAAGGAGGATTTATTTATTTTTGTGGGGTGTGTTTGTGTGTGTGTGTGTGTGTGTCGTGGTCCCAGCTGAGTCATCATGTCTGCTCTGACACCTCCGACTGATATGCCAACCCCTACCACTGACAAGATCACACAGGCTGCCATGGAGACCATCTACCTTTGCAAATTCCGAGTGTCTATGGATGGAGAATGGCTCTGCCTGCGAGAGCTGGATGACATCTCACTTACACCTGACCCAGAGCCTACCCATGAAGGTATGGTCAGATTCCGTCAGCTAGTGTCTCACCAGCGTCCTCATTGTTATGGTGGCTGGGAGGGTCAGGGAGGTAGGAAGAACCTACATTCTAAATTGTTAACGATTCTGAAAACCTTTCATCCTTACCTACCACCAAGCTCTCCCTCTCTTGCTTACTGGGAAAAAAAAAATTTTTTTCTACCCCTTGAGGTATCCTTTCAAAAGAGGCTGGTGCTTGTTTAGGGTTCTTTGTCTTAAAGCCTTTGAAGAGACCATTTGAGGTCACTTATCACATCTGATCCTAATTGATAATGAAAAAGCTATTATTTTGTTCATAAAGTAAAATACAGAAATTATAGAGATTCTTAAGCGAGTAAGTTAAGATGATATGACTAATTATAGGATTATACACGTGAAATACAGTAGAAACACTAGAGAGTTATGCTGTCATCGGGATATAGTGTTAAACAGGCTATGACGTCTAGAAAACATTTGATAAGATAATATCTTTTTTAATATGTGGATTATTAGGTTAGATGAGGAAGCAGTTTTACATTGAGTACTTATTTAATGAATATGGACTCTCAAAAAAGCATAATGCCTTGAAAAGGTTAAACATGATTAATATAGTAAGCCTTATCCATGAAATCTATTGGCCATTGCTTTTTATAAATTATTTGTAGTAACTATTGTGACCCATTTGAAATTTCTATTGTCAGTACCTTTGAAACCTTTATAGTCTCTTGATTTGTGCTTGCATGTGAGGAGAAATTCTTTATAACCATCTGCCTGATATTTAGGCATATCTATAGAATAGAGAGGACCATAAAATGAATTGTATATAGCCGTTGGGGTTAGGAAAAGTGACTCCTTGCCCTTGACCTTGTGTTGTAATCTTATCATGACTCAGATTTCACACATTGTGTTTCATAAGGATTTTATCTTCTCAATCAGATTTAGCCTTGACAAAGTTTTAGAAAGGGTTAACATCACAGAACACAAAGCAGTCATTTTGGGTGTGCCTAGTAGCGAGAGCAATGTTCAAATAGTTTTTAAGACCCTTTGCATCTCTTAAAAATTGGTTCGGTAGTTGGACAGCTTCCTTCGGCTGTAAGTTTCAGAATCTACACAAGGATTAGAAGACATCAGGTGAAATTTCATACAATGCCAGTACTGTTTAAAACAGCCTCCAAAGCTGTAAAAATCTTTAGCAAAGAAAATAGTTTTAGAAAGCTACGAAGAAGTCTTTTAGCAAATACCCCAATTTGCATATTTTATTTTTAAAACTATTTCCATCCATTTTGAAAGTCAGGCAATATGAAATATTCCCTTAATTACAAAATCCAGTTTATCAGTGTCTCAAAAATATTTTTTTCAATTTTAGAACTTTGAATGTATGTTTGTTTTTTGAGCAAGATTCCTATGGTAAGCAAAAGTGAACTGTTTGGTTCATGTAAGCATTAGTATCAGTGCTGTTTGAATTCTTCATGGAGAATCAATCATATGGGAAATGTATGAGACCTGCAACCTAAGCTATAAGTGCAACATTTTTTAATTAAGGAAAAAAAGACAAATAGGAAGTTTTTAAGACCTTTAGTCTAAAAATGCTGACAGGTGCATTTTGGAATTTTGCCTTAAATTGGGGAAGAGAAGCATTTATTTCAAATGAATAGAAATGAAAATAATGAAAGAAAGCACTGGCCCATGAAAGCATATATAAGTATAATGATCTAGAAAAACAGGTGGTGCTTTATGGGGATGTTATTTCCTTGCTCCACTGGCTAACTCTGGATGTCTAAACAGTCATTTGGACCTAAGAAATGTCTGCTTTAATGTTAATACCACTGACAGTTGTTAGATCTAATTTAGCTATAAGCGTTTAAGTGGTGGTCACCAGGCCAGTGATGACATGAATCTCATCTTGTTGACAAAGTGGAGCTCTTGGTGCCTGGAACACATAGGATTATTCAGACTATTTCCTGGCTGATTCATAAAGGAAAGACATTTCACCATCCAAATCCTACAGTGGGGCCCCCTGACTCACACAAAAGAAAATGGGCAAAAAGTATAATGTACCCTCTTAAGATGATGATATAGACTGACCATGTGTGGCCTCAGCAGTAGAGGCTTTGTGGTTTTCAAGTTTTGTTTTCAGAAAACAGAGTTCCTGTCTTTCACTATACAGTCAACAGCATAGGCCTGGACCTAGAGTTTCTGCCTACCCTAGCCCTTAAATACATGGGAATAAACACATTCACTTCATTATCTCAGTGCTTATTGGTGGCCAGTGAGGTGATCATGCTCTCTTTTTTATATGTACTCTTTTTTCAAAAATAGGAGCAAATCTACATCAACTTTGATTTGAAGTAGATTTCCCCTAAAGATAATAGCCTAGGATTGATTCCACTGGAGAAGAGAGGGTTCAGGAGAGGCTTCATGGTGTATGTGAGGCTTGGGCTGGACCTTGAGAGAGAACTAGGTGATCACCAAACAGACATGGGGAAGGGCATTTCAAATAGTACATAGTGAACTGATTGAGCCAGGGAGCAGCAAGCAGTTAGGAGCATAGCGGGCTTGTGGTTGGCACAACAGTGCAAGCCTGGAAAGTTAAGCTGGGGCTTGATTGCAAAATGCATCCTGTTCATACTGAGAAGCCTGGACTTGATTCTGCAGTGAAAAGCTACTGGTGCTTTGTGTCTGGGCATAACATGAAAAAAGATTTTTATTGTGGAATGATCACTCTGGCAGCAGTGTAGTGAATGGATCAGAAGGATATGAGCTCTCCAGAGACCCCTAACCGTGACCATTAAAATGGTCAAGGTAAGAGATGACAGTACCAAACTAAGGCAGTGAGAGTGAACACAAGAGGGAAGGAACAGTCACCTGATGACTGAGTGGCTGTGGGGCAGGAGGACGAAAGTGAGGTGGTGCCCAGGATGACTCCCTTCGGGTCCTGGGTTCCCTTCACCAATAGGGAGCGCAGAAGGCAGAGAAGGTTTGAGTCCCTGATGCTGACAAATTATGACTAACCAAAGGAGCGCTCTCAGTCTATCAACTTAGCCTTCTACTCACCCCTGCAGAAGCATAATCAGGTTTACACTTTTCCAGATTACATACACAGCTTTAGTCTGTACCCCAACTTCCATTAAGAGTTGGAGTCCTCACAGTTGGGAGGGGGGCAGGGGGAAGAAGAGAGACTTAAATGGGCACTCAGTGATTTGAGGCTATGGCTCACTTTCCTTTTGTCATGTCAACACTAGAAGAGCAGCCTTGTTCGTGTAAAATTTCATTTTGAATTTTCCTGATTTAGAAAAACATGTACCACCTTTGAAATGACCTCTCAGAGACATTCATTGAGTTTTTTTAGTTTCTGAAAGCATAGTGGAATTTCAAAGTAAAGGAACTTTTAAAGCACCACAGAGTATTTAGAGAAATGTACCCTTTGTTTTTCTCAAGAAAAACACCTCAGACCTTTAAGCATTGTTACAGTAATTTCAGAAATAATACTATTACAGAGATGAAGTGATATACTTTATTTTATATTTATGATTTTTTAAAAGTTATATACTCATTAGCATCTGAATTTCTTAGAGTAGTGTTCTTGAAACAGTATATATAATTTCAGGATCAAGAAAATACCTGTAATAAAAATTTTTTTCAGAAATTCCTCAGTAAATGTATGTGTGTACACACAAAGGACAGGCTATAGTATTGCCTTTAGTATTCTCAAATGTTTAACAACAAACTCAACTACAGTTGTGACTCAATTTATAACAGTTTACCCTATAATGAGTTTACCTCATTAGCAATTTGTAAATTGATAAAATTTTTGACAGTTTAAAGAGAATCCGAAGAATGAAGTCCTGAGCCTTTTAATGGTTTGTCTCATGTAACTAAATGAAATTAGCTTAAAAGAAAGCAGTAGTACCATATTTCAAAGAAGGAAATAATACCTTTATTCTATCAATTATTCTGTAGACAATTAGGGGGTTTCATTTTTTGGATTTTTGGTTTTTTGGCAGCTGGATAGTATGGGGATCCAAACCCTCAACCTTAGTGTTACAACACCACACTCTAACCAACTGAGGTAACCGGCCAGCCCGAGATATTTGAACAGGAGTTATGGTCTAAGTCAACTTCCTTACTTGTTCTTAAAATAATGTCCAATTCTTAGTCCATTTTCCTTTTTCCTCCACCTTTCTACTCTCCTTTATTATTTTTGGAATATTTATATGGGTTGAATGGTAGGCAAGTTAAAAACGTCAATTTAAAATAGTTATCTTTTCTTGTATGCTTATTAAAGTGGGCCTAAGTTGGATTTTTAAAGTAAAACTTTTTTCAAGAATAATTCTCAGTGCTTTTATTTATTTATTTGTTTGTTTATTTTTTGGTGGCTGGTTGGTCTAAGTGCTTTTAACTGGTGGGTTTTTTGGCCATTAGAGGAATCCGAACTCCTGACGTTGGTATCATAAGGTTGCTCTTTAACCAACTAAGCTAACTGACCAGCCTGACTTTTTTTCCTGGGTATTTTTTTTTTTTCTGAATATAAAAGGATATTGTTTGTGGAGATTGGAATTTTCTAAGTAGAATTTTGGCATAAAATCCAAAATGATCTTGAAGAAATCTGATGGATACCTAATGAGTCTATTTAGAATTGGGTGGATATTAATTAGACTATTAATATATATGGGGTATGTCTGAAAACAATAAAGGAGTTATTACAATAATGGAGTTGATTTGGCTATTCATGCTTTCATGAAGAGCAGTCTGTGTGAATGTTAGTAGCTTAAACTCAAGTTTTAGAATTGCCCTTTCTTGGACCTCTGTAAACAAGAAAATAACTGCTTAAAAGTAAAACTGGGGCTGGCTGGTTAACTCAGTGGGTTAGAGCTTGGTGTTATAACACCAGGGTCAAGGTTCAGATCCCCATACCGGTCAGCCACAAAAAAGAAAAAAGAAATAAAAGTAAAACTCAGTTACCAAGAATTATTTGCTTTTCTAACCTTCTTTTAGGGACAGGAATTTGACATTGAAAGGTGATGCACAGGTGATGAGTTTAACACAATAAAATATACCATTTAGTTACAAAGGCAACTAATTGAAATTACTTTTTTGGCTTAGAAAACTTCTTACTCAAATACTGACAATAAGAAACTGAATATGAAGAAATTACATATTGGATGGACATACTGAGAAAAGAAACTTTGCTCAAGTCTTTGACTTTAGGATTACTGTGGAGAACTGCATGTGATGGCAGAATTCATACATGCTGTTACTGTGTAACTGCAGTTTACCCCTAGCGGTTGCATTTGCTTTGGTGTTCATTTAGACTATCTGGTATTTATTCTGTAATGTGTAAAAAGAAGCCTATATGAAACATTTATGAGTATAGTAATGATAGTGTACTATAAGCAAGGAATGTGTTTTGACCTTTTAGTTGGTCATAAATATTTGTCAGGCATTCCTTGATGTGAAGTCCAGTTATAGGGGCTAAAAAAATAGACGGCCCTTGCTCTCCATGAGGTCACAGTCAAGGTAAACAGATAAAACAAAGATGTCAGAGGCTGCTGTAAAAGTGTGAAATCCTGAGTTGACAAAGAACAATCCTGTTTCTTAGGAACTGGGACATAGAGTTCAAAGCCAGGTAGCACTTAGAGTGACCACATTTCCCAAAGGCTGGTGTGGGATCAGATTTTTCCATTCAATAGGGAGTGTTCTACTGATGTGATCCTTTCAAGATAAAATGGGAAGTATTTGCCATTCGGTGACTATGGGAAGTGTCTGGTGCTGAGAAGATGGCTCCATTGATATCACTAGTATATTTTTACTCTTTAATGATCACTGTACACTAGTATAACCCCATCCTGCCTGGGAACTGCATGTATTTTAATGAAAAAAGTATATATCCCAATGGGCATTTTGGCAGGGGAAGCCAAATGGCTGTTTACCAAGGTTCTTGGTAAACATGAATTCACTACATTATAGTGCAGGACTTCTAAACCTGGGATCCATGATCCCAAGAATTATATGTAAAATTTTGTATCTGTGCATTTTTTTTTTCTGGGAGAAAAATCCCTAGTGTCCAGTTGAATCACAAGAGAGAAAGAGGTAAATTTTAAAAAACATGCACTTTTTTATCTGGCCAGTTAGCTGAGTTGTTTAGAGTGTGGTACTGTAATAACACCAAGGTCTGGGGGTCAATCCCTGTACCAGCCAACAACAACAACAACAAAAACACAACCATGCAGTTTTTATCATTATAGGAACAGACTCTGGGCCGTTTTATTCAACAAGCATTTATTATCCCACTTTATACTTAACACTATGTTAATTTCTAGGGTTACAGCACAATGAACAAGCCTAGTCCTTCATTATTTTCTGAGTTTATTGACAAGTGTGGGGTGGGGCTGGGGTGCTTCAGATAAGAAAATGGCAATCATTGTAATGCAGTGGTTTCCACAATAGGTAAGTACAGAGTGCCTTCTAGGATGAGCAAAAAATTTTGTCTTAGAGGGGTTCCAGGGAAGGTTTCCGGTTGAAATAATGTTTGAACCAAGACCTAAAAGATGTGCAGGAGTTATCTTGGCATAAACTTGGAGGCAAAGATTGTTGGAAGGGGATGGAGTGGGAAGAACAGCACTTGCAGAGACCCAAATGTCAGAACTGGAATATTTTCAGCATATATTTTTAGCCCCTTTTCAAATTTCCTTTCCAGGAAATTTTGACCGCTTTGATCAGAAATATTAATAAGGCCACCTGTTCTACTACGACAAAATATTAGAGGTAGCAACGAAATAACATTTATTTTCCTCTTCTGGTTGTGTAGAATGTTACCTTTTTAACATTAAAATCTGAAATGTTTTAACATTGAATAAGTTAATTGTGCACATGCATTTACTTATTATACTTTAATAAAATAAGCTTATATTAAATATATAATACATGAATTTTTTTTTTTTTTTGGTAACTTTTTTTTTTTTTTTTTTTTTGTCCATATGCATTGTGGCTGATTATTGCTCCCCATCACCAAAACCTCCCTCCCTCCTCCCTCCCCCCTCCCCCCCAACAATGTCCTTTCTGTTTGCTTGTCGTATCAACTTCAAGTAATTGTGGTTGTTATATCTTCCCCCCCCCGTTTGTGTGTGTGTGAATTTATATATTAATTTTTAGCTCCCACCAATAAGTGAGAACATGTGGTATTTCTCTTTCTGTGCCTGACTTGTTTCACTTAATATAATTCTCTCAAGGTCCATCCATGTTGTTGCAAATGGCAGTATTTCATTCGTTTTTATAGCTGAGTAGTATTCCATTGTGTAGATGTACCACATTTTCCGTATCCACTCATCCGATGATGGACATTTGGGCTGGTTCCAACTCTTGGCTATTGTAAAGAGTGCTGCGATGAACATTGGGCAACAGGTATACCTTGTTGATTTCCATTCCTCTGGGTATATTCCCAACAGTGGGATAGCTGGGTCGTATGGTAGATCTATCTGCAGTTGTTTGAGGAACCTCCATACCATTTTCCATTAGAGGCTGCACCATTTTGCAGTCCCACCAACAATGTATGAGAGTTCCTTTTTCTCCGCAACCTCGCCAGCATTTATCGTTCAGGGTCTTTTGGATTTTAGCCATCCTAACTGGGATTAGATGGTATCTCAGTGTGGTTTTGATTTGCATTTCCCGATGCTGAGTGATGTTGAGCATTTTTTCATATGTCTGTTGGCCATTTGTATATCTTCCTTAGAGAAATGCCTACTTAGCTCTTTTGCCCATTTTCTAATTGGGTTGCTTGTTTTCTTCTTGTAGAGTTGTTTGAGTTCCTTATATATTCTGGATATTAATCCTTTGTCAGATGTATATTTTGCAAATATTTTCTCCCACTCTGTTGGTTGTCTTTTAACTCTGTTAATTGTTTCTTTTGCTGTGCAGAAGCTTTTTAGTTTGATATAATCCCATTATTTTATTTTTCCTTTGGTTGCCCGTGCTTTTGGGGTCATATTCATGAAGTCTGTGCCCAATCCTATTTCCTGAAGTGTTTCTCCTATGTTTTCTTTAAGAAGTTTTATTGTTTCAGGGTGTATATTTAAATCCTTAATCCGTTTTGAGTTGATTTTAGTATACGGTGAGAGGTATGGATCTAGTTTCATTCTCCTGCATATGGATATCCAGTTATCCCAGCACCATTTGCTGAAGAGGCAGTCCCTTCGCCAGTGAATAGGCTTGGTGCCTTTGTGAAAGATCAGCTGGCAGTAAGTGTGTGGGTTGATTTCTGGATTCTCTATTCTATTCCACTGGTCAGTGTGTCTGTTTTTATGCCAGTACCATACTGTTTTGGTTATTATAGCTTTGTAGTACAGCTTAAAGTCAGGTAGTGTTATGCCTCCGGCTTTATTTTTTTTTTGCTGAGCATTGCTTTGGCTATGCGTGGTCTTTTATTGTTCCATATAAATGTCTGGATAGATTTTTCCATTTCTGAGAAAAATGTCTTTGGAATTTTGATGGGGATTGCATTGAATTTGTATATCACTTTGGGTAGTATGGACATTTTCACTATGTTGATTCTTCCAATCCAAGAGCATGGGATATCTTTCCATCTTCTTGTATCCTCTCTAATTTCTCTCAGCAGTGGTTTGTAGTTCTCATTATAGAGATTTTACACCTCCTTGGTTAACTCAATTCCTAAGTCTTTTATTTTTTTGGTGGCTATTGTAAATGGGCAGGCTTTCTTGATTTCTCCTTCTGCATGTTCACTATTGGAGAAAAGAAATGCTACTGATTTTTGTGTGCTGATTTTGTATCCTGCTACTGTGCTGAAATCATTTATCAATTCCAAGAGTTTTTTTGTAGAGGTTTTAGGCTGTTCGATATATAGGATCATGTCATCTGCAAACAGGGACAGTTTGACTTCATCTTTTCCAATCCGGATGCCCTTTATTTCCTTCTCTTCTCTGATTGCTCTGGCTCGTACTTCCTACACTATGTTGAATAGGAGTGGTGAGAGTGGGCATCCTTGTCTAGTTCCTGTTCTTAAAGGAAAAGCTTTCAGCTTTTCCCCATTCAGGATGATATTGGCAGTGGTTTTGTCATATATGGCTTTAATTATGTTGAGATACTTTCCCTCTATACCCAACTTATAGAGGGTCTTTGTCATGAATGAGTGCTGAACTTTATCAAATGCTTTTTCAGCATCTATAGAGATGATCATATGGTCCTTGTGTTTGAGTTTATTAATATGGTGTATCACATTTATTGATTTGCGTATGTTGAACCAACCTTGCATCCCTGGGATGAATCCCACTTGATCGTGGTGAATAATTTTACATATGTGTTGCTGTATTCTGTTTGCTAGTATTTTAGTGAGGATTTTTGCATCTATATTCATCAAGGATATCGGCCTGTAGTTTTCTTTTTTGGTTATATCTTTACCTGGTTTTGGTATCAGGATGATGTTTGCTTCATAGAATGAGTTTGGGAGATTTGCGTCTGTTTCAATCTTTTGGAATAGTTTGTAAAGAATCGGTGTCAATTCCTCTTTGAATGTTTGGTAAAATTCTGCTGTGAATCCATCTGGTCCTGGGCTTTTCTTTGTTGGGAGCCTTCTGATAACAGCTTCAATCTCCTTTATTGTTATTGGTCTGTTCAAATTTTCTACGTCTTCATGGTTCAGTTTTGGGAGCTTGTGTGTGTCCAGAAATTTATCCATTTCCTCCAGATTTTCAAATTTGTTGGCATATAGTTGTTTATAGTAGTCTCGAATGATTCCTTGTATTTCAGAGGAATCAGTTGTAATATCGCCTTTTTCATTTCTAATTTTTGTAATTTGAGTCTTCTCTCTTCTTTTTTTTGTTAGCCATGCTAATGGTTTGTCAATTTTATTTATCTTTTCAAAAAACCAACTTTTTGATTCGTTGATCTTTTGAATTGTTTTTTGGTTTTCCATTTCATTCAGTTCTGCTCTGATCTTAATGATTTCTTTCCGTCTGCTAACTTTAGGTTTGGATTGTTCTTGTTTTTCTAGTTCTTTAAGGTGAAGTGTTAGGTTGTTCACTTGCCATCTTTCCATTTTTCTGAAGTGAGCATTTAATGCAATAAATTTCCCCCTTAATACTGCTTTTGCAGTATCCCACAGGTTTTGGTATGATGTATCATTATTTTCATTAGTTTCAATAAATTTTTTGATTTCCTGCTTGATTTCTTCTTGGACCCATATGTCATTGAGTAGAGTGCTGTTTAATTTCCATGTGTTTGTATAGTTTCCAGAGTTTTGTTTGTTATTAATTTCTAGTTTTAATCCATTGTGGTCTGAGAAAATACATGGGATAATTCCAATTTTTTTGAATTTATTGAGACTTGATTTGTGACCTAATATGTGATCTATCCTGGAGAATGATCCATGTGCTGATGAGAAGAATGAATATTCTGAGGTTGTTGGATGGAATGTTCTGTAGATATCTGCCAATTCCAATTGGTCTAGAGTCTTGTTTAGATCTTGTGTTTCTCTACTGATTCTTTGCCTAGATAATCTGTCTAATATTGACAGTGGGTTGTTCAGGTCCCCTGCTATTATGGTATTAGTGTCTATTTCCTTCTTTAGGTCTAATAGAGTTTGTTTTATAAATCTGGCTGCTCCAGCATTGGGTGCGTACATATTTATGATTGTTATGTCTTCTTGATGGATCAGTCCTTTTATCATTAAGTAGTGTCCCTCATTGTCTCTTTTTATGGTTTTTAGTTTAAAGTCTATTTTGTCAGATATAAGAATAGCCACTCCAGCTCGTTTTTCTTTTCTGTTTGCCTGGTAAATCTTTTTCCATCCTTTCACTCTTAGTCTGTGTGAATCTTTATGGGTGAGGTGGGTCTCTTGTAGGCAGCATATAGTTGGGTCCTCCTTTTTGATCCAGTCAGCCAGTCTGTGTCTTTTCATTGGGGAATTTAAGCCTTTTACATTAAGAGTTGTTATTGAAAGGTGTTGATTTATTCCTAGCATTTTATTGGTTGTTTGGTTGTCTTAGGTGTCTTTTGTTCCTTGCTTTCTGATTTACTGTTTGGTTTCTTTGTATGTTGGTTCCTTAGGTTGTAGATAGTCTTTTTGTTTGTTTGTTTTCTCTTCAGGAATGCCATTTTTATTATACTAGTGGGTTTTGATTTTTCTTGCGTTTTTATGGCAGTGGTAGTTATTTTTCAGGAACCAAACCCAGTACTCCCTTGAGGATTTCTTGTAAGGGTGGTCGTGTGGTAGTGAACTCCCACAGTTTTTGTTTGTCTGAGAAATATACTATTTGCCCTTCATTTCGGAAGGATAGCCTTGCAGGGTAGAGTATTCTTGGCTGGCAATCTTTGTCTTTTAGTATTTTGAAAATATCATCCCATTCCTTTCTAGCTTTTAGGGTTTGTGATGAAAAGTCTGATGTTAGCCTGATTGGGGCTCCATTATAGGTGATTTGACACTTCTCTCTTGCAGGTTTTAAGATTCTCTCTTTGTCTCTGAGTTTTGCCAATTTGACTATAACATGTCTTGGAGAAGGCGTTTTTGGGTTGAATACGTTTGGAGATCGTTGAGCTTCCTGGATCTGAAGATCTGTGATTTTTCCTATACCTGGGAAGTTTTCTGCCACTATTTTGTTGAATATGTTTTCAATGGAATCTCCATTTTCCTCCCCTTCTGTAATACCCTTGACTCGGATATTTGAGCGCTCAAATCTGATATCTCTCTCAGATTTTCTTCAATGTCTTTGATTCTTTTTTCTTTCTTTTTGTCTGCTTGTGTTATTTCAAACAGCCCATCTTCAAGTTCAGAGGTTCTCTCTTCAACTTCGACAAGCCTGCTGGTTAAACTCTCTGTTGTGTTTTTTATTTCGCTGAATAACTTCTTCAGTTCAGCAAGTTCTGCTACATTTTTTTTCAGGACATTGATTTCCTTGTACATTTCCTCTTTCAAATCCTGTATACTTTTCCTCATTTCATCATGATGTCTAGCTGAGTTTTCTTGTATCTCATTCAGTTTCCTTAGAATTATCACTCGAAATTCCTTGTCAGTCATTTCAAGGGCTTCTTGTTCTATAGGATCTAGAGTTTGAGATTTATTAACTTTTGGTGGTGTACTTTGTTGATTTTTTGTATTTCTGGTATCTTTTTTTTGATGTTTATTCATTGTGGCAGGGGGTTTCACAGTCCACTGGTTTGAGACTATTGACTAACTAAGATGTTGCTGTGGTTGCCAATTTCGTATGGCTACCTCCGTGACTGCTCAGTTGGCCTCTAGTGCCTTGTGTGTATGGTTGCCTCGGGTCTTGGGCCTCTCCGGGGAGCCACCTTTCTGGTCAGCTTGGACTCTGCTGGGCTGGTGGATCACGTACCACAGGGTGTGTGATCTCTGTTGAGCTTTCACTTCCCGTACAGTACTTCTCCCTGTTCCATGTGCTCTGGCCCAGGCTGTTGGATCATGCAGTGGCGACCCAACAGGGTGTGTGGTTTCTGTCGAGTCTCCGCCTCCCTGGCCGCACGTCTCCCCACTCTGTGCGCACTGTGCTGGGCTGGGATGTGTCTTCTGCAACCCTCGTCTATCAGCTGGGCCTTCAAGACCCTGCTCGGCACCGCCTCGCCCAGGAAGTCTACCAGGTTTCTGGTAGGCACAGACGACCCGTCGCTCTGGGTGCCTTTGTAGCACTCTGTAGATCTTTCTCAGGACTTGTTCACCTTTGTATCCCCCCAGCATGGACCGAGTCTAGCGCCCGCCTGCAGCCAGCTCTCCGGCAGGTTCAAGCGGACTTGGGAACTCTCCTACCACACTATTCCCAACCAGAAATTGGTTAGGCGTTTTTCCGAACTGGTGGCCGCAGAGATGGTATCTGCCTCCCAGTAACAGGAAGTTTACCGGGGGCCGGAGTCCAGGGTGTGGTGGAGTGACAGTCAGCCCCGCCTGTACTTCCTTGCCGTCCCAACACTGGCCGGGGACGCCCCAATCCACCAGCCCCACCAGTGAACCACGGAGGGAGTGGGAGGGGGGGCCGGCCCGCAGGCCCCGGGAAGCCCCATGCCGGGCCAAGCAAGTGGGAAGGCTCAGTGAGGAGCCGACATACATGAATTTTAATAGCTCTCTTAAATAAGACTTAATAAGAACCATTTTCTCCAGATTAACAGAAAAATATTTTGATTTTGTTTTATTTTGCTTTATTTTGCTTTGTTTTGTTTTTTGGGGGGGGCTGTCCAGTATGGGGATCCAATTAACAGAAAAATAAAACAACTGTTAATATTGAATATCATAAACATGCAAACTTGTGATTATACTTCCTATTTTTATTTATTTATGTGTGATCCTTCCCTTATCCTTTTGTTGATGAGCATGTGTTTCCTCTACCAAGATAATTATAGGCAGGTAATACTAAAAGTTCTTAAATGAAACCACTTAACCAGAATTGATGGAAAACCAAGGCTGCAATTATTTTCATAAGTAAACATATGTTAATGGCATAAGAAATATCACTTAACTAAACTGTACATGACCTTTCTGTATTTAATACAACTGACTGGCTGGTTAGCTCAGTTGGTTAGAGTAATGTGTTATAACACCAAGGTCAAGGGTTCTGATCCCCATACCGGCTAGATGCCAACAACAACAACAACTGTATACACACATAGGTGTGTGTATGTAAAATTACATGTCAGATTTAAGGCATCTGGTTATTATAGTTTTTTATTATGATTAAATAAGCAAGCAGTGCTATACATGTTTAGGGCCTAAAAGAGGTATATTTTTGTGCCCCATTCCCCAATAGAGTCTCAGTTTTGTCTTTCATTTTCATTTCCACAACTGCCAGGATTTAATCATGTCACATCCAGATTCCTACACCTACTTTTCAGCTTTTCTCTAAACCTATGTCTCTTCCCATGCCAATTCATTCTTCATAAAATTGCCTGAAGAGTCTTCTTGAAAGAAAACTTAATTCTTGTACAAGAGCCTTGTTTCAGGCAGACTTCTATATTAAACAGAATATTCCTGAAATGAAAAAGTGGTTGTGGTGGTATTGCAGGAGGGAGACATCATCATTTATTGAGCAGTTACTTTGTGCCAGGAACTGTTTGCTCTGAGTGTTATAAACGTATTAGTTAATCCTAACGACTATGCTTTGAATCTAGCTACTGTTATTATAACCAATTTACACAAATGAAGAAATTGACATTCGAGGATGTAGTGAATGGTAGAGCCAGGATTCAAACTTGGGCAGCCAACAGCTCAACCCATACACAGCACTCCTGTGCCAGAATTCAGTGCATGAGTGAAACAAAAGACCTGCATATAATAAGGGAAGTCTTCTCAGTCTCTGGTGACATATTTCCAATAGTTCTGTGTATAATTGATCACAGCATTGGCCAGCTTAAGTCTAGTGAGCATCCAAATAAAGCCAAAGCATGCCATTTGAGATGTCCTTGGTGATTGCCATCAATTAAGTTGGAGACCTGAGCTTTTTATCTACTTGTTTTCTTTTCCTTCTTTCCACTTGTTTCTATAGAGTGTGTGAAAATATTTATGTAGTTGTGCAGACACTGCCAAACAGCAAAAATGGTACACTTCTGAAACTGACCTGGCTGGCAGTCAGTACCTCTATATGCTAAATTTAAAATGTTTCTCAAATGGATGTACAAAAGTAATGTGAAAAGCTGTTAGGGGTAGCAGTAATGTTCATGATTATGGATTGTTTGAAATAGTAGCTACATTGAATCCTTACTCTATAGCCAAGCATTCCCATGCCCTTCTTTGAGTGATTTTATTCATCCAATGTTTTTTCAAACTCTTTTTCAACATATTTACCTATTGCAGCCAAACTTGATTCTGTACTTCACCAAAACCCTGATTATTCTTGTTGTTATATGATTCCCCATTGAGATTCTTTATGCCAACGGTAAATCAGGAAAGGGAAAAGACATCTGACTCCTTTCATCCACAAGTCCTTCTTTAACAAATCTGATACTTCATCTGCTGAATCACTGGATATTGTCTGTGTCACTTGTTTGAATGCTCTTGGACTTATTCTCAAGTTATTTATTTTAATTTAGGTGATTCCTTATTTCTGAAATTATATAGAAAGTTCTTTGAGGCAAAACTTTTCTTTTATATTCTTTAGAAGGCCTCACAATACTGTGTACTGTTTATGGTAGGTATCCAACAAACTTCAGGTGAACTCAGTACTTCGGTACAACCCCAGAAAATAATTCATTTTAAAGGAAAAGATTATTGAAATACCTTCCCTTCATTACACAGTTTAATTTATGGTTTCTCTTTCTTTAAAAAAAATTTTTTTTTAATCGTTTACCTCATATTCTGGACTTACTGTACCTTATTTGGAAAACAGAAGTTTTGTATAATGTAATAATTGTTGTTGCTTTTTAATATATTCATTAATAATACTCAGTGCTGATGAAAGCATGGGAAGTCTTGAGGCCTCTGCTAGTACAAGTGTACATTGGGACAGGCTTTTTGGAAATCATTTTAAAAATATGTATGAAGGGTCTTAAAAATTAATTTTTAGTGGTTATACCAGGAAGCTATCCTAAGGAAATAATCAGAGACAACACATATGTATTGTTTACATATGTATATTTATCACAATATTCTGATTTATAGTACCAAAACCTTGAAAGCAACAGGAAATTTATTCAATAAGTTATAGAACATACATATGCATGTAAAAATTGTATGAATTTTAAATAGTGTAGGGTAATGTTTAGAATTTAATAATTTTTAAAAGCTATCTTTCAAGTCATGTATACACTATGGCCACAATTTTCTTAAAAATGCAGATACACATAAACACAAGTAAAAGGAATGGACCAAAAATGTGAAAAGTGATTATCTCTGGATAGTGGAATTACAGGGGATTTTTATGATGTTCTTTATACTTCTTTATACTGGTATCTTCCTTATATTCTATAAGAGAATGTATACTCTAATCAGGAAAAAAAAAAAAAAATGCCCCCCCCCATAAAAAGCTTTATGAAAACTGTAGGTGTAAAAAAAGAAAGAAAGGGAGCTGTAAGTGCCAATCATCCATCCATCTGACTGATATTTGTATCATATTATCAGTACCTTTCATGACAGTTTCATACATCCATGAGCGAGAAAACACCTGAAAGCAGAGCTATTGCTCTGGATTCAGTTTCCAATAGAATCTTTTTATGTTTCTATTAGACATTTTGAGTTTTTCTGGGTCACAGATCCACGTTTATTTACTGGCCTGCTTTGTTTTCGTAGCTGTCTAAATGCTGTGTGCAGTGCACAGATTTCTCAATTCAGCAGCATTCAGTACAGCCTTTGATTTATTCCTATCCTTAGTGTTCAGAAGATAAAACCTGAGTCCTAAGGACTCTCTTTGGCACAGAATCGTGTTATTGTTCTTTACTTTCACTGTGGCACGCCCCCTTTTGAGATTATGCCCCTTGGTGAGATAATTGGAACATTTGTTGCCACAGGCGCAGTTAGCCTTAGGTTTACATGGTCGGGTTCTCTGAATTGTGATTATGTGTACACAAGGCAGTCTTTGTAAAACTTCTTCTCAAAGTGAGAAGGTTGTAGCTTTTAATACAGTCTCAGAAGCCTGCAGGGCAAAGTTCCTTGAACAAGGTTCATCCCTTTCTGTTGCTCTGCTTCGAGATTAACCTGACTAATCATCCTTTCAAGGTAAGTTTTACCCAGCTAGCTTCTGGGGTTTTGTAAAATCTTAAATCCGGGTGAGAAATATCAGTAGATTTGTACTTGTACCATAATTTCTATTTAAACCACCAAAGAGCTACATACCTCTGAGCTGACCATAACATGTTCTCCTTTGTCCTTCCCATTGCAGGTCTACTTTCAGTTTCTTCCCAACTCCTTGATACTCCTGCACTGGGGCCTGCCTTGGCACTGTCATTAATCACAGTGCCTTATAGTCTTTCCTCTCTGTTGATGAGCCTTTCTTAGAGCAGAGTTTCTACTTTAATCTGTAATTTGTGCCTTTCTTAACTCTTCTTTGGGTTATCAGCTTCTAACACCCGAAAGTCATTTGTCCTATACTAATCACTGAAATAGGAATAATTTTCCCAAGGTAAATGTTGTACCAGATTAGATAACTACTGCCCAGTGATGGAGCTCAGAATGGAATTCAAGTTGTCAGATTCCCAAGCCTAGGTACCAAGATCTGGCTGGAGAGAGAACAAGTGCTGTTGTTTGAGAGCATCCATCATATTCTCTGCCCTTCAGTTGTGGTTCCGTATTCTTTGTTGTTGATGGTGCCCCCTTTTTGAAGGGGTGTGGTAGAGTATAAGGGGGTGTTTTTCCATTGTGGTTCCTCTAGCCCCCACCAATCTGCTGTGACTGCTGTGAAGTGCTTTTGTGTAGAGGGATATAAATACTAAAATCTGTTCCTGTGTAATTTTTTGTATTTGAACTTTTCCAGAGAACAAACAGAAGGATTTGGTGAATTTAAAAATACATGTGTTGAGGAACAATGAAACAGATTTGTCCTCAAATGGCCCCTAAGTAATTATTTATTTTTCATCATAACTAAATATTTCAAAATAAAACTTAATGTCAGTGTTTTGAAAATAATGTTTTTTAAAGCAAATGTCTTTAGTAGTATTGTTATTTATGTTTTTTAATGAAAACAACTTATTTTTCTAGTTATGGAAATGATATATTTGCATTGTAAAAGTCACAGAATACAAAAATTATAAAATACAAAATGGTAGAATTCACCAAAAATTCTAGCACCCAGACATAATCATTGTTAAGATTTAAGAGCCAGATTCTCTTTTTAAATATATGCACACAAAGTTCACTTGCAAACTCAATTTTATACATGTAAGGTCATACCATACCAGTGTTGTGTGACCTGCCATTTTTCCTCTGCATTATCTTTCCACATCAGTACATAGAAATCCGTTACTTCATTTTATGTGTTCTGTTGTTTGGATGTGCCATAATTTCTTTGACTGTGTCGTTATTATAGACAATTCAGTTGTTTCTAAATTTTACGACCACAGACATTTTTGGTATATTGTTATGGGTATAACCTGAACATTTTATCAATTTTCATTTTTAGAAGTGGAATTTCTGGGTCAGATAGTAATGTTTTAACTTTTTATACACGTTGCCAAGCTACTTTTAAACATTAAAAAAAAAAAATCTTAATAGCAGGGTGTCTTGAACTTTCATATTGGTTACTTTGCACTTGGTTTTGTTTTTCACTGCTGCAGTTGGTAGAGTTTTCTCACACTGTATTAAAAGTTGAACTTTCCAAAGCATACAGCTGTGGTGTTTTAAAGCACTTGGTTCAGCAGCTGTAAACTGCATGACAATATTTTATCTGTTTTTTTTTTTTTTTAAAGCTTGTAACAGTGTCTTAGGCAGAAAACAATGAGTTTTACTATTAATTGTGCAGTGGGAAATTTCATGCTTTTCTAAGATTGCCAGAGTGTGTTTTGTGAGATGGAAAGGCTGCTGGAATTTCTTTTTTCTTTCTCCTAAAGCTATGAAACTTAGAGTTTATATGAGCTGTATTCCCTTTCATCTGAGAATCCCACAGTGTCTTAGTCCTGTGGGCAGCAGCTTCCCAGCCGAGGTGTATGGAAGACATTATCCCTGCCAGTACAGCTGTTCGGGCAAGAGGGCAAAGGGTTTACTGATCAGGGCCCCTTTTCCTCCTCTCCTCATTCCTCATTGGGCCCTGTCCTCCGTAGCCTTCCAGTGTCACCCAGCTACCCACCTGTCTTAAGAATCTGTTTTATCTTCACTTGTCTCTCTAGCATACCAATTCCTTTTTAACCTTGTGTGGTAGTTATTTAGGTCTCCCCAAGGGCAATGTCTGTAGATATTTCATCTTTGTGACTTCTGTTGCCTTAGTAAAGCCCTTTGCTCACCATAGGTACTCAGTAAATATTAAATGGCTCAAGTGTTGATAACTTAATTTGTTACTTTTTCTAATACCATTTATAATTCTTTGCTGGTATTTTTGTTTGTAATATATGATGAGGAAAAGATAGAACTTGGACTAAATTACTGGTTTATTAGAACAGGACCTCTATGAAAACTAGCTTGACAGGTTTTTGTTGTTGTTGTTGTTATTGTTACCAAGTGAATTATGTTACTGTTTAACAGCACCTCAGCTGTTAAACTTGTCATTTGACTTATTTTTTTCCCTGTGTTTAATATTTAGCTTAGTTGTTTTTTCAAATATCTAATTTCCTTTATTTTCTTTGCATAATTATGGCAAATCTAATTAGAGGAATCCAGTTTGTAGCCAAACCAGAATACGAGGCACACACTGGTTTCTCATAAAAGTAAAATTGACATTGATGATGTACTAAGTGCTTTAAATTCATTAGCTTTTATTTTCAAAATGGTCTTCAAGGAGTTGTTTGTGATTTATCAGTGTTTGTGATCTACATTTCCCTCAAGAAACTGTAATAAAGTTTGAAAAGTTAACATTCTAAATTAAAGGACACAGAATAACTCCCAGGCCTCGGAAAATTTGACTGTAACTTCGTTGTCTATACTGGGGGAGAAGAGCAATTTCTTGGTTGTCTGTACTGGGGAAGAAGAGAGATTTCACAACCATGGTACATAAACAAATGAGAGGCTCTTTTTGAGTGCATTCAAACACTTCTCTAGAGAGAAGGAGCTTCAGCGAGTTCCCTCATCCAGAGAAAAAAGAAGTAATTTATGTAGGAGCCACTGCATTGTTGGAGAAATGCTCTATCCCAGATCTGTCTCAACATCAAAGCCAGAGCCCCTTCTGTCAGACCACACTACTGTCATCATTGAGTCACCGTGTGCCTTAAGAACAAATAGTTTATAGTACTACTTGGTTAAATGTTTCCAGAGCTGCATAATTAGTCTGCTGACTTATTCATTCTTAGACCTGAAACAGAATGATAGCCAAAGAAAATAGTTAAGTAAACTTAAAGAAGCTATGCTTCCTAATTCAGGCGCCTTGTATAATTCCAGGCTTGTATTTTATCTCCTAACTAAAATAAGTTTTTGTTCATATGCATCTTAAAAATAAGATAACTAAATTCTGTTAGGTGTAGCATTTTTAACCATTTAATCCAGGCATCTGGAGTGGAGTGGTAGTTGCGATGTTTCGCCACTGGTTGCATGACACTGCACACACTGGGGTCCACTCAGCATTTCTAAGCTGGGCATTTCTTTCCGTGTGAGTCAGTGTTTTCAGTGGGAACTGAGGCTAATTGTTAAGCCAGAGTAACTTTGGAGACTCTTCTTTACCATTTGTTTTAATATTTATAGTGTATACCTGGCATAATTCTGGTTGGTACTCTGAATTATGCAATAGCTATAGCAGAATTTTAACCCAGACCTGTTTACTGCAGGCCTTTAGACTGCTCTTCTTTGTAGTTTGTGAATGAGTATTACATGGTACAAATTATTGTTTTATAGCTTTTAAATCAAGCAAAACACGCTTGAGGTAACAAAGTATTATCTCTAGGAAAATGAAATGTTCTGGGAAAAAGACAAGAGTAGTCCATACTGCCATCCACCCCTTTGACTAATATATTAGATACTGTTGTTTTTGTTGCTGTTTTAATAATTTGAGCATAGTCCAGAGGACACAATTTTTTTAATTAATTTTTTATTGAAACATTGATTTTATGTATTTATGGCTTACAGAGTTATATTTCAATACATGTACACAGTATGTGATGATCTAATCAGGGTGATTAACATATTCATCATTGCAAAACTTAATCATTTTTTGTGATCTGAACATTTGATTTCCTCTCTTCTCATTTGATAACATGCAGTAAATCATTATTAATTATAAATTCTTGGGTCAACTGTATATGAATATCTAGCTATAATTTTTTTTTTCTATCCAGCTATAATTTTGTGTCCATTAATCATCCTCTTAGTTTGCCCCTCCCCTTTCCTATCTCTAGTAACCACAATTTCAGAAGGCACAATTTTAAAAAATCTTTTACAAATCCTTCTTTGGGGATTTAAAAGAATGGTATGGTACCTCTTCTTTATTACAACAAAATCCTGAGCACACCAAGGTAAAGGGGAGAACAACATTGAAAGGAAAAGACAGACCTTTTCTGGGGAAGGAAAGCTCCCTTAAATTGATTCCATCTCTCTGACACTTAAAACTTTAAACTCTGTTTTAAAAAGAAAAGAGAAAACATGTCTAGTCGGAACAGAAGAGTGCCCTAGATGGACATTACCAAAGGAAAAGTCAGAAATCCCACCACACATTCTCCAATAGAAATTCACTTTCCAGAGCTGTTTTCTGCACAAATCTTGGAGGATCTTTATGTTTTGCTTTCATAAGGTAGCATTTACTTCATTAGGAGACAAGTATAGTTTCTAGTTAAACAAAATATCAAATAAAATGGGAATATTCACCCTATTGACATTTGGAGGGTCACATAGCAAGTCTAAAGAGCAAATAATGTGGATGGTTAAAAGAGTACATTCTTGTGAATCTGTAATCCTACATAATATATATAGATCTTTAGCATATTATATTGTCGAAGGATTATACCTGGAAACAACATATTGCAAACATGTCTACGTATAATGCATTTTAGCACTAATTTACTGTAAAATAATAGTAGCCAACACTTATAGTGTGTTTTTCCTGTGTGAGACACTTTCTAAGTGCTTTATATATACAGATCCACTATTTCAAAATCTAAAAAAACAAACTCTGGAAACCAAAAGCATTTTTCATGAATTTGCCTGAACTGATTTGTTGATACAGTATGAACTGAATTTACTTGAGGCTATTTATATTCTTTATTTATCCTATGTAATCTGAATATTCATTTATTTCCTGCAGAAATATTAATGTGCTTGATTGTGGGCTGCTGCCTCAGATCCTGCTAGTTCTCTGTGTTGAATAAACATGTGGCTTTATTGAATTATAAGTGATTTACTTTGTGTATCCTCAAAGCAGTATCCTTTCCTTTATTTTTGTTTTGGGGAGGGTGGGTTGGAAGAAGTGTTTAGATTCTTTTGTTGTTGTTATTTTAAGAAAGGTCAGTAGTTTGCATCATGATATTTGTCCTGAATTTAAAAATTATTCCCCGTGCTTTTCCGCTTCACTGAAGTGATCCAAATAAATGTTGAATGAGGTTAATCGTGTACAATACAAACAGCCTAATTTGAATTTTAATAGAAAAAAATCTTACTTTTTTATAGACGATGTGTCTTTGTTTCCTTTTATTAGAAACTTTGAAATTACTAATCTTAGCTTCAAAACATATTTAATAATCATAGTTGGTATATCTGCTTGGTTGGTCGAATTCCCAGCCCTTTTAACTGTTAGTCTCTGTATTAAGCAGAAAGAGTCCTGTGAACCTCCCTTTCAGTTATCCCGTTGGAAATCTTGTTTTTAATAGCACTTTTCTTTCTTGGCCTGCATGACATTTTATCTTTCTTTTCCTTTCTTTTTGCCGTTTGCAAAGACTCTTGGGAGGATTTGACAGATTTGGTGGAGCAAATGCGCGATGATGCAGAAGGTGCGTGCCACACCAACGTCTTTCAGCTTTTTTTTTTCTTGCTTTTAAAAATTTTCTAACAACCTTTTAATTGTTTTCCAGAAGAGGGAGTGTCAGCTTTAGGTTTTATTTCCCATAGCAAGAACTAGGAAATCTTTATGCTTGTGGTTCTAAGAAAATAGTGTTAATGTATGTTTACACTGCTCCTTTAGGATATTTGTTAAATAATGTGTTTAAAAGGGACATTATTTTAAAACAACAACAAAAAAAAACCACAAAAAAAAGGGCTGGCTGGCTAGCTCAGTTGGTTAAATGGTTAGAGCGCAGTGTTATAACAGCAAGGGGTAAAGGGTTCTGATTCCCATATCGCCAGCCCCACCTCCAAAAATAAATTAATTAATTTAATTAAATAAAACAAAATAAAAGGGACATTATTTCAAAATTATGGCAACTTTTTCTATGGCTGTTTTTTTCATTTGTTTTTTGGGAAGTAAATTTCATCACTCGTAAAAAGAGACAAGGGTGCGTCAAAAAGTTTATGGAAAAAATAAGATTAAAAGATAATACCAATCTTTTAATGAACTTTTTGAAGGAACTTCGCATATATAGTATTTCTGTGAACTTCACAGCAGTCAAAAACAGATTCCAGCAATCTGAAGAGTTTGGTCTGGAATGTTGCTGTGATTTGTAGAATCACTATTTCCTCTTTGTCATGTAGTAAATTTCTTTCTTGTAGAATTATTTTGAAAATAGCACATATGTTCTCATGTATGAAGTTTCCCCAAACCTATAATTGTTTCTTCTGTAATCATGGCACCTAAATTTAAGAAACTCAGGATTATTTACACATTCTATACTAAAAATAGAGGTTTGACTACTTTACTGTATCATTTTACATCCTTTCATTTTGCCCAATTAAAGGTATCTTTGACCTTTAGCACATGTTCACCTAGCACACACACACCCACCTCTCTGCCCAGACTGGCCTTTTCATGTCCTCTACCTGAGCTGCCACATCCTCCTCTCCTGCTTTGCTCCTGTGACATCTCAGGCAGGGCATTTACTCCCTTCTCCCTCACCTGTGACACGTGCCCAAACCCTTCAGTCCAGATGGCAGGTCCACAAAGCACTCTTTGACAGCTTTAGCCTACAGTCATTTCTCCATTCACTTACTCTTGCAGAACTTGGAGCTTAATGCTTTTAACTTATTCTCTAATTCTTGTGTGTCTGTTACCCTAGTTAATAGGTAAACTTCTTAGAACAGAGATTGTCTCAAACTTCTTAGTACCCTTATCAGATGGGTATTGTCCTCAGTAGATCTGGTCACAACAAACAAAACCAAAGTAGTTTTCTCTCTGCAGTAATGCGGCAATATCTTCTTCAGCACTTCCCTTTGAATGAGTAAATTACAATCCTGAGTTTCAAATCTTTTCCTATGGTCAAGCTTTTTTTTTTTTTTTTCGCCATCTTTAATTCTGCTTTTAATGTAACTGATCATAGTAATTCAATAAAAAAAATATCAGTATTGTCCAGTTGATTGACAGTTTACACACAAGAAAAAAAAAGAGGAGGCTGTTGATCCATTCAGTGAGTAGTATTTACCATTATGTTAGCTGCTATTATTATTAATTTGCCAGGCACCATCAGGTTTAAGGCTTTAGTTCCTTTGAAAAACTACATATTAAAGAAAAATGCTATATAAAATCTATGCCCTTGTTAAGGGCTTCTTCCCAATGACTCAACACAAGCATAATTCTATTTCTTTAATACAAAGTGCTAGTGTAAGAATCAAGCCTACTGTGATAAGCAGCCTCCTCCTTTTCATTTTGTTTTTGCAGGAGTTTTTGTGGATGGTTATTATAGGTGAAATCCAAAAGGGAAGAATATGAACTTTAACAGTATAGTGCATAAAATACACAGAAGATGTGAATTGTATCAGTACCTCGATAATCTTAGATTGGTTAAGTGATATATGGTAATGTTGGTCAAGATCCTATTTACAGAAAAGTCATTTGGGAATGTAGTTTAAAAAAAAAAAAAAGGAATAGGGAGTGGGAATGCCTTTACTTGCTAACTTTTTTGAATCATTTTATTCTTGTCTTTTTTATATTATTTTCTACTTCTCTTGCCTCATGGACTCAATCACAGTTATGTGAAATGCTAGAATTTTACTGTATTACATAACTTGGAGATTCTGTAAATGAACACTAGTAACAAGACAATATATAAATTACGGGGTATTACCCACACATAATACATATAACAGTTCACGGTCTGGGAAGAATCCTGGTTTCAGACTCTGACAAAGCTTATGATGTATTTAGGCTCAGATCTTTTCAGGAGACCTTTACTTGCTGAGCTGTTTCAATTCTGTTTCTCATCTGTAATTATGGATGTGCCATTATAGTTCACTTTTTTTCTTTTCTTTTTCTTTTTACTGTCACAATGGAAACACAGTTGGCTTTTTAATAGATGAAATGTTAACACTGTCATCTGGCCTCCTGAAAAAATTACTTTTTAATATTACAAACTCTATTAGGTTGTTTGGGTTTTTTTTTTTTAATTTTGGCAAGATTGAAGCTTTTTCTGGTGAACGTTTTTACAGTGATGATCAGTTTCACATTGTGTCTAGAATTTGTTTCCATTTAGAATATGAAATGTCGTCTTAGAGTAGAATTGTATTCTGCTTACATTAATTGATTATCTTGCATCTCACCCATTATATGCTAATAATTTATGTCTAAAAAAGTTTTAAGACTCACTAGGGAATTTATGAAGATTAAATTAAATAATGAAAAGCACATAGTTTATTATGTTTATTTTCTCAATAGATATTGAATTCTTATCTACACCCATAACAAGCCTTTTAAACACATTTTGTAAATTTGCAGTTACCCAGATTACTACCTATCTCTGAGTATTGAAATGATCGGGACACTACTTGAATTTGGGAAATAATAAACCTGTGTGAAATGTTACCTGGCCGAGATTGCTTACTGGTTCCTTGACATATTTTGGGGGGGTTCAGACTTGATGCCCACCCACCATGTTGAAAAACAGAAGGAACACATCTAAGAGATTTTCTTACCTTGTAGCACAGTGCCACATAGTCATTCAATAAAGATTTATTAAATTAAACTAAATTGTTACATTTATGGAGGACCATAATAATTATAATACCTAACAATTTTTTTGTTCTTAGTATGTCCCAAATACTTCTAAATGCTTAACATGTACAGACTTGTTTAATCTTCAAAACCCTATCATTTCATAGATGAGGAAAGTGGACCCTACAGGGGTTAAGAAACTTTCAGTTTAATACAATAAAAAGGAACAAACTATTGATACAACCTGGATGAATCTCCAGAGAATTATGCCGAGCTCGTTTTTTTTTTAAAAAAGCCAATTTAAAGGTTACATATAACATTCTTAAAGAGACAAAACTATCGAAATGAACAGATTAGTGGTTGCCACAGGTTAAGGACAGCATGGGAGACAGGAGAGAAGTTGGTTTGGCTGTAAAAGGTCAATGTGAGGGATCCTGTGGTAATGGAAATGTTCTTTTTCTTTTTTTAATGGTGGCGGGCCTGTATGGGGATCCAAACCCTCAACCTTGGTGTTGTGGCACTGTGCTCTAACCAACTGAGCTAACAGGATAGCCCTCATGTTCTGTGTCTTGACCGTAATTCACTGTCAATATCCTGGTAGTGATAATATATTATAGTTTTGAAAGATATTGCCTTTGGGGGAACTAGGTTAAAGGTATGTGGTATCTCTATTGTTTCTTATAATCTTATGTGAATCCTCAATTATGTCAAAATAAAAGTACAGTGACAGAAAAAAATTCCCAAGGTCACACAGCTAGGGAAGAGTTTGAGGAGAGTTCAAACTCCTACAGACAAAGTTTAGAGCTTGTGCTCTTAACAACTACAGCAAAGATCCTCAAACTTATTTGACCCAAGAACCATTGTAAAAATATTTTTTCATCAGAACTCAGTACACACATTTGTCTGTATATATCTACAACAAAAGTTTCTGTGTGGGACACAACAAATTGGTGTGATGACCCACAAAGGGGTTGTGACTTTCAGTTTGAGAGATACTCCAGTATATCGTGCTGCCTCTCAAGCATATATCCATTTGAGCTCTGTCCACTATCTAGGTATATGCAAAAGAACCCTTCCTGAGATGACTGTTTGGCTCTGTTTCCAGCCTATAATTGTTGGTGCACTTTACAGGTCGGGCCAGTAACCCTGCATATTTCTATTTCTCTTTAAACTGTCTCCTCTGGTGAAAGCATCTTTTCTCATAATTGCTGCTGTTATCCCTATGCTGATGATTCTCCAGCTCCAAACATTAATTTGCATTTGCAATTATGTGATGAAAAATATGTAGAGAATTCTTCCATGTAAATATTCCTTTACTGTGTTTCAAAACCAAACGTATTTTGCTCTTTACCCCCAAAACAGTTACTCAGCTTTTTCATTTCTATTTACAGCACACTGTTCTAGTCTCTCAGGGCAAAAATCTTGGGTTATTCTTGACTCCTCCATTTTCTTAACAGATACTCTTAGATTCAACCCTTCTGTTTGACCATCTAAACTTGAGTTACTACAGTTCTTCGTGGCAGACCATTTTGATTCTCTTCCCCCACATTCATTTTGCATACTCCACTCAGATTAATCATCCCTAAACAAAACTTTAATCACCCTGATCTCCTACTCAGAACCTTCTGTCAAGGTTCCCCTTTACTGCTTCATTGATATACAAGTCTAGTTTTAGTGATCTCTTCACCTTACTCTACCTGTGTTTTCCTGTTCTTTCCAATAAGAACTCTCCATTCCATTCTTATTTTCTCCACCTCACTTCACACACACATTCTCACCATTTGGAATACTTTCTTCCATGTATTCTGAGACATCACAACATTTAGGGGCTGCCAGAAGTCTTACAGTGTACTGAGATTTATGATGATTTTATCCATATTGCTCCTGTTATGATAATAAATTAGCCAGTTACTGTTTCTTGGATTCTGGCAAAAGACATAAGACTCTTGGGTCAAACACAAAAGGCTGACTATGGTCCTGACTTCTAAATGTTCCCAGAAATCTCCTAGATATTCTTCTGTGGCATGGAATTCTTCAAATAATGGAAGTTTGCGAAACTTCCCAAAGCTAAACTTTGTTATATTATGATATGGAAGTCCAATGAAGAAGAAATCATTGTAGTTTCATAGGGAACTTTCATACAAGCTTAGATTATAAAAGAACATTTACTAAAGATTAGAGAAATGTATACCTAACCAAGAATGAGTAAGAGTGTATATTTAAAAAACAGTTTTGGAAAGTTAAATCACCAAATAAGCACACTCGTTTCAATACTAAAGCCAATCAAAAGGGCTTTTTTGGTTATATTCAGAGGTAGGTAAAAGAAAACAGTACTAGTTTCTTATTGGAGGCTAGCAGTTAAACCTTTACTTGAAACAAGAGAAAGCAGAACTTTTTTTTACCTTTCATTATGGAACTTTTTTAAGTACATAAAGTAGAAAGAATAGCATAATGAACTTCTAACATCTCCATCACCTAGCTTCAGTAATTAACAATATTCACCAATCTTATTTCATCTGTTACCCACATTTTTGTTTCTGGAGCATTTTAAAGCAAATCCCAAGCATTATGTCTTATCACCTATAAGCACTTCAGTACCACACCTAACAAATTAATAATAATTTCTTTTTTTTTTAATATTTTAATTTTTTAAAAAAATTTTTTGTTGGCTCGCTGGTACGAGGGTCCAAACCCATGACCTTGGTATTATAAGGCTGCACTGTAACCAACTGAGCTAAGTGGCCAGCCGAATTTCTCTCTTTTTTTTTTAAACATCCCCCTCAATTTCTTAATAGTATTTAAAACAGCTCATTTTCAAAATCAGGATCCATACAAGTTATACATTATTGTGTCTCTTAACTCTTTGGTTTTTTTTAATAACAGCTTTATTGAGATAATTTATGTACCACAAGATCACCACTTTAAAGTGTGTGATTCAGTGGTTGTTAGTATATTCACAAAGTTGTGCATCCATCACCATTACCTAATCCTAGAATATTTTCATCACCCTAAAAAGAAACCCCATACCCATTACCAGTGACTCCCTATTCCTCCTTCCTCCCAGCCCCTGGCAACCACTAGTCTACTTTCTGTATCTAGATCTGCCAATTCCAGACATTTCATATAAACAAAATTATAAAATATGTGGTATTTTGTGTCAGGCTTCTTTCACTTTGCATAATGTTTTCAGGGTTCATTCGTGTTGTAACATGTAACAGAACGTCATTCATTTTTATGGCTGAAGAATATTCTGTTGTATGGACATATCACATTTTGTCTATCCATTTATCAATTGGTGGACAGTGGCTTGCTTCTACTTTAGAGCTATTTATGAGTAATGCTACTATGAACATAAATGTACGAGTTTTTGTGTGGACATGTTTTTTTATATTGGGAATATACCTAGGAGTGGAATTGCTGGGTCAAATGTTAACTCTGTGTTTAACTGTTTGAAGAACTGCCAGCCCGTTTTCCAAAGCACCTACACCATTTTACATTCCTATGAGAAATGCATGAAGTTTCCAATTTCTCCACATTCTCGCCAACACTTGTTCTTTTATTTATTTTTTTCTTTTAAATTATAGCCATCCTAGTGGGAATGAAGTGGTATCTCATTGTGGTTTTGATTTGCATTTCCCTAATAAGCATCATTTCATTTACTTACTGTCCTTTTATATATCTTTTTTGGAGAAACGTCTATTCATATCCTTTGCCCATTGTTTTTTACTGGATTATTTTCTTTTGTTATTAAATTGTAAGAATTTTTTATATCTTTTATTCTTTTGCTCATCCAATTGTCCTAGCACCATTTGTTGTAGTCTGTTCTTTACCAATTGATCTGTCTTGGTGCCCTTGTCAAAAATCAATTGTCCATGAGTGTATGGGTTTATTTCTGGACTCTCAATTCCATTCTGTTAATCTATGTGTCTGTCTATCCTCATGACTGCCCTGCACAGTCTTTACTGTTGCTTTGTAGTAAGGCAGGAAGTCCTCCAACATTATTCTTTTTCAAGATTGGTTTGGCTATTCTGGGTCCCTGGCATTTTCATATGTACTTTATGATAAACTTGTCACTTTTTGCAAAAAGATAGCTGCGGATTTGATTAAGGATTGCTTTGGATCCGTATGTCAATTGAAGAAGTATTGCCACCTTAGCAATATTAATTCTTCAGTCTGTAAACACTGGATGTCTATTTATTTTGATCTTCAGAATTTCTTTTAATTATGTTTTGTAGTTTTCAGTGTACACATCTTGCACTTCTTTTGTTAAATTTATTTGTATTTTATTCTTTTGAATGCTATTATAAATGTAATTGTTTTCTTAATCTCATTTTTGAGTTGGTTCATTGCTAATTTATAGAAATATAACTAATTTTTGTGTATTGATCTTGTACCCTGCAACCTTGCCAAACTCATTTATGAGCTTTTTATGTGTGGATTCCTTAGGATTTTTTATACATGAGATTATATCATCTGCAAATATAGTTTTACTTCTTCTATCCAATCTGGATGCCTTTTGTTTCTTTTTCTTGCATAATTGCTCTGGCTAGATCTTCCCATGCAGTGTTGATTAGAAGTGGTGAGAGTGGACATACTTGTTTCATTCCTGAACTGTGGGAAAGCCTTTAGTCTTTCACCATTAAGTATTATGTTAGCTGTGAGTTTTTATAGGTGTCCTTTATGAGGCTGAGAAGTTCCTTTCTCTTCCTAGTTCATTGAGTGTTTATTAAAGGATGTTGGATTTTGTTAAAGGCTTTGTCTGCTTTTTTTTTTTTTTAATTTTTATTGAATCATAATTGATTATACATATTTTGGGGGTTCAACATTGAGATATGTTGATCAAATCAATATTACTAGCATATATATTGTTACAAATCATACTTACTCTTTATGCCCTTTGTCCAATCTCTCTCCATCCCCCCCTTCACCCCCCTCCACCCTCTAATTACCCTAGATTTCTTCCCTCCTTCTGAAATAGTAATGGTTACTCTGTTGATTTGTTGCCTAGTTGATTTGTCCAATGCTGAGAGGTGTGTTCAGGTCCCCCAATATTATCACAGAGCAGATGCGTCTTCTGTCACTCTGGGATGAGCTTAGTGGAGAAGAAATATCCTCTTTTCTTTGGTCTCTGCTGGTGATGCTCCTTCTCTTGGTGCACTCCAGTGGCTGGTGGACCATCTGCATGGTGGTTCTGTCATCTAGCTGCTTTCACAGCACCTGTAATTATTGTGGTGGCTGTGGTGGGCCACCCACATGGAGGTGATGTTTTTGTCATGCTCCTTGATGCTGGCAGTGTGCCTGGTTGTGGGAGGGGGGTGATGGTCCCTGGCTCCAAGGTGCTGGCAGTGTGCCTGGGCTGGAACTAATTTTTTGTCTTTTGCTTACTTCTAAAATGGGGGAACTTCCTTTGAGAGCCAGTACTTGAACTATATGGTTTAGCTAAATTGCTGCTTTGCTTCTGCTTCCCTAGGGAAGGCTTTTTGTGCAGCTCAGGTGTTAATGGTTGACTTTATATGTACTTCCAGCTCTCTAGAGACCCAGTGCACCTGGGTTGTATAGAAACTCTGATCTGGGCCTGAGTCTCTTTATCAAACTGCACCCCATGCAATTCTGTATTCCTGACCAGTCCCCTCTGAGTGGTCCTATGCTGATTGGGGGGCAGATCAGCGGTCCTTGCTGTGCCACAGTGTTCCCCCAATGGGCCCGTCTTCCCCCACTGCCCGTGCTCCAAACACTTCCCATGGGACAGGCTGTGCACCAGTCCCTTGCAATGACTCATCAGCCTCTGAGTGGCTCCTTTTTTTCAGTTGTTGTGGCTCCTCACACCTATGTGAGTCCACAGGAACCCTATTAGTATCTTGCTGGCCTGGGGGCCACCAAGGCCCTCTACTCCCCTGCCGCCTCCAAGCAACTCCATTGTTAAGGGCACAGCTGCCGCTTTTGCTGGCTCCTGCTCCGTGCACTCAGCAGTTCCAGCCTTAAAGGGGCCACAGCACGAAATGGTTGGAGCAGGTTTTTCTTTCTCTCATCGTGGCTTCTCCCACCTTCGTGCACTCCCTAGGTCTCTCCTCCTCTTCTCCTGATCTCAAGTGGCCCCAGCTTGGCTGTTGTTGCTTTTTTATAGTTGAAAATTGGTTGATTTGTGGGAAAGAGTGATACTGGGGACTGTCTGTTCTGCTATCTTGACCAGAAGCCTTAGCTTTGTCTGCTTCTGCAGAGATGATCAGGTGGTGTTTGTCCTTTATTCTATTAATTTGGCGTATTACATTAATTGATTTTTCATGTTGGACTAACCTTGCATTTTGGGATAAATCCCACTTGTAATGTTGTATAAACCTTTTTCTGTGTTGCTAGATTTGGCTTGTGAGTATTTTGTTGAGGGTTTTGCATCTATACAAATAAGGAATATTGATCAATAGTTTTCTTATGTCTTTGTCTGATTTTGGTCTCAAGGTAGTACTAGCCTCATAGAATGTATTGGAAAGTTCCCTCCTATTTTTTGGAATAGTTTGTGAAGGATTGATGTTAATTCTTCAAATGATTGGTAGATTTCAACAATGAAGCCATCTGGTCCTGGTCTTTTCTATGTGTGATTTTTTTTTACTACTAATTCAATATCTTTACTTGTTATAGGTCTATTCAGACTTTCTATTTCTTCTTGAGTTAGCTTTGATAGTTTGTGTATTTCTAAGAAATTGTCCATTTCTTCTAGGTTATCTAGTATGTTGGCATACAATTACCCGTAGTATTCTCTTCTAATCCTTTTTGTTTCTGTAAGATCAACACTCTTTCATTCCTGATTTTAGTAATTTGAATCTTCCCTCTTTTTCTATTGGTCAATCTAGCTAAATTTTTGTCAAAGAACCAACTTTTATTCATTGATTTTCTCAATTTTCTTTTCTATTTATTTCTGCTGTAATCTTTATTACTTCCTTCCTCCTGGGGCTTTCTGCTGTTATATATATTTGCTAGATATCCTTGATGAGGCCAACTGTGAAATCATGGAATTATATGCTAGAGCTAGGATGGTCCTCTAGGTCAGGGTTTCTTAAACTTTAATGCACATACAGATTGCCTGTGGGTCTCGTTAAAGTGCACAACCCAATTCAGTAGTATAATTGAGGCTTAAGATTTTCCATTTCTAAAAGCTTTCCAACTGATGCTAATGCTGACATCCCAGGACCACACAGAGTAGCAAGGATCTAGTTCATTTGGTATCAGAGTCATTCATGGGGTTTTCCATACCAAACATGTCATTTTTCCCCTTGCCAAGGATATTACTGTGCCCTTCCCTTGAGAATCAGTGCTTAAATGAATTACTATAATTGATATGAGTGTATGTTGCTTCCATGGGATAAAAGAAATTACTTAACAAGTCCAACCCTCTCATTTTACTGAGGAGGAAATTGAGGCCTCAAAGAGGTGATATTCCTTGCCTGGAGTCATATAATAAGTTGTCACAAATAGATGATTAATATCGAACAGATTAAGAGTAATGGGTGGATATAATCTTTCTGATAATAAAGGCTAATTTCAGCAAACTCTATCTTTGATTATACTCTTACCAAAAAAAGTAACAATGAGGATAAATAAATTTGTGGTTAAGTTCTCTTGACTAACTCCTTTAACAGATTTCAACCCAAAGGAAGTGTTACTTAAGTAAATTTCCTCTTTATTACTATTGAGTAGAAGAATATATGATATCTAAAATGGCATTAAGATAGATATGGATGTGTAGATAATCTAAGGGTCCTAAAATTTTATTATTTTGAGGATTGAGTAATTTTAATTATAATGAGGATTTAGTAAAAGTTTGATTGTCTCATACAAATAAGTGTCACCAGACTAGTTAGATGGTATTTTATTAGATCTTTTTAGTACTTTCAGTAATTTCTTTCACAATCAAGGACAACTCATATTAGTCCAATTTTATACTCTTAAGAGCTGTTACAGTGTAGGCAGTTAGCTCAGTAGGTTAGAGTGCAGCCTTATAACACCAGGGTCATGAGTTTGGATCCCCTTTCTGGACAGCACTAAAAAAGAAAGAAAGAAAACTATTACAGCAAAAGTTCAAAATAGATATGTTTAGCAATTACTTATCTTCTGTCATTCCCAACATAGAGAAAGGTTTTCTTTCTATATCTTTCTGTTAGTTATTTTTAATCTCATATTAAAGCTCTTGTATATCATTGAAAAGTCTCTGTATGACATTTTATTTCTTAAATAAAATAAAAGCTTTGATCTGTCAAATAATCAGGAAATTCTGAGTAGTAGCTACTATTGTGCTATACATAAATTATTCCTACTTTACCAAGAATTGGGTGTAATGTAACCTCTTAATACTAACATAATGTTAAAATGTACCTTACTTTTCCTTTATTTATTCATAAAACATTTCAAGATTTTGCTGTATGAACTTAAGTCATTGCATTATAAAGAGGTAAAATGGGATCTTGGTCAGATTGTTTCCAGAATGGTGTGACTCACCATCACTCTCAGCTAAATGACTTTGAGCTCACTTTTGTCATCACTACAAACTAAATGAGCCACATGACTCTGTAAAGTTTATTAAAATATCTTCATTTGGAAATTTGAATAGATACGGTGAAGAGTCACATGCTCTTGAAAGCACCTTGATTTGAAACCTAATCAATATAGTGTGTTATTGTAACAGTAGTCACTTCCACGTGATTTCTTTAGTCCACTGATGCTGCTATAGTCTTACCGAGGTCATTTGCACCACCATCCACCTAATCACCAAACTGGAAATGGGGAAGTTACTCTCAATTTTCCTAGTTCTCACTTTTCCCTCACATCCAAATGGTCATCATGTTCTGAAATCTTGCATTCTACCCCAGAATGTCTCTCAAGGCTGACTCCCTCTTCTCCATCAGCACCCACTGCTCTAGTTCCATTCCTTATTTCTCTCCTCAGCTATTGCACTAGACCGTTACTTGCTCCTCAGCTTTGAATTTCTGCACCCTTCCAATCCATCTTCCACAAGGATGCTAGAATGGCTTCTATAAAATTCAAATCTGTGACATCCCACCTTTCGTTAAAATCTTCACTTACTTTAAGGTAAAATTCATACTCTTTAAACAAGGTCCTGGGCAATCTGTTCCTTGCCTATTTCCCTTGTTTGTCTCATCTCAACGCCTACTAATATACATCATAAACTCCTGGCATTTTTTCAGTTTTATTTTTCTGCATATGCCAGTTCTTTCATACTTCTGTGCCTTTACCCAAGCTGTTGCTTCCATCCTACTCCCTTGACAGCTGTACTTTTTCTTACCTGACTAATTTATTTTTGTCCTTTAAGATTGAACTCAAGAGTCTCGTCCTCTGAGAACTTATAAACAAACATTTGCCCCCTAAATTCAAAGGAAAAAAAGGGGGGCCAGGTCAGATACCTTTCTTCTGTGCATATTCCCATCCTGCATCTTGTATATACCTTTGTTAGAGTTCTTATTGCAGTGTATTTGCAGTGCTTCCAAAACTTTTCCACAGAATTATACCCAATGACAGAGGAAATTTTTAGATTTACCGCCTGCCTGAAATCCTAAATTAATATTATTTCTTCTATGTGAGCCTTAAAATACATAGAAAATTTACATCTGATTCCATAGAATAGGTATATTTAGTATAATACAAAAACAGTTTAAGTTATTTGTCCTGGAATAAATTTAATTTTCGACAAAGTTGTGATAATGTTTATCCTGAAATTTCAGGTGTTCTCTGTATGCCACCCTGTTCTGTTCTCCAGAAGTCTGTGTTACCCAAGTTTAATAAATACTGAGCCCTTTAATGGAGCAGATCAGCTCATTTATCTCTGTAATTATAGCATTAAATGCAATATCTTAAAACTTTTAAAAGTAATAAATACAGTATCTAAGACACAGTAAATGTCAAATATTTATTGAAAAAAATGAATGAAAGTTTAGTATTATTTTGTTTTGATTTTTTGACAGCTGGCTAGTAGGAGGATCTGAATTCTTGACCTTAGTGTTTACAAGGCAGCACTATAACCAACTGAGCTAATCAGCTAGCTCCTGAAAGTTTAGTATTGTAATTGTAATATTAAAAAATTGTTAATAATAAGCATTAAATAATATTTTAACCTTTGTGTTAAACAAACAGTACATTCTTACTTTTGAACTCTTTTGTGTAATACTCAAACTACCCCGATTTTTTGTTTGACTTTTATTTGCTTAGAGTAGTAGTTCTCAAGGGAGAAAGGGCCTGATTTTGTCACCCAAGGAACATTTGGCAATATATAGAGACATTTTTGGTTATCATAACTGGAGAGTACTACTGACATCTAGTGGGTAAAGGCCTGGGAGGCTTCTAAACTTAATTCAGTTACCTAGCTCAAAATATCAATAATGTTAAGCTTGAGAGTAGTATTTTCTAAAGAATGGGTGGGTTGTTTGTGTTTGATGCAGGTTAGTTCAAACAGGTTGTGGCACCATACTAATGGAGTCCAGGGTATCAGGCATTTAATTCCCATAGGCCCTAGTTAATCCTTCTGTGGTCCATGCACCCCAGACCCCAACCAGATGTCTTGAACATTTCTGCTACTGATTACAAGAAGGAGATGGGATAATGTAGATGGTTTGGTATAAATCTATCAACATTTCTGGAAAAACATCTCAAAGCATTATGTTTTTTTACTTACTCCAAATCTAGTTCTCCCCATATGATTAGTACTCATTGGATTGGGATCGTGTTGTAAAATTTGACTAGCAGCATTGTTTAACTTTCTTCTTAGCTTCTAAATTAATGGTCTACAGGCTTGATGCAGAGCAAATGTTACCTTATAGGAAGGCAGTTATACACCTCCTGTCATCTTTTGAGAGGCATTAAGTGGGGAGTCCAGTAGCTCTCCACAAACATTCATACCTACACACACCTGCCCTATTTCTTTCAGTGATTATGGGAGGTCAGAAACACTGGACTGCATATAAATGCTGGTAATAATATTGAAAATTAATATCTGGTAAAGTTGTTCTTCATGGCTGTTTTTCAGGAGGTAGTCTTTTCACTATCCCCTTATGAGCTTATTCTATCCTTGACAAGTTGATCTACCGTGAACAAAAGGAGCCACATTTGAGACGTAACCCTAAAACATTTGTTGGTGTGCAAGAATTAATGGTAATATATGCCAATTCTGATTTTCATCTAAAGTATTTCTCTAAAAATACTACCTCAGAGAACACTACAATAAACCGTGATCTGTAGAGTTGAAACTATAAATATGTAAGTTCTTAACAGAGAAGAAAATTAAATTAGAATTGGCCATTTGCTTCTGCTCTAACTGTGAAAGCAGATACAAATAAAAACATTATGTGAAGAAAATTACTTGGGGCAGTTTGCATAAAATATCTGTTTTAAGTGGCTTATTTGTAATATGGAAGCATGGTTTTATTAGTACTTTTAGTCTTCCTAAGGAGGAGTAAAATATTTCATAGAGCTCTAGGTCTTTTTTAGTTTTTAATAGAAATTTGTTATATTTGATATTTGGGAAGACACAAGGCATAGTAGAAAGAGCCTTAGCTTTCATGGCAGATGTAGGTCCAAATTCTGCCACTTCTGAAATGTTTGACCTTGGACCACTTAACTGTTATGGACCTGCTTGAGCACCTTTTCAGGTTAGGGAAAAGAAGGGAGAATACTTAAATGATAATAATGAGAATTAAATAAGTTAATCGTATAAAAGAATGGTGAGGAGGAGGGAAGGATAAACATTACTTGGAGTCATAAATTCATTTGTAGGTGGATTACAATGGTCAAGAGTACAGAGTTTGGATCAGACAAATGGTCTGGATTCTGGCTCTATCACTAATCTGTGTCCGTGGGCTAGCTACATCTATCTGATAGACCTAGAATGGGACCTGACTTGTCCAAGGTCACACAATGACTTGGGTCAGAGCAGTTGAGACTTTACTTTTTGTCTCATTTTTCCTCCCTATAAAATCATTCTGTGGTAACTGTCTCACAGCATGAAGTAAGAAGCATGTGAGATCATAACTGCAAGAAGCAGTCCAATGTCTGGCTCAGGGTAAGCATCAAGACATGAAGGTAGTGAGTGTCTAGACTGTTCTGAGTTTTGTCACTTAGAACAGAATGTGGTGTTTAGTCCCTTTCCTCAAATAGCTTATCTGTCTGGCTGATGAGAGCCACGTACTCTATGCTAAGTCTTAAAAATTTGGGAGTTGTATAAGTTCCAGTATTGCCTTATACTAATAATACTAATGCTTAGATTAAATAATAATGTTAACTATTATAAATACTAATAATGCTAATAATATACTTGGAACAAAGATTGCTTAAGCATTTTATCCTTTTTGTCCACATTGGCTTTATTTTCAGATCACTTCACAAACTCTGTAAAGAATGGGGGTGGGGAGCTGGCCAGAGTGGAAGCAGAGAGACCAGTGTCAAGATTGTACAATAGTGAGTTATGCAGCCAGCCACCAAAAAGAAAAAGAAACAAAACAAAAAAATTAGTGAGCTATGATGGGCACCCAGGTTAAGATGGTGGCAGAGGTGGTGGTGAGAATATTAAAAAACTGTACTTAATTGGTACTACTATTGTGCCTATTTTGCCTATGAGAAAACAGAATTTAAGTAACTTACCTAAGGTCACACACCTCCTCAGGGGTGAAGCTGTAATTCAAATCCAAGCATTTTGGTTTCAGATTCTGGACTCTTAACCACAACACTGTCTTCTTTCATCAATAGTCTGTATTTCCTTCTGTATCAATTATCAGTTCATCTGTTTTAATCAATTATTGAGTAGTATATGAACATTTACCTTATATATTTATATGTTTTGATAGTTATCATCAATACTCACCTCATATATTTCTCTATTCTCTCACTTCATATTTCTATTAATTTATTAAAATCTTGGTTTAAAGAAAAAAATAAAAATAAAAAAATAAAAAATAAAAAATAAAAAAATAAAAAACTGTACTTAAGTCTTGAAATTTAGTAAGATAAATAATTTTTACTGCTTTATCAAGGATAGGATTTTTTTTTTTTTTTTTTTTTTGGTGTGTGCGTATGGCTGGCCGGTAAGGGGATCCGAACCCTTGACATTGGTGTTGCGTCAAGGATATTCTTAAGAGAAACTTGGATCTTTTTTTTTTCACAGCAAGTACATGGTGGAGAAGAATACAACTAATATAGTTTGGTGTGGTGCCACTTCCTTGCTTCTTAACAAGGCACCAACAATCTGACCCACTATTGCTTTTATATTATCAATGCAATTGTCAATAGTGAAATATACTGAATTTTAAAATGTGCTATTTCCAGTAACCAGGCTTCATCCTTTTCCCCTCTGGCTGCAGATCCTAATTATCTCATGGCTAATGAACGCATGAACCTGATGAATATGGCCAAGCTGAGTATCAAGGGGTTGATCGAATCAGCTCTGAACCTGGGGAGGACTCTAGACTCTGATTATGCACCTCTCCAGCAATTCTTCGTCGTGATGGAGCACTGTCTGAAACATGGCTTGAAAGGTAGGCCATGTCCTCAACATGCAAATGTGCACGGTAACAATACTTTTTCAAGAAGAAAGCATTCTTTGTGGAGTCTGTTAATTCATTGGAATGCAGCCTCAATGGGAGCAGCGTGATGGTTGACTTAAAGGACTTTTAGGGCTTAAAAAATACTGATTATTAAATGTTAGAGCTGAAACAGCCTTTATAACAATCGAGTCTAATATGGCAGTTCTGTGTGAAAGATGGAAGTAGGCCTGCCTACAGTGGGTCATGACTTGCCCCAGGTCACACAGTGAGCTGGGGCAGAGCAGGTGCTAGAACTCAGGTCTTCTGACTTGGCTTCAGTACTTTCCACTACAGTGTAAGCTTTTGAGGGCAGGACCTGGTCTTTTTCACCTTTGGTTCCTTTTTTCCTCCCTTCCCAATATTCCATAACCTGTTTCTGGATTACATATCCTTTTCCGTTAGACTGTTTTCTTCAACTAATACCACATAGTTTTAAGTACTATGTTGTTAAAATGTTTTATTATATTATAAGGCTAGGCCACAAATTCTTCCTGAAAGAGGAAGGACTGAGTCTTAGAAAGTGGAGAGTTTTTATTTTCATAAAATGTTATCTGTTCTGAAAGAACAAATAATTTTAAAACCGTCTAATAACCTAGGATTGGTCCCTGAAAGGGACATTGAGTAGATAGGACAGAAGTGTGTGTGTGTATGTGTGTGTGTATGTGCTGAGAATATTAAAATATTGCTTTGTTTTTGTTGTCTTAGCCAAGAAAACTTTTCTTGGACAAAATAAATCTTTCTGGGGGCCTCTAGAACTGGTAGAAAAGCTTGTTCCAGAAGCTGCAGAGATAACAGCAAGTGTTAAAGATCTTCCGGGACTTAAGTAAGTCTAAGGTTGAATTTTGTTTTTCAGGAACAATTTTCTTATTAATTTTCTCCTTAAAGAGTGAGACTAAAGATAATGATGTCCACAACAATTTATTTCATAACAATCCAAGTGTATAATGTCATTATGAATAAGGCACGTTTATGAGAGAACTGGTATGTGGAATATTAAGAAAAGTGTGCCATCTAAGAGAGCTTGTCTTATTATGAAATACCAATCATTTCCTTATTTTTTGAAGCACTTGGGAAAATCAGTTAATGAGACTCAAGAAATTCAGTCTAGGGAGGTGGCATGCCAGACTTGTCTTAGGAAAAAGAATGTGTTCAATAAGATTTGAGAGCCATGATTAAAACAGTTGTCAAGTGAACCTCAGGAACTGGCACCTACAGCCTGCCTCAGAACTTGAAAAAAAGTAGTGATCACCTTCTCAAATGAGATTGGTTTAATTTTAATCGGATAGAGGCCTAAATTGCCTACAACCACATTAGTGTTTGGGTACCTACATGATCCACACTAAGCTGAAGAGGATTTACCAATACTAATCTGATAGCATATTTTCAATTGGGCCGTCTATAGGTCTTTTATTCAGATTATAGTGACATTCAGTAATTAATTTCTTTGCAAGAGCACTTGTTCCAAACACACCCTGGGGTCCACTAGCCCATACAGAGCTCCTTACATAGTAATGTGATGAGAGAGGCCATGAAGAGCACTTCAGTGTGCTTATTACACCTGGAGACCATTAGGAAGAGTAAGTGAATCTGTTCGACTGTAGCCCCGCTCTATTAGTTATGTTTTTAGTTGTTTGGTTTCTGTGTTTTTGTAGGACACCCGTAGGCAGAGGAAGAGCCTGGCTTCGTTTGGCATTAATGCAAAAGAAACTTTCAGAATATATGAAAGCTTTGATCAATAAGAAGGAACTTCTCAGGTATGGACACCTTCTTCTTGAACTTTCTTCTTTACTTGATATGTTCTACATCATATAAAGTCAAATTTGCCATTTTTGTAGGTCAGAAACAGTTGACTCGTGACAATTTCACTCATACTTTCTCCCACACTTCACATACACATACTCCTGAATGGCTGTTTTATATAATATGTGTCCTGTCTGTCACCATGGCATGTATGTGGTCCCTTGCAGGGCAGGCCAAAACATAACTCCTCCAGAAAACAGGAGAGGCTTTGACACTTTAGCATGTGCCCCAGGCTCACAAGACATTGACATGTATTATTAAATTCAAATACAGCACAAAAACATTTTCAGATGTATCATAGATACAAGTGTGAAAGGCAAAATAATAAAACTTGTAGAAGAAAATATAAGGCAGGCAAAAATTTCTTAAAAGTACTAACTGTAAAGGAAAAAATGGATAAATTGGTCCACATTAGAATGAAGAACTTCTGTTCATCAAAAGATGCTCTTAAGATTAAGAGTGAAAGGAGATTTGTAATATGGAGTGAAAGGAGATTTGTAATATGTAATACATATATTCAACAAAGGATACATATTCAGGGCACATAAAGAACTCCTTCAATCCAGTAAAGAAAATGCAGATAAGCAAATTTAAAAACAAGTAAAAGTCTTGAACAAGTATTTCACAAAAGAGGAAATCAGAATATCCAGTAAACATATAAAAAGATACCCAGTTCCACTGGTCATCATGTAAATGCAAATCAAAACAATAATTTGAACCACTGTTCACTCACCAAAATGGCTAGAATCTAAAAGACATAATACCGAGTGTTGGTGAGGATATGAATGAAATAGGTTTAATGTTCTGCTGATGGGAGAGTCAATTGGTCCAGAAACTTAGGAAAACTGTTTGGAATTATCTATTAGAGCTGATCTTAAGCATACCTTATGACACAGTAATTCTAGTTATTATATCTAATAGAAATATATAGTAATGTCCAAATAAGACATGAACAAGAATGTTCATATCTATTACAATGATTGTAATAGCCCCAGATGTTTTGTAATGGACCCCGAAGCGTCTATTCTCTGTAGAGTGAAGAAGTAAATTGTAGTACATTCATAAAATGAAATACTGTATAGCAACTACACACAACAACATGGATTAATCTCAAACGTATAATGTTGGGCAAAATAAATAAGACACTGTATATATTGTGTATTGTTCCATTTATATAAAGATCAGAAACATACAAAACCAATATTTTATGATGATCAGGAAAGTAGCTACTGTTGGCCAGGCAGGGGGTAGGGTAGTAAGTAGGGAGCAAAAGAGGGCACAAGGTGGTTGCTGAGGTTCTGGTAACATACTACTTCTTAATCTGGGTGCTGGTTACACAAGTATGTTCTCCTTATGAAAATATATCTAGCTGTATCATATGATTTGTGTACTTTTGTATATATACTTTATAGGTCATTAAAATTTACCAAAAGAAATTCAAATATATCAGATTGCCTCTGAGAAATAATATAAGAGGAAGAACAAGTAACAAAAATTTTAAAGAAATGGCTGTGTTTTCCAGGAACCTAGTTTTTACAAGGAATTGCACTGCAGATCCTAATGGGCCATTGTTTTGATATTATTGCAGCTACATATGCTATTTATTGCAACTTTTTTGCCTAAGAAAATTGAACAAATTATGAAAAAGAGAAATAGGAACCATTCAGGGAAGCTTATATATTTCCACAAAGGGAGGGCTCAGCCTTTCAGGGGTCAAGCCTTGAAGTGGTGTAGAGTCTAATGTTCAAGCTACAGGTACCTATAGGGGAGTGCCTTTGATCAAAATTACGTAGTTGTAAGTGAGGTCTGAAGAATTAGCTCATTGCCCAGCAGAGCACCAGAGTAAAAAGATTCAGTCTTGTGAACCAGGCAGAATAGTTCTTTACACATAGCTTCACTTACTTTGACCCAGCAATTTCCCTCCTAGGTATATCTAACAGAAATGCATGGGTATATGTACCAAAAAACATGGGCAGTAGTGTTTAGAAAAGCACCATAGCCTGCCTACACAGGAAACAACCCAAATGTCTATGAACAATAAATGGAATGGATACGTTGTGGTATATTCCTACCATGGAATACTATCCAGCAGTGAAAACACACAAACTACAACTATGTGCAACAATATGTATGAATTTCACAAATAAAGTATTGCATAAAGGAAGCCAGACACAAAAGAGTATTACTACTATCTGATTCCATTTATATAAAGCTCTAATATAGGTAAAATCAATCTATAGTATACTTAGAGTATGTATATTTTTCTATATATATATAAAACATCGAGTTAAAAAAATTAAGGTGTCATCTGGTACCATCAAGGAGCTCATAGTCTGATATTTTGTGAACTGAATGCTTGAAATGTGTAATGTTGGAATACAGCCTTGCTCACCTTCTCAGCAGGTATCTAAACAATTTTCAAGGTCAGACTTTGGGGCGAATAAAATGTTAAAGAACTTTGTTCATTCCAGTTCTACTCAGTTTCCTTCAGAAGCTGTCAAAGAACAAAAATAGCATGTGATCATTTATTGAGAGATATGATAAATTTGCAGATTATTCATGTGCTATTTTTCAATTATTTTACCATTTGCTAATATTTATAGAGAATCAGAAAAGAAACAAGAAACTAAGATCAGTGAATTGTTTTGGTTGTTACTAGTGATTTAAATTGACCTTGAATAGTGCCAGGTGACTTCGCGTTGAAAGCAAATAGATTGCAGTGATGTGTCCATCATGATGTCAATACTTGAAAATGAATATTTCAAGTTATGGAGGGATGGCTGTTATTTTGGTTTAAAAAAATTTTTAACAGACTATTTTTCAGAGCAGTTTTAGGCTCATAGTAATATTGAGCAGAAGGTACAGAGATTTCCCATATACCCCTGCCCCTCCACATACACAGCCTTTCCCATTATCAACATCTCACACCAAAATGGTATAGTTGTTACAACAGATGAACCTGTATTGACACATCATTATCTCCATAGTTTACGTTTGGGTTCATTCTTGGTGGTGTACATTCTATGGATTTTGACAAATGTATAATGGCATGTATCCATATGTCATTGTAGTATCATACAGAATAGTCTCGCTGCCCTAAAAATCCTCGGTGCTCTGCCTGTTCAACCCTTCCTCCTCCAACCCTTGGCAACCACTGATCCTTATACAGTCTCCATGGTTTTTGCCAGATTGTCATACAGGATGTAGCCTTTTCAGACTTTCTCTTTTCACTCAATAATAAGTATTTAAGTTTTCTCCATGTGTTTTTGTTGCTGATGGCTCATTTCTTTTTAGTGCTGAATAATATCCCATTTTCTGGATGTACCACAGTCTATTTATCCATTCACCTACTGAAGGACATGTTGGTTGCTTCAAGTTTTGGCAATTGTGAATAAATCAGCTATAAATACCCATGTGCAGGTTTTTGTGTGGATATAAGTTTTCAGCTCCTTCGGGTAAATACCAAGGAGCGTGATTGTTGGATTGTATTGTAAAAGTACATCACTGGGTTTTTTGTGTATGAGTAATTTGGATGCATCATGAAGCAGTATTCAGTCATCTATGGGTCTTCAAGAGTCTTTATCCATTCAGAATTTTTGAGGTACATTGTTTCTTTTTTGTTTTTTCTTCCTAAGTCATTTTCCACCTGTTATACATGCCCATAAGGTTTGTAGTGGTAAAAAGCCAAAAACAGCCTAACTGTTCCTCGGGGAGTGATTGGGTAAGAAAAAGGAAGTTTTGGGTAAATAATGCCTAATACATCCATACAGTGGTATGTTATAAAACCAGTATGAATGAAATTCTAAAGAATTATCTATTGAAATAGTATTGTTAAGCCAAAAAAATTCAAGTTAATGGTATAATCCCTTTTTAGTATCTCTCAAAAATATGTATATGTCTCCATAAATGATCTGAAAGGTTATATATCAAGGTCTTAACAGGTCATTAGTGAGTAGAATTGTAAGTTTTCTGTGTGTGTCTTTTTGCTTGCTTTTTTTTTTTTTCTGTAATGAAAACAGATTTTATTAAACAATAAAAGAAAATGATGCCTTAAAATTTTTAAGTCATCTTCATCCTATTATGCACGTTGCTTATTAGGCAAATTTTGCTAATTAGTCAAAAATGAATATATGTGATTCAACAGTTCACATTTTTTAAATGTTTATTCACTACATTTAAGGAATGTTGTGCTTAAATAGTGTTAAAAATAATGTAAATCAGAAAAAAGAGAAACTTTTAAAAAAACAAACCAAATATTTTAAGGTGCATAAAAGATTGCAAAATTATCCCATGGTGTGTCACAAATACAAATATGCATAAAAGTCTGAATACTCACTTCAACCACAGTATTTGATCATATTTCTTTCAGACAAAGCATCTATTATCTAAAGACTCTATTCATGCACCTATTATCTAAAATAATTTATTTTAGCCTTTCTTTGTTTTACCTTTTCACCATTATTGTAGATGACCATATTCAACTGTGGGGCAAACATTTTTCTTTTCCTCTCATGATTATTTCATTGGATTTTTCAAGTTTTAACAGTACAGAATTCTGTGGATTTCTCTTACAGTGAATTCTATGAACCCAATGCCCTCATGATGGAAGAAGAAGGAGCCATAATTGCTGGTCTGTTGGTGGGTCTGAATGTCATTGATGCCAATTTCTGTATGAAAGGAGAAGATTTGGACTCTCAGGTATGGAAAAGATACTCAGTTACCAATGGTGTCACTCTGAATTCTGTTATCTAAGAATTTGTATTGATTAGATTATATCAACCAAATTAGAGGAAATTCTGTGAGTCATAAATACAAGGGGTCTTCAAAGAGTTCATGGAAAGATGTGTATTATCTTTTAATTCTACTTTTCCACACACTTTCTGAAGTACCCTCTAGGATTTCCTTTCATTTCAATGAGAATATAAAATATTTGTTTTTTTCTTCCAACTTGGCTCATTTATGCATTATAAATGTTTTCCAAATTCTTGGCTGTGATCCCTGTTAAATATGTATATGCAGTGTGTGTGTGTGAATGAGAGTATAAATACACATATACACTAAAACATATACTAAAAGCCAGTATAGCGTAAGAGTTAAGAGCAAAATTTCTGAGGCCAAACCGCTTAGGTTCAAATTCTGACTTCCTCATTTTCTGCCTGAATATATTTTAGAGCTACTTAGTTCTTGGTGCTTCAGATTCCTTGATGTAATATAGGGATAAAAACGAATATCTGTTTAACAGGGTTATTGTGAAGAATAAAGGTGTTAGTAAATGTAATACACTTAGAACAGGGCCTAGCACATGTTAATTGCCCAATAAATAAAGCCGCTGCTTTAGCTATGACATTTTCTCACCCCTTCTGTGTGAAATGCTTTGATGAATTTCTGTTAAATTTCATTCTGGGAAAATGAAAAAGGAAGTATATTTTGATCTGGATTTTAAAACAGAAATAAGCTGAATAATAAAATGGCAATCTTGAAAAATTAAGACATGCATTAGTGAAAAGTTTGGAAGAACAGGTATGAGAATGTTAGCGGTGGTCATCTTGGGGTGGTTGAGATTTGGGGTATTTTATATTACTTCTTTTTGTTTATCTGTATTTTCTGAAATTTCTACAGGGAATGTGCATTATTTTCATAATTATAATTTTGTGTGTGTGTGTGTGTGGCTGGCTGGTATGGAGATCCAAACCCTTGACTTTGGTGCTTGGTGTTGTTAACACCTCACTCTGTAATTATAATTTTTAAAAAGTTATTCCAAAAAGTGAATAGGGATTCAGTAGCAGATTACCTGAAAAAAGCAAAAGAGAAAAAAACTTTAAACCTTATTTATACAGGTTTTGTATTCCTTATCTGATATTGTGTTATGCTTTGGAAAACTATCTCATTTTATATTAAATTTTAAAAATTCTCTCTGTAGGTTGGAGTTATAGATTTTTCAATGTATCTGAAGGATGGGAACAGCAGTAAAGGTAGTGAAGGGTATGTACAAAGAAAATTAGATTTCTTTTTTTCTCTTATGTAATATATTTTTTCCTTTGGTAGTATTTAAGGGATACAGCACTACTGCTTTAACAGACTCAACAAAAGAATTTCTGATGATACTGCTTTAATAAAGTCTTTCCAAAAATGTCTCACTATTGTGCCTACTGCTAAACCATGAAAAGGTTTTTAGTTGAGTGATTTTCCTGCTATGTGGTTTAGGTGCAAACAAAACAAAAATTTATAAAAATAATTCAATTCTTCATCTCTTAAAGTAGTGTTTGAAAACATGATCTTCTTGACCAGAGGGATTACATTGTCAATTTGCTTAAGTTTAAAAAGTATTCATTATGGTACTTAATAATTAGAGATCAGAAGTGCACCTTGTACCCTTTATAAACTTAGCAGTTGAATGCATAATTGGTCTGATGTTTTTAACCTTGGACATGAGCTAAGATTATATCACTTGTTCTTTTGGTAGTTGTACAAGTTCATTGCCTTGATTTTGTCTTTCTGCTGAAAAGTCTGGCTGTTTAAGTTTTGCCTATTATAGGTTAGCTGGTTCTAGAAGCAAACCTCCTTTTTCCACACTTTATTTTCTTATGTAAGAATAAACACTTAATCTTTACAAAAGTCTTTTATACCATTCACTTTGAATATATCTCACTTAAAGGCAAATATACAGCCTTTGAGAACAACTATTGAACCAGAGTAAGCTTAATTCAATTCCTATGACAAATTGAAAATTATTACTGTAAATAATACTAGTGGCTGAAAAACCTCTTAACTTGCAAGAAGAAAATTTTTGTCCTTTAAATGCCTCTGATAGATTGTAACATCATACCTATAATATAAGTCATTATGGTTTATAAGTTATAACAAGGCCTTTATTAATGTGGGTTTTTTGTTTTGTTTTTCATTTTAAACTTCAAGTCTTTCTTATTGATATGTTTAGGGGTTATACATCAGGTCTGTCTTCTGGTTGAGTTTATCTGTGCCACAATTTTCTTCCCATGTTTTATGAAAATGCGGGGGTGGAGGGGAGGAGAGGATCTTGGTATTTCTAATGTTATTTATTTTATTTCTATTTCCTCTCTTTTTTCTCCCCAGAGATGGCCAGATTACTGCAATTCTGGACCAGAAGAACTATGTAGAAGAACTCAACAGACATCTGAAGTAAAGAATGAATAAATAATATTACTTAACTGGGGATTTTTGAAGGGAAAGATAAAACAATGGGCAAAGAGGATAAATTCAGACAATACTCAACAAATATATATAGAATTTCTGCTTGTCAGGCACTGAGTTAGGCACTGGATCGATGGCATTTAACTGTTTTGGTGACCTTTAGTGAAAGGTAATATAAGATTAGTATGTAATTATAACTCTAGTGATTAACTAAACACATTCAGTTAAGAATTTTAAAGTATGTGACATATACACTTGTAATTGGTGGCCTTCTTGGCTCAGTAGATAGATGCATATTTCAGGACTGACCTTGGGTAAACCACTCATTACTTTAGTATCTTTAGAGTAATCATATCTCCTTACTTCCTTGCATTTCTCATTTATACACTGAATTGATAATTTTAAATTACCCTCTCTTCACCATCACTACTATTAATTTACCAAATACTCACCCACTATTTTCAGAACTGTCCAGAACATGAAACAGTTCCTTGTCTCCTGAAGAGAGCTATTCAGAAGCTGTGGTATTCTCAAGTACTTTGAGGTTCTTGTTATCCTAAGACTGCTGAGTAATTCAGAAGAATAATTGATAAATCTGTTAATATCTTAATTGTGGTTCTCTTATATATGAAAGCCATTTTTAATTTAAGTAACACCTGTAATATGATTATATTAGTATTAATTGAGTAGTCTTGGTTGCTGGCAAATTCAAGAACAATTTAAGTATATTTTCTCTGGGGACCAAGAACCAATAATGACAGTAATGAACTATGGAGATATTAGCCAAGCAAAGTCATGGTTACAATTGACAATGGAATACGTATAAACATGACACTATTATTTACTCTTTCCGTGCCTTAGTTTCTTTATCTGTAATTGGTTGATAACTAGCCCATAGGGTTGTTAAAAGGAATAAGTGAAATAATACAAGTAAAACAATTTTTTTTTACTTTCTTTTTTGCAATTAAAACAATTTTTTTTTTACTTTCTTTTTTTGCAAGTAAAATAATTTAGAAGAGAGCTTGATGCATTTAAGCACCTAATTTATGTAACTTATTATTATCATATATAGGTAAGTCTTAAAATTTATTGTGTAGTAATTAGCTCTCTTGTTTCACTGAACAAATACTTTCTCAATACAAACTCCAGTGCCAAAGATATAGCAGTTAAGGCAGACACCGCCCTTTGTAAGCTGTCTTAGAGCCTACAAGTCTATCAAGAATTGTGGACATTAGACAATGAATTATAAGTGTGATGGGTGTTTAAAAAGGAATTATAGGGTACTGTTCTGTTTTTCAAAAGAGACTATTATGGTTTTTTGGGTTTTTTTTCTCTTGATAGTGCTACTGTAAACAATCTTCAGGCAAAAGTAGATGCATTAGAAAAATCCAACACTAAACTGACAGAGGAGGTAAGTGTTTTAGAAATTCTTTGATTGACTAGTAGAATTTAATTATGTGCATTAGTGGAACCAATAATTTCTATGTAACCTTGGAAATGAAGGACTTGATTTTTCAGATAATATTTTCTGTAGCACATAACTCCTTGTTCTGACTAGAATCGCCAGTGGGCTTCTCACAGGGGTCTCATTTACCCAGTTGGACTATGTAGGCATCAGACCACTGGCTCAGTAGACTGGCTCATTAAGTATACTGGTTTCTTTTGTGGGAATGTTTTGTTTGGGCTAGCCTAGAGTAAATGTTTAGCATATTGCATGATATTCATCGTTTATTCATTCAGTAAACGTTTTGGGCACTATTTATGTGCTCGAACTAGACAAAGATTTATATGTGCCAGGCATTTATTTATGTGTTCCAGATTGGCCAGCTCCCCACCCCGCCACATCCTTATTTTCTCCTTGGGACAGTGAGATTGATAAAATAAAGAGCACTGGTCAGAAGACCAGTAATCCCTGCTCGTATGTCATGTGCTCCTGAGTAAGTCAGTCACTTGACCTCTAAGAGGCTCTGTTCCCTAGCAAATGAGGGTATTTATACTTCCCCTTTCAAACTCACAGTTTCTCTGAAGATCAGATAAGAATATATATGTGAACTCTTAGAAAAGTCCATAAAATGAGAACAGAAAAATAACCTCATGTTTTACTTCTGATTAATAAAGACATTTTTTTCCTAACTTACCAAAGACTTAAGCTACAGAATTTTTCTTTAATAGCATTAGATGTTTCTGTGAAAAATCTTAAATAAAATTATCCAGGTGGAAAAGAGTTTATCATCTCTATTTCTAATTATAATGATCCTGTTACATACAGTGGGATAAATTTGTTTAAAAAAAAAAATCAAACTAAAGCACTAGTCAGGAAGATGCTGTTTAATTGGGTTGTTTTTTTTTTTCAGAATGAACATTTTTATTGTCATAATTTTAAAATGCCTTCTATATTTCTCAGCTCTATGGGCTTCATTTTTGGTTGAAGATTCTTAATTATATGTTATTAAAACTTTAATTTATGGATATGACCCTTAGAATCTTTTTTTTTTTTTTTCTTTGAAAAGATCACTGGTAAGGGGATCTTAACCCTTGACTTGATGTTGTCAGCACCACGCTCTCCCAAGTGAGCCACAGGCCGGCCCTGACCCTTAGTATCTTATCCCACAAATCTGTTGGAATATTCAGCACAAATTTTCTACTCTGGTTCTGCTGCTACTATACTCAGGCAGTCTGGCATAGCAATTAAGCAAGGTCTCTAAAGCTAGACTACTTTGGTTCATGTCCTGGCTCTGGTACTTGCTAGCTTTCTAATCCGGGGCCAGTTACTTAAGTCTCTATTCCTTGGTTTACTTCATTTAAAATGGGAATAATAGTAATAATATTTTTTAAAATGTTGTGTAAATTAAATAATTTAATACATGCTAAGGGCCTAGAACAGTGCCTGACATATCATAAGCACTCAATAAATGTAGTTGTTAATTTTTTTTAGTCACAAGACTTGTCTTCCTGAGTTAGATTTATTATACTAACAAAATTCGTTTATTCATTTAAGCTTTGAACTTTTAGAGATAGGCAAGCACTGTGTGTACTTTTTAGAGAGCAGATAAGGCTAATCAGTTCTGTTTCTTCTCATTTCTACTTTTGGATTTAAGATATCCAGTAAAAATAATAATAATAATAACAGACCTCTTTACCCCTCCTAAGTTCTGAACCAGTATGAAAAAATGAGAAAAATTAAGCAGATAAAGATATAAATATCCATTTTATTATTGGTAAAGCTGAATTAGAAAGCCCACTTAGCTCTGCAGCCATAATCAGTTTTCCTGAGTTTCTCTTAAATCGAGATCTTGGAACTAAATATCTGTCTGATGGCAAACTTGGATCTAATGAACCCAAGAATTGGCCCTACTTGCCCAGAATTGCTTCTTTACATATTATGAGGCCTGAGGAGCAGAGAAAGAAATGGGCTTCCCAGCCTGCCTCCAGAAAGCATGCCTGAGCTCTAGCTGCTCTGTACTTACCATGTTAGAACAGGAACCAAGCAGAACCTGCATCTGCTGCTAGTGAGGAGACAATAAAAAGGGACCGACTAGCCTGGCTAGTTCCTCCTCCCAGCCTCATTCATGCACCTTCATATTCTCTGGGGGTAATTGAGTTTAGTAGGTGCAGAGAAGGAAAAAGTGTTTTCACCTTAATTTTCCTTCCTATGGAATGGGGATATAAATGTTTTCCCATAGCAATATACTGCTAATAACATTACCTTATTTTTTAGGTGCTGAAATGAAAAATCTCTTCAATGCTTAATAGCATCTTTTAAAGTCAGAACTTTGGAATTATTTCTTTTATTTTTATTTAACCTACTTTCAAAATATTTCTCCTAAGTTCCCTATAAGACATTTTTATTGGATTATAGCTTGCTTGCTTTTGAAGAATATCCAAGCCTGAAAATTATGTCCTAGCAGATCATGAATTATCTTATACCATGTTAATAAAAGAAAAATAAAAGATGATTTTAAAAATTTTATCAACAGCTCGCAGTTGCAAACAACAGGATTATTACCTTGCAAGAAGAAATGGAACGAGTTAAAGAGGAAAGTTCCTACATATTGGAATCCAATCGGAAGGTTAATCTTACTAGATTTATAAAATATTCATAGAGAGCATGTCAGTGTGTTAGTGGTAGGGGGGAGTCTCTAGAGTACTGTTGAAAGCAGCAAGCATTTGCATGTATCAAGCACACTGTTTTCACTTAGACTCCATAATTGAATGGGTTATGCCACTTCTCCTACAAGATGCTTCTTGGCTTCACAGCCACCTATATCTGTTTAGAGACTTCAAGAAACAGTCTATTCCAGTTTCTTGTTTTTATGTGCTAATGATTTGTACTGCATTTGACTGTTATATTTGTTACATTAAATATACCATTATTTTTACACCATATTATTGTTTTATAAGAAGTGATACCTCATTTATCTGGTATCACTGAGTTACCATATAAATGATTTTCTAGATAACTTAATCCCTTAAAGCACCAAACTTTTTATACATGTCTAATCAAATTTTTATAAACCTTCTGTGTATTGCATTATTCCAAGCTTTCTTAATTAGAGGACTAATTTAACACATTTAGCCCTTTATGGTGACTGAGGGTTATAATTATTAACATTGGCAATTCTGTACTAAATTGTAACAGTGCTAATTTAGGGGGCTGTTGAAATTAATAGAGCTTCTAGTACCTACACGTAAATATTCAGGTTGCTGTGGGTGTTTTTTTTCCTGCCTTTTATGATTTCACTAGCAATCTCTTACTTCTTACTGCTGCTAGTGTTGCTATCTCTAGAAAGGTCTCTCCACTTTTATGTTCTTGTTTCTAATCTTCTGTGACCTAGGAATCCAAATATGCACAGTTACTAAAATTGTCCCTAAAAAGTAGCTCTGAGTGGGGACTGAAGCAGTTTTCTATGAGTAAAGTGCCTGACTTTAATGCATGGACTTCATGAAAACAAATGTGACTGCCCAGAATTTTTTGATGACCTACTTATTTTTAACTGTGATCTCTCTGGATGGTTGACGACACCAGATGTGACATCTTTGGAGAATGAATGTATAATCATTTTTAAACCTTTGTCCCATCTCATATTTTGCAGTGAAAATTAGTTATTTTTAGAGGCTGAATTTTAAAACTTCCACCACCTGTTTTGGTAACCTACCTTAGGATTTTAAATAAAGTGGCAGAAAACCTCCACTTTAGCTCAGCCTTTTAAATTTCACTAGACTTCTTCAACTTCTTTAGTGTCTTCGTTTATTGTTATGCCTGCTTAGATATGATCATTTTTCCTTACTAAATAGCAGTTCTAGTATCTGCTAATTCTGTATAGATTATTTAAATCCTTGAATATGCTCTATTTTATTTATCTTTTAAGGGTCCTAAGCAAGACAGAACTTCAGAAGGACAAGCACTAAGTGAAGCAAGAAAGCATTTAAAGGAGGAGACTCAATTGCGATTGGTAAACTTTGCTTAAGTTCAAAAAGGAAGTCATTAAAAGATAACAGCCTACTTAGATTGGGGGGGTTTTTTTTGGCGGCTGGCCAGTACAGGGATCCGAACCCTTGACCTTGGTATTATAAGACTGTGCTCTAACCAGCTGAGCTTACCAGTCAGCCCCCTACATAGAGTTTTTATCTTACAGACCAAGATCAGGAATGTCAGTAGTACTCTAAAAAATTTTTATGGATCCCATAAAACTGTTACTCAGTCTTTTTAACCCACCTTCCCTGTATTGCTTTCACAGTCCCTTTTCTGAGTATTCTCAACAGCAATAAGATTTTGCCAATCTTTTTGTTTGTTTGTTTGATTTTATAGTTTGTATTACAAGAACATTAGGTACGTAGAACCTACTTTTTTAAACTATACAATCCCCACACCTACGTTAGTCCTCACCCTTGCAATGATACTGATGTGTTTTCTTGGAGGAGGCAGCTCTTCTTCTTGTTACTAAATATATATCATTAATATAGAATTATACTCTTTTATTTTTAGCTGTCATTTCTAAATTTATTCTTGTTCTTAGATATAAATAGAAAAATATATCAAAGAATTTATGAAAAGGAACACTATTCTTGAAATATATTTTCTTTCAGTTATTAGTGTTAATATATGAATAATCCCTGATATTAGTACATTAACTCTTCCTGAATTTCAGATAGCATGACAAACAAAAGGACCCCTCATAGTGTCTGTAAGAACAGGAAAAAGTCTGAAAATAAGTAGTGATTACTTGTACTAAAAAGTTATTACAAATTAACAATGTATAATAGAATGTCAGGTTTTCTGAAAACACAGCAATGTTATTCTAACAATCTCAAAATAATAAGCAGTTGTCTTCTGCATGATCTCAAAATACTTTCTATAAGGAGGGTCCTAGAAATAGTATATGTCAACATTTTAAGAAGTGGTATGATTCATTTTCTATCATGCCAATCATGTAAACACAGGAGTCTCAGTTAAGTGGCACATGATAAAAATCTTAAAATTTTTCGTATCCTTTTACCACAATAAGATTGCCCTGGGCACAATGTAGAAGCAGACGAACCTCAGGTATTTGTATCTTTGATCATCCAAATAATGTTGCAGCAATAATGGTTGAAACAAAAGCGTTTCATGTCAAGTGAATTAAGTCAGCTAAAATTCAGTAAAAATTCAGTCAGCTATATTGACCATTCCTAGTAATGGAGATGTTACTCTGGGGACCCAGAGTATCTTCTGGATTCCTTGGGATCTTGAATATATCAACAACATTTAAATTTAAGAGAATAGCAACTGCTTTATTTTGTGCTGACTACTGTAACACTTTATATAAATTTCTGTAATGGGATATGACATCAGTTGTCTCGGTGTCTAATGAAGTACCTCAAGTATGTGCATGTTTTAGACATATTTAAATAGCACCATCTTTGGCCTAGCAAGTTTTTCAGATTTGTACATTATTGAGCAAATGTTATTGATATTATTCTTTTTGTTAAATCTCTGAAAATGAATGATAGCTTATAGCTATTTTGCCAGAATATTCAGACCTGAGAGTTTTTGTTTACCTTTTCCTGTGAAATTTATGGTTTATACTTAGTTGAGGAAAGAAAGTATAAGCAATTTATTCACCTTTGGGGGCAGGATGTTGAAAAAGAACTGGAGATCCAGATCAGCATGAGACAGGAGATGGAGTTGGCTATGAAGATGCTGGAGAAGGATGTCTGTGAGAAGCAGGATGCTCTGGTGTCTCTGCGACAGCAGCTAGATGACCTCAGGGCTCTCAAGCATGAACTTGCCTTTAAGCTACAGGTAGGGGAAATGTGAGGAATAGACTCACTCGTTCTCTAAAATCCTGGGGCTTCCTTCCACTCCTCTTGTTCTCTAGAATCACACTTTAAATACAAGAGGGAATAGTCACATCTCATTTTGAGGCTAGCTGCCAGTAAACCACTTTAAGAATCAGACAATCATAGGATCTTGTATTGCTGTTCTGAAAAACCATGGCTACTTTTCACATTGTAAAGGGGAATGGGGGTCTTTTTTAATCCTATGAGATAGTTTCTACTTTTCAGCCTAACATGACAACTGACAAACTGATGAATCTAATGATATTGCAGTAAGGCTGCATATAACAATACTAATTTTAAACAAATTGCTTTTTGGCTTTTTTTCCATTTGGGAATTAACTGATATAGGAGGATACTTCAAAAAATTTGTGGTAAAATGCAACTAAAGGATAATACACATCTTTCCATGAATTTTTTTGAAGACCCCTCATACAACTATATGAGCATTTCTTTTTCTCTATTTTTCACTTACCATAAGGTTCAAAAAGCATGTGTGATAATATTTCAGGCTTTTATGTCATATAGGTCATTTATAATTCTTTTTCATAACAGAGTTCAGACTTAGGAGTAAAACAGAAAAGTGAACTAAACAGTCGTTTGGAAGAGAAGACTAATCAGATGGCTGCTACCATTAAACAACTTGAACAAAGGTAAAAGTGCTGTTTTTTTAATGAAACACATCACGCTATCAGTGCTGGGAGTAAAGAGAATGTGCTATGCATTTGGCAAATGCAAAGTATATGAATTCTTCCAGCTTAACATCAGATATGCTGGTAGAAAGAAAGCCAATTAAATTTTATCTCTTCTCTAAAATGTCACTGAAAACACTAAGAAATTTCAGCCTTTCTTGACTGTTTTGAACATTGAACTTTTAATTAACCATTTCAGTGTCATGTGCTAAAGGAAGGATACTTACAAGGATGAAAGGATTTTTAAATACACATTTGTAATTCTGTGATTTTGTTGTTCATCACCAAAATCTTTAAATACTTTGGTACTCCGTTATGTAGGGGTACTGAAAGAGAGGTGTCCTCTGAGGATCTATTCTAGACCTTTCTCTCCCTTCTTTAACTTTAACCCTTTCTCTCCTCTCTCCCATCTTCCTTTTCTCTGTACGTTTTCCCGAATAGTTCTGTAGCATCCACTGTCCCTCAGTGTGTGTCTCCAGCTCAGTCCTCTACCTGGAGACCAGTCGTGAGTTTTCATACTCTGCCCAGCTGTCTCCCACCGGTACCTACAATTCAGTCTGCCCAAAGCATATCTTCTCCCTATGCTACTCTGTTTCTCTGTTTGTCTGAAAACTCTGTTTTCTTCCTGGTGACTCAGCAGCCAGGAGAAATGACTGAGATTTCAAGACTGAATGCAGCTCAACACCCAAGGTCGTTCGATGTTTTCACCTTTAACACCCACTCATCGCCCTTCTTGTATTTGAACAAAACTAAACTAATAGTCCCTGGACATGCTTCCCATTTTCCCATCCATTTCTTTCCTAATAGTTCTATCAATTACAAATGTTCTTCCTCTTCCCATTCCCTTTTTCTTCAGATACATTTTTTAATGTTCAAGCTCAAATGCTGTCTCCCCAGAGCTTCCTCTGATACCTTCTCCCAGCTAGAAATGATCTGTCATTCTTGGAATTCCCATGACCTTATGTCCATATCTATCCATACCGCTTATGGCACTTTTCACCATCTGCTTTAACTTGTAGCCCTTTATATATGTATCTTATCTTCCAATACATTTGCTCCTTGTGGTTAGTTCACTAATCTTTTAAGTTCCCTCGTTGGATATATCACAGTGCCTTGACTGTACAAAGCATTCATTCAGTAGATGTATGAATGAGTGGATGAATGGGTGACTACTTTTATTTAGGTGGTTCTTAACCAGGAAGGATCCTGGACAGCAATGCATATTAATGTTAACTTAAAAGTTAATTGCAAATTAATAAATAAGCTTGAAACCGCTGGTATGGCTGATAAATAAAAATATCAGTCTACCCAGAAAAGAAAGTTATCTAAGTACTTGCTCGTAAGCATTTATATGTTTATTATTTAACAAATAGATTTTAGTGTTCATAAATTGTGCTTTTGAAATGTATCAGACTTTTTCAATGATTTTTTGACTTGGTATTTAAAGCAGATAGAACTAACGTAATGGCTTATCTCATTGAGCATTAAGCTGACTTATTCTCTTGCTATTTTTGTGTTTCCTGTTTATTCATTTTTTTCATTCTCCTTTCACTCCATTTTCATTTTTATTTTATTTAGTGAAAAGGATTTGGTGAAACAGGCAAAGACCTTAAATAGTGTAGCAAATAAACTGATCCCAAAACATCATTAGGCATTTTACATTTGGTTACTTTGCAAGTCTGATATCACAACTTAATTGTAAGAGGAAGAAATATGAAAGTTATTACATTTAAGCTCTGACTATATAAAATGTCACCACAAGTTGACTTCGAATTTGTTGGACTTTTAGAAAAACAGTTGGATATATAGGATGGGTTTTTTCTTATTATTATTTCCTTCCCAGAGTTAGAAAATTTGGTATAAGTTCCTAATTAAATGCCAAATAAACTTTGAGAAATTATTTTTGAGTTGACCAATAAATAAAAACACCAGTAAAAATAATCCTAGGGAATTGAAGCTCTGTACATATATTAATGATGCCTTTACAACCCTGTCCTTGATAGTATCAGATTCTAGGTGCATTGTTCATGTCTGTATCAGCAGCCTGTTCTGCCATTGCGATGTAATGAACTAGAGGTGACTACCATGTGAACTTGGACTCTTCTAAAGTAGTTCTGTGTCTTTTAGGCCATGACCCCTTTTTGCTTTTTTTGTATAAATTAATCACCAAGCCAAGGATAAGTACTTAGTATTTCACTACCGTTCTATTCTCAGTAACCGAGATTGCTTGCAACTTTTTTGCCTTAGTGACTTTGGGGGGAAAAAAAAAAACAGCGTCCTTACATTTCTTTAAAATACATAGATGAAAAATTAGTAATTAGGTAACTTATGATAACATAATAATGTGGAAGCTTGGGAAAACCCTCCTAATATTTGTCCTCTTCTACCTCTGCCATTTTTCTGCAATTCTACTCCCTATTTAGGTTTCAGAGAGAACAATTTTAATCAAAACACTCCTCTTCTATTAAAAAAAATGCTGTACACATTTTTCAGATCTATCCTGCTTTTTGCTTTTCCTATTGGAGTAAAGAGGACAAGATATAGACATGAGTGATGATTTCCTGCCTGTCATTCCTTACCTGGAAACATTTACTTAGGAGTTTCTCTTACTTTTTGTTTAGATGGGGATTTGCTAAGTGTTCTGAGAAATTAATAATTTAATTATTAATTAAAGCGTTATTAAGAAAAACATTTCAGAGTAGGAAATAGATAAATGATAAACTTATATTCTTTATTATTATGTAGTATAAAAATAATGATCCCAGTAGGTATCCACAAGCAATATTAGCAGGGCTTCTTTTTCTAAGTGACCACAGATCTAACCCTTTCTAGGCTTTACATTGTAAATAATCCTATAAATACTCTGATTTTTATTATGACTTTTGATTTGGGGAGACAAGCTTTTACATAAGCCTTCATTCCTTCGAAAGGTCTTAACAAAATATTTGGGTTTTTTTCTTCTTTCTCATTCTGGCATGCTTTGCAGCATTTCAGCTGCTTAGATGGGGACAAAGATAACCCTTTTGCTGTTGAAATTCTTTACCTTCTCCTTGGTAAAACCAGAATTAAAAGAGTGACATAGAGTTTATGCGTGCTTTTACAGGCCCTTGTATAGACTTGAACCAATACAAAGTCAAAGAACATAAGTATAGACCAACTTCATGGAAAATCCTGTGCTCTTAAGCTTACTTATAGTTTTGCACCTATATAAATAAAGCTCTTACTGTGTTCTTATCTTCATCAGCCTGTTGTGGTGATGAGCTACCTTTTCTATGAGCATTTCAAAGGAGTGAAAAACACCAAAATAAAACTTTTTAAAGACTACACACAGCATGCTTCTAAATTCTATTAGATAAAGCCCCAAATATTTCTCCTTCTAAAACATGCTTCTTTATAGGTGCAAAGTTATAAGAAGTTTAGAAGAAAACATCTGTCAGAATCTTCCAGAGAATATGGTCAGGAGTCTTACACATTCCAGTGCTGAGTTCTTTGTCCACTTAGTCACACACCACTTCGTAGGAATGGAAAAGGAAAAGAGACAGCCAAACGATGACACAGGCTTTTCCTTATATAATGACCCGAAGCCTGGGTAAGGGTTGTCGTACAATGTCATGTGATTTATTATACGTGATCTGAGGAAAGGACCAGAAAAATGTTATAACTCCACATGTAAGAAGGTAGTTTGCCCATTTGCAAGTTCCAGTTATGTGTGTAAAAAAGAAATACAAAGTACCAAACCTATTAGGGAATAAAAAATGCAAATAGGTGGATTTAACTTAAATTACTGTGTATTTGAGGTTGGCTTTGGATATGGATTTTCTAAAAAAGTGATGTTTTGTTGTTTATCATCTAATGGCTGTAAACTGTAGTACTAGAATAAAAAAAAGTGGAAAATCAGCTTTTCCTCTGCCTGGTTCACCTTCATCTTGCTTTTCTTTAGAATTGGTTTCTTGTCCATCTATTTTCCCCCATAATTTCTTCCTCTGTGTCCTGCAAAGTTTTTTTCCTGTCTGTGTCTCCCTGCCTTCTTCCTTGGGTTATTTTATTTTGTGTTGTGAACTTGGTCTTCCTCCCCACCATGGCTTTTGTTTTTTATCACAAGTTCATATGGCTCACATCCAGATTGCGCCAGGCTGAGCGAGACCGCCAGTCTGCTGAGTTGGACAACCGGCTCTTCAAACAGGACTTCGGAGACAAGATCAACAGTCTGCAGCTGGAAGTGGAAGAGCTCACCAGGCAGCGGTGAAGAGAGGGCAGCTTGAGCTGACAGGGTGGCCATGGGTAATTCTAAGGCTAGACAGAAAGAGGAGGAGGGGCCTCATGATGTCCAGTCACCTCAGCAATGTCTTTGCAATGTCCTTTCTCTGGAATTGGAACTCAGAAATTTTCACATACATCAATATTCCCAAAATTCTGTCGACATCCTTTGTGATCAAAGAATTAGGAAATTAGAGCCCAAGGTCCCAGATAAATAGTAATTAATAGCCAACACAACACTAATAATAATATTAGCCATTTCCTGAATTCTTACTGTATGCCAGATACTTTACAAAGTCCTTCACATGCAATCTCCTAATATCTTCACATCAACCCTATTAGTAGGTGTTATTATTTCCCCCACTTTCAGATGAAATTAAAGCGTAGAGGGGTTTAATGTGTCCAGATGCACACAGTGAAGCTAATAAGTGGCAAAATTATCATTTAAAAACCTGTCTAACTCTAAGCCCTTAACTATTCTTCTATATAATCACTCAAATGAGACTCACTTCTGTGCTAAAGATAGAACTTTGTTTGGACATAAAGCACATAGCTACTAAAGACACTAATGGTTGATGGTGTAACTGGGGATTGAATACATAATTGTAAAGAAAGACCAGCTAATTAATATGAAGTGAAACTATATCTGATCTTTCATACTATATCTTGCCAAAAATTTATAAATACTGTCTTTCAGTTATAGCAAATCCTACTAATTGTCCACAACTCTTTTTCATTAAAATTAATATTAAATATTGATTTTCAGAGTGGTGACAGCATTGGGAGATCCTAAAGTACATTCTTTATCCTCTAAGACAGATGAAACATGTTTTATGTATCTTGGTGTTATTGGTTTTATTGTATTTTAGAACTTTAAAGCTTTAGAACAACATATGGTTGTTCCATATGTTGTCTAGTAACTTTTTATTAATCAAATATTAAAATTTAATTACTGAACTTTAAGAAAAGGGTTTGGCATTCTTTAGAGAATACGAGTACAGAAATCTAGATTTTCATCCTTTTCCTCTCCCACCTGTCCCAGGAACCAGCTTGAGTTAGAACTAAAACAGGAAAAAGAAAGAAGGTTACAAAACAGCAGGAGCATCACAGGAAAGAGTTCGCAGAAGCCAGAACCCAAGGTGGTAATATTTGTTATTCCCCCATTCATTTACTTAATTTAATTTTTAGAGGCTACCTTGATGGGTCTGTCAATTTTCTTTCATGGATCACATACCTAATTGCTGTGGCCTCAAGTATGTAGATAACAAACCAGAGATGTAGTAGGCAGATGAAAGCTTGAGTCCAAGTCTACCTCCAGGATACGCTCTCTAACTTAATTTCATATGAAAATGGGAATTTTAATAATCATAATTTCCAGTGACCCTCTTTTCCCTTTCAATTTTTAAAGTAAGATTATTGAAATATCTTAACAAAAATATGTGTTTCTTAGACTTTTCCTGACTAATAATTTTAATAATATGGTATAATTATCCCTCTACAACCCTGACTTCCCTTTTAAAAGAATTTCCTTAAATGTGGATTTGCTTCTGTATACCTTTTCCAAAGTCATGAGGATTTCAGTTTGAGTATACTCCACGATCTTCTCTTGAGAATAATCAGAAAGAGAGGGAAGTAGGCTTGGGGAAAGCAAAGTAACGTAATGTGGTTTAAAGAGCAGAAGTAGAAATTTCTACAGAATGGTCTTGAAAGGAGAGACCTCCGGCACTTGTAGTGATGAGGGAGCTAAAGTTGGGTAAGATCATCTCTGGGACCCAGAAAACAGGAGCCAGCCTCTTCAAATAATGAAATCAGAAAAGCATTAAATACTTTTTGTATCAAAGACAAGCACAGGGAAAATATTGCCTATTTGTGTACATATTATGTGCAACAAAGCAGGACAAATTTATAAGTTTCCTATTTAAAATTTCTAGAGAGTGAGCTGTTAATTTGCTGAAGAGTAGAAAAGAATTGTAAATGGAAACTTATTATATAGTACCCATTACTAAAATAATTTAAAGTGTGCAAAGAACCACTCTGTGTAGCATGCTATCTTTATTATGTTAGTTTAGTGAACATAAGATCTAAAGGGATTACAGAGATTTACTTAAAATCTTGGCCTATCTTACCCAATTTTTCCAATGAAGCTTTAAGTTTTTCAATCTCAAATTGCCCTGCAGTGGGGTTTCCAGGAGGGTAATATTGTATTGACCTCTTTTTCTTGATACTTAAGTGGTCTAAGAACACATATTCCCATTTTGGAAGCAGATACACAGCAGTTCAAAGCAGGCAACAGGGTGTTTGTATGCCACAGAGAGAATTTGTCCCTAAAAGCTGCACAAGCAGGGCTTGAGAGCATTGGTAGAAATGCACTTTGGAACTTGACATTGGTCCCGCCGAGTAGAAAACTCCTTGAGTTGCATAGGCTGTAGAAGTTGTTGTGGCATTGGGGCATCTACTTAATTGAGTGTCCAGAGGACTACACAGTCTGCTGGATATGGCCATGCTTTATTTTGCCCATTTTTCAGAGCTCAGTCAGAAAAAAAACAATTCTATCTTCCTAATAGGTAACTTATATCCTTTGCAAGTAAATAGGATATTTTCTGAATTTTATTTGAATCTTAGGAATTTTATTGCAAACTATCAGAATAGTGAAGAAACTACTTAGAGCAGAGAATGAGGAAACATGCTTGAAAGTTAGAGCCCTTCCCTAATTTAAAAATAAATAAACCAATAAAACAGCTACTGAGCTTTATACCCAAACTAAGGCATTGCAGAAGAAAATATCTGCAACATCATTGTTTAGCATTCTGAATAATTAATAAATTGGGCTGTTTTCTTTTGGCAGGATGGGAAGCACAAAATTCAAGAGGAAAATGTTAAACTAAAAAAGCCCTTGGAAGAAAGCCACAGGTGTTTGTTAATCAAATATTAACTAAGATATGAAGTTATTTTTGGGTGGTGGGAAAGGAGGAGCTTTTGGTATATATTGGCGTTGACACAGACCAGACACTGACTTGTAAGATTAATATGCCAGAAAGACATTTTGAAGGGAAAGTGAGTAAATAATAAACCAGATAACATGTATTAAACCCAGTAGGGGGGCAGGCTGGTTAGTTCAGTTGGTTAGAGTAAAGCCTTGTAACACCAAGGTCAAGGGTTCAGTTCCTCATATGGAATACCCACACCAAAAAAAAAAAAAATTATTATGCCATTTCAGAAGAAAGAAGGGTAATCAGGCTGTCTTCTGACTCTTCCCTAATTAATCCCAAACTCAAATTATCACTTAAAGGTTTATTTCTCAATCTTTACTGAATTGGTATCCCAAGAGAACGGAGCACAAGTCATAGAAATTCTTAGGTTCTTAAATGTATTGAGTATGACTTGTTTCCATCTATGTGCTAAGTTTCAAAAAATAGTCTCATTTTCCTTATCTGTTATTTCTCCTTTCTCTTAAGGGTCTCAAACAGCTTAACTCATTACTTTTTCTTAACTCTTCATCTGATTTGCTCACTATGAAGAGCACAGGATTGTTTTGAGAAAGCTGACTTTGTTATTTTAGCAGGTTAGAGACATAACAAAATATGACATAGTGCCACTGCATGGGAAAATGAAGGAGGTCCAACCATATGACATTCTGGAAAAGGCAAAACTATGGAGACAAGAGAAAAAATAAGTGGTTGCCAGAGGTTGGGGGAGGTGGGGGATGAATAGGCAGAACACAGAGGATTTTTAGGGCAGTGAAACTCTTCTGTTCACTGTAATGGTAGGTACATGTCCATACATTTATCCAAACCCATAGAATGTCCAACACAAAGAGTGAACCTTAATGTAAACTATAGTGATAATGTGTCAATATAGGTTCATCGAGTATAACAAATGTATACCACTCTCGTGCAGCATATTGATAATGGGGGAGACTGGGGGTGGGGCAGGGGTATATGGAAAATCTGTGTACTTTCTATTCTATTTTGCTGTGAACCTAAAACTCTGAAAATATAAGTCTATTTAAAAGGGGGGAAGATGTGAGAAGGGAAGAGTTCAGTGATGAGAAATGATACCAAGAAGGTGTTTTGAGAAAACTATACAATGTCCATTTGGGACAGCTGTCCCTTTCCAGGCTTTGACACCTTAATAATGAGGTAGTGTGTTGTCTGGAGTTAAAGTAGATACTGGAGAAGAGAAATCACATGGTCCAACCCTAGGCTGATTATGCAGGTATTTAGCATAAATACCTTTTTCCTTCCTCCAAGGTCAGAATGATTCCAAAGTCTTTAATTTTGCTCCCATAGAGCATAGTTTGACCCACGACTAACCTTAAACTATAGCCCATCTAACATTGCAGATTAGCATGGGCACAGGGAAGGAAACTATAAAGGTCATAAAATTAACCTGGGCTTCCAAGTGCCTCTCAAGGTCAGCCTAGCTCCAGACTAAAATCAAGTCATTTACTGGAACAATCAGGAGTGTCTGTTAAATGCCAAGTTCTGATTTAGGCCCTGGGGATGTAAGACAATACTTCCTTATGTATGTATTATGTTCTGCAGCTTAGAAAGAATGTTTCACATTCATCATCTCCTTACAAATTTAATTCTCCTTACAAAAGTATAATTATCTATTCCTGCTTTGCAGATGAGAAAACTGAGGACCACAGATAGGCTAGATTACATACCCAAGTTGCCTCTACTTATTATGACTTCTGTTTTTACATCCTTTGTTTCTGCACTACATAATAGCAGCTTCCTATCCTGGCCAGAACTGCAATCATAAGACATACTGAGCTTCCTGGGATTGTGGTCCAAGGAACATCTGAAAACCCAGTCACCACATATGGTATATGTCTGGTGATCACAATGCCACTCAATCAAAGAGAATAGGAACTACTGTAATCTGTGGTCCATTTTCCGCAGAACCAAGAGTGTGCTTTGCTTCTCTTGTTTACATTCTATTCCAATTTGGGGAAATCAGGGTTAGCTCAGCTTAGTCTCATGAAGAAATATCTCAGCCTGAATGGGTTTTCTTGTGGCAATCTCATTCATTTCCCTTTCCCTGATTAATTTGCTAAAGCTCACATTGTAAGAATATTTGGGAGAGTGGATGTATGATAATGGATAGATTTCCATAATATCAGATAGGAAAAAAGCTATAGGGCCAATGAGCCATTCAAGTTTTACATGTTGAGAAACATAAATGCTAACTATTTTCTTGGTAGTAAAAAGTAAACATAAAATATAATTCCAAATCTGTTTTTAAGTGGGAACCATTATGTAAGTCAAGGGTCAGATTCCAGTAATAGATTAACAACCAAAATTTCTTCTCCTTGGAGATCAAGATTAATAATTATGTTGTTCCCAGCAGTTTAAAAGAAACTACAGTATTGCTTGTTTTAAAGTGTTTGTCTTCTGAGCTTTTAATTGATATGATATAATGGAAGTATATTAAGTTGCTATGTGTTTTAAATTCTCCATTGTAGGCTGCAGTCTCGCCCTCTGGATGAACAGGTAACTGAGCTTCCTGTTTTAAAACATCTCCTATAAACTATGAGGGTGGTTGTACCATGCCTAGCCAGTAAACAAGGTAGGATGGGAGGAAGATGAATGAGTAGTCTTCTGTGTACCATCCTTTCAATAATGTTCTAAACAAATGTATTGCCTGAAGCTCCCACAGGAATAGCACTGCTTTGAGCAATTTGCTAAGTAAATGGTAGTTCTCACTTCTAATTTGAAATTATCTGACATACACAGATACTTCAAAAAGTTCATGGAAAAACAGAATTAAAAGGTAATAATAATCTTTCCATGAACTTTTTGAAGTACTCATACTATGAGACCTAGGAGAGCTCACTTTATCTCTCTTTTAGTTTTCCTGTACATAAAATGGAGAGAAAAAAATCACTTAGAAATAAGCTCAAAACCACTTTGAGATACCATCTCACTCCAGTTAGGATGGCTAATATCCTAAAAACTGAGAATGATAAATGCTGGTGAGGTTGTGGAGAAAAAGGAACTCTCACACGCTGTTAGTGAGACTGCAAAATGGTGCAGCCTTTATGGAAAATGGTATGGAGGTTCCTCAAACAATTACAGATAGATCTACCATGTGACCCAGCTATTCCACTGCTGGGAATATACCCAGAGGAATGGAAATCATCATGCCAAAAGGATACCTGTACTCCCATGTTTATTGCAGCACTATTTACAATAGCCAAGAGTTGGAACCAGCCCAAATGTCCATCATCAGATGAGTGGATAAGGAAACTGTGGTACATCTACACAATGGAATTCTATTCTGCTGTAAAAAAGAATGAAATACTACCATTTGCAACCACATGGATGGACTGAGAGAAAATTATATTAAGTGAAACAAGTCAGGCACAGAAAGAGAAATACCACATGTTCTCACTTATTTGTGGGAGCTAAAAATAAATAAATAAATGGGGGGGGGGGAGAAGACAACAATCACAACAATTCCCTGAACTTGTTAAGACAAGTGAACAGATATGAGGTAGTTGGGGGGAGGGGAGTGGGGGGGCAAAGAGAAACAGGTAAAGGGACACGAAATCTATTACCATGTATATTGAGAAGTTAAAATAAATAAAATAAAATAAAATAAGACATAAGCTAACATAAATGGTTGTAAAACACTTTGTGAATACGATAGTATATGACAACCCCATAAGAAAGACAATAAATGCTATTGTGCCTAGGTTACCCATGTCATTTACCTATTAGTATCTAAAATGAAGCCTACTGCTTTCCATTCTCTGTGGTAGAGGGATGGGGCAGTTTTTTAAACTTTTCACTTTATACTTCAGTATGTGTGAATTTTCTTTTAGAAATAAAATCATGTTACTTTATTATAAAAATTAAAAGAGCTGGAAGGATAATGATAAGATTATCAGAGTTGTATTAAGATGGCAGGGCTACATGTAATTTTTTTCTTTAGTTTGCAGGTAGTCTGTAGTGTGGTTATATTAATTTTGTAGCTTAAAAAATGCATATTCTGAAAGTATTAATAGTTCTGCCACTATGGGAAACTAACTAGCTCACTATATGGTTTAGGACCAACTGATGCTCTCTGAAAAGCCACATGTGTGTCAACTGTGCCAAGAAGATGGCAGCCTAACACAGGTAACTGGTGAGAAATGAACAGGTTCTTCATAGGGATGTTGACTGCACCACTAACCCCTAATAGGGACTTTGCCATGTAAAGTACAGAGTGCACTCTTTATAGTGCTGAGAGGGGAACGAAAAGCAAAAGGAGCAAGCATTTATCAGTACCTCAGTCATCATAATTCATATCAGTAAATCTCCGTTAAAATAAATAACTATATAATTCAAAACAAGCAAATATAAATTTATAAATAAAATATTTATTGAGCACCTACTGTGTAGAATGTGCTATTCCATTTGATGGAGAAAGAATAATGCACAAAGTGGGCCAAGTCCCTGTTCTTTTGAAGCTTATGTCCTTTGTGCCATCATTTTATAGCTGAAGAAGCTTGGACTCAGAGATGTTAAAGTGCATTTCCCAAAGTTATCCAAGTCATGAGTGGCAGAGTCCAATTTCCAACCTGACTTTCATTCCAAAGTCTAGACTCTTTCCAGTACTCCCTCCTGCTCAGAACGGAGGAAAAGGGGCTCTCCCCACCAGAGCACTTGTTTTTTTCCCTCAAGGGTCTCTGCCTGAGCACCTTCCCCATTTGTTATCCTAGAGTAGGCAGAGTGAAGGAAGCATTCAAAAAGAATGAGTACTCTTGATAGTTGGAACTGTGTCCTGCTCACAGTAGTATTCTCCAGCATCAAGTACAGTGCCCAGTTCATAGCTGATATTCAAAAAATGTAGGGCCGACCCCATGGCGCACTGGGGAGAGTGCGGCGCTGGGAGCGCAGCAGCGCTCCCGCTGCGGGTTCGGATCCTATGTAGGGATGGCCTGCCGGTGCGCTCACTGGCTGAGCGCGGTGCAGCTGGTCACAAAAAAGACAAAAAAAAAAAAAAAATGTATGTACCAATGGGTGTAAGACAAAAGTGCTGAGAAGACAGGAAACATGCCCAAATTCTGGATTACAACCCAAACACCACTGTTTGTGATCATGCTGAATTTTAACAAGCAAAATATAATGTGACCTAGTCTTCAATTAGCAGAATCAGACAACAGATGAACTGCCTTTATAGAATTGGAAGTTGTAAGAAATATGTTCCAAAGTAGAAGAAACTGCTAATCTAATTCTGGCTTTTCTCTTCGAAGCCATACAGAGTAACTTCATTATCTTAGAGGAAAACTCCTCTCTGACTTTCAAATAACAAAGACCCCCACTCCACTGTACCCTCAAGAAGGTGAATTGTTTGGGATGAAAGCAGCATTTCACAGGGGAAAGTATTCTTCACAGTCTTTGATATAGGACCTGTGGAGCTCTGTATGCACCACTCTATCACAGCCTTACAAGTGACACTGCCATAGTGACCACATGCTCTCCCAGAGCTTGGCCACTAAAGATTCAAAATGTTTATAGAGAGACCAATTTCCCTATAAACATGATACAGGAAGCAATACTCCTACTGCACTGATATCCCAAAGGTTGTGCTTGTAGAACTTCACGGGAAATCATTAAGCACATCAGTGTATTAAAAATTATACTTTCCGGGCTGGCCCGTGGCTCACTTGGGAGAGTGTGGTGCTGATGACACCAAGGCCACAGGTTCAGATCCCATATAGGGATGGCCGGTTAGCTCACTGGGTGAGCGTGGTTCTGACAACACCAAGTCAAGGGTTAAGATCCCCTTACCGGTCATCTTTTTTAAAAAAAATTTTTTTTTTTAAATTATACTTGCAGTTCATACTCAGCAAATTTTTTAATCCTAGGCTGTGTACCCAATCAATTGCTAGGCCAGTGCATTATTTGGCATATGCATAAGTACTTGCAAACTAATTTTAAAAATAGCCCACCTAAAAGTAAATATAGGGAACAAAAGTATGAAATGTATGCCAAAAATAATAATTTGTGCATTATCTGTACTTTTCGATTCTGTGGCACTGCTTCTTCTCTTCATTTAGATCTAAGTACTAAACTATAAGCTTCCTTGTAGACTGAGGCTGTGGTCAGATACCGGTGTGGCACATAGCAAACATTCAGTCCATATTTGATTAGGCATTGAGCATTTACCATATTTGGCCTTCCATATCCCATGCATCCTGTGCCCTGCTCCTCTTGTATTCCTTACTTACCTCCTCTTCTTTTTGTAGAATGTGTGTAAGAACTGCAGAGGAACCTTCTGTAATGCCTGTTCAACGAATGAACTGCCTCTTCCTTCAAGTATCAAGCCTGAGCGAGTTTGCAATCCCTGTCACAAGCGTCTGATGAAGCAGTATTCAGCCAGCCCATCATAAGACTGGGGCCAAGACCTAGACCAAAACGTTCACCCAGGGCCACTCTCTGTTACAGGTCAGGATCCCCTAAAGCCCAGGGCTTTAGGATGATTTAAGTAAACCAGGTCCAGGGAGAAAAGGCAGTGGTTAGAGGTGCTGGAAACTTTACTCATTTTCCCTAATGACTGTATAAATAAAAGTTACTCTGTTGAGCCTTTCTCTTCTAAATCTAAACAACCCCGCTTTGCAGGGTTTATTTTATAGCACATCTCTGGAAGGTCCATTCATTCTTATGAAGTGATGATAATGCTGGGGTAGATGTTATAGGAGAGCAAGTCCAAGCAGATAAGAATAAAAAGGAAAATGATCATTTCCCACTATTACAGTTGCAGATTCTTGGGGGGAAGATAAATGTTAACTGAGATTAAAATGGCAGATGTTACATATTTCCCTGGTGCTGCTAGACATAAGCATTATTTCCTCTTCACCCCCACTAACTACCTCTTCTTTTAAAGGATCTCTACTAAACTGTGAACCCAAACTCAGGGAAAAGATATTAAAGAGTAATATAAATTCTGAATGTATTGAAAACAATATTGTAATATATTATACTTTCAGGACCAGAATTTTCTGGTCTTGGCCTGCAAGTGTTTTCATTACCAGAAGAAAGAACATTTGTCATTTTTCCATCTAATGACTTCATAAGTTATCTGCCCTTTTCAGAATCTCCTACCTGAAACAAGCCAATTCTCTTCCCCAGTTACTCCCTCTTCTTCAAGTCATAATGGAAATTGTAAATTTTAAAGATGAGGTTTGGCTTTTGCAGATAGAAAGTACTGATTAAAGCAAAGCTAAGTCAGGTATAGAGTAAAACAAATTTCATTTGTTGATGGCTGAGAACAGTTGGCTCAGAATATTTACTAAATCATTTCTTGAGTAAGGAATTCCTTCCTTATTCTGAGCCAAGAAGCAGAGCTGGTAGATAGATGTCTTGGAAAGGACAATACTTAAACATCTCTTGTAACAAATCCTTTGGGGGTAAAGAGGGAAGTGCATTCAGCAACGGAAGGAAAGAAATGGTATATACTATTTTGATTATGTTACATGCGTCTAGATTGTTTGATTCTAATTAAGACCTAAGAAGATATGACTTTGTGACTGGTTTAGAATTCTGGGGTGGAAACATCCTGGACCATATGATTTAATAAATTCTATCTCCTGGAAAGGGTTACAGCCTAGGAAAGAGTTGTTATTCCAGAAGTCTGGCCTGTTACTTGGTGAAGCTGAAGTTTAAGAGTACTAGAGAAAAATAAAATGCAATAATTCTAGCCTGTTTTGTTGATTCTTTTTTTCCCTTAAAATAGTATATTTATGCTTTGAGTCTTCATTCTGATTTGTAGGCCACCTACATGCGCTAGCACTACACATAATGTAGGGAACAAAAATGGACAAAATGAGAATTATCCTAAATTAGCAAAAGCTATTTTATAATTAGGGAGCTCCATAACATGTAATGTAAGGAGGAGTAATTAGTCACTTGAGATTTACTTAGAATTAGCCTCTATTTTTTTAAACAAAACCCCAAAGATATATGGTTATTAGTGCGGCCTCCCACAATAGCAGAGGACCAACTCATCAGTTTTAATGTTTTGCCTGTCTTCCTTAAAAATTGTGCTTTCCACTACTTACAAAAGCATCAATAAGAATGAAATACTTAGGAATAAACTTAACCAAAGAAGCAAAAGACTTGTACCCTGAAAACTACAAAATGTCGTTGTACAAAATTAAAAGGCATAAAAGACATGATGTGTTTATGGACTGAAAGAAAGACCTAATATTGTTAAGGTGTCAATACTACCCAAAGTGATCTGCAGATTCAATGTAATCCCTATAAGAATCCCAACTTCAATGCAGAAATAGAAAAGTCTGTCCTAAAACTCATATGAAATCTCAAGAGACCCCAAAATAATTTTTTTAAAAAATCTAGAAAAACAAACGGAGTTCTTCTACCTCCTGATTTCAAAACTACTACAAAATTATGGTAGCCAAAACTGATACTGGCATAAAGACAAACATAAACCAGTGGAATAGGAGAGCAAGCCTAAAAATAAACCCTCACATATATGATCAAACGAGTTTTGACAAGGATGCCCAAGACCATTCAATAGGGAAAGGACAGTTTTTCCAACAAGTGGTGAAGGGAAAATTGGATATGCACATGCAAAAAAATTAAGTTGTACCCTTACACCAAATACAAAAGTTAACTTAAAATGTATCAAAAAATGTAATATAAGAGCTAGAACTATAAAACGCTTAGAAGAAAACAGGAAAAGTTTCATGACATTGGATTGGCAATGATTTCCTGGATGTGATACCAAAAGCACAAGCAACAAAAGAATAGGTTGGACATCAGCAAAATTAAAAACTTGTGCATCAAAGGACACTATCAGCAGAGTGAAAAGCAACCCAAGGAATGGGGGAAAATATTTGCAGATTATATATCTGGTAAAGGACTGACATCCAGAATATATAAAGAAATTCTACAACTCAGCAAAAAAACCTGATGGAAAAATGGGCAAAGTACTTCAATAGATGTTTCTCAAAAAAATATATACAAATGTCCAATAAGCACATGAAAAAAAGCTCAGCATCACTAATAATTAGGGAAGTGCAAATCAAAACCACAATGAAGAAAGACAAAACCACAGTATGATACCATTTACACCCCTAGGGTGGCTATTATCAAAAATGCAGAAAATAACAGATGTTGGTGTTGGTGAGGATGTGAAGAAATTGGAACCCAAGTGCACTGTTGGTTGGAATGTAAAATTGTACAACAGCTGTGGAAAACAGTATGGGAATTTCTAAAAAAGGAGAAAAAAGAATTACCATATGATCCAGCAAGCCTGTTTCTGGGTATATACCCAAAAGAATTGAAAGCCAAAAGTCCTACATGTTTATTCACCTATGTATATAAGCAGCATTATTCACAGTAGCCAAAAGATAGAAGCAACACAAGGATCCATCAACATGAATGGATAAATGAAATGTGCTATATACATACAATGGAATACTGCTCAGCCTTAAAAACAAAGGAAGTTCTGACACATGCTACAATATGGATGAACTTTGAGGACATTATAATAAGAGAAATAGGCCAGTCACAGGACAAGTATTCTCTTATTCCACTTACAGGAAGTATCTAGAGTAGTCAAAATCATGAAGACAAAAAGTGGAATGGTGGTTGCCAGTGACTCCGGGAAAAGAAGAGTGGGGAGTGTGATGTTTAACAAGCACAGAGTTTCAGTGGGGGAAGATGAAAATTTCTGGTGATGGACGGTGGTGATGGTTGTGACAACAATGTGAGTGAACTTAATGCCACAGAACTATACATTTAAAAATGGTTAACATTGGGCCACGAGGAATGATTACATTGTATATTGTTGAACATATCCTGATTTGAAAAACAAATATTGCACATGGGAATTGACATTCAACTCTGTACCCCATGGACATGTACAATCAACTATGTTAACAAAAAAAAATTTTTTTTCATAAAATGGTTAAAATAGTAAATTGTATGGATTATTATTATTTTTTTTTTTAAATAAAAGCTGACCTGTAAGGGGATCTTAACCCTTGACTTGGTGTTGTCAGCACCACGCTCTCCCAAGTGAGCTAACTGACCATCCCTATATAGGGATCCGAACCCGTGGCCTTGGTGTTATCAGCACCACACTCTCCCAATTTTATGGATATTTTACCATAGTTTTTTGAAAACTATGCTTTCCATATGGATACAGAATTATACATGTATGTATATTTGGGTTATTATATAGCTTTGGCCCTTGAGAGAGCATAGCAGCTAACACCCTAGTAGCAATGGGCACACCTAATGCCCAGATCTTGTTTTCTGATATTATTCTCTAATAAAAGGAACAGAGCTCCATGGAGAAATGGCTGACCTAGGTCTAGGACAACCTGTAGTGCCAGAAAGTAAGGAAATGATCTACCAACAAAAGGATACAGGGATGTCAAAGCGATGCTGGAGCCAACTGAAAGAACTCCCAGTGGCCAAAGATGAAAATATCTGAGCAACAAAATAAATAATGTAGTATAGGATTATAACCCAAACTATGAAATAAGCATCCATGAGTCCATACTGAAATAAATGGCTGAATAAATGGAGAAGTGGCATATTTCCTATACAGAAAAATTCCAAATAATTCATGTAGATAACTCCTTCAAGAAGATGGAGCTTACTATCTCTTGAGTGTGTGCTGGTGCTTAGTAACTTGCTTCAAGAGTAGAATATGGAAAGAGAAAAGAATATGGAAAGAGAGAAAAAGTAACTTTATAGTAATCTGGCAAACACTGTCTTGGCAAGGTGATCAGAATTCAATTATAAATCATACTGATAACATGTACCCTTGATACAATGTGATGAGAATGCCCCTTTGTGGTCTTCCTCCCCAAAATCTATAACCTCAGGCTAACTAGAAGAAAAACACCAGAAACCCCCACTTAAGAGATATTCTACAAAATAACTGACCAATACTCCTTTAAATTGTCAAAGTCATTAAAAGCAAGTCTGAGAATCTTAGGTCATCAAAAAAAAAAAAAAAAAATTCTGAGGCGGTTGAGACATGATGACTAAATGTAAAATGGGATCCTGGAATAAGGATATTGGGGAAAAAATTTAGAAAATGTAAAGTATGGAACTTAATAGTAATAATGTTGGTTCCTTAGTTTTGGCAAATGTACTATAGTTATGTAAGACATTAACAATAGATAAAATGGGTGAGGAACTCTGTACTATTTTTGTAACATTTCTGTATATTTAAAAACTATTCTAGGGATGGTCAGTTAGCTAACTTGGTCCGAGTGCAGTGCTGATAACACCAGGGTCAAGGGTTCAGATCCTATACCAGCCAGCTGCCAAAAAAAAAAAAAAAACTGAAATAAAAAGTTTATTTAAATTTTTAAAAATTGTGCTTTCACACTCAAAACAGTTTGTATAGGTCTAATCTAACAGACTATCTAAATACCCAAATGAGCTTCCGGTCAGATGGCAGAATAGACAGTCCGCAGCATTACTCTCTTCCACAAATCAACCAATTTACAACTATTAAAAAGCAATGACAGCCAAGCTGGGGCCACTAAAGATCAGGGGAAGACGAAGAGAGACCTACAGAGTGCATGAAGGCAGGAGAAGCTACAATGAGAGAAAGAAAAAAACGCTCTGACCATTTCGAGCCCCAGCTGCTTCAAGGCTGGAGCTGGTGCACACACAGAGTGGGAGCTGGCAAAAGCCACAGCTGTGCCCTTCCTATGAGGTTGCTTGGAGGTGGCAGGGGCGAAGAGGACCTTGGTGGCCCCCAGGACAGCAAGACTACTAAGACAGTTCCTGCAGACTCACATAGGAGTGAGGAGCCCCAACTGAAAAAAAAAGCCATTCAGAGTTCGGTGAGTCATCACAAGGGACCTGCTCATGGCCTGCCCCCATTGGAAGTGTTTGGAGCACGGGCAGTCGGGGAGACAGGCCCAGCAGGAGAACATTGGGGCACAGCATGAACAGCCCATCTGTTCCCCAATCAGCCCAGGACCACTCTGGAGACTAGTGAGGAATACAGGGGTGCAGTTTGATGAAAAGAGTCAGATCCAGACTAGAGTTTCTACATAACCCAGGTGTACCGGATCTCACAAGATCAGAAGTACCTATAAAGTCATTAAAACCATTAAAACCTGAGCTGCACCAAAAGCCTTCCCCAGAGAATCAGCAGCAAAGCAGCAATTTAGCTCAACTACAGGGCTCAAGTTCTGGTCCCCACAGGATGTTCCCCCATTTTAGAACTAAGCAAAGGACAACAATTAGTTCCAGTGCAGAGTTTAAGTGGTAGGAACAGCAAATAATCCAACACAGAACTGAAAGAAAGAACAAAATACCCACAGACCAGAGACAGAGTCTGATATTAATTAGTAAAGGTCTCACATCACCAAAGAACACCTATAAAACCTAGAAAGACCAGAAGTCCCCTGGGCTACCAAGCCAGGGAGGTGGGAGGGCTGGGGGCCTCAGCCATGCCCCCAACACCCACAACCAGTCCCAAGGCTGGGGGGCCAAGGGCCTCGGCCATGCGCCCTGACACCCGCAACCAGCCTAGCGATGACCACCAAGCCACTGCAGGAAGCACCCCAGGCTCTTGAGCTGGCGCAGTAGGGCGCAAGGACCTCAGCTGCACACCCCCAACATCTGCACCCAGCCCAGCAATGACCAAGCTACCACTGGAAGCCCCCTGCAGGAATGAGGAGGATGCCACAGGCCTCAACCCCACCCCTCCTCTTACCTCCTCCCTTCTCTCCCCCTGCCCCCAACTGCTCTGCAACATCATCATGGAATGTAAAAATATATATATTAATAAACTTTAAAATAAATAAATAAATCCCCAAATGCAGTTTCAGTTCTTTATTTCCAAAATCTACTCAAGATTTTTCAGGGCTAATAAGCAGGTGCAGAAGGCCCTTGGTTCATAATCAAGTTATAAAAATGTATGATGAAACTCTTAAAGGGTTACTTATACATTCTGTGAAAGGACTCCAGCTACAAGGTATGGCACAGTGATTTTGAAGTAGTTCTCATGACCACTGACCATTACAGCCTCATTTCAGCTTTGCTCACCAACAAAATGTAGGCCCTTAAAGAATTATATTTCAGAAGTGGCCCTGTTTTGATTTATACTAAAACATCTTTCAAATAACCTAATATATTCCCCCATATTCTCCCAGGTCAAATCTTAATGATTTTTAGACATGTGCTTAGCTTGGGAATTGTCAGTTATTGAGGTCTTCTATTTAATTCTCAGCATTCCCAAGGACAGGTTGATTTTGTTGTTAGTAAGCTAATTAATTACTCCTGTGTAAGATTTTTGAAAGCATATCAGTCAGTAAACCAAATCAGAAATCAAGTATCTGACAAGCACAATTTCTACATCATAGAATGAGTAAACAGTTGTAAGCATTGTTGAGGATATCAGATCCCAAAAAGTTAATAAGCAAACATGGTAAAGAAGTAATTCAGGCCTCCAATGGGCAGGCAGAGTGAAAAAGCTGTAAAAGTCTCCAAGAAGCGATAATGCCTTACCATTTTAGGGTGTTCCTTTCTGGCATAAAGTACAATTCATATTCATTTACAAGGCTGATCACAAATAATATATTCTTATAAATTCTTACAAAAGCTAGCATGATAATACCACTTTTATTCCCCAATTTGCTTTCTTGAAGAGGCAAGAAATTAATGGAATTACAGCCAGCCAATCAGAAATTGTGAACAATTCAGTCTCTCTCTAGCTCTTGGTCTTTATTCCCAAATGTCTGCCACTTTCTGTCAAGTGGCAGAAGGAATTAGAACCAGGTATATTTGGGGTCACAAGTCTTTGAATATATTTGTGAAGTTTTGCCTGCGGGCTTCAAATTGATTCTTGTATGTGTTTTGGTGATCCTTGTGACCTTCACTGAGTCCATCCATATTCTAGTCTACCTTGGTGGCACACCTTCATGCCTTATTACCAGATACTTTCAGAATAATTTCACTGGGATGTCCTAATTCCGACACAAATCCCAGAAATTAATTGTAAAGGAAGATTGAAGAATTCAGCTATGATTTGCTTATCATTTGCAAATGAAAAGAGGACATATGGTGGGGGAGGGGGAAGGTATTTAAAGCTCCCTGCAGAAATATAAACTTGTTTTTTTTTTAATATTTGAAATTAAGCAACTTTTTTTTTTTTTTTTTTTTTTTGCACAGCTGGCCAGTATGGGGATCCGAACCCTTGACATTGGTGTTGTAACACCACACACTAACCAACTGAGTAACCGGCCAGCCCTCCCTGCGGGAATAAAGGGCTCCTGCAAATTAGTTGAAATACCAAATCCAATAGAAAAGTGGTCAATAAACCACATCACAGAGAAGCAATCAGCAAAATTCAGACTGTGGAAACCGACAGGTTAATCTTATTTTTTCCACAAATATGGGGAAAATAAATGGATGGGAAAATCTATTGATTAAGACCAATAAGAAAGGCACTTCAGCTTCACTAAAGGTATCTGAACAACCAATAAGCTTATGAAAAAGTGCTCAATATCAACTGTCAGGGAAAACAAATTAAAACCACGAAGATACCCACTATACACACAATGGCTAAAATTACAGACTGACAACACCAAATGGTAAGGATGTGGACCTACTGGAACTCTGTGGGAGTGTAAAATAGGGTGACCACTTTGGAAAAAGGTACTTCAACTTCTACTAAAATTTAAAATATGTGACTATTACATCTCAGAATAGTCCACTCCTAAATACTTACCCAAAAGAAATTAAAATGTAGGTGCACAAAAAGGCTTGCACAAGATGTTCATAGCAAACTCATTCATAATAGCCAAAAACTGCAAATAGCCCATTGTCCACCAATTGTTCACCGAACAGGTGAAAGTTTAAACTGTGGCATATTTATACAATGGAATACTACTCAGGAATAAAAAGGAACATAGAGCTGAAACACAGATGAATTTCAAAACATGCTGTGTGAAAGAGCATTCTTATGTAAGAATACATACCATATGATTCCATTTATATGAAGTTTTAGAATAGGCCAAACTAATTTATGGTGAACAAAATGCTAAGTGGTTGCCTGCAAGGGGAGGGGAGAAAAAAATGGGAAAGGTGCAAGAATTAACTAGGCAAATCTTCTGTGATGGAAATGTTCTGTAGCTTGCTAGGGGGTTGGGTTACACAGTTGTATATCAAAACTCATCAAATGATTCACTTAACATTTGTTCACCTTTCTGTAAATTTTCCCTCTAAAAAAACACTCTAGTTAATGACATGTATGCTGAAAAGCTTAAGAGTCAAGTACAGATGTCTATTACCTATTTTGACATGCACAAAGTGATAAAGAATGGCAAAATGTAGAATCGAAGTGGTGGGTTTAATGTTGATACTCCAACTTTTCTTCATGCCTGAAATTTTTTATTTAAAAATGTTGCAGGGAAAAATTGGCATAGTACCCATTTGCAATGTGTGAACTACTTGGATCCTGATTCAAATAAACTTTTTTAAAAGTGGCATTTCCGATAAGTAGATATTTGGTGACAAGAAATTATTAATATTTTTAGGAATGATATACATCCTCTTTGCTGAGATGCATACTGAAATTACAGATGAAATGATACTGTCTAGGATTTACTTTAAAATTAATGAGGAAACATGGATGGGGATTACAGGTTAAAGAAGACCATAAACTGATAATTATTGATGGTTATATGGGAGATTTATTATACTCTTTTTGTATGTTTGAAATTTTCCATAGTAAAGTTTTGTGGGGTTTTAAGAAAAAGAAAAATTGGAAGAAGATATGGATATGAAGACAGTTCACAAAAAAGGAAATCCAAAAGCTCTTAAACATGAAGAAATGCCACCTCATAAGAGAATGCCATTGTCTCTTGATTTTTTTTTAACCTGTCAGATTGGCAATGAATAGACTCGTAATACACTTTGCTGGTCAGGCTATGCAGAAATGGGCACTTGCACTGCTGGTACAAACTATGAAACAACTTTAGATATAAATTTAATCTTAAACATAAATTATAAGTGCACATAATCTTAGCATTTACCTAACAATTTGTGTATATACAAAACGACATAAGTTATACAAGGTAATTCATTTTGGCATTTAATAGTAAGAGATAGGAAACAATTCACATGTTCATCAGTAAAAGGTTAAATTATATACATCCACACTCTACAATCATTAAAAAAGAATGAGGAAAAATTTTATATACTGATATAATCGTCAGGATGTTTAAGTGGGGAAAAAAGCAAAATACTAAGTATATATATTATACCATAATTTTAAAAAGAAACGAAAGTGTCTATTAATATTTGCTTATATATATACAATAAAAATCACTACAAGTTTATATTAGTAAATAAGGACAGGGTTGCCTGAGAAGAGGAACTAAGTGACTGAAGTATAGGATGGGGAGGAGACTGTTACTGCACACCCTTTGTATCTCTTGAAGTTTATTTCCTTCAAAAAAATAAAATATCAACAATTTAAAAATTAGCCCAGTATTACTAATTTCAATATCATCAAGGCTTAAGACAGACTAAACCTTCTTACATGCCCTTTCTAAAGCACAGTAAGAAAACCAACCAAGTAAAAAATTGGGCAAAGACCTGATCACACCAAAGATGATATGCAGACAGCAAGTGAGTATATGAAAAGATGTTCAACATAATATGCCATTATGGAACTGGAAATCAAAACAATGACATACAATTATATATCTAAATTTGAATGGCTAAATCCAAATCACTGACAGCACCAAATGCTGGGTGAGAATACAGAATGCTCATTCATTGCTGGTAGGAATGAAAAATGTTATAGCCACTTTGAAACAGTTTGGTGTTTTGTTACTTACCATACAATCCAGCAATTGCACCCCTTGGTATTTACCCAAAGGAGTTAAATAAAAACTTATGTCCACACAACCTGCACATGAATGTTTATAGCAGCTTTCTTCCATTCTTACAAACTTTAGGGCGGGCTATTTAGCTCAGTTGGTCAAAGCACAATGTTAAAACACCAAGGTCAAGGGTTTGGATCCCCGTACCAGCGCGCGCACACGCGCACGCACACAAACACACACACTCCAGAGATTATTTTCTAATCTGCTAAAAACAGGGAAAAAATGTATTTCTCCTATATTAGAGCAATCTGATTTTGTCAAAGCGCCCAGAACTCAAACCTGCCTCTACTTTATTGCCGAGATATACCACCCTACCCAATAATACAGGTCCTACCAATTGAATGTGAATCCCTTCACACAATTTAGGAGAAATTCTCAGAACAACGGAGTGTTTTAAATTATAAGATGAACAGGATATAACTCAGAGAAAAATAAACCTCCAAATGAGAATCTAATAAGGACTGTTTAGGACAGAGGATACTAATAGGGCATGCTGACTAATGAGCAAGGTCATTGCACACAATGTCACCTACATGAGAAGTAGCTTCCTCATGCTACTTCTTCCCCACAGTGCAGAAGTAGTGAGAAGAATTCAGAGCCTTGCACCCCAGAGCAGATTTCGTCTCCATTCCCATGTGGCAGAAGCTTCAGTCACCCAGGCATAAAGGGACGAACACTCTGGTTCTGCTTCATTCTCTGGTATCACTGAGTATATGAGATCAGGTCACAATCTTCAGCAGTTTTCTCCTTGGTATTTTACATACTACTTTTCAGAGTTCTACCCTGCAGTTCCTTGAGAAGTAGCTAAGGCAAAGCAGAGCAAGCACCCTGGCTGAATTCCCCAATCCCACTATTGTTTCTGATAGCTTTACCACAAAGAAGATTATGGAGACATAAGGAACGTAAATACAAGAGGGAAATTCACTATTATTGCTTTCTTCAATACAAATGGTGATGCACAACCCAGTTTTATCAAATGTTGGGAAATAGTAATGTCTTCTGAATGGACAGAAACAAAAGATTTTATTCCATTATGTGCTTCTCTTCCTCTCCCAGTAACTACTTTCACCTTATCAGCACTCACTCATTTACTAGCCTAAATTATGAACAAAAATTAAAGTGAGTGGAGTATTCGAATTCATAAGATGACGTCCCAATGACGGCCATCTTTTATACTGATAACTCAGCCTCTAGTGTAGCAAGAAGACACGTTCCTTGAAACTTATCCATCACATAGCATTTTAATGCTTTTGCTCATTCTTTTCCCAGAGATGTGCAAATGAAATTCATTAGCTCAAAATAAAGTAATTGCAAATGTATTAATTCCTCACCAACCCCAATCCCAATCCCAATCCGCTACAGATCTTTTCCACAGCAAATTAGATACCAACTGCTAAAGGGAGAGGGAAAAAATCACATTCTAACAGACCATACAACTTTAGACACCAGCTCTCATAACTTGGTACATTCAACCATATATGAATGCACATTTCCATGTAAGTAGTACTACTGTGGATGTTAAGCTAGTTGATCAAATGTTTATAGGATGATTAAAAAAGCACACACACAACTGAAAATTAACTTTCTTCTTATATTAATATACCAGGACTCGATATAATAAAAAATATATGCAATGCAGTTGACTCACACACACCCATAATAAATACTCTTGGGTAATCTTCAGCCTGAAACAAGCCTTCATTTATTGACTACTTACAGTACAGTGATTTTGTATCACAGCTGGCAATCAAAGATGGTTATATATTAAGTGAGAAGACTCTGTCTCTCTTCCAGATATCACTTCTCAGGAATCTGGGCAAATTCAGTTTTAAGAACTAGAATTATATCTCCTGGTGGCAGCCGTCACCCTGAGAACAGGAACAAGGCAAAGAAAGTATACAGGACTTTGATTCTCCTACACAGGTTTACATAAAGTTAGTTTATTAATGACTACATTTTGAAGCCAGCCATTTTGTCCAATATTTAAATAATAAGCTTTTTAATATTAAAGCAGGAGATACTGCCACAATGTGACAGAAGTACAGCTTTATCCATAAACCCTTCACACAATTACACATTAAATGCTACTATTTTTTTTATTTAAGCAAGACACCCCTACTTGTTCTAAAATATGGGATGTGCTACCCCAGTGAAAAAGCAAATGAGGAGACAGATTTTTTCCTATCTAACTAGAGCTGGTTTAAATTCAAGTGAAGCCATTAATGTCCTTACCAGTCTGGACTGTTTTGACATGTCACTTCACAGTTTTGAGACTAACAAACACCCTTAAAGTTTACCCAACACCAAAAAAAGAGCGGGGAGGGTTCAGACAACTTTTAAGTTGAGACTAGAATTCTCCTTAAGTAGACAGGCACCAATGTTAAATGTTTTAAGCCTTTAACACAAGGCTTAAAAAGTCAAAACATTTCTAAAGACACAGAACTGCCAAACTGTTGTCATTTACACGCACTAACCTGTGTTATTCATTTCTGTTTTGACTTTCCTTTTTAAAATTCCTAATCCTATCTAAGTAATCAAATACAGCTAAAATTGAAACTACTCTGCCAAATCATATTGGTTCAAAGGTCTGAAACCTTTCTTTGCTTTGGTGAGTATTTGGTTAAAATAAATCATTATTTTACTCCATGAGAAGTTTTAAATCAGAGCTCTCAATTCACAGGCAAAAAACAAAACCTTGAACAGATTTTTTTTTTAAATGGGAGAAAGATTTTAAAGAACAGTGCTAAGTAAAAATATGTACTCTTTATAATGGGTAATATCCTCTATGAAAACAAACTGTTTAATCATATAAAATGAAGACCAGATTTTTAAATCAGATCCTGGACAGTTTAAACAAAAATTTTAATTTGTGGTTTATTTCATAATCCCAAACTCAATCTTCTCTCTTTCAGTCCTCTACGAAATTTTTCTCAGAAGCAATGAACCCCAAACCCCAAAATCCTTTCTCTAGCAGTTGCTGCTAATAAACTGGAACTTTAATATCTGATGTCCAAGAAAGATGTGCAAATGAAATGCTTCTTGCTTCATCCTGAAAATAAGACAAAACAAAAATGTTGCACGTTTACTCAAAATGAAAAAGAATCACAAATGTTCCCATACCATTTAAAATTACAAACTCAACATTTTTTTCTTTCTGGTTTAGTGCAAGTTATCTGACAAATCAGTTAAGGTGCGGAAAATTAGTTAGGCATTAGTGTTTGCAGACTGGTATGAAGATGGTAGATTTTCAGAACTAAGCACAGAATATATTTTACACAGACCTTAGCTAATATAAATATTTAACATCATGGGGTTGTAGAAACTTTATATCCAAAAATAGCCTATGACACCTATAGTAATAGAATGCCCCATGTGTTTTAAAGAAATCATTGGTTAAGTATCTCAAAAGAATGCACCACTACCAGTCGAAAAATGATTACAATATATTATAATACTTTATGGAGAAAAAAATGACACTACAAATTTAGTCAGGGAAAGGGATATCAAGACATATTTAGCAAATTTGTCAGAGGTAAGTTAACACTATAAAACCATGTACTTCTTAAGACAAAAAAACCATTTCATAACATCATTTTAAGAAAAGGAAATAGTGTGCACATTAACTGTGCATATCCATGATAAACCCTAGTTTTTTTTTTTGTTTTTTTTTTTGTTTTTTTTTTGTCGTTTTCGTGACCGGCACTCAGCCAGTGAGTGCACCGGTCAGTCCTATATAGGATCCGAACCCGCGGCGGGAGCGTCACCGCGCTCCCAGCGCAGCACCCTACCAAGTGCGCCACGGGCCCGGCCCATAAACCCTAGTTTTGAATGTATCATTTTAAACATCTTAAAAACATCTTAGAACTAAGGAAATGTGTTTAAATCTTAGTGGGAAGAAAGGCTAATGCAAAGCACATTTTCAATGTATTACAATTTATATACACTAAAGGTAGCTATAAACCTATTTTTAGGCACATAGCATGATGAGTGATGGAAATTATGCATAAAGATTCTACATGGGGACAATGATTTCTATTTCCCAGGAGAAGTTTCATTTCTTACATTGATGTTTCAGTTATAATGATTAGTTTGCTCTTTATTAAAGAGAATAGTTTCTACCATATTACAAATTAGTAGGTTGATGATTATTAATTTATCAATTGAAAATAATTTCTACAGTTGTACCTCTTAAATTTACCTTATTATCTGGAGTCTCTGGAAATCTTATTTTCCTTTTGGACATGAATTCAGGAACAGTTCAATATATCTATGGTCTGAGAATTAAAAAAATTTTTTTTAAAGATTAGTTTTAAAAAGTTGAAAAGGCATTAGGGCTGGCCTGTTAGCTCACTTGGTTAGAGTGTGGTTCTAATAACATCAAGGTTAAGGGCTTGGAGATCCCCACACTGACCAGCTGCCAAAAAATTTTTTTAAATAAAAAAATTAAAAGTTGAAAAGGCAGAAAAAATATTGGGAGCCATTTTTCTCATAATTCAGACAGCAACTTGAACCCTTTGCTCTTCCTATTTCTAATTAAAAACAAAAACAAAATCAAAAGACAGACGAACAAAAAAAGCCTACTAACTCTGGATAGAAATACGAAGTAAAGTAGTAGACAAATAAATGCTGTTCTTTTATAATACAGTGTTTTATCCTTTACATTTAACTTAGTAGTATCAAAAGAATACAATTTTTCCATGGAAAAATTCTAGGCCAATCCCCAAACAGAGAAAGGCATCTATAAGCAAAGACAAGCATCAAAAACAATGAGGGCTGGACTTTAGCTGTTCGTTAGAATACAGCCTTGTAACACACCAAGGCCAAGGGTTCAGATCCCGACACTGACAATGAAAACCATGGGCAGTACTTACGAACATGGGACCGATCCTTGAGCATAGCTGCAACAGCATCCTCATGGGTATCGAAGTGCACATCAGCTTCGCCAGTAGCTTTCCCACTGGAACTGTATTCCATGGTGATTCTAACAGGCTTCAGTGGAGCAAAAAACTAAACAACAAACAAAGGCAGCCAAAAGGAACATAATGGAACTAGGGCCAACTTCTAGAATTCTGATGGTGGCTCTGCATTTCTTTCAAACTTTGATTCATACACCTGATAAATTTGTTTTTAGGAAATCTCCTGTTTAAGCAATAAAGTTAGTACACATCTACCATCTCTTCTGGCTTTCCTAAATTTTCTTAGAACTCAAGGTTACACTTCAAATATCTGTTCTCAAAGAACCAAAAACTACAAATACAATCACTATATAAATGGTTCCCAAACAGTTTTTTAAAACCAGCCAGGACCACTTTTATTATTCCTCCTATACACATCCTTCCCTGTTTCTAAAGAACGTCCATCAAATATACTTCATTTCTTAGTAATTCATTTTTCCTATTTTTAAGCCAGACATGTACTTGATAATCAAATTCCTATTAGCATTGCATAAACAGAGCTACCACACCAAGTGGTTTTCATCCCAAACAAAAGCAACAGAACATAATGCTTTAATGAGAATGTGCAACTGTCATCTGAGTAAAGATATGATTCCTTTTAGGCTTTTGAAAGAATCATGACATCTCTGAGACCATTATCAACTGAAGACTATAGGTTTGGATCTACCTTAGCCATATGTTCTCAAGGTCATGAAATCAATAAAGGATTTGTTTCTTGGTTTTTTTCATTTCATATAGTATCTGTTATAAAATGAAAACATATTTTAAATTCATTTTCTCAAAAATTAGGGAAGCTGTTGCAAGAAAGCTACACAGTGTCTCATGAAAACTCTAGGCATTTAGAAGTACTAGATTCTTGTCTAGTATATAACAGCTCTGTGACCAACTGCCTCTGAGTCTGTTTCCTAAACTAAAAAAATGAACGGATTTAACAAATTCATTCTAAAACCAAACTTTCTTACTTTGAATACTAAACCTACACCATACTATTTTGAATCTATAAAATCCTCTTATCCTTTTTGACTTTAAAATGTAATAAAAAGCCACACTTTTCAGCTACTGAAAGTGAAACAAGCCTCTGCAACCAGAGAGATGCCATCTTACTGTTCAAAGATAGTCCAGAAATACTGTTTATTTCTCTACATTCCCCAAATTAATACAAGTTCAACTTTAGAACTTTTGTTCAAACCGACTGAGATTAGATATCTTACTGCCACACACATTTATAATGTCTTGGGCATTGGCTTGGAAAGGCAATCCCCTCATGTGGACAAAATGGAGTGAAGGCGTAGTTCCAAAATCAACAGCTTCTGGAAGTTTTTCTGGCATCTCCTTAGGCAATTCTGAAAGGTGGAACAAAAAGCACTGTCAAAAACATAAAAGCTTCAAAAGTTATTAACAGATTATAATTAAGTTTGAACTTTATGTCAAAATCCTTAATTCCTCTTGAACCAGTAATGAAGGCCTACAGAAACCAAAATGATCTGAAATTTCTGCCACTTAACAAATATCACCTGAACACCCATAAACATTTAGTACCTCAAACCATTACTAGATTAAAGACTTATCTTTTTGTAACATTAAAGAGAAAGTTAAATGATTATGAATTAAACTGTGAAAGCAAGAGAAACTTTCTGGGTTACAGGGAACAAAAAAATAATCATCATCATCCCAGGGCACTAGTTAAAAAAGTATTTAAACTTCAAAGATTCCAAATGTTGCTTAGGAATTAGGAATCAAAGAAATAATTAAGTCCAGAGACAAACAAAAATCCCTACTTTAGTCAACATTCCTACTCTTTACTGAAATCTTTCCCCTTAGTCTTTCCCCTTAGTTTAAATGTTGACATTTTACTTCCTTTTATTACATTTTTACTTTTGATATAGTCTACAAAATGATTAAATTAAAAACCTAACAAAATAATTAAGCTCTTCTGCATATATTCAAAGTACCTACCACACTCAAGACATATTAAATCTTTAACTCAATTCCCTTGTCTTACAATCTTACAATTTCATACAACATGGTCATGAAAAAATCTTTTTAACAAAAACCATATTAGACCCAATGAGTCTAAAGAAGAGGCAGGACCTTACCTATTTCCTTCTCACTTTCAAAAGCTGTCATGGGTCGAATATCCTCATTTACTTCATGTTCTTCAAAGACCATTTCTGGCTCAGTTATATACTTAGCAGTAGGAGAAGATGTCATTTTCTTTATCTTATGAGAGCCAACATGTGTTCTAACTTCATTCCTTCTGCTTGGAAATATCTCTATATATCTATATCGATAAGCAAAAGTGAACAGGCACAAATGATGCAAAGTAACTTTACACTGAACTCATTTAAAATAAATACGTATATATTATATCTACAATAGCTTATTGTAAATAATGTGTCCAAAGATAACAGGTAGGGGCAAAGTAATAACGGACATAGATATTGCCCACGAAAAAGTACTCTTGTCAGAGTAGGTCACTGATTTAATCTTTCCGCCCCAAGATAACAGTTTTCTTCATACACATTTTAACAGTATTTTCTACCCTGTTTTTCTTCATGAGAATAACTATGCTAAAGTGAATTGTGTGTGTAGATAAGAATCTGGTAAGGTTTATTTATTTATTTTACAGTTGATTAGCAATCTCTTGAAGCCTTCCAATTCAATTCTGTGAAAATTAATCATATCTATATAAGATAACACATCATAAGAAGAGCTAACTTCCCCATAACATTGCTAAGAGACTAATGAGAATTCAAGAACTAAATGTCAACCTGACCTGTTATCATAGAGGCAGTGGGACTACCTACTAAATCTAAGCTTCTGAAACCAGTTTTCTTTTTCTCAATGTTGCTTTTCCAAACTATTATTAAAAGTGAGTTGTAAAAATTATTTGTATGTTCAGATCTATAAAGATGAGATGAGCACTTCTTTTTGTTGTTTTGTTTTCTAAAAAGTTTACTTTTGATTATACATATTTATGAGGTAGAGTTGACAAAGTATTTGTGTACAGTATGTGATAATCAAATCAATATTATCAGCATGTTCATCATTACAAATTGTAATAACTCTTCATGTCCCTTACCCAATTACTCCTTAACCCTCCTCCCTCTCCCCCTCTCCCACCCGTAATAACTTATATGTCAGTTCTCTCCTTCTGAAAGTTCAACATTTTATTGTGGTCTTTCTTTGCTCTCACTTATGAGTGAGGACATACGCATATCACAATTTTTTTAAAAAATTTTTTATTATTAGCATATTTATTCTTTCAAATTGTGATATTTCTTTATGCTCTTTTCCCAACCTTTCACTTTCCAAACCCCCTTCCTAACTCCCCCCATCTCTAGTATCCTTAGGTTGGTTCTCTTCTTCTGAAAGCTCAATGTATTGTTGTGGTCTTTTCTTTCTTTCCTTCTTTCTTTCTTTCCTCCTTCTCCTTTTCCTTCCCTCCCTCCCTTCCTTCCTAACAGCCAGTTATGAGTAAGAACATGCGGTATTTCTGTTGGTCTGGCTTATTTCACTTAACATAATTTTCTCCTGACTCAACCATGTTGCTGCAAATGGAAGAATTTCATTCTTCTTTATGGCTGAGTAATATTCCACTGTGTATATATATCACATTTTCTTTATCCAGTTGTCCACGGATGGACACTTAGGTGGGTTCCATATTCTGACTACTGTAAATAGAGCTTCAATGAACATGGGAATGAAAGTATCCCTTCAACATGATGATTTTCATTCCTTTGGAAAGATACCAGTTAACGGGATTGCTCTATCTGTAGTTGTTTGAGAAACCTCCATGCTGTTTTCCATAATAGCTGAGCACCACTTCTTAAAAAAGATATTTGAACAAATTTTTTAAGTACATCCTGAAATACACTGGCTGTGGAATGATTGATTAAAAAAAAAAAAAAAAACTCCAAAGGAGCTAAGAAAAAAGGCCAGAAAGCAACAAAATAAGTGACTTAACATTAAAAACTTTTTAAAAATTTTTGACTGTACCTCCAAAATTAATGTTGAAATAAAATAAAATAAACCCACTCATCATTATGTGTATCCTGATATAATGTGAACATGAGACACCATACACGACAACTGACCCAATTTCCTCAAGTCAACAGCATTTAAAAAGGGGGAGGGAATAAAAAAATAAAGAAAGGGATTGGCTCTACTTTAAGAGAATTCGAAATGTAACAGTCAAATGCAATGTGTGGACCTTGTTTGGATTCTGGTTCAAACAAATGAACTGTACAAAGATATTTCTAGTATTATTGGGAAAATGTTATTATGGACTGTTATTAGATAATAAATTATTGTTAATTTTGTTAGATGTAGTAATATTGTGATTATGTAGGAAAATGTCTTTTTTTAAAGATGCATACTGAAAAAACAGATGAAACAAATATAACAAATGTTAATGATTTGTGTATCCAAGTGATGGGTACTTGACAGCTCATCACACTATTCTCTCTACTTCTCTATTTGGATAATTTAACAGTCATATTACACAACATTCATCAAAACGACTTGATGTGTGATGCTTCTGCATCATTAGTATCTGCTTTACTCACCGGTTACCAATTTCTTCCCTGTGTTTCAAGAGGGCTTGGTTGGCCATTTCTGGTTCTTCAAACTGCACATAGGCTTCCCCTGTTTTTCTTCTCCCTCGATAGTCCATCACAAAAGTAATGTCTACTATATTCAGTCCTAGCACACCAATAAATTAATACGAATTAGTGCTAATAGCAGCACTTTCTAATCCTCAGAATTAACACATTTCACTCACACATTAGTAAAATTTTTATGCTGTCTCACCAGTCCCAAAACTGGATACGTGCTGAATGGGAAGAAAATTATCATGCAGCCAAAAGTTAATAACACCTACATACCCGTAGTTCCAGAATGTTTAGGGTCCATGCAGACCACATAAAACACACAACTCTCCTCACCCCACTTCTTTGCCATTAATTATATTAGGAGACACAGAGATTTAGAATAACATCACTACTAACAGTGCATATTTTACACCTAGGAATTAGATAATGTGTTTATATCACAAAAATTATTACTGTCTTAGGCAAATATGGACACTATTATGAGATTTTTTTTTCAACAGTAAAGCAAATCCTTGTAAAATTATTTTGAAATATGACATTCCCCAAAGATCTGCCTGATAGATCAAAACTCTTACAAAATCTATTAATACTGGAAATTCGAGTGAAGAGCTCTCCCCTCAATAATCTAATTTAAGTGCATGCTGTTACCTAGGAAAAGGCTCATCTAATGTATAGGAGATAACGAGGTAAAAATGGGGGAGAAAAGATATGAGGCCCCAAACATGATATAACTGCAAAGCACCTGCAAAGAAGTCTATAATGTCTTTCTCATTGCAACTATAAGGAAGTCCTCTCAAACGAACCACGCCATCATTTACCACAGGTGAAGATTTGACCTGTAGGCTCTTCATTAAGGCATCCACATCTTCATTGTTTATCTCATAAACTACAAAGAAAAAGCACAAAAGGGATGCAAAATTTACGTAACAAAGGAAGAAGCCAATTAAAAAAAAAAATCAAATACATCATTACTTGGTGTGTTATCCAAGAATTCAAAACTAAGAGTTTTAATCCTTATGCATTTCTCTCAAGAAAATAACAAATGACATTTATTGAATACTTACTATGGGCCAGTCGTAACTCATTTAATCCTCACAATTTGTAAGATAAACTTGGTCAACATACTCATTTTATACATAAGAGACAAGATTATCTCTCTATGCTTCATTTTCACAAGCTGTAAAATAATACATTCATAATATCTAACTACATCATTATTGTTAAGGATCAAAGGAAAACTGCCTCGAGAAGTATAAAACCTATGCAATTATCCCAAAAAGCCAGAATCCGACTTTACATACCTTCCACATAACGCTGACCCATGTACATGCGGTGCTTCTCTAAGGCTTTTTGCACATCCTGCTCTGACTCCATTTCAATTAAGGCATCACCCCTTCGTTTCCCATCTCTATTTAAGAGGAAATGTATTCCATTCCCAGCATTGCGGATTCTGCAGTCTAAAAGTATATGAGTAAAATAAATTAAAAACAAAATCAAACTTTTAGCTCAATTATACAAGTTGCCAGAATTCAATTTTCCAACAACAAAGCAAGAACCAAAATGCCTGTCATATTCCTTTCACAAACACCAACCACTGCATGCTAACAAGGTAATAGTCTCTAAAATGTTCCAAGTAGAAAAGATAAGCAAATCCTAGCACATAAACTCATGATCTCCTTAGCACTGAATGATAAATCAGGGTAGACTCAACACAAAATGCACTATGTCCATTCCAATGTTTCTACTATCAGTTTTAAATCACTTAAGAATTAAAATGTGGTTAGGTTTATACAAAGTGTCTTCATTTAAACTCATATCCAAAGGGCTCTAAAATATTTCCTTTAAGAATAACTGCGGGCCGAGCCTGTGGTGCACTCGGGAGAGTGCGGCGCTGGGAACGTGGCGACACTCCCGCCGTGGGTTCGGATCCTATATAGGAATGGCCGGTGCACTCACTGGCTGAGAGGTGCACTCACTGGCTGAGTTCCGGTCACGAAAAAGACAAAGAATAATTGCTACTAAAATTTAACTTTTCCCCCTTTTCATTACCAAGAGGAAAGACATCCCTGTACTTCATACTTCTTATAATGGGAGTAAGCTGAAGACATAAATCGCAAGTAGCTTTATAAAATACTTGACCCACACAATGCTATGCACTTTAAGGTAGTTAATACATTCAGTTACATCCTTTTACAACAAGTTAAGGTGGCATCTTCTAAAAGCCTTTTAGGAGAAATATTAAAAATCACAGTCAGAAACAAAAACAGGCTGACCAGTTAGCTCAGTTGGTTAGAATGTGGTGCTGATAACGCCAAGGTCCCAGGTTCAAACCATGTACCAGCCAGCGGCCCCCCCGTCCCCCACCCCAGAAAAAGAAACTAAAAGGCTAACTACAGATTGGTAAACCTTCCAAACATGTTATTAAGAGAACCTAATCACTTGATAATAAGTGATCTTGTATTATAAACATATGGATTACATAAAGAGTATGGGATTACATTAATCCCATACTTCCACTAAGAGGTCTTACTTTTTGATTTGTATATATTAAATCATCAGAGAAAACTAGATTCATAACATGCAGTTTTAACATTAAATACTTTTGTTGCATTCAAAGTGTCTTTAAATCTCGTATTTACCAGAAATGGTGCACATGGTATCACTTGGTACGAATACATAACCTGCAAAATGAGACAATTCCAACCAAAGATGTCTACAGCTTAGCCCGACTTAAATTTTGTGTAGCTACCTTTTACTCAAAATTACATATTTAAAACATACATAAAACATACCTGAGAAAAAGTTAAGCACATCTTCCACAGTACACGACCAAGGCAATCCTTGAGCTCGAATGAGATAAACATCATCCACTTCCTCTCCTAACTTGGACGGGGCCAATTCATACTCAGGGAGTGGTGGAAGGTCTTCCAGGTAGGTAGTTTTGGACTCCTTCCAAAGGAAATTTTAAAAAATGTCAAAATACTTCTTTAACAACCTATTTAGAAAATGTTTATTTCTACAAATTAAAACTCTGGATGTTAATATTATTTCAGAGGCAAGGGGTTAACTTCACAAATCCAACTCATCCTGTTTTGACTTAAATTGTACATCATAAAGCAGTAAGTATATCTTAATGGTTTGGCAGGACATAAATTTTACTCAGGGTTTATTTTTAAATTCACCAACCCAAAATTATACCTAATAATAGTGTTTAAGACAGTACAAGAAGGGTCCCTTCAAAATATTTGAGTGTCCCTTACACACAGTGTAAGTGTAATATCACACTCTCATCTCAAAAAGCTTCCCATCTAGAATAAGACAAGCATACAAGCAAGATGTTTTAAGTGCTATAATTAAGATACAAAATACTACAGGCATTCCAAACCGAGCACTAACAGATCAGGATGTAATATGAGATGGGCTTTGGAGGAAGAATAGAATTGATATAAAAGATGGGGCATCCCAGTTTGAGAGGTAAGGAGAAGAAGCAGTATGAACAAAGGCCCATTTGAAAAACAGCAATTAATCCCACTTGTCGAAATTGTAGGGTACAATTAAGAGCCAAACAAACTAAGCTAGCTAAAGGAACTTGGTACCATATACCAGAAGGCCTTGAGTGTTGGACTCAATGTGTGTCCCTCACTTGGCAGGCAAAAGGAAGTAAAATAAAAGAAACTGAGGGTGGGTAAATCAATAAAACAGCAAGATGCCTTGGAAAGATTAATCTATCAGCTGGTATGTCAGACCAACTGAGTAAGAGAAAAGACTGTAAAAGGTAACAGCAGCACTGTGAGGAAACAGGAGCCTGAGACATCCCTAAAGGACTCTATTTTATAAGACTAAGCAAAAGCCGGAATTTAATAAAAATCCAACAAGCACTGAGACCATAACCTGGGAAGACAACTCAGGCTTTAAGACTTGCACTGTACTGGGCTAAGGACAGAGATACCTCTTTGTACCACCCATCGTTTTCATGAAGACTTAGGTCAAATTTTAAGGAGGCAATGATAAATGTTAACTGTGTCTAACACAGATGCTCAACAGATTATATCACTGCAGTTCATTTCACAGAAAAAAATAATCGAGAGAGAAGCCGGCTTTTTTGCGAGGCTTATTAGACATAGTTGAGTCTTTTTAAAAGGCAATTTTCCCCATTTTCCCAGAATTCCATAAGCATCACAGGCTTTTACAAAAAAGGACAGCAAAAAGTATTGGGCCAGGATTCAAATCAATTAGCTCAGCCACTGGCAGACAGCAGCCATCCTAATCAGCCTCCCGGTTTCCATAAGTTCAAGAAGCACAAATTGAATTAAGATAAATATGACCCAAGGCATCAGGAGCTGGGTAGTCACAAAGTGTGCACACCCTTTCCATATACCGCGTAACAAGGACAACAGAAAGCTTCAAATATGCAAGGCACAAAATATTTGCAATCTGAGTTCTTAAAGTACATACTGGCTTTTTTTTAAGGGGGCGGGGGATGAACACCAGATTCACTCCTCGACTCCAAACTAGGGCCTCAATCCTCAACGCCCCCTCTCCTCCGCCCCTTCCACCAATATCAGTCTCCAAACTGTCCTCCCAGCCGATGGCGACCCACAGTCCTAGAGCACCTTCTGTCAGAGGTAGTGGAGTTGCAAAGGTGACCTTCAGTAAACTGGGGCAGGCCGCCTTTCCCCGGGCACCGAGGTAGGAGCGCGCTGGGGACGAGGCTCCTTCCCACAGCCGGCCCACGCAACTGTGTGCGTGAACCTTTGTAAAGGCGGCAGACGGTGACGCGCCGAGTCGGGCGCCCCGGCCTAGTGCTATGGCTGCACGGAACTCCCAACCCTCCGCGAGGCCGGCCTCCCAACTTCTCAACCAGCGGGCACACAGCGATGGATACGGGGTGGCGGCGTCGGCAGCCTCACAAAACCTACCATGGGCCCAGCGGAAAACAAGGCCTCAACATTCACCCCAGCCACACTTACACTGCCCAACCGCCCAGAGACTCGAGGGGCGAACAAAACAGGGAGAAAATCCGAGGCCCAGTGGAGCGTCCCTTGTTCCGGGGCCCAACAGGAGGACCACGCCGGCCCGGGGCCGGGTGTGCGGCGCGTGCCGCGGATCGCCAGGCGCGCCCACGAGGCACAAGCGGAAGGCGCGGAGGAGTGTGCGCGCGGCCGGGCAGGGGTCCCTCGCGCGGCCCCTCGCGGCGCACACGTACCTGGCTGTAACCCCGCGCCGGGCCCGCGGCCGCCGCCAGCGACTGCTGCAAAAGCGGGGCGCGCAGGGCCGAGTAGGAGGCGGCGGCCGCCGCCGCGGCGGAGGTGGCCGCAGGAGGAGGGCCCGCCAGCCTCCCGGCAGAAGTAGGTCCGATCTGGAGGCCCCGAGTCTGGGAGGCAGCGGCCGCGGCGGCCCCGAGCAGCAGCAGTAGGCGGCGGCGGCCCGAGATGCCCGACGGGAAGGAGCCAGCGGCAGAATAGAAGGGCAGGCAGGCGGCACCGGTGCGCCGGCAGCTGCTGCAGTTGCAGCCGCAGCCCCGGAGCAGTGCCCCGAGTACCCAGCGCGTCCCGGCCATGGACTCCAGAGGTGGCACGGGGCCTGGTGGCGGCTGCGACTGCAGCGCGAGCGGAGGGGAAGTAGAATCCAGGGCCAGGGAGGGGAGCAGAGCACTTGCGCCGCCGGCACCGGGGGCAGCAGTGAGTCGAAAGGAGGCGGAGGAGAGCGCGCCGCTCCGCCCTCGGGGCGGGGCTGCCCGCGGGTCGTTGCGGGGAGGGGAGGCGGCTCCGGGACCTGGGTACGACGTCCCCGCTGCTCTTTCACTCGGTGGAAACCGAAGCCCGAAGAGGACAAGGCGAGGACCTTTATGCTGTAGGTAGGGCGGAGCCCTGGAGCGCAGGTCTGCCGCCCCCCCACACTTGCCCCCGAAACGCATAACGTGAGGGGCAGAAGAGCCGTGTCTGGAAGGAATTGTGATCCCGTAGTCATAGAGATACGTTGGGATCACAACGGAGGTTTGGTACCCCCAAGCTTGAGATATGTGCGGAAAGGCACCTTTCTTTGTTTTGAAATGAAATGTATGTACCGCAATGAATGAATATAAAAAATAATATAAAATAAATACTATATGCTGATAATGTCTATAAGAAGGATAAAGCCTTCCCTGATGAGACTTTGTGTTCACAAGTGGACACGCAGAGATTTGCCAAAAAAAGAGATTTTCTTCCTCCTGTGGCCAAGACCTGTCGAAATAAATAGGCAAAAGGGAGTTCTTAGAATAAAAAAGAGAAAAAGCCAATGTTTTAAAAAGTTTTTCATTGAGGGCCGTCCCATGGCTCACTTGAGAGAGGGTGGTGCTGACAACACCAAGTCAAGGGTTAAGATCCCCTTACCGGTCATCTTCAAAAAAATAAATAAATAAATTTTTTATTGTAAAAAAATCTTAAACATAGAACGGTATAATAAACTTACAGAACTTCAGAAATTCTTAACAGTTTTCAATATTGTTTCATATATACCTACCGCCGCCCCTAAACATTATTTTCTTTGCTGGAATATTTTAAAGCAAAGAGTGATTGTGTCAATCACCCTTTAAATATTCATCTTAGATTGATAAGGACTTAAAAGAAAAAAAAAAAACAGACATTTTAGTAAGCTGTTTTTGAGATATTTAAGGTTATTGAGTTTAAGGTTTGCCGGGTTTACCCTGGACTACTTTTAGGTAAGGAAAATTCATTATTTCCCAGAAAACCCTTTCCCCACCTAAAAATCAGGAAAAAATCTGATTGGGTTGGCTCTATGAACCTGGAGTAGGAAGGAGAAGGGGATTTCCTATTCTGCAAGATTTAGGAATCCTAGAGTGTTTGTTTTATTTTTTGGTTTTTTCTTAAACTTCCCTTTCAAGAAGGAAAATGGGTCAGCCCTTTGTAACAGATTATCATTGTAAATCACAATCTGTAGATATGTTGGACATTCTGCCCGTATTTACTCTTGCCCTCATTTTCTTGTCCATAATGTGTAAATCTGAATGGATTAGAAACCTAAATACGTAGAAGGAAACCTTGTAGTTTATAATCAGGAGGCCACAGGTTTGGACTGAGCTGCAATAGGCCCAATAGACCAAGCCAAAAAGGGGTTGTTCGTGCTGAAGTTCCATACCACCAAGCCATAACTAAGTTGTTTATCTGACCTTCTTAGAAATCAGGAGAGAGAAAGGTAACAACCAAATCCCCAGATAGGCCAGTTTTAGCTAGCAGGATAAGCAAGTCCCCTCTACATTAACTTTTACAAGGAAGGTAACTTTGAAACAACTAATCTGCTTTTGTTCTCTGTTCCTGCTTTCCTCAGCCCTTTTCTTTCTATAAAGCTAACCTCCTCTGCTCAGCTCATTAGACATATATTCTATTTTATAGAGCAAGGTGTTGCTCGATTCTAGAATTGTTTATAAAAGCCAATTAACATTTTTAAACTAAACTTATTGTACTTTTGTCTTTTCACAGTTCTGGTGACCTACAAAGGGACCCAAAGGACACTGCTGACAATTCCTGAGACCCCTTGAGGAACTTAGGAGAGGGGAATTTGACTCTTTTTGAGGCTCCCCTGTCTTTCTCATGGAGCCCCATGGGTTGTAAGTAAGTTCCTCTCTGGTGGGACTCTGCTCTTTTTGCATTGAGCCCCCACCCATCTTTTTGGTATTCAAATCCAGGGTTAGTTTGTGCTGTGAAAGAGCGCATGAACTTGTGGGTACCAAGGGTTAGTTTGTTCTGCATGTGACCTTTTGGGGTTTGCAGAGGCTGAGGAATTATTAACAAGAGCTGCAGTTTTAACAGTAACTGACAGCATTTGCACTAAGTAGTTATTACTAAAGGCACATGAACTCCACCTTTCAGAATTCACAGGAATTTGGCCTATATCCTCTTAGTTTGTTTTTCTTGCACTCTTAGGAAGGGAAAAATCATTGGCTAAGTCGGTCAAGGGGATCTCAGAGCCAAAACCACAACTTGGTGGGCACAATTAGGGCACATAAGAGCTGGTAGAGTGCTCACCACCAAAAAGTAAGACTCCCATGTTAGGATAAGGTGGACACTGGATGGGGTAGCGCCTGCCAACCTCAAGAAAGTGTGCAACAAGATAAATTGTGAAAGCATTACAAAGCCCAACCCCCTGGCATTTCCCTCTCAGGCTTTTATCTCACCTCTAAGAGACCCGAGATATATGAAAAAAGGATCCTTAATTTCTAAAGAATTGAGTACTCCACTTTCCAGCTATGCCTGCCTTTTATTTGTATAAGTATTAGGCCCCTGAAGCTGCAAGTATTTAGAAAAATGAGGAAATCTTAGTACAGGTTATTTTAAATTACAGTGGCCATTATGTAGAATGTTCCAGATGAACAACACTGCACTGTAAGAAATGCAGTTAAAAGTAAGCTCCTGAATTAGGCCCACCCAGGGATGTGTAAATCTGAATGTGCAGAAGCTTCTAAAAAGATTTCCCAATTTTTTATTGCCTCTTTTTAAAAAACACTTTACAAAAGGCAAATGAAAAGCTTAAGCAACCAATTGATAAGAAAAATTGAATCTGCCAACCTTTTCACTTGGTTATTATTCCACCTTAAGGTGGAAAAGAAGAGCTGGAAAAAGTGTTTATAGAAGTTAGGCCCCCAGGTTAAACAGGTTTGCTTCTTTTTCAGAGATATCCATGCTGAGTCTAGGCATAGAAAATTCTTTGTCTGCCCTATTTGTTAGTGGGCTCCGCCCTGAACTCAGTGATCCAGTTAAAAAACAAGCTAAATGAAAAAGCCACCTATCTAAGTAAATTGTTCTCCAAAATACATCTTGCTGGAATTCAGCTGGTTATTTTGAACAGGCTTTTGAATTTTCTCCTATGCTTATCTGCCTACTTCCTTGTAAAACCCGATAGTGAATACCTGTTATTTTTTTTTGCCTTGGCATTCATTTTGAATTCTCTGTGTCTCACCTGACACACCCAGATCTAATTCTCCTCCGAATCAGGGCTCTCCTACAGAGTAGCTGTCTCAATAGAACCGTCAATGAAGGGCTAGAGTTTATAGCTTTCTTCAGAGAGAAACTTCAAGCCCAAATCAGAGGAAAATGCATCAAATCCGGTTTTAGCAGAAATGAATGTTTTATCCAACCAGACAAGCTTTATTCAGACCTAAAGTTCACAGCCTCTATAAAATTGACCTCTAATAATAGGCAACATGCCCTAACCTCTTTCTTGGAAAAAACTTGCATTCTTTCTCTGTGCCTTTGAGATATAAATTTTCCACCTAAGTGTCATCCCTTTGGAAGTATAAGTTTAGGGTTGTCTAGCTAATAATTGCTTAAGGGAATGGAACAGGTAATTGAAAGATTGGTAGTCTAAAAGGGGAGAGAAACTATTTGGGAACTGGCAAATGAAAAATCTTCACGAAAGCAGTAAAATCTGCTTCTGTCTGTATGTCTATGCATGTGTATATGTTATATGTATGTGATTTTTTTTTTAAATGACCAGTAAGGGGATCTTAACCCTTGACTTGGTGTTGTCAGCACCACGCTCTCCCAAGTGAGCTAACCGGCCATCCCTATATAAGGATCCGAACTCATGGCCTTGGTGTTATCAGCACCACACTCTCCCAAGTGAGCCACGGGATGGACCCCAATATGTATGTGATATTTTTTTCTCCAGATAATGTTGCCAAAATATATAAAAGAGCTCTACTTAGTTGGCTTAAAGAAAAAATAAGCACTTATATTATCTCAGAAAAATAGAAACTCAACTGCCTTTTAGCTCATTTGAGTTGGGTGAGTCGTTGGTAAACAAACTAGTTTTTAAATTGTTGGTAAAATAAAAATAGAAACATCTTCAGAATTGTCAACGTTAAATATATACATACATTTTTGCCCAGATTTGCTGGTCAGCAGACAGGTTTGTGTTGTCTCTGCTAGATGTTTGAGGTCATAAAAGTATAAATCCAACCTAAGAGCAGAATGCACTGTGAAAACAAATTGCTAATTGCTTGATGTATGTCAGTTGCGGGGGAAAAAAAGAGAGGGAAGAACCATGTTCAACTTTTTAGTTTCTTTGCTTCTGTGATATTTTTGATACTTGCCTGATTTGTTGACGAGAAAAAAAGAAAAAAACTTAAGCTGATGGCTAGCCTTGTTTTCCATAACCAATTCAAACACAATTGTTAAGAAGAACTAAATTAGGTGAATGTTAATAGGATAAACATTTTTAAGTTATCTTTCATAGTTTCAAAATTCTTGGGGCTAGTCCGTTAGCCCAGTTAGTTAGAGCATGGGGTTTTAACACCAAATTCAAGGGTTCAAATCCCCATACCAGCCAGTCAGAAAAAAAAAAAAAATTCTTTTTCAGTAACTTGAAATTTTAATGTCATGTTATGTTAAATTAACTAATAAGTATTCATGAAATGTCTGAGTCATTTCTAAGTAAGTTAAAATACTGAAACATTAATTGGTGAATATAAATTTAAGGTATCTGTATTTTGGCATCCTGTTTTTTTATGGTGTAGAGAAACTAAACATATTTGGGTCTGTTAATAAACATGAAAAAGTTGTGTTATAACATGAAAAAATGTTTCTAAAAATTATGAGGTGATGCTCATCTACAAAATGCTGATAATAAAACATTTCACAATGCTTACCAGTTTTCATTAAAAAATTGATTACTAAAATTAAATTAATTTAATTTAAAATTAATTAAAATTTCTAATTAATATATGGTAACTAAAACTAGAAATAATAAAGGAAACTACTACATATGCAAGGGAAGTAAGGTACATTTTATATAAAGGAAGTTGTAAAGTATGAGGATATGTTTTAGTTAAGGGAAAATGAGTAATTTTTGTTTCAAAGTAGAATTACCAGTTGTTTCAATATTAGAAAGAAAAGGTATAGGACAAATAACAAGGAATATAAGAAGGTTGTAGAAGGTTTGTGGAGGATGAATCTTGTGAAAGGAATTTCATGTGTGATCAAGCTGACTAAAATTAGAAGGGAATTATTTGTAAGTTTATCTAAAAATTGAGCATTAATATCAAAAGTACTGATGCAAAACTAGAATTTGGTCCTCTCTGTTAAAACAGTAAGGTTTTCTCAGAGTATTATTCTGCTCTTAATAGGAAATAGTGAAAAGTTTTTCTTTACCCTTTAAGGTAATTGGCCTAGGAAACAAAGATTCTATGTTTTATCAAGATAATTTCTCGTGCTTCATATTGTCTTTTAGGAAGTCTTTGATTGGGCTGGCCAGTTAGTTCAGTTGGTTAGAGCACAGCCTCGTAACACCAAGGTCATGGGTTGGGATCCCCATACCTGCAGTTGCCAAAAAAGAAACAAAAAGAGAGATAATAAAGATGGATGTGCAAAAAAGTTTGATTTTGTACATGAATAAAGGGATAAGACTGTAAAGGAAGTATAGGTCAAAAGTGTGTTTTGTTTTGCTTTGGGTTAAATTTGGTGAGATTAGAGCATGTCGAAGTGATGTTGGGAAAGACTCCGTTGATAATGTTCAAGTAACCAGGAGAAAATAGTTGTAATAGATGTGTAGGATCTAGAAAGGTGGAAAAGGATAGTCATCAAAGCTCAGGTGCAGAGATTAGCTTTAAATAGGAGAGAGCTCCTCCACCTTTTGTATGATTAATGAATCATAAAACATAGGAGGTACTTCAAAAAGTTCATGGAAAAATAGAATTGAAAGATAATACGAATCTTTCCATGAACTTTTTAAAGTACTCTCATGTTGTTCTTCTGGTATGATGGTTTAGCACTTATTTAGAGTAGCATTGGCTTGTTGACAGCCTACTTCTCTGACAATTTCTGAGGTGGAGCTAGTCTAAACTGGTGGAAACACTCTCGATTTAGGAGTAAGGAGAAGGAAGGAGAAAAACAACCACCTCTCATCCCTAGGAAAGAATGTTCAAAAAGAAGCCGAAGCCCTCATAGCTCTGAAAAGCATATTATTATGAGCTGGGAGAAGAGCTGAAAGGGGGTAATTGTTCTGATTACTAATAAATGAAGGAACTCATTTTATTGTCTGTGCCCCTCAATTCTTAGAGGTGAACATACTTTTCTTCTGATATGCAATGAGGTTCAGTTCATCTCAAAGGATCCCACCCCACAACCTTCTTTGCATTTGAAAGAAACTAAAAATCATGAACCGCAGACGTCAATAAGCCCAGGGTGGCAAAAGGAAAAGAAAATGAAGTCAAGTACCATAAAGAAATGGTGCCCATTTGTGTCTGTGATTAAGTGCTATTCATCATCCAAGATTAAAGGAAGAAGTTTATTAGTTTGAATATACAAGAGAACTTAAGGAACTGATGCTAACTGATGCCAAGGAAAGACAAAGGTGCATTTTATCACCACTATCACTGCCTCATTCTTTTATCTAACAAGAAAAATTAATCCACTATAGCCACAAACTCAAAGATTTGTTTTTGCTGCAGTGATGTGTTCCTTAGGTTAGCTTTGTCATTTGGCTTATATTCACTATTAACAAGTCCATGCCAACCAATTTTTATGTCTCTCCCATAGATTATACTTGGAAAATTCTTCTGTGAAGGAATAAAATGTACCTATTTATGATTGAAACGTGACAGACCAAAACATCTCTAAATATTCCAACTTTTTCTCTTGTTATAATTAGCTTCTTAAAACTCAAATAGATCTCTCAGAGAGTAGCTGATTAGTTATTTAAATGAAATGTTCTGTCAAGCATTAGTAATTTAAATAAAAATAGAAGGATTATTTTATATTAATAGCACATTTTCCCTCATAGCAAAGGTTTAAAAATGAAAAAGACTGGAAATGTGAACTACACTCCTGAGGAAGTTCTCAGAATATAATGTCAACATTATTATTTATGGTAAGGAACTGATTTACTCCGTATAGGTATGGCAGTCACAAAACTGAATTCTCTATTAATGCTAAGTCAGTACAACTATGGAAGCTCACTTGAGGATATTTAGAAAGTGGAATGGTAGAAAAATAAAAGATGTTTATGGAAGCTAAAAAAAAAAAAGTGAAATGGTTGGGTGGGTCACGGCATCTTCTGGCCATATTTACAAAGATAAGTTGGTAGTGATTTTTACTATCCAGATACTGAGATGTAGTCACATCAACTGGCTTTTCCTAGGAGGGCAAAAGGTAGGATGCAATCAGAGCATCCACTGACATACACAAGATACAAAATAACCATGAAATCCTTGATAATAGGCATCATTCTGAATAATCATCTATTTTTTTTTTTTTTTTTTTTTTTTTTTTTTAAAGATGACCGGTAAGGGGATCTTAACCCTTGACTTGGTGTTGTCAGCACCGCACTCAGCCAGTGAGCGAACCGGCCATCCGTATATGGGATCCGAACCCGGGGCCTTGGTGTTATCAGCACCGCACTCTCCCGAGTGAGCCACGGGCCGGCCCCATAATCATCTATTTTAAATAGGTAATACATGAACATTGTGTTAAAAAAAAAGAAGTCAAACCATGCAAAGTTATATATATACATGTATCTGCATGTGCATCACTGCATGCACACACGCGCACACACACACAATACGGTTTGCCTCTAACCACATATCCTCTAGTCATCCAGTTCTCCTCAAAAATAGGTACTGTTAAATACTGTCAAAGATAAGTAGTTTCAGGGCTGGCCCGTGGCTCAGTTGGAAGACTGTGGTGCTGATAACACCAAGGCCACGGGTTCAGATCCCTTTACCGGTCATCTTTAAAAAAAAAAAAAAAAGATAAATAGTTTCTTGTGTATCCTTTCAGAGATGGTATGTGCAGGGTTTCATCACTTTTAAATTTGGTAATTCTGCTGTACTTGGGATTTTCACAAGTTTTCCACCTGCTGTGAAAGGATATTCTGAAGCTAATGTGTTCCTAAATTAAGAGCAAAGGGAAAAGGAAGCACAATAGACAAATGAGATCTTGTGTCACAAGAAACAAAGGACACTAGGAAAAAGGACATGAAAGGAAAAGGTAAATCTGCTATGATATTTGGAAGAATAATTTCTTCCCTTTAGCAATATAGCTTAGTTAGGAAAAACATAAGACTTCAGAGTTAGACACTTTGATAAAATCCTGGCTATGTCATTATTTAGCTCTGTAACCTTGGTCAGGTTACTTATCTCTCTGAGCTTTGTTTTCCTAAATTATAAAAATGTAGATAATATTAACTACCACATAGAGTTGTGAGATACCTGTCACACAGGAAGAACCTGATAAATGGTGACTATTATTATTTTCTTAATATTGTTTAAAGGAAATGGGAATTTTCTACCTCAATATTTATTTGTTTATAATCTGTCTTGGTCATAAAATGATTTAAGGCAGCTTCCTCCCCAGGAAAATAAATTTTCCTTGGAAACAGATTCTACAGAAAAAACATGAAGCTGAAAGTTAAGCTCTAAGAGGACTTTTCAAGCATATCCAAGGGTCTATGGCAAAAATATAACCCACTGGTCTCAAGGACATTAGAGGAATGCAAATGAATCATCACTGTGAAAAGATCTTGGAAGTGCTTATTTCCTATGCATTATATTCAGTCTGTTTTCCCCACTACATTTAAAACCAGGCTCTGTATCACAATAAAATCTTTAAACACACACACACACACACACACACGTCTATACCATGCATCTACACAGTTTTTTGTTCAGAATCAGTATTCAATAAATGTTTGTTGAATTAAAATCAGTAGACTATTTTTATATGTACATGTATGCAGGTTAAGGGATATGAAAATTGTCCTAATGCTGGTTTATAAATAATACTTTTACTTAGCCAAGAGGTAACAAAATGAAAAAGCCAGTTTGTTGGGAAAATATAGGGAAATGGTCAGGAACCCCTCAGATGTTCAGAATCTTGCTGAGCATTTGCTGTGAATAGGTTGTGTGGGTGGAGTTAGTGCACCTGCGCTGCACCAACACCTTGGCTGGAGTTTCTAGTGCTTAAGGTGGCCCCTGCTCATGCAGCCATGCTTTCCAACCTACGGCTTCTAAGGACCTGTTTGCCGGTTACCTAGCTTATAGACCTGCATGTGGAGGGTCTGGTGACCCAGCCTGACGTGTTTAGGGTTTGTGACCCAGTCTGTGAATGGGCTTGAGGGGTCTGTGAGCTCCAGACCCAGCTCTAGCTCGACAATTGGCCCAGTCGGCAGGATTACAGGCAGGTAAAAGAGCCCGACAACTGGCGTGGTCGAGTAGCTTTACAATTGGTGTCGCGAACAGAATTAAGAGGACTACAATTGGCGATGTCGACAGGATTCCAACATTAGCCATAGCACCACACAGTGATAAATTGGTCACTGGATAGGACATTTTTACAGTGAATATAGAAACCTATATTTTTTCTTTTTCTTTTTCTTTCTTTCTTTCTTTTTTTTTTTTTTTTTTTTTTGCAGCTGGCCAGTACGGGGATCCAAACCCCTGACAGAAACCTATTTTTAATCATCTTCATATGTATTTTTAATTCGATTGCATTTGTAGGCTCCATTTATAACACACACTTGCTAGAGGCTGCATATGTACACATATGGCATCTAATTCATATTAATTCACTTAAGCAAGTACAATACCGTCATCACTTATAGGGTAGCATGGGAAATGATTCATTTAGTATATAATTCCATTATGATCATTTGTTGTACTTCATTTACACACAATTAATTAATTATTCTATCCACTATTGAAATCACAAATTCTCAAGATTTCAAGGGGGAAATGGTCAACTGTAATACATGGGGCCTGCCTTCTAGGTTTTTTTTCTTCAAGTAAGAACATGTCATAGTTGGGGGTTTAAGCTATCACAAGAACTATCCCTAGAAAAGTTCAAGAAAATAATTGCATTCTCCACCATCACCACTCCACTCCATTCCATTCCGTGCCACTTCTTACAACTCCATGAACACCTTCATGAGGTCTTCTAGGTCTTCCTCCATTCAGAATTTTTATGCTGATCCATATTTCAATAGTGTGCCCTCCCGCAATGTGATCTGGCCCTTTGGGTTGTTCCCACACAGGTTTTATTGCTGTTTTTTCCATTCATTACAATTTCTGTTGGAAACCATGTTAGCTGACCATGAATCTGACCTCATGCTTTATAAGGTCATGGAGTTAGAAATATCTGTTCTGAGGGTCATTAATTCCATAAATATTTTTTACATGCATTTTTTTGTGCTAGATACTGAGAAGTGTATAAATTGAAGTAGTGCCTACTTTCAAGGCTCTCACACTCTAATAAGGAAGATGGATAAGAATATCAATTGCAGCACATTGCAATTACTACTATAATGAAGGTGTATCAGGATACCATTGGACTTCAAAAGAAGGACATTTTTCATATTCTTATAGAATCAAAGATGACTTAAAGAGAGTTGACTTCTAAATTGGATCTTGAAGAAATCGATAAAAATTAGCAAAATGAAGAATGGACTGCTATCCCAGGCAGAAGGAACAGTTTTTGCAAAACCCCAAAGGCATAGGAGGACCTGGAAAATTCAAAGAATTTGCAAATGGTTTATAGTTAGTAACATTAACATAATGGGAATTTTGGAAAGGCAAAATAGAAGTGAGACCATTAAGAATCCTTATGCATGCATTTTAAGAAACTTGAACTTTATCTGAAGGAGATGGGGTGCACATTGAAATAAGAAAGTAATATCAAAAGATTTATATTTAGACATTCAACTCTCGGGCAAAGTTTGGAGGAGGGATTGTAGGATGACAAGAGACCCGAGGTAGTTAGGGGACTAAAGCAATAATTAATAGGAGAAAAGAGCAGAGCCTGGACCATGAGAGCAATTTCAAGAGCTGTGTGGACTGCCTCTGGAAATCCTACTATCCTAAAAGGATCCTTTCTTAGCCTTTTGGTAGCCCTGGCCAGGGGCTGCCAATAAAGGTCAAACTGAAGCAGCTAACAGATGTGTCAAAAGTAACAGCTTTAATGCTACTTGTCATAAACTGGAAAAATACCTGACCAAAAAATAACTTTTGTCAGAAGATCATGAAGTCTTTGGGAAAGAAGAAATATTAAGGATTATTTAAAGATTCAAATCCAGTGTTTAACCCCCTTTATGATAATTCTGCCAAATGGTGATCCAGACTGTGTTGAATAATTCCAGTGAGAGCAATCCTTTATTCCCTAAGAAAACATTTGTTCTAATTAAAAAAAGAAGAAAAGAGAAAAAAATTGGGTAGGGAAGTTTTGTTCAATAGGTACTTGCAAATCAAGATTCCAGATGCTATCCAGATTTTCCATTGACCTCATTTGCACTCTCTTCCTGAAATTCATCGATGTATAATTTATATGTAGGACTGACTTTATGGATAGGTAAAAGGAAGTTATTCCTTAAGAAATGTCATTTGTGAGGCCAGGAAGCAAAGCCTTTCCTCCTTCAACTACCCCCACCCCAAGCTATCATAGAGTCTCAAATTCCACCATTAGCATTTCTGAAGAAATAGCACTTTAAATTAAGTCACACTAGGGTGTTAGTGACATATCAGATAGATTTCATTTTGGCATTGGGGACCCTGGGAAGTACAGAATCACTAGCAAAGGAAAGAGCGTTAAAAGTGGAGAAGAGGGAAGCTACACTAAGTCAAGGTGAACTAGAGGTACCCAGTGGTCCACAAAGAGGCTTGATTGATTGCATAAGAACCTGGAATTTGTTCAACATACTGTTTCCAGGATTTCTCCTTATATTATGTTGTCTCAGTAGGTCTGGGGTGGATTCCTGGGCAACTCTGATGTGCAACTGAGGTTAAAAACTGTGAAGCCACATCAAAAACCAAAAACACATTTTGATTGTGCCTAGAGGTTGTTCAACTAAAGGCATAAATGTCTGTTAAACTAAAACACACACACAAAACAAAAAACACATAACCCCCACTTGACAGAAACACAAAGTCAATGTCCCCATTCTGCCTAGGTCTGTCTGTTCACTCATAGGTATGGCTCAGCTCTTGTCCTAAAGTCTCTAAGGGAAATGTTATGGGAAAAGTCAGTGGCACATTAGTTGCATGATGAAATGTCACTGACTTTTTAAAAGTTTCTAAGTCTACTTTAACAACAGTAGGTTTTCAATGAGCAGAACTATGCTAGTGAGTACAGAATAATTCATAACACTTTGCCTTTAAAACTTCTTTTGGCAGTTGGAATATCTGTCTTATTATCTATTGTATAATCTTATTATTTTAGCATAAGAATTTTATGAATTTATAGTAAACATTAGGTCATAGGGCCTCATGATAGCTTTGTGAAGTTAGTCCCAAGTTTTAACTGATTTTTCTTTGGAAAATGGACAAGGAGGTAAAAATGCATTATGGTTTAATAGTGCAGTTATTTTTAAAATGTTCTTACAGTTGTAGTTGAAGCACTTATATTGAAGATATAAAAATAATTAGCATTTGTTTAGCACTTTACAGTTTACAAAACTCATTTGCAAATTTGAGTCTTCTAACAATCCTGTGGTATAGGTAGATAGGTGTTGAGCTAATAATTTTATAGATGAGGACTTCTTAATACTCAAGGTTTGAGGGACTTGCCCAAGGTTTATAAGAGCATTATAAGTTTTGTAAAAATCTAGCTATGAGCCAGACTGTCATACATTGCTTTCTGTTTTTTAAATAATTTTTAGATTAAATTTAATTTTTATATTTTTTTATTCAAAATATTTTAACATTTATTTGTAATATTTGTGGGGTACAGTGTGTTGTTTCAGTACATGAACAATAAGTGAACAATGATTCACTTAGGATAGATGTCATAGTTTTGTACCCATTATTCCACAATTTTTCTTCCTTTAAATAGTTATAATAAACTTAATTAATACAGAAATGATAATAATTCATATAAAGACTTATTTAATTACTCCTGGACACATGTAGTAAATGATAATAGAACTATCTTCTATTGCACACCTATTCTGAGCTAAGCATTGTGTCAGTTGTATAAATTATCTCTAATCCTCATACCAGTACTGTAAGATATTATCTCATTTTGCAAAGAGAAAATTGAGATTCTGAGATGTTGAGGTGCCCAAAGCTTCATAACTAAAAAGTTATAGAGACAACATTCGAACCCCCATCTCTCTTATTCCAAAAGTCTTTTCATTACACCTCTCTTAAATGAATATAAGGATGTCAACACATAGTCATCAATTTCTAGTCACTTTAGAATTATTCGTTTATACACCTGCAGTGTTAATTCATTCATTTATACAACCACGCATACTGAAAACTTGTTTTTCCCCAGATAGAGTATTTCTAGGACCTGGAAACTAGCTGAGCACTGGATATAAAAAGAAAAAAAAAAGATGCCTATATGGGTTTGTGTCTAACTATATCAGTGAACAAATAACTGTAACGTGCTAAGTACTGCATTAGGGATAGCTACAAAGGACTATGGCAACTAACCGGAAATCATCATTGCCTCATCTGTGCGTTGATGTGCTGATTTTGAATATGTAACATATTAAATCAAAACCTCTTATGAACAATATTTAGATGGCTTATTTTACTATAATGTAATAAGCTTAATGGTGATTTAAAAAATAGGCTTTAAAAAAATTATTTTCCTTTTGGAAATGGAAATTCTGGAATAAATTCCAGTAGCAGGTAGACTCTGTAATGCATTCAGAGGTCTGTGTAATCACTAAGGTGGCTAGAGCAATTTTCTCAGTTTAATACTAATAACTGTTACATCCCATTTTTACCCATGGTCACCTGGCCGTAGCATGTATTTATAACTACTATCTATTCCATGGTCCCCTTGCCTTCAGCAAGCACCTCATCTGCTCATGGTTCCTTGACTGGTAGGGTGACCCAAACAGTTCTGAAGGGTCTCAGTCATTAGCAGTCCAGTCTGAATTGGGTTGTCATAGTTTCCCCCTAATCACAGGACATGGGAGTATTATCAGCACTCCAGGTATCTCCTATAATCCAGAAATACTTTTCCTAATACCCATTGTGTAGTAGCAACCCGGTTTCTCTCTGGTAGTCAAGATCAATCATTCCAGCAAGGACAGTAGCACCCCCCCGATCCCCTGCAGCTTTATCTGTTGGTTTATTGGCATGAGGAGCTCAAAGTGACCAAGTATCAGTCTCGACTTCCATCTAATGAAACCATTGTTGTATCCTCTGGTGGAAGCATTCCTCCCTTTGGAACTAACACCTCTAAACTAGCAGAACCCAGAGTCTCAGGACTAGGGAGCAAAAAGTTTGCTAGTGGATCACTAAGGATGATAATGAAAGGAGCCACCTTCATTTTCACTCCCTTAACTTCCCGATGCGTGAATCTGGCTGTAGGAGAAATAGCACCATCTATATTACTTTCTGATTTAATGCATATATCGAACTCTGGAGGATATTGCCTCACAAGGTATGCCATATGCCACCTACCCGGTACCATAAATGAGTCTTCAAAAGGCCATTCCACCATTCTATCAGGCTAAGTGGGTTTAGGATGAGGGGGACAAAGTAAGACTGGTGAATTCTATGAGCATGGTTTCATTGTTGTACTTCATTTCCAAACAAAGACCTCCCGTCAGAAGTGATACTGTGTTCAGTGCCATGACAGTATGTAAGCCATGCCATGAGTTCATGGATGGTGGTTTTAGCATAAGCTTTGTGTGCAGGGAAGGAAAATCCATGCCTTGGACTAAGTGTCCTCCCCAAAACTTGACTCCCACTGTGACAGTGTTAAGAAGGTGGGAAATCCTATTATGGTAATTGAAAGATGGGGCCTTGAAGAGGTGATTAGATTGTAGGACCATGCTACATTTTTATATGATTAAAAATGATGGTCATGGGCATGGTTTGGAGGACTTTAAAAGGAGAGTGAATGAGGAGGTTAGTTTCTCTCTGTTCTGCCATTTTCTTCCATGTGAGACCCCTGGGTCACTGTCCTCACCATCAAGGCCTTCACCAGATCTGTTCCCTGGACTTCCCAGCCTCAGAAACTGTAAACAATAAATTTTATTTTCTTTGTAAAATACCCAGTTCCGTGTATTTTGTTATAAGCAATAGAAACAGACTAATGCAATCCATATATAGCATGTCTGTTCCATTGAGAACAGAGTGCTGCCCCTTCCATGATGGAAGTGTTTCAACATAATAAATCAGCCCCCCAGTAAGTGATAGATGCCCCAGAAAATGGTTCTATACAGTGGGTTCAGCTGTGATTTGGTCTAGTAACAAAATCACTTCTGGAATAGCAGCTGCAATTGGAATCACTATCTGGTTAAGTTTATGATAATTTACTGTCATTCTCCAAGATCCATCTGTCTTCTGCACAAGCCAAATTAGGCAAGGTGAATAGGGATGTGATAGGAATCACCATCCCTGCGTTTCTCAAGTCCTTGATGGTGGCACTAATTGCTGTACTCCCTCCAGGAATGCAGTATGCATTTTATTTTACTATACTTATAGATAAATATAGTCCTAATGGCTTCCAGTTGGCCTCTTCTACCGTAATAGCTCTTATTTCATAGGTCAGGAAACCGATTTGGGCATTCTGCCAATTGATGGGTATTTCTATACCAATTAAACATTCTGGAACTGGGAAAATAACACACAAAGTAGGTATGAGAATCCCCTGTGCCCACTGTGAGATAAATTAGAACAACCAAAACTTCATTGATCACCTGACCTCCGTAAGCCCTTACTCTGACAGGTGGACCGCAGTGAGTCTGGTTGTTGGTCGAGAAGAAATAAGGGGTGAGGGCAGGTCCTGAGGAAGTTTAGTAGTCTTGTAAGGCAACTACTTCAAAGCAGCCCATTTCAGATTCTTCAGGCAAGAGGAGACTAATGATCTCAGACAGAGGTGGAAGAGCTGGCTCTACTGTCAAAGAAAGCTTGCCAGAATTTAGGGGTTCAGAGATCCCCAGTTCATCAGAATTTGTTTAAATGTGCCCATCCTGATTTTCAGGATCCCGTTCCTTTCCAATCAAGGTCCAAATTTTAACATAAGAGACTCTGTGTTGTTGAGAATTCAAATTACATTATGATTCCAGCCATCCATATAATTAAATTTTCGGTCGACTTTTCAGAAATCTTGGCCCTGTGGCTAGAGGAAAAAAGGGTTTTTTCAGGGGCAATTTTTCAGGTGAGTGTCTTAGTCTTAGTCTGTTTAGGATGCTGTAACAAAATACCTGAGACTGGGTAATTTATAAATAACAGAAATTTATTTCTTACAGTTCTGGAGGCTGGGAAGTCCAGGATCAAGGCACCAGCAGATCTGTGTCTGGTGGGGCCTTCTTCTCTGCTTCCAATATGGTACCTGGTCTCTGATTCCAATATGGTAGAAAGGAAAAAGGGCAAAAAAGGTCTGAACTCACTTCCTCGGGCCCTTTTATGAAGGCACTAATCCCATCCATGAGGGTTCTGCCCTCATGGCCTAATCACTCCCAAAGGCCCCGCTTCTTAATACCATAACTGTGGAGTTTAAGTTCCAGTATATGAATTTTGGAGGGACATATACATTAAACCATAGCAGGAAGCTAGAAGCTTTTATGTCCTTTATATGGGCCTCGAGATAGGAATTTAAATCCCTGAATTCATCATTTCCCCCCAAGTTCTCCAGCACACTTAGAAGCAACCATCCAACCTGCTCTACACCTATTTTCACTTAAATGTTCTGTGATCACCCAACAGGTTGCCTTCCATAGGCAGTTGGTTATAGGTATCTACAGGTGATAATTTGTGTAACTGTTTTGTCACTGCATGCCATGGGTAGCCACTGTCCTATTTATTATTTAAAGCCTTTCGAACTTGGGGAAGCTGGCTAAACTGTCCCTATTAAGCTGTTTTTGTGTATTAGAGCTTAAGGTTACAGGGCAGGCAATTGAAAGGAAAGGATGTAAAGTGGGGGAGAACAGGACAAATTGGAATTCATGAACACAAGCTGAAATCGCCAAGCGAGACTGGAACCCATTTTGTTCATTTCACCACCTCCAACTTTTTTTCTTCTTTTTTTTGGATGAATCACAAAAATATTTTGCTAAGTGACAGAAGCCTGACACAAAAGGCTACATATGTGTATTCCATTTATATGACATTCTAGAAAAGGCAAAACTATAGGGACAGAAATCTAATCAGTCACCATCTCCAACTTGGATGAAGTGGGTATCCTGCAGGAGAAGCTGGCATCCTTCACCATCATGAAGCTAAACATGCACCTGGCCCAGGAGTCAGAGAAGCTGAAGGGGATAGTAGGGAGACACAGCAGCTTCTGCCCCTCACCAAGGAGGTAAGCCAGCAGATAAGTGACACATGTGTAAAGTGCAACAACATTCTGACAGTGAACACAATAAGGCTGCTGCTTTCCTTCTGCTTCCCAAAACTCACTCAAAATGTCTCTTGTGACCCTCTCCAAGAACATACAGGGAAGAGAATTAATTGTGGGAACAGTTCAGCCTAGCCAAATTGGAACATTACAAAGTCACCACAGAAGGTGATGAGCGCTATGGAGAAAAGAAATAGAGCAAGGTAAGACAGATAAGGACTGGGAGAAGAAGCAGATTTCAATTTTTAGGGGTGAGGTAAACATCAATAAGAAAGCAACATTGAACAAAAATTTCAAGGAAGAGAGGGGATAACCTTGTAGACATCTGGGAGAACATTCCAAATAGAACAGTACCCACCTCACAAGTTGTTATAAAAATAAAATGAGTTACTACACATCAAGCACTTATAATAAAGCCTAGAATATAGAAAATTGCTTATTATTAAATTCTTACTAATATTAAATGCTTAATATTTAAGTGATTCTGTAACATCACTCAAATTCTAATAGGTCAGTGAGCCTTAGATTTTCCAAGTAAATTCTACAGTTCTTTAGCTGCAATTCCTCTCTGCATCTTAATTTAAATGTTACTTTATTTTCATATTATATATTAAAACACAAGTTTATTATTAATATTATAAGGTATTACCTTAATCCAGTGGTAAATTTTGGCATTGCTATTAGTGGGACAAGATAGTGTTTCCTAATGTTATACAAGTTAAAAAATAAAATATCATTCATTGTGTTCTAGCCAAAAATGTTTAACTTGAATCTATGTAAGCCTTTATATTGAACTTTAAGTTTACAGGAAATACGGGGGTAGAAGAACAAGCTAAATGACTTTATGAGGAAAACACTGGAAAAATTTAGAATGATGTGCATTCTATAGGTCAGTTGATCTCTGTAGATAGTTCATGGGGGAAAATAAGGGGAACAATTCCAGATTTAAAGAGTACATCAAACACCACTTCTTCACTTTCTCAAAGAGGTCTTTGGCCACTTGTTTTGACTTAGAACAAAAGGGCCATAGAGAGCAGCTCTATTGCATCAGTACCAGCTCACATGGGTACCATCATACAGCATTTCACCTTATGCTGAGGCTTCTCAACTCCTGTCTCCTGCCCAAAGTTTTCTTGTGAGAATGAGGCATGAGATGCTCTGCCTGCTGCATGTCCATGCATTTGTATCCCAGAAATAAGGGGAGGTAGTGCCTCATGGGCAAATTTTTGGCCAAAAGAAAATAAGAACTAACAGATAAATTTCTTCTTGTTCCCCCATGAACTTTCCCAAAACACATGTGTTCATGCAACCTCCCATAAGATGGCCCCAAGGGAACAAGCAGTCAATCACCCTTGATAAAAGTGGTGGTCAGGTGATGATAATACCAAGGTCAAAGATTTGGATCCCCGTACGGGCCAGCAGCAAAAATAAAAAGAAGAAAAAGATGATGATCAGTTGGTTAATACACCCTGAAATTCACCCTCCCAGTTTCCTTGCCTCCACTTCCCTTTTCCCTCATTCTTGCTGCCCTAGGATTGCACTCTCTTATAAAGTAGAACTATATGAGCTTTTGATTCAAGCTCTCTTTGTGGCTAAGCAAACAGATGTAGGGAATAACAACCAGATGTAAAGAGTGGTCTCATAAAAACATTTGGGGGGAAATTGGAAAAATTTATACATAAACTGTGTTTTAGATTATACTAAGGAATTTTTAATTTTTTTATGTATGATCATATGTATTAGGTATGCAGGAAATATATTTCTTAGAGATGAATACTGAAGTACTTAGAAGTAGAACAATATGCTTTAATTCGCATTAAAATACTTCTTCATTGAAAAAAATAGAGTGAATTAAGATGAAAAATGTTATAAGATGTTTCTCTTTTTATGGTTTTATGATACTAGGCTAATAATATTAATCAGGGTAAAATTTTAATTTTAAAAAATAAGGCCCAATAACTGATGAAAAAATAAATAGGATAAATTAATTGAATGCCAAGTTTTATATATTTTTACAGCTTTTCAGTCATGTATCATAAATCACAAATTTAATAAAATTTTTAAGCACAGAGGGGTTTACTGTTGCTTTGCCTCCCATGGATTTGTCACCCCTTTTCCCCTCGGTGATGGAGCCACCAAAGATTACTCAAAGCCCATCTCTTCTGAGCAGTGAGAAGCCCCCAAAAGGGGTTAATCTCCCAGAACCCTCAAGATAGAGGCATTCCTTCCATTTGAGAAATTAACCACAAATTGTGGTTCTCTTCCCACATTTATTCTCCAGACCAGGAAGTTACAGGAAGAGAACATAGGTGGGGTTTTTGCTAAGTACAGTTTAACAAGTTTAACAATAGAAGCTGGTAACATTCAGGCAAGGTGAACTTCCATAATGCAGTTTGCAACAAAAGCTTGATTTTAGCAAACATTCTCTTCTTACAGCAATTTCCCAGTATCTTTACATATCAATCAGTAACCTGTCTGCCTTTGAGCCAGCAACTTTGCTGTGTTACAATTCTTTATCTTACAACAGAGACCATATAGCCTGGGGAAAATTTCCTGTCCTTTGCAAGGTCAATATTTGAAACTGCAAGGCTTTGGAAAACCAGGCCCTGTGAAGTACATTTGCTTTATGCATACTTCACAGTTTACTATTTTCATATATATATAAATATGTGTAATATGTATATATGTATGTGTGTGTGTAAAGCCACATATATATTTATATATATATAAATAAACTGGAGCCCAGAAAATGAAAGTAACAGCCAAGGTTACATAATAAAGCAATGAGGAGGTAAGTAATAAAGTAATATTCATTTAGTTTTCTATAAAAGTCACTTACTTCTTTTAGACATGATCACTATCAAAACTATAAACAAATCCTAGAACAAGAATAGAACTAATCTAAACATATCATTCATCTCACTTTTCATTAGCTATAAAATTCTACTGCTGGTTGGTAAAGTTATAATCTTATCAATATAAAATTATTTTATCCTTTATAGATATTTCAGTTGAGTTTAGATAATACAAAATGAAGAGGCATTTTGTTTCCTTTTGGAGAAACTGAAGGAAGCCAGTGGGCTAGGGTAAAGGCTCATTACTACCCAAGTTAAGTCTGACCACTGCCTGGTTCCCTAATCTATATTTTTATTAGAATTGAAAGTATTAACCAGTTCAGGGTTCAGAGGAACAAAGACTTCAACAGTCTCCCTGGAACTTACAGAACATAAAAATGGTCGTTTCTTTCTCATTAATGTGTATTTTTCACTTCTTTATTATTTCCCCAAAATAAACACAATTGTATTTTGTTTTGTTTTTTAATACAGAGACGTGAAAATATAATTACAAGAACTCTCTCTTGGATTCAGTAAGGACTATGTTTATTTTAAGACTTTAGTGGCTTACTTTGGAAGTGAAGTTAGACTGATCTCTTATTTTACTGACCAACAGATATTGCTTCACAGATGGATTATTTTTTTCTTCTTCTTAACATAGTATAGGCATCCTTTTAGACTTGGATGCTTTCAGAATTTTATCAAAACTAGGACAATAAGAAAATTGGAGAGCATTTTTTTTTAAACACTACTTTTTTTTCCATAAAGGAAAAAAGAAACAGATCTGTTTATTTATAATAACACTTACCATTTATTCTGCACCTATCCTCACAACACTACAAGTTAAATATTAACCCCATTTGTAAAATTAGAAAACAGATGCAGTGAATTTAGGTGGCATGCCCAAAGTCCCATATCAAGTGGAATAGAGCAAGAACTTAACCCATATTTCTTGCTCAAAACCTCATTCTATTTACACTACGCCGTATTCTAACGCATGAGATTATGTTCTTTATTCTCTTCTCAAAAGATAATTTGCTCTGGTATTACACAGGAAAATTTTATTCTTAAAAGGGATTTAAGGGGATCCTAAGATGGCGGTGGCTGTGGCAGTTGGCGTGGAGTAGCTGAAGTGGAAAAGGCGGCCACTGGGCCTTAGGCAGCTGGGAAACTTGTGGACCTTCCTCTTGCCATCTCTTAAGGGAGGACCACGGCTGGTGGCCAGTCGTGGGGGCTGAGCACCACTTTGCCCTTGGCAGGAGAGGCTGCCTCATTTACAGGCAACAGCTTTGAAGTATGGAGCAGGAGAAGAACTGTTTCTTAGCTGCAAAAGCGAGTCTCTAAACAGGGAACACGGCGCCGGGCCACTGTTGACGCTGACAGGATCCCAGAGGCCAAGGCCGCGCTGAAGGTGGCCAGCTGCCCTATTCAGGATTCGAGGTTTCAGGCCAGCATAAAAGAAGATTCCTGGGAGCGCCCAAGTCGCGCCACGGGACCGAGTGAGCAGCCTGAGGCAGCGGCGGCCGAGGACAGGGATGGCAATGATGCGGAGGCAGAGAGGGAGCCACCCAGCCCAGCCCAGCCCCATGAGTGACCCCTGGCCTAGCCCTGCTCGGGGGACGGATGCCCGCCCAGCTTACGCATGCCCCACCGGGCCACTCACCGGTCCCGGGGCTGCCTCCGTTTTCTCAGGTGGTGGCGGCTCCGGCCCGGCTCGGCCAGGCCTGTCCTCCTCGCTCGGCTCGGCTCCTCACTGAGCCTTCCCACTTGCTTGCCCTGGGGCAGGGCTTCCCGGGGCCTGCAGGCCGGCATCCCCTCCCACTCCCTCTGTGGTTCTCTGGCGGGGCTGGTGGTGTGGGGCATCCCTGGCCAGCATCGAGAGGGCAAGGAAGTACGGGCTGGGCTGACTGTCACTCCACCGCACCCTGGGCTCCGGCCCCTGGTAAACTTCCTGTTACTGGGAGGCAGATACCATCTCTGCGGCCACCAGTTCGGAAAACGCCTAACCAATTTCTGGTTAGGAATAGTGTGGTTGGAGAGTTCCTGAGTTTGCTTGAACCTGCCAGAGAGCTGACTGCGCACGGGCACCGGACTCAGTCCACACCGGGGGGATTCAAAGGTGAACCGTGTGCTGCGGGCTCCTCCCCCGAGGAGCTCACGCTCTGGTGTGGAAGATAAGACGAGTACACAAATAACTGCAATACCAGGAGGAAGGTGAAAAGTCCCGAGTAAGATCTACACAGTGCTACAAAGGCACCCAGAGTGACCGGTCGTCTGCGCCTAGCAGAAACCTGGTAGACTTCCTGGGTGAGGCGGTGCCGAGCAGGGTCTTGAAGGCCCAGCTGATAGACGAGGCTTGCAGAAGACACGTCCCAGCCCAGCCCAGTGCGCACAGAGCAAGGAGACGTCCGGCTAGGGAGGCGGAAACTCGACAGAAACCACACACCCTGTGGGGTCACCACTGCACGATCCAACAGCCCGGACCAGAGTGCATGGAACAGGGAGAAGTCCTGCACAGGAAGTGGAAGCTCAGCAGAGACCACACACCCTGCAGTACCGCCCCGTGATCCAGTAGCCCAGCAGAGTCCAAGCTGACCAGAGAGGTGGCTCCCCAGAGAAGCCCAAGACCCGAGGCAACCACACACACAAGGCACTAGAGGCCAACTGAGCAGTCACGGAGGTAGCCATACCAAATTGGCAACCACAGCAACATCTTAGTTAGTCAATAGTCTCAAACCGGTGGACTGTGAAACCCCCTGCCACAATGAATAAACATCCAAAAAAAGATATCAGAAATACAAAAAATCAAGAAAGTACACCACCAAAAGTTAATAAATCTCAAACTATAGATCCTATAGAACAAGAAGCCCTTGAAAAGACTGACAAGGAATTTCGAGTGATAATTCTAAGGAAACTGAATGAGATACAAGAAAACTCAGCTAGACATCATGATGAAATGAGGAAAAGTATACAGGACCTGAAAGAGGAAATGTACAAGGAAATCAATGTCCTGAAAAAAAATGTAGCAGAACTTGCTGAACTGAAGAAGTTATTCAGCAAAATAAAAAACACAACGGAGAGTTTAACCAGCAGGCTTGTTGAAGTTGAAGAGAGAACCTCTGAATGTGAAGATGGGCTGTTTGAAATAACACAAGCAGACAAAAAGAAAGAAAAAAGAATCAGAGACATCGAAGAAAATCTGAGAGAGAAATCAGACAACCTTAAGCACTCAAATATCCGAGTCATGGGTATTCCAGAAGGGGAGGAAAATGGAGATTCCATTGAAAACATATTCAACAAAATAGTGGCAGAAAACTTCCCAGGTATAGGAAAAATCACAGATCTTCAGATCCAGGAAGCTCAATGATCTCCAAACGTATTGAACCCAAAAAGGCCTTCTCCAAGACATGTTATAGTCAAATTGGCAAAACTCAGAGACAAAGAGAGAATCTTAAAAGCTGCAAGAGAGAAGTGTCAAATCACCTATAAGGAAGCCCCAATCAGACTAACATCAGACTTTTCATCACAAACCCTAAAAGCTAGAAAGGAATAGGATGATATATTCAAAATACTAAAAGACAAGGATTGCCAGCCAAGAATACTCTACCCTGCAGGGCTATCCTTCCGAAATGAAGGGCAAATAGTATATTTCTCAGACAAACAAAAACTGCGGGAGTTCACTACCACACGACCACCCTTACAAGAAATCCTCAAGGAAGTACTGGGTTTGGTTCCTGAAAAATAACTACCACTGCCATAAAAACGCAAGAAAAATCAAAATCCACTAGTATAATAAAAATGGCATTCATGAAGAGAAAACAAACAAACAAAAAGACTATCTACAACCTAAGGAACCAACAAACACAGAAACCAAACACTAAATCAGAAAGCAAGGAACAAAAGACACCTACGACAACCAAACAACCAATAAAATGCTAGGAATAAATCAACACCTTTCAATAACAACTCTTAATGTAAAAGGCTTAAATTCCCCAATCAAAAGACACAGACTGGCTGACTGGATCAAAAAGGAGGACCCAACTATATGCTGCCTACAAGAGACCCACCTCACCCATAAAGATTCACATAGACTAAGAGTGAAAGGATGGAAAAATTACCATGCAAACAGAAAAGAAAAATGAGCTGGAGTAGCTATTCTTATGTCTGACAAAATAGACTTTAAACTAAAAACCATAAAAAGAGACAATGAGGGACACTACTTAATGATAAAAGGACTGATCCATCAAGAAGACATAACAATCATAAATATGAACGCACCCAATGTTGGAGCAGCCAGATTTATAAAACAAACTCTATTAGACCTAAAGAAGGAAATAGACACTAATACCATGATAGCTGGAGACCTGAACACCCCACTGTCAATATTAGACAGATCATCTAGGCAAAGAATCAGTAGAGAAACACAAGATCTAAACAAGTCTCTAGAGCAATTGGAATTGGCAGATATCTACAGAACATTCCATCCAACAACCTCAGAATATTCATTCTTCTCATCAGCACATGGATCATTCTCCAGGATAGATCACATATTAGGTCACAAATCAAGTCTCAATAAATTCAAAAAAATTGGAATTACCCCATGTATTTTCTCAGACCACAATGGATTAAAACTAGAAATTAATAACAAACGAAACTATGGAAACTATACAAACACATGGAAATTAAACAGCATTCTACTTAATGACATATGGGTCCAAGAAGAAATCAAGGAGGAAATCAAAAAATTTATTGAAACTAATGAAAATAATGATACATCATACCAAAACCTGTGGGATACTGCAAAAGCAGTATTAAGGGGGAAATTTATTGCATTAAATGCTCAGCTCAGAAGAATGGAAAGATGGCAAGTGAACAACCTAACACTTCACCTTAAAGAACTAGAAAAACAAGAACAATCCAAACCTAAAGTTAGCAGACGGAAAGAAATCATTAAGATCAGAGCAGAACTGAATGAAATTGAAACCAAAAAGACAATACAAAAGATCAATGAATCAAAAAGTTGGTTTTTTGAAAAGATAAATAAAATTGACAAACCATTAGCATGGCTAACAAAAAAAAGAAGACGGATGACTCAAATTACAAAAATTAGAAATGAAAAGGGCGATATTACAACTGATTCACCTGAAATACAAGGAATCATTCGAGACTACTATGAACAACTATATGCCAATAAATTTGAAAATCTGGAGGAAATGGATACATTTCTGGACACACACAAGCTCCCAAAACTGAACCATGATGATGTAGAAAATTTGAACAGACCAATAACAATAAAGGAGATTAAAGCTGTTATCAGAAGGCTCCCAAGAAAGAAAAGCCCAGGACCAGATGGATTCACAGCAGAATTTTACCAAACATTCAAAGAGGAATTGACACCGATTCTTTACAAACTATTCCAAAAGATTGAAACAGACGCAAATCTCCCAAATCCTTTCTATGAAGCAAACATCATCCTGATACTAAAACCAGGTAAAGATAGAACCAAAAAAGAAAACTACAGGCCGATATCCTTGATGAATATAGAGACAAAAATCCTCACTAAAATACTAGCAAACAGAATACAGCAACACATACGTAAAATTATTCACCACGATCAAGTGGGATTAATCCCAGGGATGCAAGGTTGGTTCAACATACGCAAATCAATAAATGTGATACACCATATTAATAAACTCAAACACAAGGACCATATGATCATCTCTATAGATGCTGAAAATGCATTTGATAAAGTTCAGCACTCATTCATGACAAAGACCCTCTATAAGTTAGGTATAGAGGGAAAGTATCTCAACATAATTAAAGCCATATATGACAAGCCCACTGCCAATATCATCCTGAATGGGGAAAAGCTGAAAGCTTTTCCTTTAAGAACAGGCACTAGACAAGGATGCCCACTCTCACCACTCCTGTTCAACATAGTGTTGGAAGTACTAGCCAGAGCAATCAGAGAAGAGAAGGAAATAAAGGGCATCCAGATTGGAAAAGATGAAATCAAACTGTCCCTGTTTGCAGATGACATGATCCTATATATTGAACAGCCTAAAGCCTCTACAAAAAAAACTCTTGGAATTGATAAATGATTTCAGCACAGTAGCAGGATACAAAATCAACACACAAAAATCAGTAGGATTTCTTTTCTCCAATAGTGAACATGCAGAACGAGAAATCAAGAAAGCCTGCCCATTTACAATAGTCACCAAAAAAATAAAATACTTAGGAATTGAGTTAACCAAGGAGGTGTAAAATCTCTATAATGAGAACTACAAACCACTGCTGAGAGAAATTAGGGAGGATACAAGAAGATAGAAAGATATCCCATGCTCTTGGATTGGCAGAATCAACATAGTGAAAATGTCCATACTACCCAAAGTGATATACAAATTCAAATGCAATCCCCATCAAAATTCCAAAGACATTTTTCTCAGAAATGGAAAGAACTATCCAGACATTTATATGGAATAATAAAAGACCACACATAGCTAAAGCAATGCTGAGTAAAAAAAATAAAGCTGGAGGCATAACACTACCCGTCTTTAAGCTATACTACAAAGCTATAATAAACAAACAGTATGGTACTGGCATAAAAACAGACACACTGATCAATGAAATAGAATAGAGAATCCAGAAATCAACCCACACACTTACTGCCATCTGATCTTTGACAAAGGCACCTAGCCTATTCACTGGGGAAGGGACTGCCTCTTCAGCAAATGGTGCTGGGATAACTGGATATCCATATGCAGGAGAATGAAACTAGACCCATACCTCTCATCATATACTAAAATCAACTCAAAATGGATTAAGGATTTAAATATACACCCTGAAACAATAAAACTTCTTAAAGAAAACATAGGAGAAACACTTCAGGAAATAGGACTGGACACAGACTTCATGAATACGACCCCAAAAGCACGGGCAACCAAAGGAAAAATAAAATAATGGGATTAGGGAGGGAGAAGGGAGGGAGGTTTTGGTGATGGGGAGCATTAATCAGCTACAATGTATATCGACAAAATAAAATTAAAAAAATAAATAAATAAAATAAAGATGAAAACAAAAAAAACAAAAAAAAACAAAAAAAATAAATAAATAAAAAAATAAAAAAAAAAAAATAATGGGATTATATCAAACTAAAAAGCTTCTGCACAGCAAAAGAAACAATTAACAGATTTAAAAGACAACCAACAGAGTGGGAGAAAATATTTGCATAATATACATCTGACAAAGGATTAATATCCAGAATATATAAGGAACTCAAACAACTTTACAAGAAGAAAACAAGGAACCCAATTAAAAAATGGGCAAAAGAGCTAAGTAGGCATTTCTCTAAGGAAGATATACAAATGGCCAACAGACATATGAAAAAATGCTCAACATCACTCAGCATCTGGGAAATGCAAATCAAAACCACACTGAGATACCATGTAACCCCAGTTAGGATGGGTAAAATCCAAAAGACTCTGAACGATAAATGCTGGCGAGGTTACGGAAAAAAAGGAACTCTCATACATTGTTGGTGGGACTGCAAAATGCTGCAGCCTCTATGGAAAATGGTATGGAGGTTCCTCAAACAATTGCAGATAGATCTACCATATGACCCAGCTATCCCACTGCTGGGAATATTCCTAGAGGAATGGAAATCATCAAGTCGAAGGTATACCTGTTCCCCAATGTTCATCGCAGCACTCTTTACAATAGCCAAGGGTTGGAACCAGCCCAAACGTCCATCATCGGATGAGTGGATATGGAAAATGTGGTACATCTACACAATGGAATACTACTCAGCTATAAAAACGAATGAAATACTGCCATTTGCAACAACATGGATGGACCTTGAGAGAATTATATTAAGTGAAACGAGTCAGGCACAGAAAGAGAAATACCACATGTTCTCACTTATTGGTGGGAGCTAAAAATTAATATATAAATTCTCACACACACACACACACACACACACACACACACAAAATAACCGGGGTGTGGGGGGAAGAAGATATAACAACCACAATTACTTGAAGTTGATACGACAAGCAAACAGAAAAGGACATTGGTGGGGGGGAGGGAGGAGAGGGAGGAGGGAGGGAGGTTTTGGTGATGGGCAACAATAATCAACCACAATGTATATCGATAAAATAAAATTAAAAAAAAAATAAAAAAAATAAAAACCCCCACACACACAAAAAAAGGGATTTAAGTAGGAAAGTAATGAAAACGGTAAAAGTTAAAAACTATGTTTTCCAAGCACTTTTAAACTTTGTCTTTTAACATACATTGTGAATTTCATAAATACATTTATAGTGTTTACCTCTTCTATATTTTCTGTTCTTCAACATAAATTGAGGAAAAGAATAATCACAACAATTGTTGTGAAACTTAATTCTTATGAAGATAATACTTATGAAAAAGTTTTGAAAATCTGTAGCTATATAGATGCTAGCTATCATTATTTATTCACTTTTAATAACTGTAATGGAAAAGTTAAACATATGCAAAAGAAGAGATAATAGTATAATGAACCCTCATGTACTCATCACCCAGCTTCAATAATTAACAGCCCATGGTCAATTTTGCTTCATTTTTACTTATGCCCACTTCTTCCCTCACCACCCACTCCCAGATCATCTTAAAGCAAATCCCTAGATAGCATTTTTAGCCATAAAAGTGAATATTTTTCACAAATTAAAATACTAGCAGCAATATCATGATGCATATCATTAGCCAAACAGCATATTGTATGAAGTGAGGTCAGCCAAGATTTCAGCCTCAAGGTGTTGATAATCCTTTCCTGAAGTGTATTTTTTCAGTCTGGCGGCTTAGTTCCTGGGGAATGTCTTTCCTAGAGCTATAAGATAACTCTGATCAACACTTTCGACCACACCTAATAGTTAGAGCGAAGACTGATGATAGTACTTTCATAACAAGACTTTGGAATTTTTTGCTAGGCCACCCAACCAGACTATTACAGCTAATTGTGGTCATTTGTCTAAGTTCAAATGTGAGCAGGATTTCTGCCACTACCAGGTGTTTTCTTTAAAGAAATTGGCATGCCTTCAACTTGTCCTTTCCTCTTGTCTGGCTGGGATGCACAAGTAAACCTGCTTGGTCCCAGAGAAAAAAGCCACATGTTGAAGATGGCAGAACCTCCTTACTAGCCCAGAACCATATACCTCTGGACTGTTAAGTGAAAAAAATATAAATGTCTCTTTTGTCTAGGCCACTGTATTTTTAGATCTCTTTGTTACATGTTTAGACTATATTATAATTAATATATCTACAAAATGTTAAGACTGAAACCAAACGATTTATTTTTTGTTTGTGCTATTTCTTTTTTTCTAAAAGAACCTTTTGTTTACATAAGGAGACCCATAATATCTAAGATCTTTAAGGGCAGGGATTGTGCCTTATAATTTTTGTATCACTAGAGATGTATAGAATAGAACTAGCTTAATGAATATGTCCAAGGAGCTTCGAGCCTCTCTCAAATTTCTTTTTTTGGGTGGGGGGGAGATAACTGGCCAGTATGGGAATCCAAACCCTTGATCTTGCAGCTACTAGCACCATGATCTAACCAAGTGAGCTAACAGGCCAGCCCTGTCCCTCAACCAACATCTTGTTATGTCTTATAACTTGGACATAACCCATGCTTATATCAATTCTTTCAAAAGAGAAACTTTAGTAGACAGAAATGGGAGCACTGGCTTCCCTAAGATCACATGGCAAGGAACTGAACCAGAAAAAATGCCTGCTTAGGCTCTGCTGCTTGTTCCTTCCACCACTTTTTTGATAAGCTGGCTTTGGAAAAGAAAACAAAAATCACTATCATCTCACAAAAGAATAGAAAAGATATGTATCTACTCAATTCCAATGCCTGACCTTGCCCTGGTCCTTTTTTGTCATCTGCCTGCTATGAATTAATATTTTTAGAACTGTGATTTTTTCTATTTGAAATTTATTTTCATTTGCCTAGACTTGAATAAAAGGTAGAGTTTGAGTTGCAGTAATGTTGATATAATCCATCAACACAATATGTGCTTTGTCTGAAAGCAATCTTGACATTAACTACTAGTTATGCCATTCCATTTTTTAAAAAATTAAAGTGCTGTTTCTTTCATGCAGTTAAAATGGAAACTTAAAGGTAGTTTCACATTTCATACTAGATGTGGGCCTGATTTTTACTTGACCTACTAGGATGTTTCAGGAAAGTAAAATTGAGATTAATTTTTAAGAAGGTTAATCCTGAGTAGATAGAACTTAGTTATTGCTTGACAGTCATTGGTCAGTTTTTACAAAAGTAAAGCCCACATGCTGAGTAGATTTTATTACAAAAAATACTCTCAAGCAAGAGAATAGAATAGTGTTAATATATTGAAAAGTAAATAATCTGCTTTTCTACTTTCAGTGTACAGTCTGATAAGAAGGCTTGACTACTTAAGCTGTCAGAAAAGAGAATTAAGTCCAGTTGTTGTTCTTTTTGCTTATACTTTGTTATTTGCATTCAAGAGAGTACACTGGGTTACTTTAAAAGCCAGAAATTATACACATATATTTTATTTAAAGCAACTACAATAATTCATGTTTGTTGAGCTAGATCATGACAGTAAACTGTTGTCAGTAGAAGTAAGCCACTTCTAAGATACAATATTTTTCCAGATAACTAGGGCAATAATTATTAAGGAATATTTGATTAATTCCCCTTAGTACCTAAATAGTAGAAATAGCTAGTGTACCCTTGAAACCAACTTTATATTCTTATCCTCCTAGCAAGCTAGATCCATTATGAGACAAAGGGGATCATCTAAGATCAAAGAAGTTTGTAAAACCACAGCTAGAGAAGATGTTTACCTATTGTTTCATAATAAGGTGAGTATAGGTCCATAGTTTCTAATGTTACCATTAAAAATAGACTAGTGCACTGTGGTTCAATATTTTTAACCCTAAATCCTTTTTTTCAAATAATCTCACACAAAACCTAGTAAGTACCATAAAATAGAAAAATGAGTTTTCTTTGGTGGTACATGTATCTGGGGGTAATGATTGAGGCAGAATTCCCAATGAGTTCTTCCCCCCACAACTTCTGCTGATCTCTAGGACAATGTTTCTGAAAATCTGCTCCCCAGATCCTATACTTGCCAAATCAGCACTACTGTTTCCTCCCTGGCCAAAGGTCAAGAAGATACTGTATCACATGATGGTGTATTGGAGCTGATGAATAATAAAAATTTGCTGGAAGTTTTTCGACTTCAGCTGTCTATTGAGAAAAATTTGGTCCACTTGAAATAGCAATATTTTAATACCAAGCAGATATTCTTTGTCATCTGTGCTTATGTCTTAAGCAAAACAATGAACAATCTGGGCCAGCGGATTAGCTCAGCTGGTTAGAGTGCAGTGTGGATTACACCAAAGTCAATGGCACAAGATCTCTGTACCAGCCAGCCACCAAAAAAAAAAAAAAAAAAGAAAGAAAGAGAACAATCCAGCAGCCATTTATCCATGACAGTATAAGGTAAATAT